>NC_133505.1:169847500-170455500 GCF_049354715.1 Callithrix jacchus
CGTAAACAAAGAATTGGAATTAGGGAAATGGTGGCCAATAGACCTACCACATATTGTATTTAGAACTGAATTTGCTTATTTCAGTATCTGGACCCAGTAAACCCACAAAGTAGGAACTGACTTATACTTTCACTTATTCATTTTACAAGTGCGCAATTTGAATTTGATGCCCGCGATGAGGTTTATAACATAATTAGCATAATCCTTTCCCTCCTCGAGGTGGTGGAATGCAAAAGAGCTGAGTAAACAGGAAACACCTATTAGGGGTTTTAGAGTAATCTGCAAATAAGCCGGGAAAGGGGCCACAGGTGAGTGCTCTGGGAATTCCAAAGAAAGAAAAATGACATGCAGTCAAAATCACAGTGGAAGTAACAACACTAGCCTTGAACAAAGGTAAGCTTGAACTTACCAGGAGGAAGAGGGAAGCATATTCTCATGGGGAATTTTAGGCATGGATGAAGGTTTCACACAGTGGGGTTAGGAAGCAATCCAGCCTGAGTGGAGCAGGAGGTCCTATTGTGAGGGAGAAAGCAAGTGATCGCCTTCATGAGGGAGATGAGCTCACACAGGGGCCAGACGACGGGGGATTTAAATCTGATCCATTGTAGAGCATGGAGAGACACTGTTTATTAACCAGAAAAGAAAATGACTAGATAAATTGTTCTGCAGGGTAAATTAGGAAGAGGAGGTTTTGAAGATAGAAAGATAAACATCCTATGAGCTATGATCTGGGGGAACTGGAGCGGGAGGCCTGGCTCTGCCATGCCCCACCCAGCAGCAACTGCACAGAGGAAGGAGGGCTGAGGCCAGGCACAGTGGCTCACGCCTGTAATCCCAGCCCGTTGGGAGGCCAAGGCGGGTGGATCACGAGATTAAGAGATCAAGACCAGCCTGGTCAACATGGTGAAACCCTGTCTCTACTAAAAATACAAAAATTAGCCGAGCATGGTGGCGTGCCCGTAATCCCAGGTACTTGGGAGGCTGAGGCAGGAGAATCGCTTGAACCCGGGAGGCGGAGGTTGCAGTGAGCCAAGATCTCGCAGCTGAAGAAGGCAGCCTTTCACCTTCCGAGCCCACACTCGGCACGTGCGTTGCTCACAGGAGCCTTCTGCACTGACCTGGGGGCCATCTGAGAGCCTCCACACACATTTGATTCCAGCAAGGACTGCTGGAGAACCGCAAGAAACCCTTTTCTGAAGGAAATCCAGACACTCTCCTGCTCTTCGTAGAGAATGGGAACCTTCAACTTTGATTCGTAAACTTTCCCAACATAAGTGACTTCAGTGTGGCCTTTTGGTTTTGTTTCTTAAGGCTGTAGAAAGACCATTCAGATACTTGGAAGGTTCCTTCTTGTTACCTTTTCACCCTGTTCCCGACACCAGGCATCCATCCACTAAGTAGCAATGATGTCCCTGGGCAGTCACGCCCAGCCCTTTCATCGATCTTATATCATCAAAGCCTTATAATTTCCTCATCTAGGACACTGTGTAACTCATATCTACCAGACTAAAAACAAATCATAATAAATGCCCATAAAAATGGGGGGATGAAATGTGAAATTGATCCTAGCCTTTCCCCATACTGACCATGTGTTTACGGCACTGAAAGAAAAGTCCTTGAAATCAGTCGGCCTTGATTTTTGTCATCCTGCCTGGATCTCTGTGAATGATACTATCCTAAAAACTGGTAATAAAGGTAGCGTAATAGTCTATATCACAAAACATGAGGCCACGAAGACCAGTCGGCTGCCCTGGGAAGCAGCACCCATCGCTTCCTCACCTGGAGCCTCTCTGCGGATGACACGGGGCTAAAGTTCTTCTTTAGGGAGCAAAGGCTCTGCTACCTCCTGCCCTCGCTGTGACGACATGTGATGCTTGGGCCTCTCTTTCTGAACCTTCCCACCATAATTTCTTGCATTTCAGTAGATTCTTTGATTTCTCTTTTTCAGGATCCCTGTATCACTTACGGCTTACATCATTTCACTGGGTTTTCTCACCTCTCAAAACCTCCACTTTCTCCCCTGTGAAGAGGACTAATGATAGTAGTTAGCTCATAGGGCTATTCTTAGTTTTAAATGACCTAATCTTTATAAATGACATTTTTTGTTGTTGTTATTCTTACTAATATGAGATAAGACAGTGGGAAATAGATGCAACGCAGACAGCTGGACTTAACCCTCTGTTCCTTTTTTGAAGCAATTGTTCATTGAATCACATTGGCCAATAAGAAAAAAGATGAGCTTTTACTTCACAAGCTTGAATTCAGCTTGACTCAATGATGACTGACGCCGTTGTTACCATTACCCAGCGGAGGGATACACTGATGGACCCGTCTATTTTTCTCAGTATAACTTTCAGGTCAAAAGAGTCATTAATCAGAGAAGACCCTAGCTTGCCTTTTTGCAGTCTTGACCAAATAAATCACCAATTGGTATGTAAAAAAGAAATGAACCCATGTGTTTGGTCTTTAAAAGCTATAGAGACCTACTGAATGAGCAGAATGTAACAGCATTTGATGTAGGGTGTCAATAAAAAGCGTGAGTTTGGCACAGGGTGCCCTTTCTGAACTAGCATTCATCCCATAAACATTTGGTCTTTTCAGGTTTTCCTGTAACTTGACCCCTGATTTTGAAGCTTACGAGGTTTCTGACGTACTTTGAAGAATTACACGGCTGCTTTGTGATCTTCTTTTCTGTTGAAATACGGGCATCCATTGAATAACTGTCATTTCTAAATGCTTATTCCGGAGTTAGGTTGTGATACTATGAGAAGGAATGTTAGATGAATAGGAACCAGAGACCATCCAAGGTTCAGTCTTGATTCAGAGGTAGTAACTCAGGTTCAGAGAGATTAAACAACCTGCCCATAGTTAAACAGCTAGGGAGTGGCTGAACACTGTGGCCGCCAGGTTGTTGAAAATTGTATCTCAGGCTATTTGCCCTGAAGTCCAGTATTCGTCTCACTGTTTCAGTATGATCCAGTTGTTACCGTTGTACTTGTCACAGAGAAATGAATCTACTTTGCAGCTGGACGACAACAGTTGTTTAGAAATTGTCATTGTCGATCTGAGGGAAATTTAGATATTGATTGACTGTTAGTCCAAGATTCACGATGTCTTCAAGTGACCAATGACCCCCTTCAGAAGATGAAAACGTTTCCTTGAGTTTTGGGATATAGGATGGCTTAGTAGCCTAGTGCTTTAGTGACCCAGCTTCGGTGTCAAGAAGAGAGAAAGAGAACAAGACATCCAGCTGGGAATCCAGGGCCTGCTTCAAAGCTTTTATCTTCAGAGGAAAGAAATCTTGTGAATTTCATTAATGTCAGTAAGATCTGAGAAGATTTGAAGTGGTTAAGCCCCTGGGCGTCTCCAGCATGCCAGATGCTGTGGTCATTGTAAGTTTTGGTTGAAAAACTATTGCAACTTTGATTCATACACCCATGAACCTAGACTTTGGAATATCCATTGTGAGGTTGTATTTAAGGGAATGTGAGAACTTTTGGTTTCCAAGAGGACATGAAGCCAGCCAAGGAAGCAGTGGCTAAGGGTGGCCCCAACACAGAAATGCCCAGGATCCCAAATGGGGCAACACATTATGGTTAAGGGAGAGAAAAGATGAGTCCCCTCAAAGTAACATAGCAAAGCTAAAAAAAAAAAAAAAAGAGTGAAAGAAGCATTTCTTTAGGATTCTAAAAGCAGATAACCTCACAGCTTCTCCCCAAAAGGCTCTTCTCTTACTCATTGTCAAAAAAAAAAAAAAGAATTTTGTCCTAGGTTTTCCCCGCCTCCTTCTTTTCTTTCTCACTCCTTCACCTCCAGAAAAGATCAGCTTGGAATTCATAGCTGCGTCCCTGTAGCTATCCAAACTTTATGGGAGAAGACTCTTATTCTAAAACAGGTAAAGCTATTTCTATATAGTAAATTCAGTCCAAGCTAATCTCAAACGAACACATACCTGGCAAAACAATTGGTGACAATTTAATCCAGGCATTGAAACTATAAATATCTTAAAAGATAAAATATATCTGTAGCCTTCCTTTTCTCTTTTCTTCATTCATATTTTTAAAAAATTCAAAGACCAGGCACAGTCGCTCATACCTGTAATCCCAGCACTTTGAAAGGCCAAGGTGGGTAGATCATGAGGTCAAGAGATCAAGACCATCCTGGCCAACATGGTGAAACCCCATCTCTACTAAACATACAAAGAAAAAAAAATTAGCTGGGCGTGGTGGCAGGCGCCTGTAATCCTAGCTACTCAAGAGGCTAAGGTAGGACAATCACTTGCACCAGGGAGTCAAATAAAAAACTCAAAAGCAACCATTTCTAAACTCATAATATTATGAGTTATTTTAATGACATCTTTTTTTAATAATATCTGTTGAATAAATTTCTTTTGAAAATTTTTAGTTTTATTTCACTCAAAATGACATGTCTGCCTTAAAAACCAGTAAATACACACAGGAAGCTACTGTTCTGGTCATCTCCATCTTTTAACTGCTAAATCCAAGAAACACAAAGAGAAAATTTTGCCAGACGTGGTGGTTCACGCCTGTAATCCCAGCACTTTGGGAGGCCAAGGTGGGCAGATCACTTAAGGCCAAGAGTTCAAGACCAGCCTGGTCAACATGGCAAATGCACGTCTCTACTAAAAATATAAAAATTAGCTGGGCATCGTGGCACACCTGTAATCCCAGCTACTTGGGAGGCTGAGGCAGGAGAATCACTTGAACCTGGGAGGCAGAGGCTGCGGTAAGCCAAGATTACACCACTATACTCCAGCCTGTGTTACAGAGTGAAACTCCATCTCCAAAAAACAACAACAAAATAAAAGGAAAATTTATTCGGAATCATCCAACAGGAAATCTGTGCTGGCTCAGCATCATCAAGAAACATGATAATCATATGTGCAGTGGGTTCCACCTGCTAAGACCTGAGCCAGGCCCCAGGGCTCGCTTTCTCTCTCACCACAGCAAACCAATCAGAAGTAAGGCAGCCTTAGCAGTGACTGCTGACGTCCAAAGTTCCAGGTCTTAACAGGCGACAGTCCTTTCACTTGGGCATTAAATCTCTTGAATTTTTTTTAGCTCAGCATTTGAGAATCAAAAATACACCTTTTCTGGTCCAGAAAGAAACTACTTGATTTCTTCTGCTAGCATTTTTTAAAAATTCCACTCAGTGTTGCTTGAGCGAGATGACCTGGCCCCAGTGGGGAATAGATGGCAAAGTCATTTCTGCAGTCAACTTGATTCTGATCGATGCTGGGTACTGAAAGAGCTTCGCTCTGGCCTGGGCTCACATTCAAGTGCCACGTACGCAAAGTGGCTAATCCAGACAGCAAATGCGCCGCACACCAACGGCCAGAGAACAGCCTGGACCAGTGGCGGTGCAGCTGAACCACGATGCCTCCGCAGCTATTTATTTCAGAGCCTTGGTTTTATGGCTGTCATTCAGCCTTGGGTGTGCGGAGAGAGTCCGCTCGCCTGAGTCGATGTCTCGCGCTGCCTGCGGCTCAGGTGAACGTCGTTCTGTCAAGGTGCTCATCACCGATTTGTCTGAGCGAGCTGCTGATTTCTACAGTCATTTCTAGTGTCGCTATTGGATACCTAAGAGGTAACACAAACCGTTTTTGTTACTGAGCATGGCGAGTTGCATCATAAAATTCAGGCTTCCGAAAGCAGGTATTTAGTGTGAGGAAAGATTGCTGATGAGAGTTTTATCATCCCCTCAGTCACCGCGTAACCATTTCCTGATTCACTCAGGTGGATTTTAATGGCGTTTCCCAAGTTAGTGTTTCCTTGGAGAATGCCTGGTCCCTTGCCTTCTGACAGCCTCCAGCTCTTCAGCCCTCTCAGGCAGGACAGCGTGTGGGGCCAGGACCCTCCTCCCATGGACCCGACAACTCTGCCGTCCCCAGTGTGGTCTTGCTGTTCCTTTGAGAGTGTGCCACTGCTGCTTCAGCTAGGTCATTCTCAAAATTACCAGAAGGGCTTCCTTCCTGAAATCGTGCTTGTTTAGCATTTTCTTAGTCTTTACCAAAAAGTATAAAGTCCATAAATGACTCCATCTGTTTGGTATCAAATGAGTGGCACTTCAGGCATGTTGAGTGAGCAATCTGAAGGAAGCACGTATTTGTTTTATTTTTCCAGTGCCCTCAATAAGGCTTTCATTTCCAAATAACTCCTTTGCGTGTTACTGTTCATATAATGGCTATGTATTCACCATTTAAGAGTGTTGCCACAAAAGCATAAGAGTGAGAAAAATCCAAATTTGGGTTAAATTCTTGCTGAGCCTCGCGGTGGCTGTCACATGTTGTCCTCCTGCTTTCCGTGTCTCTAGGATCCCCGAGTGTCTGACTACAACAAACCCTGCAGAGTTCTCTCAAGATGCAGGGCTAGTGGCAAACACAGTGCCCTGGGAGACACACAGCGTGTGGGGGCTCTGAAGGAGTCGGGGGTGCATGGGCTCAGACTTACTTCTGTGGAGGAGAAAGTGACCCTGCATTCTACAGGAAGCATGGCTAATTAGGTTTCCTCAGCCAGATGGCAAGCTTCCCAGAAGGCAAGGGTCTTTCTTGTGTCACATTACCCTATAGCACGGAATAGACGCTCAGTCTACAGAGAGGGCAGCCTGGGAGGGAGCTGCAGCTGCTGCCACGACCGACGGCATTCTTCAGGACAGAGGAGCAAGGCCTCAGCGCACTTCCTGGCATGTGGGATGACCTCTCTGGCCACCAAAGCTGTCCTTCCTTTCAAGGCTTTGCTCCCTTCACCTTCGATTTTTTTTCCTTTCTCCTGTGATAGTCATAACTAAAGAAAGTCAAAGAAAGAATGAAGTGTGCACACAGTCTAGAATTGAAATGGAAGATACATCATCAGAATCCTACGTGAGCCAAGCCTCTTGCTGGTCCGTGTCCATGGAGTAGCGGATATCTCTGTGAAATGTCAATGTGTTGGGTGCGACTCCCCATGGTGGTGGCCCTCGGTGACATGGACAGCCCCAAGCGGAGTTCTCATGGCAGGAGGAGGCCATCACTCAATAAGAGACCAGAGACCGGGATAGCCACATGTGTCCTAGTTCTGAACAAAATGGCATCTAGAAAGAGAAAGCATCCCATGGGGACAGTTTAAGGAGGTTTAGATAGAAAAATGAGTGTGTGTATCCTTCATGCTTAAACAAACTGCTTGCATAACCAAAAACATCAATATTCAGAGGAATGATTGCACTGAAAATAAATCTTAACCAAGAACAACTTTCAGGCAGTAGGTCGCATGCCCCTGCGTGCAGCGATCACCAAGAACAGAAATTAGATCCCTCCTTCTACGCTGCCTGCACGTCCCCCTTCCAGAAGCACCAAATCTGGCTTAAACCACTGCTTTCATCCTGCTCGTTTGACTGTAAATAAAACATACCTTTTCCATCATCCATGTATATTTTCTAGCTGCTGGACATAAAACCCACTCCTTGCTTTCTAAATTGAAATGTCATTTTCCAAATCAGAATTGACAATTGTAAATAACTGTTTGGGTTTGTTTTTTTTTAATATCCTATTCTCACAAACATATTTTTCAACAGTGTCATGTGTATTTAAAATGGTGAGTTCAAACTAATCACCTCAATGTCAGGCTCTCAAAAAACTGACACTGTAGCAGGTTTGAAATGGAGACCTCAAGGACGCACCTGCTTCTCAACATAGTTTGACCCTAAACCGTGCAGGGTTATGTTTCAGCATGGAAAGTAAGGGCAGTGTTTCTTTTCTGGTCTTTTTCTACGCCAATCATGTGCCTTCTGCAACCACAAAAGATTCCAACTCCAACTCACTTTTTGAATAAGCGACTCTATTGTGTTTTGTCCTATCATTTGAGATTGTACACTGTGGAAGAACAAAACAGCTACATAGTTTACTTACTCCTACAGGCAAATATTTTTTAAAAAGTGAGAACATGAGATAAAGTGCCGCTTGTCATTGCTGCCTTCCGGAGCAGTGGAAAAGCAGGTGCCTTAAGCTTTCCATTGTGCACAGACCTTCCAGCCCTTTCCCTCCATCAGGAAAATATGTCTGTCCCCTGTTCTATTCAGTTCTTGACCTTCTGACTAACACGCCAACAAAAGGCACCATTTATGAGTGACTAATGTATGTATCTTCGTCCATAAGGAGCTTCGTCCATAAGGAGCCGCCGCCACTCAGCATCATCACAGCTGTCTTTCTCTATCTGTCCTCCAGGGGTTTGTGCGCAAACACAGCCCAGGCCACCTTCTCCCTAGGTCCGCCTCTTTCATGCCTCGGAGGACTTTTTCAGCTATAATTTGGGGGGGAAGAGGCAGACAAAGATGAGCCAGCCTCTGAGGGGACATTCGTCCCTGCTTTGGTTGGAACCCTGGGAAGCTGAGGTTGTTCCTAAAAAGTGCGTTCTCTGCTGCTGACCTCCCTGTTGCACAGCGTTCTCCCTCCAGCACCTCTGTCTGAATCCCCTTTGCTTTTCATCCTGCCTATCTTCTTCCTTCACATCTTTTCTTTATACCTGTAACAAACATCAACAACGCCTCCTCCCGACACAAGCTTCCTCCTCCTCTCTCAGTCCAGCTCAAGCCCTTGGTGGGAGGCTCCCCACCCAGGGCTTCATCTCCCCCGAGCAGCCATTCCGCCTGCACCCGCTCACGCCTCAGAGCACCAAGTCAATCTTAAGAAAGAAAAACAGAAGGCTGAGCAGAGTTGCTCATGCTTGGGATTACATCCCAGCACTTTAGGAGGCCAAGGTGGGTGGATCACAAGGTCAGGAGTTCAAGACCAGCCTGGCCGACATGGTGAAACCCCATCTCTACTAAAAAATACAAAAATTAGCCAGGTGTGGTGGTGTGTGCCTGTAATCCCAGCTACTTGGGAGGCTGAGGCAGGAGAATCGCTTGAACCTGGGGGGCAGAGGTTGCAGTGAGCAGAGACTGTGCCACCGCACTCCAGCCTGGGCAACAGAGTGAGGCCCTGTCTCAATCAATCAATCAATAACAGAAAAGCCGATGGACTTCAAATGTATGTCTGTTTACATGTTTGTTTTTAAAGAAATCATATGGTTGTTTTGCTCAAACAATAGGGCAAGAACACTTTGGTTTAAAAATCTTATCTATTGTTTATCTGGTATATTATTTTTGTTTTGTCTGTCTGTTTGTTTGTTTTTGAAACAGAGTCTCACTCTTCACCAAGGCTGGAATGCAGTGGCAAGATCATGGCTCACTGCAGCCTCAACCACCTGGGCTCCAGTGATCCTCCCACCTCAGCCTCTCAAGTAGCTGAGACTACAGGCCCACACCACCATACCCAGCTAATTTTTAAATTTATTTTATAGAGATGGGGTCTTCTGTTGCTCAGACTGGTCTCAAACTCCTGGTCTCAAACAGTCCTCCCACCTCAGCCTCCCAAAGTGCTGGGATTACAGGCACGAGTCACTGTATCCGGCCTCTCTCTCTCTCTCTGTTTCTCTCTGTCATTCATATGTACATATAATTTTGTTCCATATATTTGAATATATTGTATGATAAAACTTGAAATAAATTTAAATCCAGCTTTCCCTGTGACAGCACAGGGACATGTACGATGAGGAAGGAAAACCCACCTAATCACAATGGCTTTGCGAGCCATTTTAGGCTCATTTATTATGAATAAATGACGTGCTACAGTTGTGTGACTAGAAATTTGTTTCTTTTTCTGCAAGTTAGTAATATATCTGCCTGCCTTCACCCTCGCCGAAAGAAACGAATAAGGATGACAATTTATTTTATGTATATCACAGAAGACAGTGATATTTCTCTAATAAGTTTCTGGAAAAATCAAGCAAAAGAACTGCTTATCTACGCTGTGTAGGACTGTAAGTGTTATATTCCTTCTGGTCTGAACCATTACTAAATCTTTTTTCAATGTCTTAAATAACTAAGGAAGGATAAAAGGTTGGAAACACCATTTTTCCCTCTATTATTTTCACATTCAAACAAGATAAATATTGTGGGTCTATACTTGAAATATAAATAAATAGAATCCTTTCTCTAGAGAAATGTACTTTTTCAAGTTGCACTGAAGGTGCCTGGCGCCGAGGCACCCTCTGGGCCTGAGCTGTCCCCCTCGTCCTACTGGGTCCTCCCACCGTAGATAAGGCAGGGCGCACTCATGACTTGCTTCCTGGGAGAATGATGTGGCTGAAGGCCTTGGAAGTCTGGGAGTGGATACAACAGAGCCCGTGGTGACTGTCGTTAGAAAACAACGCGGAGGATTATTCTGCTGGAATCCTTGTTTTCTCCTTCCTCCTCACCCCTCTTCTTCCTTTGTCACTCCCATTTCTCTTTTTCTTCTTGTTCTGTTTCCTCCCTCCTACCGTTTAGTGAGGAAAGACTCTCCTGGTAGCTGTGTTATTTCTCAACTCTCTCTTTCCTCTTCACCAATGCCTACTTTTCTAAAGGCTGAAGTGTCCAAATTTCTTTTTAATCTGACTTTCTGCGAAAATGCTTTAAATAGTCCAACCCGCTTTATGCTCCAACATTCTACAACTCATTGGTGCAGGAGAGAATTGGACGATCTTAAGTATAATGGTTTCCTTACAATCAACGAAGAATGTCATTCCAGTTGACAACATTTTATGTCCAGTCATGATGGCGGTTCTCACTTTCACATAATATTATAGGGATACACTAGCTTAATATTGGGGTGATGAAATAATCTGTACAAGAAACCCCCATGGCACACGTTTACCTACGTAACAAGCCTGCACTTGTACCCCTGAACTTAAAATAAAAGTTAAATAAGTAAATGAATATCATAGGGATAAGTAAAGAATCTGAAGTACTCTTATTGCCATTTTGCCATTTCTCCCGGATTTCTAGATAAGAGTTTTAAAAAAGAGAAAAGAAAAGAAAACCACGTGGAATGTATACACACAGAACCGAAGCTAAGGGGCCCCGTGTCTGTCAGACCCCCTCGCCCTTGGTAGTTCCTCCAGCTTGGGTGCAATTGCATATCTCTTTTCTAAGTGATTTGAGATTGAGTTTGTGGTCTAGAGTAGAGGCTCTCGGCCGTAGGTCTCTGGCTTCGGAAGGCCACAGTAGGAGTTGCTTCCCTTGTGCCACCTGAGAGGCAGCCGAAGTGGTCACTTTCAGACTCTGCCTCCCTAGACTTGGGGACTCTGAAAGTAGCAGTGGCACTAACTCCCTGCAAAGCCCTGACTGACGAATAGCTGTCATCCCAGCACTGGTCACTCGGGAGCAGCCAGGGGAGGAGAAGCGCTTCCTCCTGTCCCACCTGGAATGAGCCCAGCGATTTCAGGGAACTGAACACTTGGGTCACTGGGACTCGGGAGGAAGAGTGTGCCATGTATTCAAAAGCAGCAGAGATGCAGGGTTGGGCTCAGCCACATTCCAAAGCAGATCCATTTTAAATCGCACGAGCACACAGCCTGATCTCACAATAGATCGTTCCTCCTAAATACGCCGTGCTGTGAGTGTGGAAAACTCCAGGCCAAGAGAACACTCTGTATATAATAAATCAAGAGACAGAGTCCCTAACTTGTCATCTGTCTTGTAACTGTGATTCACTCGCTTTTGCTTACTCTGTTATTTCTTTATTTTAGATTATTTTTCACCAGCTCCAGTCTGGGACTCAGTGTTTTCGTATAGTTGTCTGCTTTTAAAACTCCGCAAAATCATGTAAAAATGTTGCATGTTTGTGCCTCCTAATAAGCATTCAGATAAGTTGCCTAGACTGTGTAGGACTTTTCGGGAAATTGCAGAGAAATAACTGGCTCTTTGTGTGTTTGCATGCACCAGTGAACTCGGGAGACGGCATTGACTACAGCCAGCAGAAGAGGGAGAACATTGGTGACTTGATCCAGGAGACGCTGGAGGCCTTCGAGCGCTACGGAGGAGAAAATGCCTTTATCAACATTAAGTACATGATCCCAACCTACGAGTCATGCCTGCTGAACTAGCCGTGGCGGCAGCTGGGACTCGAAGCCTCCCGTTGGTGTTGGGGTCCTCTGTCTCTGCTGCTCTTAGCATCTCATTTCTTGTGACTTCCACAGCTCTCTTTTCTACAGCTGCTAAAACAGTGGCTTATGGGCCATTGGACTGTTAGCCCTATTGAGAGCAAGGCTTTCCAATACATAAATAGTGCCTGTTTCTTCGATTACAATAGTGTACTGTGCTTATTTGTTCTATGAGAAGAATTGCTTCTTTATACAGCTCCGACAGAAGCAGGAGTCCGAGTTAAACCTTCAGTTGTATAGACAATAAACTATAATTTTCATACGCAATTCAGCAATTGCTGTTCTGTATGTGCCTGCCCTGAGGGTGATGTCAGAGTTCCTAAGGGAAGAGTTTATTCTGACTGCTTAATAGGTGTTTGTCATGGAAGAAAAGCATCAGTTCAGCGGTGCCTCTCTAGCAGCTGTGCGGAATAATGTGCTTTGACATTCAATAAAACTGTTGAATCTATATTCCAATGACAGCAGGAAACTTCTGCAGCCCGTTATAACCTGGGCTACAATTGTAATTAATGCTTCTAGGCTACTAGTGATCTGGGCTTCCGGAGCTTTTCAGTTTATATTTGGGTGCAGGTAGGGGAAGACTGGGGCGAGGATGGGGTCAAGGTTACGTGTGAAGGTTACGTTTGTCGCTTTGCAAACATGTTTAAAAAAAAAAACAAAAGCTAGCTTGAATCCTCGTCTCTCCACCGTATGGCACACCGCCTCTCGGGACCTGGTGGGTTCTTGACAAAATGTTATCCAGCACTCTGTTTAGGGCTTTTGATTGTTTTTGAAAAACGATTGCCCCTTGAAACAGATGAGAATTTTTCCTTGGCAACTCTTCTTCTTTGCTTCCTCTCACTGGCTGGATGACTTCTCGTAGCACCACACAGTGGGTCTCATGGCCCTATTCGGGGATTTTATTGAGACCAAAAAGGAAAGACAAAAGGCCAGGCATCCTGGCTCACACCTGTAGTCCCAGCACTCTGGGAGGCCAAGGTGGGCGGATCTCGAAGTCAAGAGATGGAGACCATCCTGGTCGACATGGTGAAACCCCGTCTCTACTAATAAACCTCAAAAATTAGCTGGGCATGGTGGCGCGTGCCTGTAATCCCAACTACTCGGGAGGCTGAGACAAGAGAATTGCTTGAACCCAGGAGGCGGAAGTTGCAGAGCAGAGATCGTGCCACTGCACTCCAGCCTGGGTAACAAAGAGCGAAACTCCACCTCAAAAAAAAAAAAAAGAGGGAGAGACAAAAGACACACATGTTTTCATTCAATTGAAAAAGAAAACAGGTGCCCAAAGAGAAGAGCAGCTAACGGTAAGACAGTCAGCCCTGGATCAAGGCTCTTCAGGCACCTCAGATGGGGAGCTTCGGACATTTGAAACTTAGCCCAGAATATTTCATCAAGACGGAACACTGACTCTGCACAGAGAAATGCTGTCACTGCTTAGAAATGCATAGCCTGGGCCGGGCCCAGTGGCTCAAGCCTGTAATCCCAGCACTTTGGGAGGCCGAGGCGGGTGGATCATGAGGTCAAGAGATTGAGACCATCCTGGTCAACATGGTGAAACCCCATCTCTACTAAAAATACAAAAAACGAGCTGGGCATGGTGGCGCGTGCCTGTAGTCCCAGCTACTCAGGAGGCTGAGGCAGGAGAATTGCCTGAACCCAGGAGGCGGAGGTTGCGGTGAGATCGTGCCATTGCACTCCAGCCTGGGTAACAAGAGCGAAACAGGTCTCAAAAGAAAAAAAAAATGCATAGCCTAAAGTATCTCTTTCCTGTAGCAAAGTGCAATTTCTGCATAAAAGTGAAGAAATGAACTGTTTCTCCATGCACTAAGCGCCAGCCTCACTCTCTCAGGCAAAAGTTTCTAAAGGCAAACACCGGTTTTGAAAAGCAGCTCATCGTTCGTGCCCCTCATTACTGTCTCAGCCTGTGAACTCCAGCATCTCAGGTGCGGTCTTCCTGTTTCCGTAAGTGTTTTCTAGGGTAAAGGGAGTGGCAAAGTGACTTTGGTGCATGATGCTCAGTAAAGGCACGGTTAGAAGCAGACGTCCACAGACCAACGCAGGTTACTCTCCAAACTATGAAATTCAATTTCACAATCAAAGGGAATGCCAAAGTCCATCAGGTTATTAGTTAGGACCATGGCTTGCTGGCACCTTCGAAAGCTGGCACTGGAAGGGCTCTGACCCGGCTCTGTTGGGACACACAGAAGCAGCCCTGGCTGCTCACTCTTCATTACACTCATGAAAACTGCTTGGTAGGAGCAGGAAGACCCGGCCATTTAGCCAAGAGCCCTAACTTGGGAATTAAAACATCAGTCTTTGGCCAGGCATGGTGGCTCACGCTTATAATCCCAGCACTCTGGGAGGCCAAGGCAGGCAGATCACCTGAGGTCAGGAGATGGAGACCAGCCTGGCCAACATGGTGAAACCCAGTGTCTACTAAAAACACAAAAATTAGCCCGGCCTGGAGGCAGGCGCCTGTAATCCCAGCTGCTTGGGAGGCTGAGGCAGGAGAATCGCTTGAACCCAGGAGGTGGAGGTTGCAGTGAGCCGAGATTGTGCCATTGCACTCCAGCCTGGGCGACAGAGCAAGACTCCGTCTCAAAAAAAAAAAGAAAAAAATCAGGCTCATTGACTAGTTCTGTCACGTATTTGCTCTGCTGCCTTGAGCAAAATATTTAACCTCTCTGAACCTCACACCTCCTTGGCTGCGAAGTGGGGATGCCCCCTGCCTGCTGGAGAGTTACAAGGGGTAACCTACATAAAGTGCTACTAGAGTTCCTGTTGAACTTTTATTTCGAAGAATAACAATGTACAAAAGACTACTAATGTCTACGCAGGCAGAGTGATATATATTTGAAAACTCCTCAGATAATATGTTGCTTCTTACTTGGCAATGGTGAGTCTCATGGGAAAAGAAGATAATTTTGCAAAAGCCCAAAAGAACTATATAGATAGTGCCATGTTCTCTGGAAATTAAAAGGCAAAATAAAACCCCCAAACCCATATTTTTGTTGTTTTAATAGAATTAGAAAAGACTGTTTTTTTCTGATGGTCAGTCCACCCAAGTCCTCCTTCTAAAATAATGCCCAGGTCTCCTGCCAAATAATTTCTGATTAACCCAACAGAGAAGGAGGAAATGTCAGCAGGTTTCAGGCCTCTGAGGAAGACAGCAGCTTCTTCCAGGTCCTATGTTTATACACTGAAAATGCTCTTCAAAGAGAGCAAAAGGAACGGAATGATGGGAAGCCGGAAATATTGAGGACTGAGTATTAGACCAGGGAATTTGTCCATCTGCTTTATTGTTCTATTTACTCGAAGACAGCATTCAGGTGTTAAGTCAGTTAAGTGGGAGGGAAGGGATGAGACCTCGGACACCGGGGTCAGAGGAGCTGCGTGGGGAAGCTGAGCCTGTCACTCGGGAGCTGGACCGCTGGGGGCGAGTCCCTTAGTTTTCCTCACCTGCAGGCCAGCCTCTGTCCCCAGGTCACTGCGAGGTCATGATGATAGATACTGTGGCATGGTGGCTCAGTGCAGGAGTGGGAACCCAGCAGAACTGCGTTTGAAGTATCTTTACACCACCGAGTAGCTGTCTTGTGACCTTGGGCAAATGACATAAATGCTCTAAAACTCAACGCCCTCACCCAAAAATGGGGGCCATGATTTGACCCTGCAGGTTTGTTCCAAGCGTCGCATACATGTGTGTTTATCCAGCGTTCAGCGAGGCCCATGGCCGAATACCCACGGGTGTGGGAGGCGGTGCCTGTGGAAGCAGCCAGCCAGGTGCCTGGAGAAAGCAGGTGCTCCATCATTGTGTGGTCCCCTAGGAGAGCCAGGCTCTAATGTCTGCTGAGCCCCTATCGACTGGGGTGGGTGGTCCCTGGCTCCCAACAGGCCCAAGGGAGACAGATGCCAGGATCCGCAGCCCACACAACCTTCTGGAAGTCACCCCCATAGGCACACTCCTCGCCATGACAGCATCTTCCCTGGTAGGACGAATGGCACGTGATTTTTATGGCCTGACTCATCTATCTGAGAAATGTCAGTCAAAAATACAGAGTTCGGGCCAGGCGCAGTGGCTCACACCTGTAATCCTAGCACTTTGGGAGGCTGAGTCATGTGCATCACCTGAGGCCAGGAGTTTAAGACCAGCTTGGCCAACATGGCGAAACCCTCTCTCTATTAAAAACACAAAAAATAAACCAGGCATGGTGCTGGCGGCCTGTAATCCCAACTACTCAGGAGGCGGAAGTGGGAGAATTGCTTAAACCCGGGAGGCAGGGGTTGCAGTGAGCTGAGATCACACCATTGCACTCCAGCCTAGACAACCAGAGTGAAACTCCATCTCAAAAAACATATATATACGGAGTTCAAAACTCTGTGACATGGTTACATTCTTAGAAAACACTATTTTCAAAGCTAAAGATGTCTAAAGCAAAAAAAAACCTTAAGTCTTTTCAGGGTTGACCTCCATGAGATCTCTAGAAAGGTGTCAGTGCAGGTCGTGGGACATCTCAGACTACTGATTTAGAGAAGCTAAAACTAAGGAATTTTAGGTCTTTTTCAACATGCACTGCATCTTTTACTTCTTTTGGCTGTTTTGAGATGTTCATCACGAGCCTTTTGCAAGCAAAAGCTGGGAGGCTCAAAGACGGATCTTCTTTTAAAGAAGTAATATGCCTGAGGAAATGCCCCATGGATATTTTTCTAAATATAAATTTTGATTCTCCAATAGGATTTTAAAGGGAGTCAGAAAGCCTCAAATGCTTTCTAAACAATTCCTTCTGTGAAGCTTCCTTCGTTAGAAATGTACCCGATGATCAAAGTTTGTCCAAAATGTGACACTTCCAAGATAGAAGGAGGCTTTGCTTTCAGCAACGTGAAATTAACTTTGACCAAGTTTCCATTCACACCATGTGGATTCATGTCCACCAGACATCAGGGCCCGGAAGGACCTTGGTAGTCACACCGCCTGTGGGTCGGCAGTGTCTGAGTCACACAGAGGTAACCAGGGCAGTACCCATCCTCCAGGATCTGCCACCTCCATGCAGGTGTCCACTGGAGGCTTGCTAGGCTGATCCTAAAACCACATATTCTTTTTCAGACCAAGAAAGAAGAGCTTTCTGAGGCCCGACCAACCCCTTTCTGTTAACAATCTCCTGTTTGAAGTGACTTAAACTTTCTATTACCTTTGTGCACCAGAGTCAATATTTCTTTGCTCTCACAGGGAATCTAAGAGAGTCTCCTGTGTGCTTGGAGGGAAAGGCCACTTTGAAATGACCACTGTATTATAGTTATTTGTAATCATGACATTGTAATACAAAAGGAACTATAAGCCTCCTCTCTGCCCCACAACGGGAAGACAATAATACAAGTACACTTGGCTTAATCAAGAGCACTTTGCAACAGGAAAATACATATTGGTGCTGAATCAGATTCTAAAAATATCTCCCATCGTCTTTGTTTCTTTTGCAGTCTTAAATGTGTGAATGCATGAAAGCTGCACGGAAATCCAACAGAAGTCAAGCTTTGTTTTGGAGAAATTCTAACTAGCAAACTCTAGTGTGTTCTCCAGTTCAGGTGCTGGTGATGACATTAAAGAATGCAGTAGCTACAGAGGAAAGTTTGTGAGATTCCTCCCATGGTTGCCTCCGTGAGGAATGATTATATTACTACTGCCCAGTGTTATCTAATTTTAGATCTCACTACTGATAGGGCTCGGTTCTTCTTGCAACTAACTTGGCAATTACCCAATTCTCCTATCAGTAGTTAATGACATGGACAGATATGTGGGGGAAAGCGCCCTTTGCACATTATCGATTTGCATTTCTCTGTTACAGAGGTTGACTTTTGCTTTCCCCAGTGGGAATATTTGTAAGGTACTTGGATTCTTTGTTCATTTTTACTTGGCCAAGTTTCTGTAAGTTTAAATCTGGGTGAAAGGATTTGTTCTTTTCCTGTGCTTGATAAGTGCAAAAATTTATTACTTTAGTTTCTTTTTTATTTAGAAATTATTGGGAAATATTCCCTGGCCTTGCCTTGAGAATCTGTTGGAAACTCTGTGCCCTCTACCCGGAGAAGTGCACATCACACACAGTATTCTGAAGATAATTTCAGAGCACTTTCAGATGTTCTAATTCCCTTCTAAGAAATGGCAGTGCTTCCATTAAGAGAAGGAGAGAGAACGTACCTTCCGCCTGCTTAGCGACAGCAGCCCCGGGAGCCTGCGGGCGCCTGCACTGAGGACAGGCCGCGCTGGCGGGGAGCTGCAGGCGGAGGAGTCCATGTGCTGACACGGATGGACGCCTCCTTCTCAGCCGGCTTTACTGGGTCCCTCTCCTCTCCCTCATCTCTAAACACTGCAGGCCTTCCAACTCGAGCGTCAGTTTCCCCTCTGTTCCCCAGGTGACCCCGTCCAGCCCCACAGATTCCCATGCCATCTGTGCATGGCTGATTCTCCCATTTGCCCTCCAGCCCAACTTCCCCAGTGCCTGCTGGGCATGTCCACCAAGTTGCAGAAGAGACGGCTCACACCACCTGCACTGACCCACCTGACTCCCCAGGCAGAGGGCTCCAGCTCGGTGAACCGGAACTCATGTCACCACAGGGGCCAAAACTCCAGGATCAGTCCTCTTTCCTTTCAAGTCTACACGCAACCCAGTACAAATTCTGTCTACAAAACCTTCCAGATCTGTGTCTGGTGGCGTCGCAGCCCCTCCTCCTCACTCTAGTCCAGGTCCCCAGCCCACCTAGCTGACCTCCCGCCCTCCCTGGGAGTCAGTGACCCTTTAAACGCCAATCAGACCATGGTGTGTTCAACCCTCCAGAGGCCTGTGCCTCCCAGCCAGGGTAGATTCCAAATCTCTGCTGTGGGCGACATGCGGCCTGAAGGATGTGGCCCTGGCTTTTAAGCTGTTCCTTCCTGGCAGTGTTGGGGCCCCTCTGTGGGCAGAGGCTGTGCCCGCCTCATCCCTGCTCCTCCAACAGGCCCAGCACATCCTCCCCACAGAGCGGTGCCTGGATGCCCTCCATGGTGCTCCCTCAGCCTCCTCCCTCCCCTGGCCTCACTGTGGTCTCTGCTAAGTGTGGCTGCCTCAGAAGGGCCTTCCTCTACCCCGTGCCTCTTACTGTCTGTCCCCTTCTTTTGCTGGACGAGTGTCTGACTGCAGTGCCTACCTGCCTGTTTTTCCACTTGTTTATCGTGTGTCTCTACCCTAGGGTGTGAGCTCCGTGAGAGCTGGGAGTGCCATTCACTATGACATCACCCTCGCCAGGAAGCATGCCCTGGGCCTAGTCAGCCTTCAAAAGACATTTGTAGGCTGGGCACAGTGGCTCACCCCTGTAATCCCAACACTTTGGGAAGCCAAGGTAGGTGGATCACCTGAGGTCAGTAGTTCGAGGCCAGCCTGACCAACATGGTGAAACCCCATCTCTACTAAAAATACAAAAATTAGCTGGGTGTGGTGGCGGGCACCTAAAGTCCCAGCTACTCAGGAGGCTGAGGCAGGAGAATCTCTTGAACCTGGGAAGCAGAGGTTGCAGTGGGCCATGATCACACCACTGCACTTCAGCCTATGCACTCCAGCCTGGGTGACAGGGTGCGACTCCATCTCAACAACAACAAGAAAAAAGAGAGACATTTTGTTGAAGACATGACTGAGCAGCCCTTATAAAAGGATACAGACCGGCCATGGTCAAACCAGCCTGGCAGAGAGAAGCAGAGGCACCCTTGCACCCCATCCTGCCATGTGACTTGGCCAGGGGCACCCTTATACCTCAACCTCCTGTCTGACTTAGGCAGGGGCACTGGGCTTTGGAGGGTGTCCTGTGTCAAAGGTACTGCTGTCTTGAGGGAAGAAGAATTATCAGCACAAGGCAGGATTCCCTGGAGACGCTCAGGCTTTGGAAGACACAAAAGATGCTGCTGTCGTGGAGAGAGGTGTTTCTTACTCTGTTTCAACCAAGTCAGAAGGATTTTAAATGTCCTCCAAAGCTCCCGGAAAGGCAGGGCCCATCTGTCTGTTCAAAGACCAATGTCCTCTGCATGGGCTGCAGCCTAAGTGTGGCTCTGGGGCAGGCGCTGTGTCACACACTCGCTGTGTCCTCCTCCTCCGAGTCTCTCACTGGGCTCCCCAGGGACCATGCAGGCCCCACACTAAAGGATCATCACTGAGGCTGCAGCAATGTGCAGACTCCTTCCAGGCATGCCCCCGCCATCCCATGTGCCCGCAGGGGACTCTGCACATGGCCTCAAAAGGCCATTTACATTCACATTCTCAATGGAACCAAACAGAAGGAAACCAGTGTCCTGACCCCACTGACAACCAGAGTTGCCCCAGCACGCCCAAGATCAGCAGTTCTCAACGTGGGCTCCCAACAGCAGCAACCTCAGCATGCCCCGGGAGCTTGGGAAGACGAGCTTGGGGTCTCCCTAGAACTGCTGAATCAGAAACTTCAGGATGGGGTCTGTCAATCTGTGTTTGGACAAGTCCCCGGTGACTGTGGCACACCATGAGGTTTGAGAACCACTGTCCAAACCAAGGCTTTTAACCAGATGGTAACGCCCAGCAATTCGGAAGGCTCCGCCGAAAGCCAGTGAGCCAGAAGCCTGGTGCTGCTGCCCTGCTTCCGAGCCCGGCTATTCTCGTGGTGTTCCATTAGGCAAGAGGGCTCTTCAGGGAAAGTAATTCCATGTGGCCTTCAGGAACCATCGGAAAGCTTCAGCTTCCCTCATCAGGACGGTGACTACATCGTCCCCAGTCTAGAACAAGAGTGACAGGCGTACCTTAGAAAAATATGGTTTAAGTCAATCAGTAAAAAGTCAATATTGTAAAAATCTATTATCTTTGCTTCAAGTGCTATCAGAAAAAATAAACAAAAATAAAGGCTTAGAAGTCTCACTGTTCAACACGGCATTTCCAAATATTCAATGTAATTGTCGTCTTCATATTTGAAACTTTAAAAAAATGAATCACTTCCATTAATACAGAAAGAAAGCTTTCTAGTGGAGGCTCACAATCCAAAGAATCGGGATCAGTGCTTCTAGAATGACTTACGTATAATCTCGTTTCGCCAGAAGCTGAAGTGAGACCTCTGGATGAGCATTCTCTCCACTGCTGTAGGTTTCAGTCTCCGTGGGTTCGTGAAAGCAACCTACAGCCAAAACTATGTCACATACAGCAAACCCACATGCCACTCGATTTCATTAAAGGCATAATAGGCGCATTCTAGAAGCAGAGCTTTAAATGGCCTTTTTGTCTCCTTCCTCATACATCTGGGGCAGTGAACATGACATTAAAAGGCAGCCAGAAAAATGTCCCATAAAGAACTTTATTGACAAAAAGGTAAATTTTTAATAACCCTTCAGCAGGCTTGATTCAAGAGGGGGTGATATGTCATATGAGTAGGATTTTTACAGCTCTCATAGGAATTCCCCATAGTAAAAGAATGTTTGCAGTTTAGAGAGAACCCAACTGCAAAACATTCCTCAACTGTGACAATATTTGTCTCAATCTAATATTATGTGGCGGATCTTTGTTTGTGGAGAGGGGAGAGGCTAGGTCCTGCTAGGGAATTTCTCTTCAATTCAGGGCTCAGCAAATATGACCCAAACAAACAACCAAACTGAGGAAAATGCTTTATTGGGAAGGAAGGGATTGAGTCTCGAGGACATGTTTCAGTAGCTCCTCACGTCACCAACACGGCAAGGGCCACATAACTGACAAACACTGGCACAGCTCACCGAAGAGGCTGAGGGGTCCTGGCTGAAAAATGCTTTACTCTGGAAAAGATCTGTAGGAATCTGCAAGGTGGTGCAAACATGTAGACGGCTCCTGTTTCTTCAGCAGCAAGGGAGGCCACCGTTCGTTGCTGGAGGGAAGCCCGACCTCCCCGCGGTGGTTGCTGTGGCACTCAGAGGCGTGAAGGCATGTGGAAATTCACAGCCCCACGCCAGCGTGCGGGGCCGGGAGCAGAGGTCCCACTAAAGAGCAAATACTGTACTGTTTAAAAAAAGAAAGTTAAAATCCCAGTGTTTGTTCACAGCTGGGCTGTAAAAGGTAGACGAAGACCTCAGGGGCTTTGTGACAGCATGGTGGACTGGAGGGAAAAAGAGGCGGTGTCATTTGGATGCCCAGATAGTCTAGGCGACCCTTGAGAGCGGAGAAACGGGACCCCGCCCTAAAACCTGAAACAGTTCTGGAGGCCGGTGAGAGCTGGAGAGTAAAAGCCTTAGTTTGGCCAGGCTTTGAGGCCAACTAAATCGCAGCTCTGCCACTTACCCTCCAGCCTCACTTTCTCCATCTGAAAAATGGGAGCAAGGCCCTGGGAAGGAGGTATTTTGTGAAAATCACTTAATATTTGTGCTGACATTTAATCTTTCAATAGAAGGTATTTGAGACATAGAAATATACAACATGATCTTAATAGAGAATACACATGGTGAGCAGAGGCCAGGCACAGTAGACTTTGGGAGGCCAAAGTGAGCAGATAGCTTGATGCCATGAGTTTGAGACCAGGCTGGTCAACATGGTAAAACCCCCATCTCTACTAAAAATACAAAAATTAAGTGGAAATGGTGGCACGTGCCTGTAATCCAAGTTACTTGGGAGGCTGAAGAACAAGAATTGCTTGAAGCCACGAGGCAGAGGTTGCAGTGAGCAAAGATCGTGCCACTGCACTCCAGCCTGGGTGACAGAGCAAGATGCCACCTCAAACAAACAAAACAGTGTGGACAGAAACCTCTACACTCCACTCAGAAATCCCAGACAAGCTCATCTCAGACTATGAGGACATTCGTATCATCAGGGGGAACAACGAGGTGACCGGCCTGCCTTCTGGGATGTGGCGTCAGTTCTCCGTGTCATGCACACTATGGGTGGCCAGGCCGTGTGTTTACGGCTCTGAAGACCAAGGCATGAAACGCAAATGTGTTTCCACATGACACGCCTGTGAAGTACTGTTTGGAGTTAGCACAGAACACCAGAGAGCATTTCTTCTTAGCCACCGTGAACATACTTTGACGTTTGTTTCCTCAGCATCTTATTGGTGAGAATGTCAGCTTGCTTCAGTCTACCCTTCAGAGACGCATGGCTCCTTTTATTCACAAACATCTCCCAGCTGCTCGCTGCCATCGGCCACATCTGAATGTCTCCTGCCTCCCAGCTTCCAATGCTACGTTCTTTTTTCAGAGGCCTCTCCGATACTCTTGGTAAACCTGATCGATCATCAGTGGTTGGACAAACACTGTTTAATTTCCCAAGAACCACGGACCAAAACCAGGGTGAGAGGTCGCTGGGATTTCATCACAGATGAGATTTAATGTTTATTTTTAGCTTCTTTATGAAAGTTATCATTTTCCCTTCAAAGCCACACGAGGAACTCTACTTGCCTTGTCAGAGTGTGATGAAAACACCACTCGTCCTGGGCCTGGAGGATTATGGTGAGATTGGCTCACATTTCCTCAACAGGACTCAGAATGAAGATCGCCATGGCCATGCCTACCATTGCCACTCCCCAGAAGTGAGGGGCTATCATTTGGATATTTGTCCCCCCCAGTCTCATGTTGTGATATAATCCCCAGGGTTGGAGGTGGGGCCTGGTGGGAGGCGTTTGGGTCTCGGGAGCAGATCCCTCACACCTTGGTGCTGGAAAGATCTGGTCATTTAAGGGTGTGGCCCTTCCCCCTTCTCACACCTGCTCCCGCCATGTGACCTGCCTGCTCTCACATCCCCCCTGCCGGGAGTAAAAGCTCCCTGAGGCCTCCCCAGAAGCCAAGCAGATGCCGGCACCGGACCTCCTACACAGCCTGTGGAACCACGAGTCAATTAACGTCTTCTCTTTATAAATCACCCTGTCTCAGGTGTCTCTGGTGTTTCTCTACAGTAGTGCGAGGCAGGCCCCACACGTGAGGACCCCCTCCTGATTGGTGCCCTCAGGGAGGGAAGGACACAAGGGGTCCCGGCCTGTGCCCCCTACCCAGTGGCACAGTCATAGCTCTGTCTTTGTGGTTGGGTCTCTGGGTCTTCCCTGCTCTCCCATTTTCTCTTCTGCGGGGCTTGCAGAGCCGCTGCCCCCAGGCAAAGGGAGAGGAGCCATCAAGCGGCCTGTGGCCTGGGTGGGCAGATGGGGTGAGCAGAGGCCAGCACGAAGCCCCCGGCGCTCTGTGGAGACGGTCACTGCCGCTCACAACCGCCTGCTGAAGCAGCGATGTTTCTGGGGTAAATAGCCAGGGTTCGTTGTCTCGCACCAGGAAAACTGAGGGCACAGACACACACGAGGAATTTAGAACGCTGGTTAATAGGCAAAGGAGGGGACTTCCCAGAGGCAACGGCGGCCTGGGGAGGCGCTGGAGTTTCCAGTCAGGTTTGGGGAGGCGGGTGTCTGATTTACATGAAGGCTCACAGGTTGGTTCCGTCAGGTATGACGTTTACACAGCACAGGGGGAAGGCTGCCGCCCACCCTCATCTTACTAAGCAAAGGAACTTTCCCGTCAGCCAGCGCCATCTTGTCTGCTGCTGACTGTACAAGAGGGAAGATGGAGCCGCCACCTTGACCGTGACTGGCACACTGCGGGCGTCTGTCTGCAGCTGGATTTCACAGGCTGCTCTCTGTTAGAAAGGAAAGTCATTCGGGGCGGCTTTTCACTCAGAGCAAAGCCTTACTGCGGGCTCTGTTCCCTCACTATCTGCCTGGGCAATTTCTCCTTAACCCCTGGTCCCTGCAAGGGGACCAGGCAAGGCCGCCTGCTCTCAAGGTCCCTGCAAGGCGGGCATCATCTCCATCCTAGAACAGAAAGCCTGAACTGGGGGAGCGAAGGACTTCGCCCACCCCCTCCGTCCACCACACACCAGCCTGGAGCACATCCTCAGGAGGCCTCCGCAGGCGCCGGAGCCCCCGGGTGTACACCCGAGGTCCTGTGGGACAGGCCGGCTCCACTCAGGGCTGCCCCAATGCCCAGGACCAGAAGCTTCAAGAGGAGTCAATGGCCATCGTCGGGGACTCCACACTGAGCAGGAAGTTGGCCCCCCCAAGCCCAGAGTCCCTTACAACCCAACATTCCCTGAGTGCACGCAAGCAAACGCAACAGTTCAAGAAGCTGCTTACACTGCACGGGGCCCAGGGGCTCACACCTGTCATCCCAGCACTGCGGGAGGCCAAAGTGCTCGGATCACTTGAGGTCAGGAGTTGAGACCAGGTTGCCTGGCCAACCTGGCAAAATCCCATCTCAACGAAAAATACAAAAATTAGCCAAGCATGGCGGCGCGTGCCTGTAATCCCAGCTACTTGGGAGACTGAGGCATGAGAATCACTTGAACCCGGGAGGCAGAGGCTGCAGTAAGCCAAGATGGCACCACTGCACTCCAGCCTGGGCGACAAAGTGAGACTCTGTCTCAAAAAACAAAGTTGGCAAAACTGTAGAGAGCAGTTTATCCAAAGGCCAAAGCACTGGAAGGCAAGGACACCTTCAGCTCCCACTGCCCCTGCAGCATGTCCCATATCCACCCCATCCAGCACTCTACATTCCTTCCCTACTCCACCCTGCAGTCAGCATCCCATCCCCACTACCCTCTGCAGTCAGTTTCCCTCCCCCATTCCCCTGCACTGTGCATTCCTCCCCCACTCCACCCTGTACTCTGCATCCATCCCTCCCCCACTCCCCCTGCAGCCAGCATCCCTCCCCCACTCCTCCTGCAGCCAGCATCCCTCCCCCACTCCCCCTGCAGCCAGCATCCCACCCCCACTCCCCCTTCAGTCAGCATCCCTCCCCCACTCCCCCTTGCAACCAGCATCCCTCCCCCACTCCCCCTGCAGCCAGCATCCCTCCCCCACTCCCCCTGCAGCCAGCATCCCTCCCCCACTCCCCCTGCAGCCAGCATCCCTCCCCCACTCCCCCTGCAGCCAGCATCCCTCCCCCACTCCCCCTGCAGCCAGCATCCCTCCCCCACTCCCCCTGCAGCCAGCATCCCTCCCCCACTCCCCCTGCAGCCAGCATCCTTCCTCGGCACTTTACTTTCTCACCCCACTTTACTTTCTCACCTTCCCCGCCCCGTCTCCAGAAACAGATCTACCCAGCACTTCCTTGTGGGATTCAGAGCAGGACAGCACCCTCCTGGCTCAGAAGTGTCCCCTGGTTTCCATCTCTCTGTGACCCTTGCCTCCAGGTGGTGTGAGGGTCCCACTCTGAGCTACTATCTAGGAAACCAGAGTTTCAGGCCAGGCCCTGCCGCCAAGCAGCTGGGAGGTTTTGGCCAAATCGCTTCAACTCCCTGGGCCCCAGTCAGTGGAATGAATGGTGGGGCCAGGCTTGATCTCTAAAGTTTTCCCCAAACACTGGAGTTGAGACTCTGATCCATGATCTAGCAACTCATGTGCTGCTTCGCCCACGTTGTATTTTACTACCACCTGCCTCTGTGACCTCTGGAGAGGAGTAAATACAGCCAAGGAGACTCCAATCTGGGGCACTCTCTGCAGAGGAGGGAGCTGCCTCCTGGAGAGGGATCACCCCACAGAGTTGCTGCGGGTCCAGCCCCCTCCCCTGGCTAAAGCCTTTCTCAGGGAGGAAATGGAACTTGGCCGAAGGCTGTCCTCTGGGGCCTGGGAATGTTAGTCACCCGGAGTGTAGCCCTTGTGGAGAGTATCTTGTGCCAGCCTCGCCCCCTCCCAGTGTTCTGGGGCCCCAGTCAGAGCTGCTTTCTCCGCTGGCTGAAAGGGCCCTGGCACTTTCCCATAGCTCCTCTCTGCTGGGAGCCCCGCTGGCTGCTGCCCACCAGGCCAGAAAGCTGTTTCCCTGTTTACTGGCTTTCTTGTCCTGAGACCTTTCTCTCCTCACTCTAATCCTTCCTGGCCTCCGCGGGCATCCCCACGGGGTCTCAGTTCTGTCCTTAATGACCCAGCGTGGGACCCCCTGCTGGCTCTGTCACACGGAGGGCATTCTTCCTCATTATTTTCCTTGCATTTTTCCAACTTATTTTCTCTGAAAAATCTTAAAATACTTGAATTTCCGCTTTTCAGGGAAAGTTTCAAATTTGGGTCAGGCAGGATGAGAGCACCTTATTCTTACATGAATATAAAAAATCTTTATTATCACTTTTATTTTAGGGTCAGGGCACATGTGCAGGTTTGTTATATCTGTCACCTGCATATCACAGGGGTGTGCTGCACAGATGCTGTCATCACCCAGGTCACAAGCCTAATACCCAGTGGGAATCTTTTCCGATCCTCTCCCTCCTCCCGCCTCCGCCCTAAAGTAGCCCTGGCGTCTGCCGCTCCCGTCTCTGTGTCCATGTGTTCTCATCATTTAGCTCCCACTTATAAGTGAGAACATGTGGTATTGGGTTTCTGTTCCTCCGTTAGTTTGCTGAGAATAATGGCCTCCAGCTCCATCCACATCCCTGCAAAGGATACCATCTCATTTTTTTATGGCTGGGTAGGATTCCATGGTGTATGGAAACCACATTCTCTTTACCCAGGCTAGCACTGACAAACATTTAGGTAGATTGTCTGTCTCTGACAGAACCTGACTAATGAATAAGGAAAGTAGTTTGATCCAGTGAGAAATGAAGCAAATGTGGGGGCATATTTTCCAAATGTTGGTCCCTCCGCATAGGCAGAGATGCGCTGTGAGGTAGCTCTTTGGATTCTAAGTTCCTGTTTCCATCAGATCACCTCATGCGTTGACCAGGTGTGGCCTGGCCAGCAAGTTGTGAGCCTGCAGAGAGAGAAGGTGGCATCTCCAGCGTGTAGGAAGCAGCGGCCTCACTTTGCTTGCAGAGCCGTGGAAAAGCACCTGACCCAGGGGGAGCACCTAACCCAGGAGAAGCACCTAACCCAGGGGAGGAGCACCTAACCCAGGGAGGAGCGCCTAACCTGGAGGGGAGCGCCTAACCTGGGGGGAGCACTTAACCCAGGGAAGGAACACCTAACCCGAGGGGAGCACCTAACCCAGGGAGAAGCACCTAACCCAGAAGCACCTAACCCAGGGATGGGAGTAGACACCTCTAATGGGTGCTGCCCCAAGCTCTGCAGAAATCATCTGAGTCTCTTTCTTCCTCTCCTTCTCATTCACACCTTCTTCCTGACCCTTTTTCTAATCCAGCTTCTTTTTATCTACTTTTCGTCTTTCTGTGTCTCTGTGGCCTAGACTAAGGATTTCTAGTGAAATTCCAGGGCAGCTACCGGTCCACAGAAACAGAGCAGTGAAGTCCTCCAACAATGCAATGAGTCGGTGCAAATGAAAGGAAGCATGTCAGTGGGAGCAGGGAGGGGCGACCCAGGGAAGGACAGACATGAGGCTGATAAAGAAAGAAGGCCACATGTGGTGACTCACGCCTGTAATGACAGCACTTTGGGAGGCTGCCATGGGTGGATCACTTGAGTACACGACTTTGCCAGTCTGGGCAACATGGTGAAACCTCATCTTTACAAAAAATGTATAAAATTAGCCAGGCGTGGTCATTTGCACCTGTGGTCCCAGGTACTTGGAGGCTGAGCCTGGGAAGCAAAGGCTTCAGTAAGCTGAAAGTGCATCACTACACACCAGCCTGGGCAACAGAGCAAGACCCTGTCTCAAAAACAATATTTTTTCAAATATTAATATAATAAGAGGGAAACTGAATCTGAGTGTCCATCCCCTACCCCCAGGGCAGGGAGAGGGGATGCAGGGTCGTGCTGCTGGACCCAAGCCGTGAGTGCCCCTGGGTACCTGGTGGCTCTGAGTGGTTCTCTTATAAACCATCTGAGCTGGCTCAAAGGAGCTTCTGCTAAGTGGGGTGACAAATGTCATTCTCCATTGGAAGAACAAGATCCTCTGCCTGACACCTAAAAAAGCTCCCTAGTGTCACGATTCCCCGTGGCTCCAATCCAACCCTGGAGGCTTCATTTCCTCCCTGTCCTCAGCTGCAATCCCTGTACTCCACTCCCTTCCCCAAAACCCATAAGCTGAGCTCTTTAGGGCAAGGGATCTTTTCTGCCCTTTCCCCCACATCCAGTATGCCTATCCCCTGATGCATCAGCCCCAACCCCACTTAGAGAACACCGTGGACACTGCACAGGCCAGCAGCACGTCGCCACCTGGCATCCCGCATCTGCCTCTTGATGAGGCTACCAACATCCCAGAGAGTGAAACTCAGGTACAACATGATAGAGGGGCATGACTCAGCGTTTTCTCAAAGCATTCTCTTATGACTCAGCGTTTTCTCAAAGCATTCTCTTTGTATCTGTTTGCATATCTTGACAGTCTTCACTGAAGGGTGAGATAAGGAAGAAATTCACTTAATGTGTCAAACGCCTATTTGACTAAGTACAATACCACTTCACAGTGCTTATTAAGGAAGATAAATAAAAACTAATTTTAAAAGGGTCATAAATGAATATATACAAATGACCAAAAAGTATGCAAAAAAGTTCTTGTTTTCATAAATTATCAGGGAAATGCATGTCAGAACCACATTAAAATACACCACACATTCACCAGAAAGGCAAAAAATAGACGAGATCACACCAGGACTTAGACACGGTCGTAAAATGCTGCAACCATTTCAACTATGGCCCACTCACTCCTGGATATTCATCCAAGAGAAATGAAAACATTTGTACACAAAATTACTTGTGCAAAAATGTTCAAACAGCCTAAGTGACATTCTCAATAGGAGAATGAATGAAGAAACCGCAGTATGTTCGCTCAATGAGGGAGTAAAAGGCGGCGAGCTAGGCCGGGGTGCGGTGGCTAACGCCTGTAGTCCCAGCACTTTGGCAGGCCAAGGTGGTCGGATAACTTGAGGTCAGGAGTTTGAGACCAGCCTGAGCAACATGGTGAAACATGACCTGCACTAACATTACAAAATTAGCTGGGCATGGTGGTGCCTGTCTGCAGTCCCAGCCACTCAGGAGGCTGAGGCAGGAGAATCATTTGAACTTGGGAGGCAGAGGTGGCAGTGAGCTGAGATGGTACCATTGCACTCCAGCCTGGGCAACAAGAGGGAAACGCAAAAAAAAAAAAAACAAAAGAGGTGGCAAGCTAGGGACACCTGCACCACCATGGATGAAACCCAGAACTTGGCTGAGTAACAGATCAGGCTGCAGATTCCATTTACGCAAAGTTCTAGAAAAGACAAAATAGTCTATGGTGGGGAAAAAAAAAACAGAAACAGTGATTATATTACCTCTGCATGGTCAGAGATGGACTGAGGAGCGGCCCCCGGGGAACGTTTCGGAGTGATAACTTCATGGGGTGATGGAAATGTTCTAGATCTTGAATGAAGTTTGGGTTATACAAGTGTTTGCATTTGTCAAATGATCAGCAAATATACACACAAAATTTGTGTTTCCTTGTAAACTGCTCATCGAAAGAAAAACAAACTATAAAATGTTGGATAAAAAAAGTCAGGGTCCTTCCTAGAAGCGGTGTAGGAGGGAAGACAGGTGCGTGTACAGCTGCCCAGTGTGATTGCAGCCTGCAGTGTGTGGGACGCAGGCGTAGTGCAGAGAGCATGTGCTCCTCACTCCATGTTCATGGACAAAAGGTCAGGAATCCAGAGAATGGGCTTCTTAGAACTGGAGTCTTGGGACAGCCCCTCCGTGAATCCCCAAGGTCAGTAGCATGGGCCGCCCCGAAGGCCCTGCCATGCCTCCTCTCCCAGTGCCGCTGCCACCAGAAATGACAACCAGCAGAAACTTCTGAGCTGAAAATCCCCGGTGTTGCAAGGGCCGCTCGAGATCATCTTGTCCCACTTCCCATCCAGCGCAGGAACTCCCAGACCTGGCAAAATCCTGACACGGGTCATCCAGACGTTTTGTGTCTTCCCGCCTGCAGCAAGTAGAAGTCCCTGCAATGCTTTCTATCCAGGACGTTTAACTCGAGGCCATCAGAGGTTCATTTATGAGCCCCAGTTCACAGGCAACGCAGAGACAAGGAAACTGGACAAATCCAGAAGGCAGGTGCCGTGCAGCACTGCTGGCCCCAAATCAGCCAATACCATAAAAAGAGGACCTCAGAGACACAGCCGCCAGTTAACACGCATGGCCACAGACTGGTTGTTGGTTTGCACAAAGCTACTAGAAAGAAGACACAATTTGAACACAGACGAGGTATTAGAGAAGAAATGTGGCAAACCAGGAAGGTGGAGATGGCTGTGTGAAGCAGCCACCCAGCAGGGCAAACATTCGGTCTCATTCTGAGGTGAGGTTTTATCAGGAGGATGTGCTCTAAGCTATTCATGGTGACAATCTTTCTGAGCTTTAGAAATGTAGAGTTTTAAGCCAGGCGCTGTGGCTCACACCTATAATCCCAGCACTTTGGGAGGCCCAGGCGGGTGGATCACGAGGTCAACAGATCGAGACCATCCTGGTCAACATGGTGAAACCCCATCTCTACTAAAACTACAAAAAATTAGCTGGGCATGGTGGCGCGTGCCTGTAATCCCAGCTACTCAGGAGGCTGAGGCAGGAGAATTGCCTGAACCCAGGAGGCGGAGGTTGCGGTGAGCCGAGATCGTGCCATTGCACTCCAGCCTGGGTAACGAGAGCGAAACTCCGTCTCAAAAAAAAAAAAAAAAGAAATGTAGAGTTTTTACTCCTTTGTTTTCTGATCATCTCTGTTTTCTAAGTTTCTACCATCTGTCTGTGTCACATCTGTGGCAGGTTGAACTGTGTCCTCGAGATTCATGTGCTGAAGTCCTAACTCCTAGGACCTCAGAAGGTGACATTATTGGGAAAGAGGGTTGTTGTAATTAGTAATGTGTTAGGTATAATTAGTTTAGTGAGGATGCGGTCATCTAGTAGGGTGGACCGCTAATGCAATATGCCTAGTGTCCCTAGAAAAGGAAGACATGTGGACACAGACCTGCATGCAGGGAGCTGCTGTGTGAAGAGGAAGGCAGAGATCAGGATGAGGCTTCTACCAGCCAAGGAAAGCCACAGATCACCGGCCACCTCCAGGAGCTGGGCAGAGGCCTGGGCTGAGCCTCCCTCAGGGCCTCGCAGCACCCAGCCCCGACCGTACCTTGGCCTGCGACTTCCAGCCTACAGACCCTGCACCGTGCATTCTTGTTATTTAAGCAGCCAGCAAACTAATACAAATACTAATATCTATAATTATAAAAATTACTTAAATTTTAAAAATAAAATGGAACAAATGGGGCCTGCGTGGGGGTGCTCTGAAGATGGAGGGCAAACCCTGGCCCTGCCAGGGACTCCTGCCTCCTGGGGGAACGTCTGCACAGCAGCAGCAGCTCTGGTCACCAGAACCGTCTTCCTCTCATTCTCAGAGGCTGCGGCCCGTCTCTCCCCACATGACTCTCTTGAGTCAGTTTCCTGGGAGTTGCTTTGTTCTGGGAGCTGCACAAGGAGCTGCCATTCATGGAGGGCCCAGAACATGGCAGGGACACCCAAAGGGCGCTCATGGGGAACTCAGGGTCCTGGGAGACACTGAGCCAGGGCGCCTGATGTCCTCAAGGAGCTGCCCGCCCGTCCTGGGGAGCCCGAGTCTATTATTATAAAGCAAAGCCTCACCCTCTCATGACGTGGCCGGCTTGGGCGCAGAAACCTGAGCTGCTCTGGGCTCAGCACATGGAAATAACCTCCAAGAATAACCACCGCACCGCACGCCTCTCTTGCCACAGCGGCCAGGCCTGCACTTCCTTCCTAAACTCCCGGGACAGCAGTCCTGCCTTGCAGATTGAAATGCCATCAAGGGGAACAATCACAGGAAGTGTGGCGTATTCTCCACACAGGGAGTGAATCGGGGACCCTGCTTATCAAAATGACAAGATTTACTCAGTTGCTACAAACTCCCAAAGACTTCCTTTCCCAAAAGAAAGGCCGGGGGGAAGGTCATGTCCTTCGGCCACCTCCATTGAGCCAAGAGCACCATCTGCTTTGCTTCAAGCAAATTGGTGGCTGACTCCAGGCCCCCAGTTCTGCCTGCCTGGAGGGAGGGTTGCAGCCTCTCAGAAGGGGCTGTGCAGGAAGAAGCAGCCAGCTTCAGTCCCCAAGCATGGGAGGCCAGCACCACCTGAGCCCACCATGTCCATCAGCCCACCTGGAAGGGCCGGCATGGGAGCAAGAGAAAGGGAAGGAGAAGGAGGGGAGGAAGGGAGGGGAGGGAGGGGACGTCCGCAGCAGCCCTCACCTGAGCTCCTGGTGGCCTCTGGAATGAACCCCCAGCATGGAGCCAGCACCCTCAGCCAGAGACTCACCCCCTCTGATGGTTCTGCCTCTCTGGGTTCCCTCCTCTCCCTCTCATCCACAGCAGCCACAGGAGTCTTCTGGAAGTCTCATTTTCCTCAAGTCCTTGACCTCCTCCACCCCTTCCCTGCATGTCACCCCCAAGTAGAATGCAGAGCCTCAGCCGGGCAAATGGGGCTGTGGTCACCAGGCCCCAGACATGCCCGACGTCCTGTCCCAGCCTTGGCTCAGGCCGCTCCCCTTACTTGGGGTTCCCTCCCCTTTCCTGTCCTTAAATGGCCAGGTAGAGCCACCCGCCAAACCCTTCTGGGCCCAGTCCTATCCTTCTCCAAGGAGCCTCTGCTTCTTGGCTCTGCAGAAGGTGCTCTTCATCTTGTGATGCTTACCCTATGCTCATCTGACAGTGTACAGGTGACCAGAGAGCATCCTTAGACCCGGGGGACTGAAGGGAACCATTCCCGAATCAGAACCAGCGACTCCACAGCACACGGGCGGATCTGCAGGGCCCTTCATCCTGCATGGGAGACACAGGCCCCAAGACTGTTCCCCAGGGTCATGCCACCACGTCTGTGCCCTGGCCCTGTACCATGCTATGTCTGCATCAGGCTGATGAGCAAAGTGCGAGGCAGAAAGGTCACACTCTTCCTCATGGGCTCCTAAAAAGGAGACATGTCCAAGTTTGCCCACCACCATCCGAGGAGGAGTCGAGGGTCCACCAGGTGCCCAGACCAGCAGCCACTCCTGGCGCCAGCTTGTTAGTTGACAGAGGGAGACAGCTTCAGATCCACCGCCTGTCCCTGGAGGGTACCTGTCCTTGGGCTCAGAAATCGATTTATTTATTTGTTTACTTATTATTCCTGTTCGTTTATTTATTTATTTTGAGACAAAATCTCATTCTGTCAACCAGACTGGAGTCCAGGTGGCATGATCTCAGCTCACTGCAGCCTTGACTGCTGGGGCCAGGTGATCCTCCCACCTCAGCTCCCAAGTAGCTGGGACTACAGGCTAATACTAATTAGCTGTGACCGCAGCTGCAAACTCTTCAACCCAGCCAGGCATGGTGGTACCAGCCTAATTAGGTGGTACAGGCTGGTACCACCATGTCTGGCTAATTGTTTTTATTCTTTGGTAGTGACAGGGTCTCACCATACTGCCCAAGCTGGTCTCCACCTCCTGGGCCCGAGGGACCCACCTGTCTCAACCTCCCAAAGTGCTGGAATTAGTGATGTGAGTCACTCTGTCCAGCCAGAAGACATTTTTGAGCAGAACGGTCTATCAAAGGGAATGGGGCATCTTCAGGGAGACAGATGGACCCACTTTTGAAGTGAGTCTCTACCCTGAAGGGGCTCCCTGAGTCTCCTGAGCTGAAAAACCAAGAACCAGACCCTGGAGAGGGAGCATGACTCACTGGCATGAATGCCTTGACTCTTTCCATTTGTATCCATGGGACACTTAACTGATAATCAAGGCACAGTTTTTAGCTAAATATGGACACAGCTTCAGAATCCTCCTTAACCCCACAGCTCAGCCAGAGTGGGTGTGAGAGCTTAAGCCCATCTGCTCTACAGGTCTTTGATGAGGAGGCCTCTCTGCTGTCCACCCAGTGAAGCAGCGCCCACACAGACAGCCAGCTGGGCCCCTCCTGAGTACCTCCCTGAGTGTGACACTCTCAGGACCTTGCTTGGTCTAACATCCAGCCCTCTCTGGGTTGCTCTCCCATGCCTGGCAGCAGTGCGCAGTGGGCTTGAGTGGGAGAACAACACACGCCAGTTGGCCAACCTCCTCTAGACAGGCCTGGCAAATTCCCATGGTGCCTGGATGACTCAGAGGCACTGCCAGTGATTCTCTGTGTGTCAATCAACCAATCAGCATTTACTTGTGGACCTTCTATGGGCATCCTTAAACCTGAGCGGGGACTCAGATCTGACGGATCAGCTCATGAATTTCTAAAATCCTGGGCGCATGTTAAAAGTACCTTAAGAAATAGGATGTTTAGGCCAGGCACAGTGGTTCATGCCTGTATTCCCAGCACTTTGGGAGGCCGAGGTAGGCAGATCATGAGTCAGGAGTTCGAGACAAGTCTGGCTAACACAGGAAACCTCATCTCTACTAAAAATACAAAAAAAATAGCCAGATGTGGTGGTGTGCGCCTGTATTTCCAGCTACTCTGGAGGCTGAGGCAGGAGAATCATGTGAACACGGGAGGCGGTGGTTGCAGTGAGCCGAGATCACATCATTGCACTCCAGTCCGGGTGACAGTGCCAGGCTCCATAAGAAAAAAAAAGGAAGAAGAAATAGGATGTTTGTCATATTGTGTAACTAGAAGTGGACCAATCAGTCCTGGTTAGGACAGTGCTCCGTCGAAGAGGAAGGCCTAAGCGATCCCCACTTCCTCCTCCACCCTCTTGTGCCATTGTCAGCCTTGGCTGCTGGTCCTGGAAGGGCTGCATCTGCTCCAGGCAGCACCCGTGTAGGAGCCATGGTGGCTGATGAAGAAGAGGGCTCCCTCTCATAGGTCCCCCTCACTTAGAAATCAGGAGATCCCTTCTTCCCAGAAACCCCCGGCAAACTTCCCTTTGGATTCCATGAGTCTGCCCCATGTTGAGCCAAAGCCAAAACTAATCACTCCAGAGGGAAGGAGACTGCCACAATTAGCTCAAACCCCCGAGGGGCTTCTTATTAGAAAGTGGCCACAGAGTCCCTGCTGTCAATAGGCACTAGGGCAGACAAACTTTGCCTACAATTTTGGGGATTCAGGCCGGGCACAGTGACTCACGCCTGTAATCCCAGCACTTTGGGAGGTCGAGGCGGGTGGATCACAAGGTCAGGAGTTCAAGAACAGCCTGACCAACATGGTGAAACTCCATCTCTACTAAAAATAAAAAAATTAGCTGGGTGTGGTGGCATGCACCTATAATTCCAGCTACTCAGGAGGCATAGGCAAGAGAATTGCTTGACCCCATAGGTGGAAGTTGCAGTGAGCTGAGATTGCACTACTGCACTCCAGCCTGGGCAACAGAGCAAGACTCTGTCTAAAAATAATAATAATAATAATAATAATAATAATAATAACTGGGGGGATTCATATACCCCTAAAGTCTCTCAATAGACCACCCTTTAAGATCCCCTGAAGGCCTGTGGGGCAGGCACTGTTAGCGTGATGAACTCAGCCCATGGAGAAGCTGCATCCAGCTTCACACAGGTGCCCGTCGGTTTTGTACGAGCTGACCCACTCAAGATGATGGCAGTCAGTGTAAAAGCACAAAGAGCCAGCCCACCGCTGCCATGCAGGTCAGGTGGAGGTACGTGGCTGGAAGATGTGGAAAAACTGAGTTGACTGAAAGGTTGGACACGATTCCAGGAGGAGGAAAGGCAGGCAGAGCTGGGACCCACAGGCATTCCACACCCGGAAAAAGCCCAAAGGTTTTCACATGACAGAAGCGTTTGCAGCTGCGGTCACAGCTAAGCCATGGCAGGCTGGCTGCAGTGTTTGTATGGAGTCCTTTTGATGACAGCATGAATTCTGAGAACAAAGCTTCCAGGCCGTGGATGTGTAACTGGAACCCAGAGACAAAAATAGCTTCTCTTCTCATGCATATGTGAGGCCTGATCTGTAACTATGAGAAAGAGTTTTGCCATTTACAAAACTTAGAAGATTCCTCAACAACCACAAATCCCGCGAATGACTGAGCATGTTTATTTGGCTAGATCCATCAGTTTTCTTCTCGTTCCTTGGGAGCTCCCTAACTTTTCCTTCTCATTGAAAAATCCAGTGACTTTTGAAGCTGTTTAGAGATATCAGAATAATAGAGAGTGATTTAGCAGATTAAAAGATCAGAGTTCTTATAATAACATTAAAGGGAGTATCAGGGAACCAAGTAGTCTTGAGAGAATAAAGCTTTCCTTAAAGAGACCACTCTCCACGCTCAGCTGATATTCTAAATTGAGTCAGGAAGCATTCCGGGAGGACACAGCTAACTTGTGTCTTAATTCAGTGCCTGATTTAGATTGTTATACCCTTGTATAGGTCAGGACAAAATGAATCACTAGGAGTCGTGTATTCATAACGGGTGATATAGAGAAATTAAGATAATTTAGTTATATATCTCTGAATATATTTATTATTAAAATAACACACATAGTTGAATCTAAGTTCCTCTACCTACATCAAGTAAATTGCATTAACTGGTAGCTCCATCTCATCTTTAACCACATGTTTTTAAAATATCTGTAATTACTTCAATAAATTGTATTGCACTTAGCATTATTTTATACACACTATCATTTTAATCACCATGTGATATGTTATAGAATTAGTATTCTTATGACAAAGCAATCATTTCTGTATTGCTGGATGTTAATTTATTTGTATTGTCATAATTCTGACTACATGTCTCATTATAAGTATATCTTTCTCTTAATTTAAATTATTTCATTCTCAGGAAGAGAATAATGGAATCAAAGTGTAGCATACAATAGTTTTTATTAAGAATTACCAAATGGGGTCGGGCGCGGTGGCTCAAGCCGGTAATCCCAGCACTTTGGGAGACCGAGGCGGGTGGATCACGAGGTCAAGAGATCGGGACCATCCTGGTCAACATGGTGAAACCCCGTCTCTACTAAAAATACAAAAAATTAGCTGGGCATGGTGGTGCGTGCCTGTAATCCCAGCTACTTGGGAGGCTGAGGCAGGAGAATTGCCTGAACCCAGGAGGCGGAGGTTGCGGTGAGCCAAGATCGCGCCATTGCACTCCAGCCTGGGTAACAAGAGCAAAACTCCGTCTCAAAAAAAAAAAAAAAAAAAGAATTACCAAATGGTCTTCCAAAATAATCAAACACATTTGCACTACCATCAGGAATTCCTGGATACTCCTGCTTAACTGTAGAAGCCATCATCTATTTCTGCCGTGTTTCTGAATTCTCAATAATTTCTAAAACATTGTCAAAATGCTGTTAGTCACATTAATTTGTGCTCATCACTAATTAGTAATGGTTTTCTTCCCCTAATATTCACTGAATCCATTCATTTATGTTTTTTCCATTTCTGTGAACTGTGAACTCTTCACCATTTGTCTTTAGGGACTTGTATGTGCTTGGAGATTTGTAAGAGCTCTTTCTAGACTTTTCACATTGGGTCTCTGTCCCGTCTTACAATGACGCCTACTGTTACCATATTATCATCATCCACCACTCGCCGTTATGACCACACGCCAAGCTCTGCGCTGAGTAACTTCATTGCCACAACCCCACAAGGAAGTATTGTCATCCCCATTTTACAGTAGAGAACATAGAGGCTCCCCGCTCTCACATCTTGCTGGCCTCACAAGGTGGATGGCCTTGGACCTGACTCGATGGCCCCTCCCGCCCTCCGGTCCCACTGCGCAAACTCCCAGCACTGTCTGCACAGCTGCAGTCCACGCTGACTCATCCTGTGTCCGGGGGTTTTATGACACAGTGGGTTTTAAATCTGTATGACCGTATATGTTCATATTGTTTTTTCCTCTGTCTCTGCAAGCATAATTACCACGAAGTATCTATTTGTTGACTTTTCTTGATGCAGCATTTTCATGAGCTCTATTGGTTCCCATTCTTTTTTCATAGATGGATTTTGATGTTCTTGGCGTCATTTGAAGTAGACTGTCACCCCAGACGTGGAGATCTTTCTGTCACACGCGGAATTTTGCTCTATGGGGATTTGTTCATCAATCACTCTACCTATCTTCATTTTTAAATTAGCATGAGCAATATGATTTTCCAGGTGGGAGAAGAAAAATGAGGCCTTAAACAGTGGCGGTTTGGTCAAGAGTTGAAGGGGCTCCGGGCTGCTTCTCCCTGGCTGTGGTGCTGTGGCTGAAAGCCTTGCCTTCAAGGCTGATGATGAAACCATGCCCTTGGGGGTCAGCCCTCTAATGTTGCTATTCATGGGAACGAGATACCCGGCCCCCCAGGCTCCTGGATTTTGTCTGCTGTTTACCTCCTGTCAAATTAGGACTCTACCCTGAGATGGCGGCGGGGGTTTGTCCTACCCATTGGAACTGTCCCATCTCATCCCAACCCAGCCACCGGCTCCATCTACTCTTGCCACAGGAACCCCACCGTGACGTCCTGCCCGCCTCTCTGCTGCCAGCCAAGCCCCCCTTTTAGCTATGTTCTGTAGCCCTAGGGCTGGCTGCCCAACCACCCCCAAGCGATGAGAGCTGTGGCTCCTGGCTGCCATGTCTCCGAGGTGACCAAGAGTACTGTCACTGTGGAATGCAGACTGCTGGATTTTCAAACTCGCTGCTGCTCCTGCTGCTGCAGCTGTTGTGATCCGAGCAATTCTAATGAGGGAGGTGCTTATTCGAAAGTCGGCGCCTTCAGTCAGCCAATAGGTGAGAAAAGAATAAGAAAAGTCAGTTCCTACAATTATCTTTTTTTTTTTTTTAGACAGAGTTTCACTCTTGTTACCCAGGCCGGAGTGCAATGGCGCGATCTCAGCTCACCGCAACCTCCGCCTCCTGGGTTCAGGCAATTCTCCTGCCTCAGCCTCCCGAGTAGCTGGGATTACAGGCATGCGCCACCATGCCCAGCTAATTTTTTTTTGTATTTTTAGTAGAGACAGGGTTTCACCATGTTGACCAGGATGGCCTCGATCTCTTGACCTCGTGATCCACCCGACTCGGCCTCCCAAAGTGCTGAGATTACAGGCTTGAGCCACCGAGCCCGGCCTAGTTCCTACAATTATCTTAAATAAGAGACCAGATTCCTAACAGCTGGTTCCAAGCAGGAGGTGATGGAGGGCGCGGGCATTCCTCAGGTCCTCCTCACCCACACCGCAGGACGCTGCCTCCGGAGGTGTCTGGCCGCACCCTGCGGTCTTCGGGAGCCCAGCACACACAGTGCTCAAGCTCTCATTTCCTGCTTTAACTTCTTGGACCACAAGCCCGAGCCTGCCTTTGATTTCAGACTTCTCTACTTTTCAGGAGCTCTCGCATCTGCTGATTTACAGGCCTTGTGCTCTCTTTTCTTTTATTGCTGCCGGCATTTCCCAGGCCATCCGCCTGGTCATTTCCACCACAAGTCTATTTATTTCCCAGTGGTGCACAGACGTGTCCAGCTCCAGGCAATTTCGCTTTGCCCGCCCACCTTGTTCTGCAGTCTCTGACTTGCACAGCCAGCCCCTGCTGGGGACCTCATATGAATGTTCTTTTTTTGGCCTGCAGTTTATTCTGTGGCTGTTAAGATTGCCAGCACATCCAATACATGACAGTCGTCATCTATGATATTTATCTTAATGAGTAAAACTGGCTAGGGCTTCCTAGGGCTGCCTTTACAACATACTACAAGCCAGGGGACTTAAAACAATCGAGAATTATTCTCTCACCATTTGGGGGCTAGAAGTCTGAAATCAAGGTGTTGACAGAGCCATGCTCTCGCCACAGCCTCCAGGGGCCGGTTCCTCTGAGCCTCCTCCAGTTTCTGGTAGCCCCGGTGTCCTTGGCTTGTGGCAGCGTTTCTCCAGCTTCTGCCTCCTTCATCACCGGCCTTCTCCCATGTGTCCCTGTCTTCTCTTCTTAGAAGGACACCAACCTAAAAAAAGAAAAGAAAAAGGAAATGAATAAATAAAAGTCACACGGTTGAGAAAGACTAAATTAAAAAAAGAGAGAAAAAAATAGGACACCAATCATATTAAACCAACGCACACTCTAAAGACCTCATCGTGATTGATTCCACCTGCAAAAACTCTATTCCTAAAGAAGGTCACATTCACAGGTATCCGAGGTTAGGACTTCAGATCTTTGATGGGGGCACAGTTCAACCCACCCCACAGGCAAAGGTGGTCCTTGGCCTCCGCCCGCATCACCGCACCTGATACCTCCCACCCCTGCCTCCTAGAACCCTTCCTTTCTCTAGCTCCTTTCCCAGCTCCGGATCCTATGTAAAATCTACCCCAGCATGAGTCAAGGGAAGAACCGGTATCAGCTCCTGCTGGGGTGGAATGAAACGCTACAGACAGAGCTGCAGCCATCAGCGGAGAAGGGTGGAGGGAGGCAGGTGTCCGGCGGGACCTGGAGACCATTTCGGGGAGGCATAATCTTGGTTTGCTGACGCAAAGACCCACTCCTACCGGAAGCCCGAGCCCTCCAGGATCTGGGCGGGTTTGCCCCTCTGAGCATGCTCTGCTCCCAGGCGACGCCCCGCGACAGTGGCTTATCCCTCCAGGGGGAATCGATCCTCAGGGAGAGAAGATATCTCAGCAGGAAATGACCCGGGACCTGCGCAGCACAGGCTGATGGGGAGGTCAAAGGTCACTTCTAAAGGAGCCCTGGCGGGCCCAGACAGCAGCGCCCCACTCTCCCGGCTTTAATAGAGGAACCTGCTGGGGCTGCCGTGCAGACAGGAAGCGAGAGCGTCCTGGCCAGGAGGACGACAGAGGATGCTCCTGTGCTTGGTTCCTCCCCAGCACCGCGGGCGAAGCGACTGATGCATCCACCAGGGGTGGCCTGGGCGTGGCCTTGAAACCCTCCCCAGACAGTGCTCAGGGTGGCACCTGCGTTCAAAAGACTTGACGCAGGAATGAAATCTGTGCCATCCCTTGTCGGGACCTGGAAGGACAAACATCCGCACGTTCTCAACAGAGCTGCCTTTGACCTCCACGGCCGACCTGACTGACAGATCTCCTGTCCTTCCCGCTTCCGGTGAGTGGAGTGAGAGTGACTCCAGAAGCCCCCGAGCCAGCTACTCTGGGCATGTGGAAACCTTCCTGAGCTTCCTGCAGATGGCGGCGGGGAGGCTGACCAAGGGCAGCCTGGATGGCATCGTGCCATGGCCTTTGTCCTCTTCCTAAGTTGAAATAAAGTCCTGCAGGCTCTAACTCTTGGCTTGAAAGGCTAACGGCTAGAGGAGGAAGCAGGGAGTGCTCACAGCACCATTTGGGAAATATTTATCATTGGAGGATGTCGCGTACCTGCAATATTTTGGAATCAACCATCTCTCCCCAAATTACATGGACATACTGTCTTTAAATATATGCTGCATCAGGCCGAGTACAGTGGCTCACGCCTGTAATCCCAGCACTTTGGGAGGCTGAGGCCGGTGGATCATGAGGTCAGGAGTTCAAGACCAGCCTGGCCAAGATGGTGAAATTCCGTCTCTACTAAAAATACAAAAATTCACTGGGCATGGTGGCAGGCACCTGTAATCCCAGCTACTTGGGAGGCTGAGGCAGGAGAATCACTTGAACTCAGGGGGCACAGGTTGCAGTGAGCCAAGATCCCACCACTGCACTCCAGCTTGGCTAACAAGCTCCAGCTTGTTTGTTTGAGACTCCATCTCCTGCGGCAGGCTCAGCTCTGTGGCTCATGCTTGTAATCCCAGTACTTTGGGAGGCCAAGGTGGGCAGGTCACCTAAGGTCAGGAGTTCAAGACCAGCCTGGTCAACATGGTGAAAGCCTGTCTCTACAAAAATACAAAAATTAGCTGGGCATGATGGCAGGTGCCTGTAATCCCAGCTACTCAGGAGGCTGAGATGGGAGAATCACTTGAACCCGCGAGGCGGAGGTTGCAGTGAGCCAAGATGGCACCATTGCACTCCAGGCTAGGCGACAGAGCAGGACTCCCTCTCAAAAAAAAAAAAAAAAAAAAAAAAAAGCTGCATCAAAATTCAATTTCAGAAGATAGATAAAGCGATAAGTTTTGATGCCTCCTTCAGAAGTTTACCTTCTAGAAAGAATAATCATATTCCTTTAAATAAACTATCTTCCAGCACATGTGTGAAGTGATTTTAATCTTCTGTACTTACTATACAAGTTGCACAGAGTAAGGGACGCCTGCTTCTGAGGCCGTCAGCTGCACATGGAAATAACGTCGCTGGCCATGTAGAGGAAATCCTGTGCTCTTCTTTATTATACACACAGAAAGAAACATCTGACAACTAAAAATAAACCTGTGCCTTGGCATAAGGTCTATGTGCAGCCTCCTGACCTGCCACCAGCCCCGGCCCCTCCAAATGCCTCCCCTCCTGGCACTACCCCCACCACCAGGCAGAGCTCCCAAAGCAAACTCAGCAACTGCCTGTGATGACTGACTCCCCGAAGCCAGGCTGGGAAATAGGGCAGCCCGCTGCATATTCAGATCCCAACTTGAGCATATGTTTGGAAAAAAAGAAGGGAAAGTGTCCCCAGCATTTGATGTTTCGGGTTCCCCAGGTTCCAGCCTGGGGCTGGCTGATAGCTCCCCATCTCCTCCGTGGGGCAGGGCAAGGCCTCTCCCCTGCCTGCCTCCTTCCTTGTGGGCCTAGCCGACCACCTCCCATCCCAAGGTCAGACCTGGAGTTCCATGGAGAACTCAGAGGCTTCCTCCATCTGTGATACACTCGGGGCCCAGAAATCACTTTGGTAAGTTACAGTTTCCAAGCTCATTCTCAGCTGCGTCGGCCTGTCCATCGAAGGACAGAGTGGAAGCAGCTGCCGGAGCAGAGTGGGAGGGCAAGAGACCTCCTGGGGGACCACACCTGTGAGAGACAAAGGGGAGGCTCAGGCAAGGAAAACCTAAAAGTGCGTGCAGATCCCACCAAGTCTCAGTCACCCCAGGGGGGCCCTGGAGCAAGATGACTCATTGGAGGAACCCAGGGCTGAGCTGGGGCATCCAGGCGCCCAGACATCGTGGCTCCACTGAGCTCCGTCATTGACAGGGGCTGCACCAGAAGAGTGTGGCCATGGCTTAGAGCTGAGCAGGTTGTGGAGGTGCCAGCAGCTTCTCGAAGGATAATGGGGCCATCCCAGGGGCGCACATCCACAGCTGCCACAGCCAAGACACTTGGGGGGGGTGTGCATGTGTTTTGTTTTGCTGCTTTTTGAGTTTCTTTCTAAAAAAGGAACCATCTTCTCCCCTCCTTGCCTTGGCCATTAATGGGAGCCAGTGCCACCCAGGTGTCTGTCCTCAGCCACATCCAGCCCGTGCTACCTCTGCTTCCACGTACAGACAGAATCAAGCTACAATGCAAATTAAGCCCAAGGCCCGGTGCAGCGGCTCACGCCTGTAATCCCAGCGCTTTGGGAGGCCAAGACAGGCAGATCACCTGGGGGCAGGCATTTGAGACCAGCCTGGCCATGATGGAGAAATCCCGACTCTACTAAAAAGACAAAAAATTAGCTGGGCGTGGTGGTGGGTGCCTGTAATCCCAGCTACTTGGGAGGCTGAGGCAAGAGAAATGCTTGAACTTGGGAGGCAGAGGTTGCAGTGAGCTGAGATTGCACCACTGCACTCCAGCCTGGGCAACAGAGTGAGACTGTCTCAAAAAGAAAAGAAAAAGAAAGGAAATTAAGCTCAACTCCTACCTGCATCCAGGAGGCATTCCCAGCTCAGCCTCACAGGGGATGGTCTCTTCCCCAGTGGAGAGAAACCCCTACGTCAGTCCAGAGGATAGAAAGGAGAGGAGAGTGGGAATTCTGGGAATCTTTCTTAGTGTGCAAAAGTGGCCAGCCACCTCCATGCAATTCAGGTGTGGGGACCAGGGCAGGCCCACAAAGGCTTGGCCACCTGGGAAGAGCAGAAGCACTGGCCTCTGCTGGGGCCACTGAGTCAGGCTCATAGCCCTCACCCCATTCCGCCACAGCAGCCCTGTGGCTCCTGCTCCAGCCTGCCATCATAGAGCCATGAGGGCAGGGAGCCATACCAGGAATCGGCTCAAGGGCTTCTTGGCCTCACAGGCCAAACCCTCAGGTCTGAACATCTCTAAAAATAAGGGCTAATGTCAGGAGGCGACAGACAGAAACCTTGACACAGATGCACAGGATGGAAAAGCACAGCCTGGGAGCCCCGTTCACATCGAAGCTTCTTTTTCTGGGGACACCAAGGAACAGATGGTGTCCTTCACCTTCAGAAACACCCCAACATGCCTACTTTCCAGTTCAGATGACGCAGCAGGAAACTTTCTAAAAGCCGGTTTCTTGCGATTGCAAGGCTCCTCCCAGCCACACGCCCTCCCTCCCGCTCCCATTCCCGCTCCCTTGGTGCCAGGTGGTCCTGAGGCTCTGGGGCTTCGGCTGGGACATAACCAGAGCTCCTCTGACTCCCCAGCCAAGCACTCTGTCATTATCTGCAGACTTCTCACAGATGCCTTGCGAAAGAGCATCAAAGCAGGTGCCAGAGCCTGGAGCCCCGCCGAGAGGACAAGGCCCAGGGACAGAGGGACAGAGCTGAGCTGTGCCCAGGCGGCCCCGAGGCTGCCCAGGACACACTGGCTCCCGCTACTCCATCCACAGAGAGAACAGAGAAGCTTCCAGTCGGCAAAGGCCTGGGAATGCGGCAGCGCCGGTGCTCAGAATATTTTAATTTTCTGAATGTTAACACCCTGGAAGCTTCTAACGCAGCCAAGAGCCCCTGGGCTCCAAAGCTTTGTGAGAGCTTTTCTCTGAGGGCTCGTTAATGTGGTCTTTTAATGGCCTACTCCCCAGTCCGAATCTTTAACTGGAGCTAGAAATAGGGCTGATGAGTGCTCCACAGGCTCTGGGGAAGCGAATTGGTCTGTGTGCCCGCCTCGTCCGGGGCACCTGCAAAGACCGCAGGCAGGGCCAGGGCGCAGGAGAAGGAGGCCCACAGGCCAGGGCTGGGACATGCGGATGTTGGCATTGAAAGCAGGGGCAGGGATGGCTCTGTGTCCAAGAGTGGCTGAATGGGGTGATCAGAGGCACACTCCCATTGCTGAGCTCCCTGGAGCTGCCCCCAGCACTACCATTAACTTGGATAAATCCCATAAATGCACCCAACCATGAGCACACGAGCTGCCCAGCCCACCCCGCCACCCCACCCAAAGGCCAAAAATAAATACTCAGCAGCGCTTGCCTAGTGACTCATCCTCTTCCCGGCCCCGCCCCTCCTGCCTATAGTCCTGCTTCGTGCGACCTTCAGGGAATATATAGAGTTGAGGAAGCTTTCTAGGGGTATTTTGGGGAGACAGCTGTTTGTGATTCAACCTGACAGTTATGGGTGGCTATGGCAAAAAGGGGGCTGGGCGCAGGAACTAGAGCCGGTGAACGTGGGCAGGGAACAGGTGGACGTGGAATTCCCAGTATAATGTTGCCTTATACACCCTTGCTAAGCGCATGGACACGTGAATGAATAAGTGAAGGGCTGAATTCTGTCTGCCTTGGAGGGTGAAATTGAGGTCAACCAAATTCTACTCACAAGCTTCGGACATGAAATATCAGATCCTAAACGAAGAATTCCTCTTCCCCAGTGTTCATGACACGGCCCATGGTGGCCAGCAGAGAACGATTCTCCCGTGTCATCTGTTGAATCTGCAAACCTTGGCGAGATGTCAGCCTGCTCAGCCAGGCCTTGACTTCCACATTTGGGCCAGAACCTGTTACCCAAAACTGAGTCCCCACTCAACCTGAAATGTTCCTTGGTTTTCTGGGGGAAAACGAAGGAATCTTGTTTCTGGGATCTTGTTCAAACAAGATCGGGAAACACTATACGCTACAGTTCCCTCCTGCATATTATAACACACATTATCACTGAAAACTCAAAAGTCCTGCAATAAAGAAACTGTGTTGTTGTTTTTAATTTAACCCAACATTTTCAAAATTCACTTGTCCAAGAAGAACACGTTTTTGCAAAAATGTTGGTGCGGTAGAAAGAACAGTGCTCCCACCTCCAAAGATGCCCATGTCCTAATCACCAGAACCCATGAATATGTTACCTTACTTGGCAAAAGTAATTTTGCTGGTGTGATCCAGTTAAGGTTAGGGGATGGGGGCTTTGTCCTGGATTATTCAGATAGGCCTAATCTACTCACAAGGATCTTTAAGAGAGAGGCAAGATGATTAAAGTCCAAAAAGACAGGCCGATGAATACAGGACGAGTTTTGAAGATGGAGGAAGATGCCACCAGTCAAAGAATGCAGGTTGCCGCTGGAAGCTGGAAAGGTCAGGGAGATGAGTTCTCCCTTGGCATCCCCACAAGGAAGACGCCCTGCTGACACCTTGATTTTAGGGTCCATTTTAGAGTTCTGACCTCCAGAACTCTAAGAGAACCCATTTGTGTTGGTTTGAGCTGCTATGTTTGTGGCAATTTGTCACGGCAGCCATAGGAAATACATATTGATTACTAGAATTTGGGAAGCAAGGACACCCTACTGAATTGTCACGCACTGTGAATATGTGTCCCAAGCAGCCCATCTGCTTCTCAGCTTCAGGCCCTCCTATAGTTTGTGTTTGTGGATATGGAAAAAGCTGTTGAAAGGTCGGGGCGCAGTGGCTCACACCTGTGATCCCAGCACTTTGGGAGGCTGAGGCTGGAGGATCACCTGATGACAGGAGTTTAATACCAGTCTGGCCAACATGGTGAAACCCCTGTCTCTACTAAAAATATAAATATTAGCCAGGCATGATGGTAGACGCCTATAATCCCAGCTACTCAGGAGGTTGAGGCAGGAGAATTGCTTGAACCCAGGAGACAGAGGTTGGAGTGAGCTGACACCGCACCCCTGTACTCCAGCCTGGGTGACAGAGTGAGACTCCATCTCAGAAAAAAAAGTTGTTGAAGGATCGCATTCTCGAATAAACCCATGTCTGTTATTACCTCTTTTTCTTAAACACTGGTCCATGGAGCTGGGGCTAAGGGGCTTGTTTTTATGGCTGGCCCCACACAAAACTGAAAAGCTGGGAAGAGCACACACGAATGTTCTGCCCAGGAGTGATGGATCTCTAAGCGTTAAGGACCGGGCCAGGAGCATCCTGGCCTTCTCACTAGTTCAGGTGCGAAGCTAATTCCAGAGGCACAGTCACACTTCTCAGCCCTCTCCAAGAATCCTCTGGGAAATCAGTTCTATGTCAGTGTTTGGGGCCAAGAATCAAAGTGACCAAGATGCTCAGAACAAGCCCCGGACGGACGTTTTGATGTGAAGAAAGGTCAGAGAGGTTGAAAAACTGTAGAAAGCATAAAACCGCCCTGCCAAGTTTTGCAAAGGAGACCTGCATCAGAAATGAAATTGCTGAGTCAGAAGAATACCTCCAAATTCTTTCTTCTTCACCTGTTGGGTCTTTAATACAGAAATTCAGTAGTTTGTTGAAACCCACAGTTTACTTGCTTTGGAAGCAGTTACAATGTACTGTTCTGTCGGGACTATCCGCCCGAGTGACACAGCGCAGTGTTGCACACAGGACCCATTGTGTGCCGACGCCCAAGCCTCTGGGTTCATTGTTTCCTTTGGAACGCTCGCCCCAGCCTCCACGCATCCAAGGCCTGCGGTCTCCAAGGCCTCCGCCCCCAACACGCCGCCCCTGCTCACCAACCAGAAACGATCTGGTTCCCTGGAGCAGCGAGTCACCCGGGGCCCGGGTCTCTCTGGGGCGCATCGGCTCCATGCATGCCCTGCGCCCTTCTCACGTGCTATGTCCAGGGAGGGTTTGTCTTCATCAGGGTTCTTTGTATTGCACCTGCCAGGAGCCTGTTCAGTCTACCTGACGAAGGAAACATACTCAAAGCATTCCAGTTCTCTCCCAGGTCCAGCACAGACTTCGCTGCCTGGCTGCGCAGCGTTTCTCATCCTCATCTTCTCATTGGTTTCCTGGGGCTGTCTTAGCAAATTACCCTGAACTCAGTGGCTTAAGTGATAGAACTCTCCCGGGGCTGGAGGCTGGAAGTCCCAGGCCATGGTACAGGTAGGGCTGGTTCCTGCTGAGACCCTGAGGAAGGCACAGCCCAGGCCTCCGCCTGGCTCCTGGGGGGGGCCAGCAGTCTTTCGCATTGCTGGGCTGGTAGAAGCACCACCCTATTTCCTTATAGAAAGAAGAAGGGTGGACACAGTCTTCTTTCTATAAGGTCACCAGCCATAGTGGATTAGGGCCCCCCTACTCCTGTGTGACTTCATCCTAACTTAACTAATGACACCTGTTGCAGCCCTGGATCCCCATAACGTCACCTCCTGAGGTGCCAGGGGTTAGGACAACATGTTGGCAGGGGGCAGGAAGGGGACATAATCCAACCTGTGGCACTTCACAACAGAACCCTCATTTTGACTGAGGTGGCAATGTGGCCAGCCAGAAAGGGTTCCTAAAATTCAGCTCTGGCTAGGCGTGGTGGCTTACGCCTGTAATCCCAGCACTTGGGAGGCCAAGGCAAGTGGATCACTTGAAGCCAGGAGTTTGAGAGCAGCCTGGGCAACATGGCAAAACCCCATCTCTACAAAAATTAGCCAGACACGATGGCACGCACCTGCGGTCCTAGCTACTTAGAGGCTGAAGTGACATCATTGCTTGAGCCCGGGAGGTGGAGGCTGCAGTGAGCTGGAATTGTGGGACAGCCTGGACAACAGAGTGAGACCCTGTCTCAAAAAAAATGTAAAAAGACCCAGCTCTAACAAATGAGATGTAAGTGAACTGCTATTAGGTGGGGCCTCCAGGGGGAAAAAAAGTGATGTCTTCACCCTTGCACCTTCTTCCCTGCTCAGCATGGATAGGATGTAGGAGGCAGAGCAGCCACAGTGAGGCTGAAGCCACAAGCTATAAACAGAGGCAGAAGCCAGAAGAAATCCAGGTTCAGGATGACTTTTTTGAGCCACCACACTATCTCTAAACTAATTCCTTTTCATCTGAGAAAAATAAACGTTTCTTCATTTAAGTCAGTGGTTGTCAACCAGGAACCATTTCCTGCCCCCAAGAGACATGTGGAGACATTTTTGGTTGTCACAATTAGGGAGGGTCCTACTGGTATCTGGCGGGTGGAGGCAGGGACACTGCTTCACATCCTGCAGCACCCAGGACAGCCCCCAGAACAAAGAATTATCCAGCCCCACATGCAGCCACGCTGTGGTGGACGGACCCTGGCTGAAGTCACTGCTGAAAGGTTTTTATACGTGAAATCCAAATAGCACAGGGCACGCAGCAGGGCCAGAAGAACTGGTAGCAGGAGCTGGAAGCATCAGAAATGAAACTGGATTTTCTCCTGTTCTCCAGGGTCACCCAGCCTTCCCTTTCCCTTTCTCTTTGCAAGCCTATGCTATTCTTTTCTCTGCTGCCCAGGGCGCTTCGCTCTGTTCCTTCATCCCTTGAGTTCATGTGTCCTCCATTGAAGCTGTAGTCGAAACTGACTTGCATCTCTGAATCCAGATGCCTAATTCCTGGAATACAGAGTTTGATTGGCCCATCTTGAGTCAGGTAAACTAACTTTGCCCAGGGAAGCAGGTCATGTAGCTACATGTCGCTGCTAAATCCCTGGCTTAGGGGGTGGAAGCAGAGGCGAGGAGAAGGAGTTGCCTACAAATAAGGATTACTAGCTAAGAAGGCTGCCAGTCGGTGTCTTCTTCAAGGAGGGACACATTTTCTCAGTTTTTATTCTTCCTAGCACCCAGCACAGTGCCTTGCAAACAGCAAGCACTCAGTGAAAAATTGAAGGGTGGTTAAGATGAGGAAACAGCAAAATGCTCTGTAACTAAGGACCTGAGACATATCATTCATCCAGAGCCCCGGCGCTAGATGGTTAGAAAGGCCCCTCTTCCCCATCAATCTACAGATATCAGTCCAGTACCAGACTGCAAGTGCCTTCCACTCACACCTGCTCCGGGTATAGTCACTGTCTTTTTCTGAGTTTCCAGAACTCTTTGACACCTGTAGTAAATGTACTGTACTTCTTGTTTCTTTTTTCACATTGACATTTGGACCCGTTGCTTCAAATGTAAAGTTCCTTACCTCGAAAGGCATCAGACGTTAAATAAAAATACAGGCTGGGCTCAGTGGCTTTTGCCTGTAATCCCAGCACTTTCAGGGGCCAAGGAGGGTGGATCGCTTGAGCTCAGGAGTTCAGCCTACACGAAAACCGGTCTCTACAAAAAATATAAAAGTTAGCTGGGTGTGATGGTGCATACTTGTTATCCCAGTTACTCGGGAGGCTGAGGCAGGAAGATTGCTCGAACCCAGGAGGTGGAAGTTGTCCTGACCTGAGATCAGCCACTGCACTCCAGCCTGGGAACAGAGCAAGAGACCCTGACTTCAAAAAAAAAAAAAAAGAAAGAAAGAAAGAAAGAAATACAATGAGCATATTATTTGCAAACAACTAACATTGTTTAAAGATAAATGTGTCCCCTGTGTCTTTGGGCATTGTGGATACTTTGTAATTTAGTGTTTAAGCCGCTACTCCCTGCCCACTTCCACCCGCCCAGGTGGGCCTCTTCCCATCTGTTCTCACACCACACTCCAAACTGGTCTGTCCGTCTGTCCAGCTGTCAGGGCCTCGCTAATTCACTGACAGGCTGACTTGTTAAACTTGTTCCACCAAAGGCGTTTCCCCATGGCCAATTCGGTTCTTTCCCAACTCTCTCCTCGCAGCCCCTGGAGGAGGGTTTGTGTCCTAACAGGAGCATTCCAAGGACAAAATCTAATGACCCAGGGGTGGTAGGAGCTTCATTCATGGGCGAACGTCAGGTCGGTGGGGAAGATGGTTTTCATGTGGGGCCTTTCCCAGGACTCCCCACATTTTCATAGTAATCCGCATGTGCTGAGCACCTCTGCCTGCCAGACACGGTGATACACATTCTCAGCAGCACAGCCTGGCGGAAGACCCTCCAAGAGGGACATTAGCATCTGCATTTTGCAAATTAGGAGCAGAGGCTCACAGAGGTTAAACAATTTTCTTCCCCAAGGCAGCAAAACAAGTAAGAACCAGCCCTGAGGTCCAAACCTGGAGTCTTCTCTTTCACACCATGCAACCTCCCTTCCCCTCCTCATATCTGCTGGCTTCTCACCATGTTCTAGGGGACCACAGCCCTTCGGGAGTGGACATGCATGCCCCAGTCAGCCCAGGAGGAGATCACAGTAGTTGCTTCCAAGTTTTGGAGGAAGGGCCCTGTCAGCCACAGGCCTTCTGAATTTCCCTCCTTGTCTCTCAGGGACAGCCCCGGGAGGAACTGCTGCCTCCACGACCACATCCCAGCTCCCATCTGCAGTTGCTAAGAGAAGACTTGCTAAGATGTTCAGGGAAGAAAGGATATCACTCAGCGCTAGAACAGATTCGCCAACGCCACAGCTCTTCTCCTGCCTCTGTATCTCAATGTGCAGACTGGAACTCTGAGTTCTGCAGCCCTGGAAGAGGCTCCAGGAAACTGGGGGACTGCTGTGCCTGCAGGCTCCTTTTCAGTCCCACCCCTCAGCCCTCCCAAGAAAATCCACAGAGAGCATCCTTCAGCATTTATGACAGGGGAACCAGGGAGCCCTCAGAATCAAAACCCATGGCCAGGCTGAAACGTCGTGCTTTGCTTTCCCTAGAAATATCTACATTGAAAGAAGTTTTGCAAATCAAATCATAAGTACATTAGAATTAATGATATACTATTACATTCACTGCAGTGGCAAAGTCTTGGAAAATGAACTTTATGTAATTTTTAAAAACACACTTCAGCTCATCTCTTCCCTTTTTTTTGAGATAGTCTTGCTATAGCCCAGGGTGGAGTACACTGGTGCGATCTTGGCTCACTGCAACCTCCGACACCCGGGTTCAAGGGATTCTCCTGTCTCAACCTCCCCAGTAGCTGGGATTACAGGTGCTACCACCATGCCCAGCTAATTTTTGTATTTTTTGTAGAGATGATGTTTCGTCACGTTAGCCAGGCTGCACTTGAACTTCTGACCTCAGGTGATCCACCCACCTCGGCCTCCCACAGTGCTGGGATTACAGCTGTGAGCTACCACGCCTGGCCCTCACCTCATTCTCTTTACTTTCTGTGCCGTCCTATGAATGTTTGCAGATGAGGCACATTCTTTGCCGAAACCCAAGTTTTTTAAAAAATCTAAGAAACATTTGGTAAACTGGAATTTTTGACTTTTCCTAAACATCGTCAACAATGAGTGTCAGCCCTTATTTTTCTGCCTGAAGAGCTCAGGGCTCTTCAGGGCCAAGGGTGAGGAAACGGAAGGGAATGAAGAAAGTGGGGAAGCTAATGAGATCCTTTCTGTCCTGTAGTTGGAAACCCAGCAAGACTGGGAAGATCTGGGGCAAGAAATGAACCTAAATCTTCACTGACGACAGAGCCTGTGCATTTCATGCCAAAGCTGCACGTGTCTGTTTGCAAGAACGGGCATAGACCATCTTATACCAATTCGCATAGGAATCTGAGGAATATCAGCAACTCAATACAGTAACTAAGGGAAAATGTTTTTCAGAGTAAAACTTTGTTATGGAGCTTAAATAAGGACTGACAAAACATCGCATTCTTTTTTCCTTGAGTTTGTTTCAGACTAGCGAGCATCAAAATGTATAAGAATGGAGCTCTCTCTTTGGAAAAAAGTGACAGGGTTGAGGTTTCTGATTATAGCTACAAATGCTTTAAATAGCAATTATAATTAATTATTAAGAGAAGTAGTCTTCTTTACACGGGGAAGGCTAAAACCGTAAGGAAAAAAATACATGATGTGGGTACACGATCTCCTCTAAGGCATTAGAGCTTTAAATGGGATTAATGAAGGTCAGCATTTTAGGAAAGGAGATGTCACTTTTGAGGAAGTGTCTCCAGGAGATGTGGCTGCCCTCAAAAAGTTGTGATAAAGGAAATGCTTTGCTTTCTTTCAAGTGGCCCTGACCGACGCTGGGGGAAGAGGAGCAAGATCAGACATTTGCTCCGTATCTCCTCTCTGTGGTTTCCACAGACACAGGAGAAACTGTCTCCTCATTAGCAGAGACACTAAAGGGTCTAGACGGTCCCCAAAGGGGGTGGCATGGCAGTGTGTGACGGGGTGAAGAAAGGAATGCAGCTTGCTAGATTCGTTTCCCTTTTTGATTTTCGGTAGGCTGACTTTCATTTCCCCAAAGGACATGCAGAGTTGGCATGGAGGCGCTCAGCCCAGCCTGCCACTGGCAGGAGCTGTGGACAAAACTCTGAGATTTGGGGCTAAATGTGCAGAAACAGAAAACGCTGATGACTCCTCCAGACCTGCTGGCATCTGCCTCCTGGCCACTCACTCCGACAGTGTGGGAGGACCCGAGTTGGGGACAGACTTAGGGAAGCCTGCGCGGGCATGTGTGTGTGCAGAAGTGCTGCTTTGCACACGCATCTGGTGTGCTGTGCACGCCATGCTGTGTTAGCAAAGGAAGAAAGACCTTCAGGGAGAACATGCAGACACCCTTCAGCCGGACGTGCAGCAGCCTTGTTCTTCTCTTTTTTTTCTTTTTTGCCTGCTTGGCTACAAAGGTCCAGAGGAAGTGAATCCACACTTGCTGATGACCTCATTTCCACCACTTCCCAAGAACGCCGCCAGCCGCTCAGGGGGAGGCTTACTCAGCCAGTCACTGGGGACAGAAGGGAATGGAACGTGGGGAGAGCAGGCCTGCAGCTGCACCCGAATACCACCCCGCCAACCCCCACTCCCACCTCTCCCATCACAGGCTGCAGCTGGTCATCCTTAAGACAAGGAACTCAGGTGATAGCCCGAGTCATGAGGGGCCTCGTAGACAGGATCCAGCCGACAGGGGGCTGGGGTTGTAAGTTCGGGGTCATAAGTTCTGTGCAGAGAGCCTGGAGTGCGAGAGTGGTATAATCTGTGAGCATGCCATGGAAATTAGTCACCCAACAGAATCAGCAAAACACCTATTACTGATGGCATTTGTCAAACTGGAGATAAATTGAGTGCTTTGTCCTGAACCAGGGACAATGATATGTGACTTTTAATCAATCAATAGATCAATTTAAAGCCAATAAGTGAAGACTTCCAGAGATTGATCAAAGCCATGGATAACCGGGGAGCTGAAAGGTCACCTCTCCACAAAACGGCAGCTTGCAAATCGCGGAGGCAGCCTGTGAGTTTGCAGAAAGTTCAGCACCACATTCTTTCCTTTCTCCTCTCATTCCCTCCATTTCAGAGGAAAGCAGAAACAGGCTCTATTGCTCAGATAGTCATGTGGCACATACATTGTTTAAAGACGGCCTAGGCACTGCTGGACCCTGGGGAGAGAAACATTCACGTGCCTTACACCGACAAGGCCCCTCCGGGCACATTCCTGCCTCCCTCAATATCCACACACTGTGCTTTGTCGCCCTCATACAGAGTAGAAAACCACGGCTCCTGGAGGAGCTAATGACCATGCTTGAAATGGGAGGGAGAACGGTGAAGCACAGATGTGGGCATGGATGACAAACTCCCAGCCCAGGAAGGCCACAGTGTTGCAAGCAGGCAGGCGTTCCCCATGGGCTGCACTGGATTGGAAGCTGCAGGCTTAGAATTGCCACCCCTGCTCCCTGCCCGCTGCCACCCTTACCCCCAGGCCTCTAGGGTAGAGCCAGCTGGGAATTGTTTCTCAACATACACACAGCACATATGTGCACACACACATGGAAACACATGCTCACACACTGATGGATATACATGCTTGCATACATGCAAACACATGAACACACACTCCCACACATAATCCCACACTCACATGCATCATCACACACTCCTGTACATAATCACACATGCATACACACAAAAAAAATGCATAAACACATTACACATCATAGACATACACGCTAACACACACATGAAAACATAAACACATACAGTCAATCACAATCATTACATGCATACACTCACATATACATAGAGATAGAGACTCACAGACACACTCTCACACACACAGAAGACACAGGGCCATCCCAGCAGCACTCAGTGAAGACTCCAGGGCTGAACCCACACCAACTCCTGTGCAGGGCTCACTGTCACCCCACACCGCCTGCCGCGCAGAGCTCACTCTCACCCCAGCCGCCTCCCGCACAGGGTCACTGTCACCCCACACCGCCTCCCGTGCAGGGTCACTGTCACCCCACACCGCCCCCTTCGCGGGGCTCACTGTCACCCCACACCACCTCCTGCACAGGGTCACTCTCACCCCACACCACTCCCTGCGCAGGGCTCAGATCACAATGCAGAGATTGAAAAACACCATTTTCATGTGAACATTCAGAGAGGAACAGAGGTTAGTACAGGATATACAGTGGCAATGCTGAAATAAGAAAAAGTACTAGATTCTGCTGGGTGCAGTGGCTCACACCTGTAATCCTAGCACTTTGGGAGGCCGAGGCGAGTGGATCACCTGAGGTCAGGAGTTCGAGACCAGCCTAACTAACATGGTGAAACCCCATCCCTACTAAAAATACAAAAATTAGCCGGGCGTGGTGGCACGTGGCTGTAGTCCCAGCTACTAGGGAGGCTGAGGTAGGAGAATCACTTGAACCCAGGAGGTGGAGGTTGCAGTGAGCCAAGTTCGCGCCATTGCACTCCAGCCTGGGCAGCAGGAATGAGGCTCCGTCTCAAAAAAAAAAGAAAGAAAGAAAAAGAAAAATTACTAGATTATAAGAATGGCCTTTCTTCATATTAAAGGAAAAGACATTGTTTGAGGCAGTTGCTAAGAGTGGTGACCAATCGTCCAGGAGAAAAGAAAATACCATGACAGCTTCTTTTTTTGAGACAGAGTCTCACTCTATCGCCCAGGCTAGAGTGCAGTGGTGTGATCTTCGTTCACTGCAGCCTCTGCCTCCCGGGTTCAAGCCATTCTCCTGCCTCAGCCTCCTGAGTAGCTGGGATTACAGGCACCCACCACCATGCCCGGCTAATTTTTTGTATTTTTAGTAGAGACAAGGTTTCACCATGTTGACCTGGCTGGTCTCAAACTCCTGACCTCAGGTGATCCACCCACCTCTGCCTCCCAAAGTGCTGGGATTACAGGTGTGAGCCACTGTACCTGGCCAGACAGCTTCTTTTAAAGCTTGTATCTGGAGAAAGGTAGATCTTTGAAGTGTGGGTTGGGTTTACCAAGCACAAACTAGGCTGTGAAAACCTAAAGGCTTTTTTGATAGTGTAAAAGAACCCACAGATGAAGGGAACAATGCTGATATTCTCTTTTATTCTTCTTCAGCAGGGCCTCTCCTACGGGGCCTGTGGGGCTCTCTGCACGGTTAGTTCCCATTGGCTTGGGTGTGTCTCAAGAAGGTGAGAGGAGGCCACAAGGGTGCTGATCACGCAGACGACGTGAGTCCTGGTGTCCTGAGGAGGTGGCTCCAGGGACACCGCAGGGTCCTGTTTGAAACTGTCGACTGCAGAGAAAGATCAAATCCTGATCAGGCAGCACCAACTTTCGCTCAGTCCCCGGTGAAGGTTGCACCGAAAAACTAAGGCTTTTAACTGGACGCTCATTGTGTTCAAGTTACACTTTATCAGGCTTCATGTTCAGAAAAAACGTTGTTCAGATAACACTTTCCCAAACGCCATGTGTATAAATAAGAAGGTGTTAAAGGACGCAGAGCCTGAACCCAAAAGCTTACATTCAAATAAGGTACAGAAAACGTGGATTACAGAAACAGAAGAAACAGATTCTTTACAGCTGTTCATAAATGTCGAGCTAAAATAGCTGGGGTGACGTGAGGCCTCAGGAAAATTTGAAAATTTGAATTAAAAGCCTCTTCAAGGAGTGTGAAGGGAAGGAGGCCTGTGTCCAGGAGAAAGGAAGGAATGCCAGCAGAATCTCGCGTGAAGCCAGTGAGAGGCAAGAGTGGCCCAGGCCCTGAACAGGACGAGTCTGGGGGGAAGACACAAGAGCGAGCTCAAGCTCAGAGGCAGGAAAGGACCCCGCTGGAGGGCTGTGAAGGTCAGGGCCAAGAGCTGCAGGTTTATTTGAATGCAAATGACAGACACTGGGGCTTCCAAGGAAAATGGCCCAAGGGCCAGGGAAATTCTGCGGACACTGGATGGGGAGGGCGTCGCGGCCTTCGGAAGCTCTGGAAGTGGAATCACCTGCTGTGCCAATGGAAGATGGAAACAGGTGCCAGGAAGCAGCCTCGCCGGTGGGTCAGAGACAGGCTGAAACCTGGAGACAAAAGAAACTCGCAGATAGCCCCGAGGTGATTAGTCCAGGTGTCCGGGTTCTGCTAACAGAGACACAAGGAAAAGATGGACACACAAGGGAAGCCTAATGTGGATCTTGGATTTAGACATGTGTAGCTTGAAATGCGAGTGGATTTCTAAGTAGAGATTTCCTACCCCCGCCTCCCCCAAAAAGGTTATAAATTTTGGCTGTGCTCAGTGTGGACGAATAGGGTAGAAACCAAAGCCGTGGAAGGCTCTGGCCTACATTCGCCCTCCCGCTTTGGTGGAAGAGACTTGGGTCTCTTCCAACAGCTTCCAACAGCTGGAAGGAGCCCAGCCTGGGGGGCGCCTAGCCCACAAGCAGGAGGATCCGTGGTCCGTCCAGTTCAGTGGAAGAACGCGGTTGATTGCATTGATACCTACTGACAGAGGTAACTAGCAGAATACCACTGGATTATTGCTCTTGTCCTATGGGACACTTTTCATTAAAAAATATATATATATTCCCTTCTCTCTCTCTGTTTTGAGACAGGGCTCACTCTGCTGTCCAGGCTGAAGTGCAATGGCACCAACTCAGCTCACTGCAGCCTCAAACTCCTAGGCTCAAGTGATCCTCCCACCTCAGCCACCCAAGTAGCTGGGACTACAGGTGTGCACCACCACACCTGACTATTTTTTTTTTAATTTTTGTAAAGACAGAGTCTCACTGTGTTTGCCCAGGCTGGTCTTGAACTCTTAGGCTCAAGTGATCCTTCCACCTCAGCCTCCCGAAGTGCTGGGATTACATGCATGAGCTACCATGCCCAGCTTCTTTTTATCTTTTAATAATTTTGGGGCCAGGCATTGTGGCTCACTCCTGTAATTCCAGCACATTGGGAGGCCAAGGCGGGCGGATCATGAGGTCAAGAGATCGAGACCATCCTGGCCAACATGGTAAAACTCCATCTCTACTAAAAATACAAAAATTAGCGGTGCATGGTGGCACGCACCTGTAGTCCCAGCTACTTGGGAGGCTGAGGCAGGAGAATCACATGAACCCAGGAGGCAGCGGTTGTAGTGAGCCAAGATCATGCCATTGCACTCCAGCCTGGCGACAGAGCAAGACTCTGTCTCAAGAAAATTGAATAATAATAATTTTGGGGGGAATAATCTTAGATATACAGAATAATCACGAAGATTCTACATTTCTTGTCATGGTTCCTTAGTCTCCCCTGCTCTGTGACTTCTTGTCTGTCCTTGTATTTGATGACCGTGACAATCTTGAGCACTTCTGATTAGTTACTGTGTCAAATGTCCCTCAACTTGGTTTTTTTCCTGATGTTTTTCTCGTGACTAGACTTCGGTAAATAGTTTGGGAGGAGGATGCAGAGGCAAGCTGTCATTCTTGCCTCATCATACCAAGGGTACATGCTCTCTGTGCGGTTGGTCACTGATGACGTCGGCCTTGGTCCCCTAGCTGAGGAAATATTTGCCAGGTTTGTCCAGAGTAGCTGCTTTTTCCCTCCTCCATACACTATCTTTGGAAGCAAGTCACTAAGTCCAGCCACCCTCAGGGCGCTGGACTTAATGGAAGATGGAAATAGGGTGGTGGGAGAAGTCACACTGCACAAACTTGGACAGGGGGATATCTATGTAAATAATTTTGAATTCTTTTAAAAGAAATATGTGTTCTAGCCTAGTGCAGTGGCTCATGCCTGCACTCCCAGTCCTTTGGGAGGCTGAGACAGACAGATCACCTGAGGTTGGGAGTTCGAAGCCAAGCTGACCAACATGGAGAAACTCCATCTCTACTAAAAATGCAAAATTAGCCTGGCGTGGTGACGCATGCCTGTAAACCCAGCTACTCGGAGGCTGAGGCAGGAGAATCGCTTGAACCTGGAAGGCGGAGGTTGTGGTGAGCTAAGATCACGCCACTGCATTCCAGCCTGGGTAACAAGAGCAAAATGCCATCTCAAAAAAAAAAAAAAAGAAATATATGTTTCTTCTCTCCCATTTGTTTATTTATTCAATCATGTATTTATGTCAATGTGGACCCATATGTTTGTTGTATTCTTTAAATTATGACACTGTACTATATTAGTTACCTTTTTGCTCAAATTCTTACAGCGTTGGCCGTGGGGAGATTTTTCAGGGTGGATCTTGCACCCCTCCGACGTGCCCCCTTCCTCGTGTTATTTGAGGGCTTCTTGCTTTTTGCCACTTCAAGATCCTGCAGGCTCATCCTGTATTTTCCCTGACACAGTCCTAGAACAAGTCATTTCTCCAGAGAGCCCTGGCTCCCATCACTGGAGAAGCGTGTTTAGAAACCAGGATGTGAGCTTGAGATGTCCTGGAGATGGCTGCAGGGTCCTTGCTTCTAGGACCTCTCGGCAGACAGAGCTGGACTCTATGTCAATTGTGTGTGTGTTGGTCTCCCAGCATCTATCCTAAGATACACTTGACTTCACATCAACATCTCTAACTTGAATCCAGCAGCCTCTCCCCGTCTGCATCTGTAACTTCCCTCTCCAGCAGGAGAAAGCTGGATTCCAGAGACCGCCACTCATTTACTTCTTTGCTTGACCCCAGTGTATATGACAAGCTGACGCGAAATTGCTAACCTGTACCCCACTGAGCACTTCCATCAGCGCTTTTGACACACAAAATGCTCACATATTAATTTGTACACAATAGAAGCGTGAAGGCAGCATAAAGGCACATGAAAGAATCGGGATTCAAAAGGGTTCTGGCAATCAGCTAGAATAATGAATCCAAGTAAAAATACAAATAAACACAGATGCAAGAGTTCAAAAATAAATAAATGACACAGGCAGAGAAGAGAGACCAAGCCAGAGGGGGAGAAGAGTGGAGGAACTTTGTTGACCCCAAGCTCAAGGTGTGAGTTACTGCTAAAGAACGCCCAGGGATCTGAGTGTGCACTGATGAAAATAGAACATTCCAGTAAAGGAAGGAAAATGCCCCACTGACCAGCACACGGGTCAGACAGCATCTCTACCAATACATTTATATCCATCCTTTGAAAGGGTGCGTAGGAGGCTGGGTGCAGTGGCTCATGCCTATAATCCCAACACTTTGAGAGGCCAAGGAAGGCAGATCACCTGAGGTCAGGAGTTCGGGACCAACCAGGCAAACATGATGAAACCCCATCTCTACTGGAAAAAAAAAAAAAAAAAGAAAATTAGCCAGGTGTGGTGGAGAGCACCTGTAGTCCCAGCTATGCAGGAGGCTGAGGCAGGAGAATTGCTTGAACCTGGGAGGTGAAGATTGCAGTGAGCGGAGATCATAGCACTGCACTCCAGCCTGGACTACAGAATGAGACCCTGTCTCAAAAAAAAGAAAAGAAGGAAAAAAGAAAGGGTGTGTAGGAGAGAGAGAAGGGCTGTACAAGAGGGACAGGGCCACACTCTCAAAACACTAGCAGTGGTGAGATGTGTCCTGGCCAGCTCCAGAGGACAGAACTGAGCCCAGTGAGCCGAATGATCACTCCCACATGATGGGGCTGAGCAAAGGTGTGGCAACTGACCAGTCCCATACACTTCTGATTTGGGGGACAGCCCACTGTCTGCCAATTAAGATCCATGAGACCAGAGGCAACACTAGGAGTCATACCCTAGAGAAAGCGTTAAGAAAAAGCTGCAGAAGGCAGTCCATTGGGTGGTGAATGACAAAGTTTCAGTGAAAATGCAAATGAAGTGAGGAACCGGAATAAGGGACCAAAGCTGAGATCAAGGGTCAGGGGAGAAGTGGCCAGGAGGAGATGCCTGAGGATCAAAATCCCACCTTCTGTTCAATGCTAGCTACTGTTTGCCTGCAAGCCATGTCTGTTTGAAGGGCATAGAGCAAACTGGGCATAGTGAGGATGACGAGAAGAAGAGAGAGCTTGTTTGATTAGAAGACAAATTTTCTAACAATTACAGTTGTCAAAAAATAAAATATAACCGCTATCCAGAGAGAATTTCAAACGGAGTGGGGCAGGCAGCACGGCGTGACTGTGGGAGCCGCTCTGGGCTCTGTCGGGTTTGGAGGGGTGAACAGAGAGGGCCCCAGCGGAAGTAAATAACAACAGAGATTCCAGATGCCTGAGAGGAAATAGCACGCTCAGATGCCATTTCACTGGAAAACTGTGATTTCACTTGGCCTTAGAAGTTGCTTTTGTTCTGTCTTTGACATACATAGTTTTAATTTAAAAAGAGAACCCCAGTTCTCTGGGCTTGAACCTAGTTGGCTGTGACATGGTTGAACGCACCACCAAAGTCGGACTCATTGGTAAATGTGGGACTCGCTACAGTGCCTCCCTCCAGAAGATGGTGAAGAAAACTGAAATCAGCCAGCACATCAAGGACTTCTGCCTGGACCTCTGACACCACTTCTGCTGTCACAGCGAAGTCCGCCATCCGAGGACTAAAGGATTAAAAGACCAGTGGAGGCTCCTCTCCTCTTTGAGACATCACTAGCCTGTAATAAATGGGTTCATTTATGAAAAAAAAAAGACAATCAGCTGGGTACAGTGGCTCACGCCTGTAATCCCAGCACTTTGGGAGGCTGAGACGGGTGGATCACCTGAGGTCAGGAGCTTGAGAGCAGCCTGAACAACAGGGTGAAACCCCATCTCTACTAAAAATACAAAAATTTAGCTGGGCATGGTAGCACGTGCCTGTAATCTCAGCTACTTAGGAGACTGAGGCAGGAGAATAGCTTGAAACCAGTGGGTGGAAGTTGCAGTGAGCTGAAATTGCACCACTGCACTCCAGCCTGACAACTCCTTCTCAAAAAAAAAAGATAACCACACACACACACACACACACACACACACACACACCGCACACACACTAAGTTGAGGCCAGGAGTCCAGAATTCTGATCCTGACTCAGGCAGAGCTCCCTTGGGAGATCTGAGGCCAAATGCTTGCTTCTCTGAACCCTGAGTTCTCAAGCCAGAAACTTGGATTGGACCAGGAGCTTCCTAAGGTCTCAGGTAGTTCTGAAATGTTATAAAGAGACTGTCCGCCACCCAAGACAAGAGTGCATAGTGTTACTTGCCTAGAATGTCGTGGAGCCCCTTTTCCAAGCGTGGGTATAGTTCCTTAAATGTCTTTTTTAGCAAAAGGAAAAATGGATTGAAAAACACAAGACAGCCGTCTACATCTGATTCCCCACCAGGGACAGAGTTCAAATAACGATGAGGAGAAAAAATATGAATGGATTCAAAGCTTACAAATAAAAGAGCCAAAGAAGTCACCTTAGATCTCAAAACGTCCTTCACAGCATGTGCCATAAAAAGGCCGGAACGGACGAGAGGTGAGACTAGACATGACGTCACTCTGCGTTTAGAGAGGAGCATGGCACACAGAGGCTGGCGCTATTTCGGTTTGCACGTGGAGGGACATCCTGTCACGGGATGTTATATTCTGTATGGGCACCTCCAAGTGCAGGAACCAGAAGGACTCCCGATGGGGTGACAAAGGATGGAAAGCCAAGAACCAGCACAGGGGCTGACATATGAGCAGGGTGAGCCCCGAGCCTGGCACCTCAGAGGGAAGCGTGCAGCCGATGTTGGCTGAATAAGTAACTCAGAATGAACAGTGGGCAGGAGCAATGCCAGGTGAGGAAATGTTTAATTTCTGAAATGTGAATATGTATATGTCCAGGGTGAGATCGGCCCGGTCAATAGATACACATGAGTCACTGGGGAACTGTAAGGTCAACTCCTGGACCAAGATTCTGAGCAAAACATTTTACATAAAAGTAAATGTACACAGAATATCACAAACAGAAAGTGTACACTGGTTACTGGGAATAGCGAGACGATTTGCCAGAAGGATTACCAAGAGCACAATCAAAAACCATTCCATTTCCACGTGGTGGGAATAACCCTTCTCAAATCCAGTCCAGAGCTGCCTCATGGTCCCTCCTGTTTCTGCAGAGGTCTGTGCGTGTCTCTGGAGTTGACCATCTGTGTGGTCAGGCCACGGCGATGAACAAGGAGGCGTTGGTAACCTCAAGAGCTCCTTCCTGACCTTGCAACTCTAGCATTTGAGGAAGGCAGTCATTTAAAATGAACAACAAGGCTTAGGTTTGGGAAAATTTGATCATTCTGTTAGTCTGTCAGCAAACTTCTTGAGCTTCTAAGGTGGACAAAATACTGAATTAATGAGGGGGTTGAAAAAAGAAAAGGCATGTTCTTTTGAAGCTCAATTCACAATAAATTAGTAACTAATAAGTGTTAAAATAACAAACCAAGAGATGTACAGAACTGACTTGCAAACATGATTAATGCTTATCGGACATTCTGCTGTGCCCAGCATGAGTTCAAACACAGTGGAAGAGTATTCCTTGGGAAGGAGTTTGGAAGGCTGGGGTGGAAGCAGGCCTTTGGCACACCCTGCAAGACCAGATGTCCTGTGTGTGATCTTCTCTAACCCCAGAAGCCCTGGAAGCAAGATAAGTAGATCATTCCTGGTTTGCAGGTGAGGAAACAGCCTCCGCGAAGTCAGTGACTTGCTCGAATCACAGCCAGTGAGCGAAGGGGCACAGATTCAAATCCAGACTGGCTTCCCAGTGCAAGCCCCTCCCACCAGTCTCCATGCCGCACCATGCACCTGAGTGATGGGGTCAGCTAGAAATCGATTTTAGAATGTGTCAGCTGTGGACACGGTCAATGAGAAAGTGAGAGATGCAACCTGAGAGCCCTTCCCACAGGAGGATAGTTCCAAGTGCAGCACTTTGGGGAGCTCTGCCCATGGACTGCGAGTTCACTGGCAGATTAGCCCTGATTTGTTTTTATTTTAACTTTTAAAAATGTGACAAATAATCATTGTACATATTCATGGGGGTACACAGTGGTGTTTCAATACCTCTCATGCATAGTGATCAGATCAGGGTAATTAGCATATACCTCATCTCAAACATTTATCATTTCTTTGTGTTGAGAGCAGTCAGTAGTCTCCTTCAGCTGTTTGCAAGCACATCATATACTACTGCTAATTCTAGCCATCCTGCAGTGAGCGCTAGGGCTGGTCTTTATGGGAGCTTGGCACCGCCTTTCACAGGGCTTCCTTTGACTGCAATGTCCTCCAGCAAGATCTGCCCGAGGACCCAGGGAAAGCCGGGTGGGAAATACTGCAGGTGCCTGGGTCACACTGGGTGTGAACAGGGAAGATGGCACATCCTGGGTGGGTTCCACCTAGTTCACTTTCCAGAGATTCTGCCTGTAACGCAGAGACTGGGATCCCCAAAGCAGACATCTTTAAAGGCTTTCTTTACACTTTGTTCACTTGGGACTAAAACCCAAGTTGTCAGAACCCAAGGCTGCTTGCCTGGTATTCCTTCTCCCAAGAGAGGGAAAACCTGAGGCTCCTGGTAGACTTGCTTTCCTCTCTCTGGCTCCATGTTGGTTTCCATTGCCATTTCTCCCTTCCCATGGAGAACAGGGCAGCATGGGTTATTAGTTCCAGAGATGAAAATTTGATCTTCTCCCAGTGGGAACTTGCTGCAGGCATAGGGTTGAACTGAAGTCAATCCCAAATGTGAAGGTCATGTTTAAGAGCCTTGAAGGTTCGGATAACACTTATAATATTTCCACATTGTAACCTCAAGTTCTAGAAGTAAAAGATGGGTCAAAATGCAGCTCTTCAGTATTATGGTTCCCGGGGGACCCACCACTTTGGGCCCTCGAGCCTTTCAGAGGCCTTGACTCAACAGCCCTAACCTGGCCCAGAGTGCCAGGTCTGATGGTCAGCCTCAACTATATGTCACAATGTGACATGAGAAAAGCCACTTAGACTCTCTGTGCCTCAGTTCCAGATCTAAAATCTGGAAATTCTATGACCCAACCTCCAGAGCTCTGGCTACAATGCTTTCAATAGGACATTCTGCATTAAAAATGGACATGGGTAATTAAACCTCATTACATATGTGTAGAATGAATGAATGAATGAATGAATGAATGAATGCCAGTCAGGCCTCCAAAAACCATTCCCTTTCCTTGAAAACTTTGAAAGAACAATCAAAGGCAAAGTTCAGCAACAAAACACTGGAGACTTTGATTTGCTGTCACTGAACAAGTCAAAAAATCTTAGTGGGAGACACTTGAACATTTTAAGTATCATCTTGTGGTAATAATGACCTCTCATGCATATTTATGTACTTAGCTTTATAATAACCACTTGAAAGAGTAGGTTTCTCCCCCGTAGGGAATGAAGCTATGTGAAGTGTAACAAAATATTTCAAGTTCAAAGGTCCAAATATGTAAGATGTAAAACGCTGGAATTCCTTCCTCAAGTAGAAAGCACCTTGGTGCTCAAGCCAGCGCAAGGACATGTTGATTCGGGGAGGGTCTGGACCCTCAACTAAGCCTGGAGTGTCCTCGAATGCATGTCTCCCGTGCACACAGCGCTCTTCCTAAGGATCACCGGCCGGCCTTACTGATGTGTGTGCACTTAGTCTGAGTCAAGACAGGTGAGGCTTCGAGGGGAGAAAGCTGGTTCTTAGTGAGGTGTTCTACAGAGAATTCCAGACAGCTCCACTGCCAGAGCAGCTCTGCAAAACCCTTGTGTTACAGTTACCCAGTGTCATTCATTACCCTCTCAAAGTAAAATCATATGACCCCATTTCCTCAGTAAGTTAATTATTTTATTCCTTTGTATGAGGCAAAAACACTATTTTTATTGTTAATTAATATACTAAAATTAGGTTATACCATTCTGGACATGTGAAATTGAGTTTAGTACTTTCAAATATATATTTTTAAAGGCAGCTAAAAATAAATGGCTTAGACCCCCTTTCTCTTTCCAACTGAGCATAAATTTCCTTCCTGTGAAACTCCATCTCTTCCTGCTGTTGTAAATGACATAATGCCATTTATTTTTCAAAGGGACAAGAAATCATAATGAGACCTTCAGTTCACATTTCAAAATTCATATATTTAATAGTTGAGGAAAAAACAAAAAATACAACAAAAGAAAATCATCCATAGGTTTCAGGAGCAAAATCATTAAATGGAAAAGCGAAAAGAATTCTTTATTTTCGGACCACTCTTAAGCACTTAAGACCTTCCTTCTTTTCCCCTTGATCAAAGTGAAGATATGATAGGAAATTCAGAAGTTTTTCTTCTTGAAGAAAAGCAGAGATAACATGTCCATCCTAGAGAAACACAGACGAATGACTCATCTGACCGTGGACACAAAATGACTTCTTGATTCTCTTCGTTATTTCTGCTGTAATGAAATTCCACCTGATACATCTAGCCACGGCACACTGATAATTACTTTTCTATTTATTCAGTAGCTCTGCAAGTGGAAAGCAGTCGATTGCCAGGGAATTCTTTGACTCCTATGCTGAGTAGATGGCATTCCGATCCCGGGTGGCTGAAGACAGCCAAGGCCTAACTTGATCTCATTGCCAGGTCAAATTAGCACCCAGCGGGCCCTGAGGGAGTTTTTTCCCTTCGCTGCAAAAGAACAATAGTTCTTAGAAGTCAGTACACTGATCCTCCGCCTTCCCTCCCTGTTTGATCAGCCCCTACTTCTTTTCCCCTGATGACGACAGGAAGGACTAAATGTAGAGTTACAGGGCAGGGAGAGGGGCTTTATGCTAGATCCAATGGTAAGGTCTTAGCCTTTCAATCCATGATGCAAGATGCACTTTTAAAAATGTGCTGGGCCAGGCGCGGTGGCTCACGCCTGTAATCCCAGCACTTTGGGAGGCGGAGGCGGAGGCGGGTGGATCAAGACGTCAAGAGATAGAGACCATCTTGGTCAACATGGTGAAACCCTGTCTCTACTAAAAATAAAAATACAAAAAAGTAGCTGGGCATGGTGGTGTGTGCCTGTAGTCCCAATTACTCGGGAGGTTGAGGCAGGAGAATTGGTTGAACCCAGGAGGCGGAGGTTGCGGTGACCCGAGATGGCGCCATTGCACTCCAGCCTGGGTGACAAGAGTGAAACTCCGTCTCAAAAAAAAAAAAAAAAAAGAAGTGCTGTGTCGGCCGGGTGTGGTGGCCCACGCCTGTAATCCCAGCACTTTGGGAGGCCGAGGTGGGTGGATCACGAGGTCAGGAGTCCGAGAGCAGCTGACCAACATGGTGAAACCCTGTCTTTACTAAAATACAAACATTAGTCGGGCGTGGTGGCCCAGCCTGTAGTTCCAGCTCCTCAGGAGGCTGAGGCAGGAGAATCGCTTGAATCCGGGAGGCAGAGGTTGCAGTGAGCCGAGATCGCGCCACTACACTCGAGCTGCCAGACAGAGCAAGACTCTGTCTCAAAACAAACAAACAAAGTGCTGTGTCTCTCAGAGATGAACAAAAGCGAGAGCTCACATCTAAATAAGTAGGAGGTTTCCAAGTCAGCCATATGGCTTTATTCCTTTGCCCCAGGTTTTCATCAGGCAAATGTGTGAATCTGTGGCCACATTAATAGGAGCCTGACGGGCTTCTTCACTCCGGGGTCATTTGGTGGTCAGCTCCAAGGAAAACAGAAGCAGAGATAAGACTTATCTTTGCAACCCCCTCGGGGTTTTCCAGGAACTGGAGAAGCAGCAGCAAATGCCACGGAGGTCCAGCCAGAGGTAGTTACTTAAGCAAAGAGAAAGGAGCACGAATCTGATGACAATGAAAGATTGACTCACATTGCTCTTCCCTCTAACAGGGTGAGGTCTCTCGGGCATGCGTCTCTCACTACAGAGTTGAAAGTAAGACCGTCTCCATGTCAGTCTTCTCTCATCTTGCCTGCTTTTTCTGTTGTGTCAATTTGGTTTCCAGGATGGTTGCAAGACATCTGGTCTTTCTCCAGAAGACTGAAGTAAGCCCTGAGAAGAGGGGCAGGGAAAGGACAGCAGGGAAAGGACAGCAGGGAAAGGACAGCAGGGAAAGGTCAGCAGGGAAAGGACAGCAGGGAAAGGACAGCAGGGAAAGGTAAGCTAGCAAGGAACACTCGACTTCCCACTCCCACCTTTTGGCCAGACTCACTCCTTTATTGGAGTCTTCGAGCCCACCAAGTGACTGCTTTATACAAGTGACAGGCTGAGCATGCAGGGACCCCTGATGGAAGCCTAGAAGCTCAGGGGTGCTCTCACCCTGGCCATCTGGGGCCTGCCTTGGTCCAGCTGTGCCCCTCTCCAAGCCTTCTGGAGCTCGCCCGGCCTCTGAGCCCTGGCCACTGCCCTTCCCCTGTGTGGCGGTGGCTTCCCCACCACTCACTCACCCAAGGCCTCCATTCCCTCCAGCCTGCAGTGATGCCCTTGCTCCTCTGCCTTGAGAAAGGCCTGCTCTGCCATCATTCCTAGAGTGTGTCTGGTCTTCTGCAGGACCTGGTATGACACCCGGTAACCATAACCTCAGCAAGGGAAAGGGGGGCCAGGGTACTCGTTCTCTCTCTAAGCTCCCTGCCACCAGATGCCAAGCTCTCACCCCATCCCGCTGCTCTGTGGATTCCCTTTCTATTTCCTTCCACTTCCTGCATGGTGGGACCTTCCTGTCCTCTTTCTTTCCTCTTCCTAGCCCTCCTGACCCCTGCTGTAGCCCTGAATCCCACCCAGTTCTGCAATGAGCGGGGTTTTTAGGGTGTCCACTGAAGCCTCTAAGTGATGGGACATGTCCATCGGACTTTCCAAGACTCCCTTCCCAGGGGCTGACTCCTCATCCGTCTCCCCTTCTCTCCTGACTTGGTGGTATTAGCCATTCTCCCCATCCTCGACCCTGTCCATGTGGACAGACACCATCTCTTTATGGGAATGTTACTTTTGCCAGAGCTACGATTAGACTCTCTCTCCTTTTTTCCCCTCCTGGTGCGATAGTCAATTATGCATCAGAGTCTATTAATCTTATAAACAGTTATGGAGCTGAAGAGGCTGAATCGAACAGCTGAGGCTTTCAAGAAGTTGGAGTACCAGGGCCATTATTATAATGAAGTTCTGTGATGTATAATCATGTCTCTGGGTGACCGGGCACAATTCTTCAAGTCTGAGAAATTGTAAATGATGTGAATTTTTTATAAAGTTTACAAAGCAGCCTCTTCAAAGCTTGTGCTCATGGCTATGACCCCAGGTCCCCTCTCTGGGGAGAGCACCTCCCTAAGTCCCATCAGCCAGTCTGTGGCACCTTCAGCCCTGATGGGCTGGCAAATTCCATGGTCTACAAGGCACTTCCTCCTCCTCCTGTCCTGCCCACACAGGGACCGGGAAAGAGGACAGCTGGGCTGCAGAAGAAGGATGTGATGCTGTCCTCTTCTACTGAGACCTGTTTGCTTGTCTATCTCTTAAATTTGGTTCAGTAGCATAAAAATAAAGGGAATTTATCTTTCTCCCCAGATGCAACCAACAGATGCTGGGGAGCAGAGACCTTGCATAGTCAATAAAAGATAAGTTATAAAATCTATAAAACTGCTGAAAGAAATCAGAATTTCAGCAAATTCTGGTTTTTTTTCAGGCTGCTCCTTTTGATCAACAATGGTGAGAAGGGGGAAAAGCTAGTCATGCATAAACTTCCATCTGTTATTACAGCGTGCAGTGAATGTGGTTAGAAGAGGAACAGAGGACAGAGTGATATTTGAGCTGTGATACTGACAGAGTAGAAATGGAGAATGGTGCCAGTGATGAAGACAAAGCTGTCATAATCAATTAGCATTTAACTTTTTGTAAAGATCTTGGAGGCGATGGCTTCTTTAGATTTTAATGTGCATCTTCAAAGTAATTTTGTAAGCTATTTAAATGATGCTCCCTTTTTACAACTCTACATAATTTGATTACACAAACCATCCTGCAATCCTTGGATATGCAAATGCAACATCAAAATGATTTTTTCCCATATTTTGATAGAATTTGATGCTTGTTGCAGTGATAAGAAGTGACACAAATTGCAGCAAGGCATCAGTAACTCATTCATCGGGCACACTTTGGACATTCCGATTTTAAATGTCTGCTTCTTGAGAATCACCCTTAAGAATAACAATTTAGAAACCAAAGACAGGGCAGCAACTGGTGTTTGGAGAAAATTGCCTTAGATTCTGATCCCACAGCCACCAAGATGCTGAGCTTGTGAATGAGTCTCTCAGAGCCTCAGTTTCCCCACCTGTAAAATGAGACTAATAAGGGGTAGATCACAGAAGAGTAGTGAGAGTGAGCAGTTAGAGTGAAAACACCTGGCACTCATATAGCCCCAGCAGCTGCCATTACTTTACCACTACTACCATGTGTACAACCACTAATACAAATCTGGGTTATTTCTTTGGCAAAATTAGGTTTCAAACAAGTATCACGTGGTGTAGCGATGCTGAGATTATGCCAGTGGCTGAGCTCTTGGGTGATCTGAGAGGAAGGGACAATCATGAAGCTTTTTTGAGGAGTCTTCATTGGGGGGGGGGTCCCAGCCTCCAGTGGCCAACCTCCCATTCACCCATTCCTTCTGCATTTCCTCTCCTTCAGTGGATCAGATAATGTGCTAAGTGCCGAGGATGGAAATGTGTACAGTAGCAGGCATACTCCTTGACCTCTAGGTTCATAGTCTAACCAGGGTGGACATACAATTACATTATCGTAAATAAGCACCAAATGGGTGCAGACCAATCAAATTCCACAGCTGGCAGGGCGAGGACATCTAGTCTGCCTGGGGCAGTCACAGTAAACCTCACAGGGGAGGCGATGTTTGCACTGAGGCATAAAATGAGAGTCAGATCCCTAGGCAGAGCGCCTGGAGAAGCGCGCTCCCGTCCAAGCAGGGCTGGAGGCAGGGGCGGTTTGACCACAGGACATTTGGCATTGTCTACAGACATTTTTGATTGTCCTGACTTGGGGGTGCTACTCTAGAGAGTTGAGGCCAGTCAGGGACGCAGCAACAATGCCCAGGACAGCCCCTGCAGGAGAAGAATCACCCACCCCCAGTGTCAATGGTGCCCAGATGGAGACAAGCTGAGTTACAGGAGCAGTGCGTGCAGAGCGGCAGGTCCCAGAGTGCACGGGGCGTCCCAGGGACTCAGTGTGGCCCCCAGTCCTTCCGGTGAAGGGAGGGGAGGCTGTGCACATGGTAAGGTCAAACCTTGGAGGATCTGGAGGCCATCAGGAGGGAGGGTTTTGTCCTGTTTCTCCTTAAACTTCCCCTAAAGGAGCCCCATTGTTAGAGAAAACTAAACTCGTCCCCCTTAAGGGGTAGCAATAACGGGAAGAGCCAAAGTTCATGTAGTATCCTAGATTCAAGGAAATTTTGCTTCCTTTCGTAATTAAAATGAAAAATAATGGTGTCTTTTTCCACTAGAACTTTAAATAAGATCAGTCCTTCAGGAAGAGAAGCGCTCATGAGGAACGCAGGATGAGATACGTGAACAGGAGAGGCCTAAAGGGTTTGGAGCAAGGGACTGGCGTGAGCCGATGTGTGGGTTTGTGTCCTTCTTCCCACAGGTGGTACCAGAGTGGGCCAGCTCAGCAGAGCTGACGAAACCCACGTCCCCACAAGACTAAGTCGTGGTCGGGCGCCTTTGAGATCCGTGGTCGCAGCTCTACTTTTGAGCTGATCTCCAGCAGCTGTGGGATCAGAGGAGTGGGTGCATTACTAGAAAGAACACTGGGCCGGGCTTGGTGGCTCACACCTGTAATCCCAGCACTTTGGCAGGCTGAGGCGGGAGAATCACCTGAGATTGGAAGTTCGAGACCAGCCTGACCAACATGGAGAAACTAAAAATACAAAATTAGGTGGGCATGATGGCACATGCCTGTAATCCTACTTGGGAGGCGGAGGCAGGAGAATCACTTGGAGCCTGGAGGTGGAGGTTGTGGTAAGCTGAGATCGAGCCATTGCCCTCCAGCCTCGGCAAAAAGAGCAAAATTCCATTTCAAAAAAAAAAAAGAAAAATGAGGAAAGAACTCTGTACTGAGATGCCAGCAGCTCTAAAGACCTGGGTGTGAAGAACCCCGAGGCCTCTGGTTCTAAGCCTTTCTGGTAACTGTTCACGTGACAGTGTCAACTGGGAGTTGACAGAGTCCTGGCTGGCCCCTGCCCACCAACAGCACAGTTCTGGGCTGGAAGGAGGCCCGGTCGAATTTAACAGCAGTGAGTTTGATTTTCCACTTGCTCAAGTTCATTCCTTTGAGTCTTGAGAGGTGTTTGGGCCTTCAAGAATCCCTGACGATACAAACCTCCCAAATCCCTCATCAGGCAACATTTTAGGCTTCAGAGAATCCTTTAATATGGATTAACAAGAATGAACCTAGAACAGAGGAGAGAAGGCAGTTTGCTTTACAAAAGCACAAATACCATGAGTATCTCTGCAGATATCTTTGTTTACCTATTTATTTAGGTAAGGCTCTTTCTCTGGGTTTTGAAAGCATTTTACTTTATGAGAAGCAGATCTTTTTACCTGCCCACAGGGCTCCAGGGTGGAGCAGGAGGCATGGAAGAGAGAAGAGTCATGGAACCACGTGCCTGTCTGTGTTCCTCCTTCCCAGCGGGCGTCACAGGTTCAGAAATGTCCTCCTTGCTGGCCACGTAACAGTGACAAAGTTCTTCACTCTTTCCAGCCTTGTTCCTCAACTGTATATCCAGAAGTGAAAGCAGTGACCTGCACAGCTCCTTCAGCTCTAAATTTCTCAGACTGTTAAGAGGCAGGCTAGTGGCTGAGAACTGGCTCTATGGTAAAAACTGGGAGCTGGGCCCCAGAGGTTCACCCAGAATTGTCACTGTGGTCAGCAAAAGCAAGGCTGATGCAGCAGCAACATTAGACTCAGGGCTGCTCCCTGGGCATCTCTGGTGAAAGAGCTGCCACTGCTCAGTAAATATGTGCCCACAGCACTGGCGATGAAGAGGAGGGAGGGCCCCACACTGAAAGTCACAGCATTGCGGGAGGCTGAGGCAGGGGGATCACTTGAACCTGGAAGGGAGAGGTTGCAGATTGCGTCACAGCACTCCAGCCTGGCCACAGAGCAAGACTTTGTCTAGAAAGAAGAAAGGAGGGGAGGGGAGGGGAGGGGAGGGGAAGGGGGGAGGGGAGGGGAGGAAAATTATAGCATTGAAGAAAGAAACCTAGAGCGTGTGGTATGGGCGTGGATGGAGTCCCAGGAGGAACAAGGAGGAGAAGAATGGGGCCCCAGGTGGCTTGAGAAGATGGCCTCTTTACATTGGGGTTGCCCCTCATGCTCACAACCATTCTGTCCCCAGGAGAGTTATGTAAAATGTGTTTTTCTCTTTTCACCCATGTGTTGCTGTGGTTATTTTCAAGTAAGCAATGCCTGATCACATCAGGGCAGTTTTCAAGGGCAGCACACACAGGCTGAGTGCGTGATTGTCTGTCCTCTGTGTGTGATGAGCGCATCCAGCATTGATCCTTTAATTGGATCTGCTGGTAAGTTTGTCCTACACACCCCAACCTCAGAACAGCCCTGGATGGATAAGCACTTTGGGCTTTCAGCAGAAGGAAGCTGGATTCCCGGTCCCTACGAGCTGGCCCTGGAGCTGGCCCCAAGTGGATGTGTGCACTGCTGGTTGCTGAGCCGCCCCTGGGTTCTGGGGAATCCAACTGAACTGATGCCAGAGAGATTCAGGTCAGATGCATATTGACTGACTTTTGATCTTTTTTTTTGAGATGGAATCTCTCTCTGTCACCAAGGCGGGAGTGCAGTGGCACAATCTCTGCTCATTGCAACCTCCACCTCCCAGGTTCAAGCAATTCTCCTGCCTCAGCCCCCCAAGTAGCTAGGATTATAGGTGTACACCACCACACCCAGCTAATTTTTGTATTTTTAGTAGAGACAGGGTTTCACTATGTTTGCCAGGCTGGTCTCGAACTCCTGACCTCAGGAGATCCACCTGCCTCAGCCTCCCTAAGTGCTGGGATTACAGGTGTAAGCCACTGTGCCTGGCCACTTTTAATCATTTTTAAGCATTAACAACTTGGATTTGTTGTATATGAAATATTCATAAATTGGCTTAATTTCACATTTTTATTGATTGATTCAGAGAAAGCTGTATCTCAGCAATACCAGTTATACTTCCCATTAAAAAGATATTTTTCTGATAATGATCTTTGCCAAGCTACCAGACTGCATCTCATTCTACAGACTGTTACCCCAGCAGCTCCTGAGAACAAAGCCCACGGAGCCCCCCATAGCACAGCCCGGCCAGCTCAGGCCCCTCCCAGTGGGGGTAACTCAGCTTTAGTCCCCCTCACGGAGCCAGAGCCTTAATGGGGACCTCTGGGTCCTGGGGGCAGTCTCAGGCTCCTGCCAGCCGCCATACCTGGGATCCGAGGCCCACAGGCTTCTCCTGGCAGCGCACTGTGTATACCACACTAAGGCTGTTAGACTCCGTACCACCTGCGAGGCCCTGTTCTAGGGACTCTTGCGGGATTGTCTCTTTCACTCTCCGAGGGGCTCTATGAGGAAGGCACCATCATTTCCAGCTGAAGATGTGGAGGCACCAAATAAGAGACCTGCGGGAGGGACCCCGGCTGAGCAAGTTTTCAAGTCAGGCAGTCTTGCTCTCAGCACAGGTTCTGGGCCGCCATGCCAACAGTGCCCCACGTGTGGTCTGGGGACCCTAGGCATTGCCCTTTCAGAGGGTCTCCAAGGTAAAACTCCTGGTAAGTCACACTGAGATGTCACTTGCCACTTCCACTTAATATTCTCTGGGGTAGCCTGGTGCCAGCTGCTGAAGGAATGGTCACATCATCACTCCAACGACTAATGGAGTGTGTGCTTGTGTGTTCTTGTGTCTTTAAAATGTCTCAGTCTGAATTTCCAATGAGGTGAATATTGATAGATACAGGCCACCACCTTGGCGTCCTGAATAAATTTTTAGAGTACAAAGAGGTCCCTCGACAGAGGTCTGGAAGCTGCGGCTCTGTGCTGTGCACCTCCAGACCTGCTCCTGCGCTGGCCTTCCTGCCTGCAGGCCCAGCAGCCTGAAGCCCAGTTCCCTTTCCCAGGCCCTCCCTGAAGCCCTGTGCCCTTGGGCCACCTCCTTCCCACCTAACTCCTGAGAGCGCTGTCCTAGACCCCAGTTGGGGTGATGTCACCAGCTTCCAAATATGTCCAAAGTATCCATGTCTATGCCAGGCTGGTCAGTCCTGAGCTGATCACACTCTCTCTCTTAGGAATCTGAAACTTGAATGGGAAGAGAGCCTGGACATCCCTGGAGGGGCAGCATGGTAACGGTGGCGTCACAGCAAGCAGCAGAATCTCGCTAGCTCATATCTAACTCTGGCGTCCCTGTTGGTTCCTGAGTGGACTGTTCAGCTCTGCTGTGAATTCTCTGAGCTACCCAGTTAGCTTCACACATCCTTGTATCACTGAAGGTTGCTCAGGGGGAAAAAAAGGGAGGGAAGCTTAACTAATAGGAAAAATTTAGTAGACCTTCCCATTCTTTCTCCTTATTAATTTACTGTTGGACCCTGTCACCTGCCACATCCCTCATCTCCTGCCTGGAATCACCATAGTGTCTCTGTCACTGGCACCACCCACATAGCCACCAGTCCCACACCAGCCTCGAGGCACATCAGGCCTGCCCGCCCCAGTGTGGTGTGCTTCCTCCTCCTCGTGCACTGGGCCTCCGGCATGAGTGTTAGGATGAGAGGAGGGCTTCAGCATGACTGACCTACGAGGCCCTTAGAATAATGTATTCATTTGGCTCAACCTCCCACTGAGAAAACTGAGCACCTCCTTCCCCGGAGCAGCGCAAATGATGCACAAATCCTCCTCTAGAAATAAGCTGGCTCTTAAGCAGCAAGAGAAGATTTCGTTTGTTTGTTTTTGAGACAGTTTCTCTCTTGTTGCTCTGGCTGGAGTGCAATAGCACCATCTCGGCTAACCGCAAACTCCGCCTCCTGGGTTCAAGTGATTCTCCTGCCTCAGCCTCCGGGAGTAGCTGGGATTAACAGGCACCTGCCACCATGCCTGGCTAATTTTTGTATTTTTAGTAGAGACAAGGTTTCACCATGTCTGCCAGGCTGATCTCAAACTCCTAACCTCACGTGATACACCCTCCTCGGCCTCCCAAAGTGCTGGGATTACAGGCATGAGCCACCGCGCCCAGCTGAGAAAGTTTAATTAAAAGAAAATTTGCAAACATTAACTACGAAGTAACAGGAAAGATGTGTCATTTTCATGTTCCACCATGAGCGTTCCTTTCTTGCTCTTTACCATGGAGGGTGGGGGCTGTTGAGTGGTAGCTCCCAAAATATTCCATTTCCTCACTCAGGAACCTGTGAATGTGGCCTTATTTGGAAAAAGTGCCCTTGCAGGCATAATGAAATTGAGGGTGCTGAGAGCGTCGTGGGTTACCCAGGTGGGCTCCAAATCCAGTGACCAGTGTCCTTATCACCTGCACACAGAGGAGAGACGGAAGAGGGAAAGCCCATGTGAAGACGGAGATGGCCTGGAGTGGCGTGGCCACAGGCAGGGGACTCACGCAATCCCAGAAGTAAGAAGAGGCAGGAACGGAATCTCTGTTAGAGCCTCTGAGGGAAGCTCAGCCCTGCTGTTACCTTGATTTCAGACTTCTGCCTTCTGCCTTCTGGAAGTGTGAGAAACTAGATTTCTGCTGTCTTAGACTGAAAGCAGTGGCTCAGCCAGTAATCCCTGCACTTTAGGAGGCCGAGAAGGACCAGACCAGCCTGGGTGACACAGTGAGCCCCCATCTCTACAAAAAGGTTTTTAGAAAATTAGCTGGGCATGGTCGCAGGTGCCTGTGGTCCCAGCTACTTGGGAGGCTGAGGTTGGGAGGATGACTTCAGCCTGGGAAGTTGAGGCTGCGGTGAGCCAAGATCGAACCCCTGACTCCAGCCTGGGTGACAGTGAGACTGTCTCAAAATAAATAAATAAAAATAAAGTATATTTCTGTTGTCTTAAACCACCAGGATTGTGGTGTTAGTTATGGCAGCCCGAGGAGATAAGTGCCATAACTCCAGGCGTGCCCTCCTGCTGGTCGACCCTCTGCTTCTACACGGCACCCCACAGCGCCATGCAGAGCTCTGGGCGGCCCTGGCCATTCCACTGAGCACTCCCTCACCGACACATGAGGGTCCCGTTCCCTTCCGTCCTCACAGCTGCTAAGAGGACAAACCCTGCCACGTGGCCACCTTCTCCTGATGCACGTCAGACTCCTGTCCACTCTGCTGCTTTCTGCAACATTCTGGAGTTGCCCAGCGACGCCACAGCCTTCCTCAGTCATGGCGACTCTCTAGACTTTGCTTTCAGTAGCATTATTATTATTATTTGGGTACAACTGGCAAGACCTATGTGAGTTTCAGCAAAGAACAAAGGGGAATTTACTCTCGAGATAAACAGGAGTTCAGGGCCGGAAGCCCCGCCAGGCCTTCCAAGGTTGAAGAGCAGACGGTGAGGAGCCTCCCAGGCCCTGGCCCTGGGTTCCCGGCAGGGCGCTGCTCCCTCTCTGTGGCCCAACTTCCCTAATCTCTGTCCAACAGGTCATGGTGGCCACCCCACCACATCCCGATTTCCTCTCAGCTCAAGTCTGCAGGAGGGAGGCAGCACCTTGAAATTCCAATTCCAAATCGGTGGAGACAGTCCCACAGGGAGGGGCCCCAGATGAGACTAAATGGACAGAGACGTGTGGTATACACATGGCTCTGGGGCCCGTTGGTGGCGGAGCAGCGTGGCTCTCAGACAGGGGTCTGTGGGTGTGTTAGACAGAACAAAGTCGTGCAGAGGGACAGGACGGTGATGGCGATGTTTCTAGAAGCTGCTGCGCTTGCAATATGGGGCCACATCAAGGGCCTCCTTGCCCGGAACCTCTGCACACAGAAGGCCGACCTGGAAGCATCAGTCTCAGACCTCACACAGTGTCAGTCCTCACTTTCCAGCCCCTTTGAGTTGTTCCCCGCTAGGCACGAGCATAAGAAGTTGTTGAAGAAGGCCAGGCGCAGTGGCTCACACCTGTAATCTCAACACTTCAGGAGGCTAAGGCAGGTGAATCATGAGGTCAGGAGATTGAGACCATCCTGGCCAATATGGCGAAACCCTGTCCCTATTAAAAATACAAAAATTAGCCTGGCATGGTGGTGCCCACCTGTAATCCCAGCTACTCAGGAGGCTAAGGCAGGAGAATCACTTGAACCTGAGAGGGACAGGTTGCAGTGAGCCAAGATCACACCACTACACTGCAGCCTGGGTAACAGAACAAGACTCTGCCTCAAAAAAAAGAAAAAAGAAATTGTTGAAGAAACAACCCTTGGCATCCTTAACTTCCTCCAATCCTGCATCCTTCCAGCATCTCCAGATCAAGCTGAGCATCTGTTAGTCAAGAGTCCCCAGGAATATATGTGTGCTAACCAGCCCTGCCCCCTGTGCCCCCACCAGTGCCCAGCTCTTCATCCCGTTAGACACAGGTACAAACAAGGAAAATACCAATGTGCTAAGCTACCACCCTCCTCCCCATCCCAGGGGCATGAGTTAGTTCATCAGTCTTGGACCTAAGGGACAGACTCAATGTAAAAATCTCTGGAGTGAGCAGAAGTTTCATAGTTTCCCAGATGCGTACGACGAGCTAAGCAAAACTGAACTAGAAAAACTGAAGTCATGGATTCTTACAAAGCTACCAGGAGAAATGGAAAGGCAAAATACATGAGTGGGCCAGGCACAGTGGCTCATGGTGATTATCCCAACACTTTGGGAGGCCAAGGTGGGCGGATCACCTGAGGTCAGGAGTTCAAGATCAGCCTAACCAACATGGTGAAATGTAATCTCTACTAAAAATACAAAATTAGCTGGATGTGGTGTTACATGCCTGTAATCCCACGTACTTGGGAGGCTGAGGCAGGAGAATCACTTGAACCCAGAGCGGGGAGGTTGCAGTGAACCAAGATAGCACCATTGCACTCTACCCTGGGCAACAAGATCAAAATACCATCCCAAAACAGAAACAAAAATTAGCTGGGCGTGGTGGCGGGTGCCTCTAATCCCAGCTACTCGGGAGCCTGAGGCAGGAGAATCACTTGAACTCGGGAGGCGGAGGTTGCAGTGAGCAGAGATGGTGCCATGGCATTCTAGCCTGGGTGATAGAGCAAGACTCTGTCTAAAAAAAAAAAAAATACAGCCGGGCGTGTTGGCTCAAGCCTGTAATCCCAGCACTTTGGGAGGCCGAGGCGGGTGGATCACGAGGTCAACAGATCAAGACCATCCTGGTCAACATGGTGAAACTCCGTCTCTACTAAAAATACAAAAAATTAGCTGGGCATGGTGGCGCGTGCCTGTAATCCCAGCTACTCGGGAGGCTGAGGCAGGAGAATTGCCTGAACCCAGGAGGCGGAGATTGCGGTGAGCCGAGATCGCGCCATTGCACTCCAGCCTGAGTAACAAGAGCGAAACTCCGTCTCAAAAAAAGAAAAGAAAAAAAAATACATGAATGAAGAAGACTGATTTGTTCATATACATGTGATGTCATTGTGTCAAGTGACTTTTACTGCCACATTATAATTTGAAAATAATTAAAATGCTAAAAAATATTTTTATTAAAAAGAATGAGGCCTCTCATTCTAAGCTGATTTCTAGGTGCACATGCCTGGAGATGCCTATTCATACCCGCTCGATACCAGCACAGAGGGGCTCAGAGCTCAGGGCTCCGCCTTAGCTGACAGAGGTCACTGAGGTGGCTGTTCTTTGATTCCCGGGAACCCTAAAGAAAACAACGATCCTGGCTTTGCGTATGAGCCTAGGTGTGCAGTTAAACACAAAGCACAAAAATAAAAGCCCAAATTCCCCATGAAGCGAGGGAAGGAAAAATAGTCCACGGGGAAAAGGAAAGTGCTGTGTCTGTGGCCACTCAGGTGGGACTCCCGCCTTTCCCCCATCCCTTGGGCAGCACGCTCCACAGCCCCTGCGTAATGGAATTGGAGAGGGCCTCCCAGGCAAAGGGCAGAGCACCCTGTCAGGTGTGAAAGTGAATAATGATGAACCCCAGGCTTAGTCCTGGTTGGATAAGGATAAATAAAATTAAAATTCAGAAATTTGCTTTAAATGGGTTGTTAATTGCTGTTGAGCTTTAAATATTTGAGTTTATTAATTTCTCCCTCACCCCCTGAATTATATTTCAGCAGCATTCCCCTGCTATTAGGCTATTAAATCAGACGTATCAAAAAGGAAGCATTTATTTATATCTTCAGAGACATGTACATCTAATTAAGATAGTGTTCCTGTGCATATTTTGTATTAGGCAAATGGTGCCTGTGATTTCAGTTTAATCAGCTCTGAAGGGTCTTGGTAAGTGTCTAGAAGATGTGGCTGGGGCCGAAGGAGGAGGACAGCCTGTATCTTCTGAACATCAATTTCTTGAAGGCCTGCACTGTAAAGATGTAGCTATTCCTAGACACTGTAAAGCCTCCTCTTAAAGAATTCACAATGGAAACCTCCAGGAACAAGAGATTTAGAAATTGGCTGCCCTGCCAGATGTCTGTGTTCATAACAATAAACGAACTAGCCAGCACGAGAGACCGCCGGCTGCATTCCACAAGCTCTAGATGGATTCACTGCCTCATGCCATCCTCAGAACCAGCCAAGGGTAGCGGGGGATTTTTATCCCCATTTTACAGGTGAGCAAAAGAGGCTTACAGAGATGAAGTCCTTTGCCTAAGAGGAAGGGCCAGGACTCAGATTGAAGCCTGCCTGATGGGAGCATCAGCTTTTTCCAGTTTGTCCCCATTCATCGCCTTCCATGATTGTGAGGTATTCCGGGCCACGTGGAATGGTGAGTCCATTAAATCTCTTTTTCTTTATAAATTACCCAGTCTTGGGTATGTCTTTATCAGCAGCATGGAAATGGACTAATACAGGATATGAACTAATTGTCAGTGCCCAGGGGTAGGAGAACCCAGGGCCAGTGCTGGTCTGCAGATTTTGTTGGACTGTAGCAAGTTTCTTATCCAGCAGATCTTTGTGAAAAGGCAGTAGATTCCCTCTTCTAAAGGGTGATCAAATTCCCCACATGATATCATCTGAAATCATGGAAACGATCATTTGCTACTTCCATTTGTTTATGTTTTAGGGCTTCTTTAGCTCAAGGTTCTTGACTCTTTTTTCTGTAATGTGGTACAGGAAGACGGTGGAGAAAGTATGAGTTCGGGTTACATCAGCAAAACTCAGGACTGAATCATGGGGTCCACCCCTTTCAGTGCATGACTCCTTGGGCAAGGTATTGAATCCCAGAGTCTGTTTTTTTCAGTAGTAAATCCAAATGCCTACTTCATGTCCAGCATTCTACACCTATTTGACCCTAGACCTACAGTTATGGTAACTACAATCACATGTGGCTATTTACATTAACAGTCATTAAAATTAAATAAAATTTAAAATGGAGTTCCTCGGGCATCCTACACACATTTCAGGTACTCAGTAGCCACATGTCTGGTGGGTACCAATGGGACAGTGCAGAAAAAGAATTTTGTCTCAACACAGAACATTCTGCTGGGAGCACTGATTTAGAGACTGGAAACCCCAAGGAGACATGGGCCATGTCTGCAAGCGGGGGGCAGTTTTCCATCAAACAAACTTTGAATGAGAACCAGCTATGTGCAAGCCCTGATCTGAGCATGAGAGAGGATTTGTAATCAAAACAAAATTCTCACCCTCAAGGATGTGTTGCTATTAATATTTAAGGTCTTTGTGACTTTTCTAATGAATGAGGAAGCAGAGTACATTGCCCAAGGATATTAGCATAGAGTCAGAGCCACATGGCTTTGAGTCTGATCTGAATGATATGAGTATGTTTACCTACTCAGTCTGAGTCTTAGTTTCCTCATCTGTAAAGTGGTTACAGTAGCAACTTCACAGGACTGTTGCAAAAATTTAATGAGAAAATGAATGTAAAGGGCATAACACAATGCCTGGCACAGTAGGTGTTCAAAAAACTATGGCTCCCCTTAGTAAGGTACAAATCACTTCACCAATTGCTAGTTTGTTCACGCAATAGATGTCTCCTGCTCTCTGGAATTTCTTGATTTGCCATTAAGTTCACATCTCAGGATGTTCCTAGAGGTGATTTGGTAAAACGCTACTAGTCACGCTCAAGGTGCCATAGGAATTCATTCCTTAATTCACATTTTATAATTAACTGCTCACGTAATAATTTTAACATCCTTGCTAGTATTGAGTGCTATAATTGCAGAGTCTCAGAGTTTGAAGAGATAGGGAAAAAATAGTTGAATTCATCTCTTATAAAGAAAGTGAAACTCAGGGAGAGGGAGTGATTCGCCTCAAGTCACACAACTATTTAGTGGCACAAGGACTAGAACCCGGGTCTCGAATCACCAAACACAAAGTCTTAGCATTTCAACCAGTTTTCTTCACTCTCTAGCTGCTTGGCAGCTGTTCTATCTCCCAAAGGAAAATTACAATAAACTCTTGGTCATCCATAAGGCCAATAAAGCTTCCTCATGTCTGAATGCCAAAGTGAGTGTCCATTTAAAATAACAGAAGACGGCTGGGTAAGGCGACTCCGCCTGTAATCCCAGCACTTCGGGAGGCAGAGGTGGGCAGATCACTTGAGAGTTAGAGACAGCCTGGGTAACATGGTGAAAACCCATCTCTATAAAAAAATCAAAAAAAGTCACCGGCCGTAGTGGCATGCCCCTGTGGTCTCAGCTACTCAGGAGGTTGAGATAGGAAGATCACTTGAACCTAGGAGGCAGAGGCTGTAGCGAGCTGTGATTGTGCCACTGCACTCCAGCCTGGGCAGCTGACCCTGTCTCAAAAAAACAAAAAATCAAAATAACATAGAAGGCAATTCCTGGGAAAGCACTTGGGATTACTGTGTGAATTCCTGCCATCTGTGGCAGCCACGTGGCCCATGTGCCATTCACCGCCCGTTTTGGTTTCTGCTACCTCTTTTCTCCCTAAAGCCACAATCCTGGAAGGACACTGCTTTCTGCTTTCTGTTATTCCATCTGGAGAGTGTTTGGTGTCATCTAAAAGGAGATAATGCAGAGCATCTCCTTTTTTTTCTGGTCATTGGATAGAAAAGAATCTTGTGCTTCGTCCACTTTTACTGAAATTTTCAACACGCTGAAGTTTTGATAGAAAGGGAATTGATGTTAAGAGAAATCACACTTGGGTACATGGGAGGGAAGAGAATCTCAACTGGGTTTGAACTTTACTACCAGAAAATAAAAGGTTTTGCAAAAGTGATAAATTTTTCTCAATGGACAATGAGGCTGTGAATAAAGAAAGCTTCTTTTTTGTTCCTTAACAAAAGACTTCTTGCTTTCCTCTCCTTCAGAGCCCAAAACTTTCTTTATGTTCCCATTAGAAAGCACAGAAAATGAAAATTACAGCCAGCTCTGGGTTGGTCATAGGCCGCCTGGATCTTTTTCATCACCTGACATCTCCTGAGTCTCCATCCAATTACAGAGCGCAGGCCTGGGAGGGATAAGGTTCCCTCTCCTCATCCCGCTCCCTCTCTGGCAGAGGAAGGGAGGGTGGAGAAATGTGAACAGCAAGAAGGACATTCCCGCCCCCCCCCCCGCAAACTTGTGGCATTTCAAAGCCAAAAAATAGAGAAAGAGTCCCTCAATCACCAATTGATCAAAATTACTAATGTGTGCAAACTTCAGATAGTCATATACATATTCAATTTCTCTGTCAGAAATTTTTTAAAGAATTAAACAATCTAGTATGTGAGTAGCAGACAGCAACACAGTTCTGCCTTTGTAGGAGTCAGGTATGCAGTTACAGACCAACAACATTGTAGAAGTGAGTGGAATCATACTTGGGTTTGAAATGTTGCATTTTTTTAAGTGTATGGTTAATTTCTACTCTGTGATTGAATTTGTAACAGAAAGCCCAGCCCTGCAATTGGACTCTGATTTAGACAATCATAAAGGGCTCATATTTCCTTTGGAATCTTATGGCATGTGGCATGTACAAAAATGTCCCAACAGGAAGAGGAGGGAAGAGGAGGAAGTGTGTGGATAGTTAGATAAAGCACGGAAACTGTCATAAACTCACCTCCCATCCCTTCGCACTCCACACACACAGAGTGATCAACTCCTTTCTCCCATATGATGCTAGCACTCGTAACTCCTGGGGCTTTGCTCTGCGCTGAAGCACTCTGGATGTTCTGCAGAGCTACACAAAAATGGGGATTGATTTCTACTTGGATAAAGGTAACACGATTAGACCTGAAATTGGCTCTGTGTGTATCATGACTGTTTGGGATTAAGATAACTAAAGAGTAGAATTTCCTGTCAGTGACAAGCTTTAAATTAGAGGACAGAATCAACTTGGGGAGTCCCTGGGGACCTGTGGCCTGATCTAGCACATGAGCAATGAAGCTTTCCCTGGCTGTGTCTGAGGGGCCTGGCTCCCTTCTGCCGCAGTGGGCCCAGCTGCCTGCAAGCCCGTGAGGCAAAGCCCTGGAAGTCTTGGGCAGTGTGGCTGGTGGTACTGGCTCCCTCTGAAGATTCATGGCTCTCCCTGTGGCTCCACACCACTCACTTTGGCTCCATTAACTCAGTTCCCAGTTTCCTAAGAGTTATGTTAATTTATGAGACGGTTTGGACTCACTCACTGGCCATGACCTTGGCCTTCACCCCAGGATAGTATTTTCAGCATGTGTCCTCTGGTGCTCCCACTGCAACCACGGGCAAGAGGCGCTCATCCTATCATGGCCCCACACCCAGCTCAGAGAGACAAAAGCCAGGGCAAACGGGAAAACGTATTCTAGTCCCCGGGCCCGATTTCCAGTGAGGCCAAGGACCCAGATGGGAAGTGGCAGAAGGATGGAGTTGGCAGGCTGTGCCTGCTGTGCACCCCACTTTTACCACAATGTCCTGCACGCTTTTCTTCTGGCAGCACCAAAGGTCGCTACCCACTCTTCCTGCAGAGAAACATGGCACTCATTCAGGTTTTAATCCTTCGGAGGGACAAACGTACACATGTAGCAATTTGAGAAGATGCACAAAGCTATGTGTGAGAAGCACCAGTGAACGCAGTCAGATCACACATTCGCACAAAATACAAAAAGCTCCACAAAGGTACAGGGCCAGCGGAACCGATGGCCTACAGCAGTGGGCTTCACCAATCTTGATGGGTGCAAGGGACCTGGATAGGCAGTGAGATAACCAGAGATGCGCTGCAGGGAGATGGCACCCACATGAGCCAGTGCAGGGCAGCCGGATCTAGCTGACACATTGAAGTAACCAAGTACAGAATGGAAGTACCCCATCACAGGGCCACAAAAAACTCCACACAATGGGCTCGCACAGCTATTGTCTAACAGACACGGGTTTCAGTCGCCCCAGAGGGAACTGCTCAAGAATGGAAGACTCTGCAAATAGACCTGAAGCGAAGAAGCAGAACATTACACGAGCACAGTATCAAAGAATCTGTATTTGTGTTGTTATTCTTCTGTGGTTTCTTTAGGTAATATTCTAAAACATAGTTAATTGTGTATGCATTATAAATAATGTATTTTGTCATTTACATTTTTCTAATTGAAAAAATTTCAGGGATCGCCCCAAGTAAATCTTATGCATGATTTAATAGGTGATGAATACAATTTTAACTATAAACAAAATCTCTGAAACAGGGCTGCTTCTCAACCCGTACAGCTAGCGGGTGGCCTTGATTCCTGCTTCTGAACTGTCACGACATTATAACCTAGAGTGGTTTGCGTTACAGGAACTGACCAAGTGCAGGGAGAGAACCCGAGTAACTTGATTTACCTTTCATTGGTATCACACTTTAAACTTTTCAAGGCCACTTTCAATCTGTTCTGTAGTCTGCCCCTCACATCACCACGTAAGGCAGGGGCAGGTTTCACTTTCCCCACTAGACAGATACTTAATCAATTTGCTAAGGGCACCCTCACTAGAGAGTGGTGAGGAGAAGGCCAGACCTTGCGCCAACCCTCTTTTGCGTGAGCATGTATCGCTTTCATAACCTTGGACCCTTCTTCTTTTCTGAGGACACCACCTCCATTCTTCAGGAAAACTGCTTCTCTCACACTCAAACTATCAGGTGCCAATGGTGGCTTCTAGTAATCCACTCGCATCCAGCGCCTCTGACCTGGGCTAAGCCAAATGTTCTTCTCCTGGGACTCTTCAGCTGGCATCCAGCTTGGGGTGAGGAGGTGGGCAATTTTAGCCACGATGTTCTATTTTGTTTTTTCTTTAGCACAGTCGTGAGATGTGAGGGCAGGAGTAGCTGGTGGCTCCGCATCCAGCCATGTGCAGGGAGTTTGTCTGAGAATGAAAATAACATGCAGGGAGAAGAGAAAAGAGAAAGTCTTGTTAGCATTCCAGCTTCTGCTTCCAGTGGGTTTTAAGGCTCGGTTGCTTCCTTGCCCTTTCCATGGTTATTTGAGACTTTCAATAAAAACCTTTTCTTTCTTTGCTTAAGCTATTTCAAGTTGACACCGTGGGAGGCTGAAATGGGTGGATCACCTGAGGTCAGGAGTTTGAGGCCAGCCTGGCTAACAAGGTGAAAACCCATCTCTATTAAAAAAATACAAGAATTAGCTCAGTGTAGTGGTGGATGCCTATAGTCCCAGATACTCAGGAGGCTGAGGCAGGAGAATCGCTTGAACCTGGGAGGCGGAGGTTGCAGTGAGCCGAGATGGGGCCGCACTCCAGCCTAGCCGACAGAGCAAGAGTCTTTCTCAAAAACAAATCAACGAACAAACAAAAAAACCATTTCAAGTTTAGTTTTGGTTATTTAAGAAAACAAAAGAGTTGTAAGAAATCTGTCCTCAAAGTTACGCTGCAATCTAACTTCCATCCACTTCAATCTCATTTTCATATGTGAAGAAGTACAGGCTCAGTGAAGTCGAACAGGTCACCCTGAATCCTCCACTGAGTTATCGGTATAATTATGTTATTCGCCACTACATGTTGTGGATCCTATATATGTAATTAGTAAAATTTCACATCTACTACTTCCTTTGATTTTTGTGACAAGATGGAAACAGAACAAGCATTGTTAGCTGTAATTTTAGATGAGAAAACTAAGGTTCAGAAAAGTGAGGTGACTTCCCCACTGTCCATCAGCAGGTTAAGAAACAGCTTGAAGTAATGTTCCTTCTAACCATACCTCATTATATATCTGCATATACACACAACACGCCTAGACATATGTGCACACAGAGGTTCATTCAGTGAGTGTTTTAAGGTATTGCCGTAATTATTTGTTCTTCTGCATCCTGCCAAAATACTGGTGTAGGAATCACCTGGCTCTTCTGCATTTCTAACTGGTATAAAACATTCTGCATTATCTTGAGACTTGGTAAAATATAAATAGCTCGTACTTCGTCTCTCTTGGTTTTGATACCTAATGGAATGTGAAAAAGCAAGATGACACATAAAAAGGGAGCAAAAGATAACTACTGCAGAGATTAATTTGGGGAAAGCTCCAGAATTAGATCATGTAATTAGTTCAGTTTAGAAGTCTTTGGTGGAATTACATTTATGCAAACAAATTTCATTCACATAGTTTGGGGAAACTGAATGATTTTATAGATGAATTATCCTTAAAATGTAAGGTTATGTAAGTCTTACTCCTCATTTTCTTCCTGATAGCAATGAGCTTAAAACAGTCAAGAAAAGTCAAGATCCAGCACTTGGTTTTTTATGGAAAAATTGATGGCATATACTAAAATGGTGGGAAGAAGGCTGCCACTAAGCTAAAGTACAGCAACTCTTTAAAAGACGTAAATGCTCCTTGAAGGCAAGTAGCCATGGCTGGTAGGCTCCAAATGTGATCTGTGCTGGTTTCCATGTCTTTGTGCAATGCTGTACAGGGGTGAAGTGAGTAAAAGGCTAGAATGGATCTGTGGTTTCCCAGTTGCATTTTTGTTGTTGTTGTTTTAGAGTGAAACATACAAAACTATTAAAGGTGGACTGGCGGACATTGTAGGAGTCAGAGAAGGGAATGCGGAAGCCACGGCTCTTCCACAGCCTCCAGGTGAAATGAGTTCTGTGACTCATTTCAAGTGTTTATGACACATATTAGCTGCATTTACCATATGCTTAAATATTGAATACAGTAAAAGGATTGTAATGTAAAACATCACAGTGGGACTCCTTCCTTAGGTTATGATAATTCAGATTTAAAATTCAACTATGTAGATAACACAATTAACCAAAAATGATTAAGTGAACTCATTACAAATTTTAAAAAGAAAATGTTTGTTTGTTTGTTTGTTCCTCCAGCTGAACTGAATGGTCATTTCTCAATGTGGACAAAATAAAATGATTATTTCATTGTGAGAATACTTCTTGGATAGCTTCTCCCCTGTTTACAAAGCAACTCTTTTCAGACGAGTTTGTACACGTACACACTGTCAGAGAACAGAGGAAGACAGGTCAGGGTGGTTTTGAATCTGGCACTTAGCCAGGAAACTTTTAATTTCAGTTTGGATTCAGGCTTTGCTGTGAAACATGTCTCAGTCTAGGGCAATAACAGTTTTAGGCTGGAGAAATCTCACAATGTGTAACTGCCACTCCCAGTGTCTCCATGGAAACAGCTGGGGGCTGGTCTGCCAGTTGCTATCACGTTTGAGAATGATGTGTAATCACTCTGAAATAGGCAGTATTTTTTTATTGCATTTTAGGTTTTGGGGTACATGTGAAGAACATGCAAGATTGTTGCATAGGTACACACATGGCAGCGTGATTTACTGCTTTCCTCCCCTTCACCTAAATCTGGCATTTCTCCCCATGCTATCTCTCCCCAATTCCCCACCCCTCCGCTGTCCCTCTCCTATTTCCCCCCCCTACAGACCCCAGTATGTGATGCTCCCCTCCCTGTGTCCATGTGTTCTCATTGTTCAACGCAATATTTTTAAACTTTGCAGTGAGCTGGGCGAAAGCTTCAGGGATCAAATGTTCGAAAATGTCTGGGAACAAAAATCATGCCATGAGACAAAGCTTTGCAAGGAGATAATGCAAAATGAACTCTTTAATATTTCAGTTCTGAGTTAAGACTTCATGTAGATATTTTCATTTATTCCTTACTGTTTTAATACAGATTTGGTCAGGTTCTGGTTTGAGAAAAGAGGTTCAGCAAAGTTTTTCTACTTCATGAAACTCTGTGGTAATAAAGCTGTACTAGGAAAAAAAGAGTGGTTAGATAAAAGAGGAGGTCTCCAAGTTATAGACTGAAAATACTAAATGTTGCTTATATTTTGTGTGTATTTAATTATGTTTAAAAAGGTAAATGAGAAATCATTTATATACTGGTTTCTGAAAGATAATTTGAATTTATTAAAATTTTCAAATTTTGTGTACTTTACTCAACACGTGACTATTTCGCTGAAATTCTCACGTTTTGTTTTGGTGTCAGGAGAGGCACTGTTTTTCACATATAGGATTTACCTCCATATTTGGATATATTTCTGTGACACTGAAGTCTTTTCCATGAAGGTCCTGGAAGGGAAATTTTCAATCAACAAACACCGAAGGAGACCACCAACCATGGACACACCTTTTTTCTTAATAAATAATATTGGTGATGTCTTATCATATAGTCAATTCCTGATGGAAATTATGGCTAAGCAAAAGAAAATAAAATAACATTGATAAGATAAAAATTCTATGTTTTTCTATTTAAAATAAAAATATTGATATAACTTTATTCTTTCATGATTATTTCTACAAAACAAATTTCCAGAAGTGAAATTATAGCCCTCCTCAACACACACAACCTGAATCTTTTGATAACTATTAGCAAACAGCCTTGCAAAAATATATCAATTTATAGTATTATCATCAGTGTATTAGAATGTCTTTCTTCTCCTTGTTAACCATGGATAATATAATGAAAACTTTTCAATTTTATGGGTAAAAAATTAGTTTTCATGTTAGTTTCATTTTCCCAGACAAACTTCGACACTGAACAGTTTGTCCCCAGCCCCCTCTGCCCTACTGGTCATTTCTCTTGTGTGCTACCTCACACCTCCCAACACTTTCCAAAAAAATGCCGTATCTTGGCTTTCAGGGAACCCTGTTCCAGTATATTCTAGTATGTTCCTCCACAGAACACTATTGCAAGGGCCTGACCTTTTCCTTCCTTTGTGAATTCTGTATTTTAAAATAGACCTGGGCCAGGCATGGTGGCTCACGCCTGTAATTCCAGCACTTTGGGAAGCAGGGGCAGGGAGATCACTTGAGCTCAGGAGTTCCAGACGAGCCTGGGCAACATGGCAAAACTGTGACTCTACAAAAATACAAAAATTAGCTGGGTTTGGTGATGTGCGCCTGTAGTGCCAGCTACTCAGGAGGCTGAGGTGGGAGGATCACTTGAGCCCGGGAGACAGAGGCTGCAGGAAACCATGACTGTGCCACTGCACTCCAGTCTGGACAACAGAGGAAGACTCTGTCTCAAAGAAACAAACAAAAAACCAAACAAAACTGAAAAACAAAAAATAGCCTATTTTTTTCTGCTCAGGTTATTCCAATACACTACTTTCAGTCAGAGGTTAGCAATTGCTAATGCCATCCACCCAAGAGAGATATATATGTATGTAGATATATATATATTCTACATATTCTAATATATATATAATCTACATATTAAAGGTTAACAACTTCAAGCAAAATTAAGCTTTAATTTTACTTCTTAATATGTCCATAATTAATTTTTTTGTTAAAAGAAGTCAAGTCCACTGGCTCAGAATATATTTTTAGTCAACAAATTCTTCTTGACCCTCAACTTACTCCACGCAGATCAGGACCATCCACTGTCGCGGTTGAAAGGTCAGCTCCACCGTTTTCTGTTGCGTGCTAGCCGGGAGGAAGCCAGTGTCTGTCTAGACCTGGTGATGGACGTGGGGTGGTCCCTACATACCCGGCAGCGACACCCCAGCACGGCTGGCAGCCACTTGAAGTGAGGGACACCCTTGAACTCAGAGATCCACCACCAGTAGAGGTAATAGATTTATTTATGTATAGATATTTGCTTATGCATTTGCTTATGCATAAAATGATGATTAAATGTGTGTATGTACATTTAACTTACTTAATCAAAGCCATCCAACATTCACTCAAAAATATTTACTGAATACCTACACTAATTACCAGAGTTTTCTACAAAATGCCCTTCTGAAATACCTTCCAAGCAATGCATTCCCCCCCACCCCCAGGAGGAATTTGGAACAACTTTTGAACTCTTTCACTAAATTTGTCTTTTAAAAAGCATAGCTATCGTTTTCTTTAAACTTACAAAGAGCCAGGTACCTATTCATTCAGACAAGCCAGTAATAAATGACCAGGGAATAATGCTGAGTATGATAATTCCCTGTCAGTGTAGCAGATAAAAGACTGAATGCTTTCCGTGTGAACTTTCCGCCTTAGTTTTTATTGATGAAACATAAAGACGCCCTGGTTGTAAGCTAAGAATGTGTAATGCTGATGACAACAATAGTTATACAAATAGACCAGAGTCACTTATTTATATGGACTTCAAATAACCAGATTTTGTTTGAGGCGGCAGCTGGGATGGAAAATAGAGTACATTCTGCCCTTTCATGTGAAAGAAATATTACCAACAACCAATTTTCAGTTTGTCACAAAATGCATAGGGAAGCCTTCCATGTGCTTCACGGAAGTTGGAGATTTACTTCTGCTTTGCCTCCGTTCAGCTAGAGAAGCCGTGTGGGCCTGAAGCAGGATTTCCCAATCTTTTTGTACCCTGTGAAGATGGATGAAGAGAGCTACTCTAATTATTCATTGCTTGAATCCAGAAGGAATTTTGAAAATAACAAAATCTTCATATTTTAGTATGTTGAAACCTACAAATGAAAACCAGTATCAGTTGAAGGGTTATATTAAAAAAAAACATACACACAGAAAAAAATATGCTTTCAACTTACTGTCGTGATACATAAATTTGAAAGCTAGTGACAGAGCCCCTGGGGCCCTTCCGGACCAGGGCCTGATGTGCTGCTGGGCATTCTGTGCTCACCGAGAATGGGAAGGAAGGCGCAGGCGAAGGAAGATGATTAAAGGTTGGAAAGATGACTGTTTCTGGCAGTGTGATATTAAGGTCATTAATATGTCTGCACCTCAGTTCCAGTGTGCTAATATATTATCCTATCTGTTAAAATATCATAAAGATTACCTATAATTAAAGATGATTTACACTCTAAGCCATAACTCGATATAATTCCATGCAAACACATTTAGGGTGAATTAATCTTAAAGTGGAATTTAGCTAGCCTAATGAAAACAGCATCTAAAAGCCACAGAAGAGACAGAGGGAAAAAGACACTGTAAGGGGCCGTATAATGAAACGACCCCTTCTGGGATCCAGGCTCACACGGTCTCTGGTAAAGGAATTTGCATAAAGCCCTGCTTAAAGAAACTGTTGCTGAGTTCTTTGTTTTCAAATTTACAACTTATTTCCAATATAGAAACTGTCCTTAATTTTTTCTTCACTACTGGGAAGAGCCAGGCCAGCCAGTTCCGGTTTTGCAATGGCCTTGTCTTATTTCACATTGGGACTGACTTGAAACAACAGTTATATTTGCAACTCCAGAAAGCAAAGATGAAACTTTGTTCTTTCTTTTGTATCAGCTGTACCCTTTATTTCTCCCCTGGCAACAGATTTTAAAGCTCTCCTCCTCCCCGTCTCCTATCTTCCTTTTCATGGGAACTGTTTGGTGAGTGCTGAAGGAGGATCTGACAAAGCTCTGTGTGTGTGTGTGTGTGTGTGTGTGTGTGCGCGCGCGCGCGCGCGCGCCTGGCTTCTGAGTCGGTCTGTGCAGGCACGCATTCATTAAAGCAATTCCTCAACATCCAAGAGCGCATCAGAATCCCGGGAGAAAAAGCCTCATGCATATTTAGATGAGCCTTCTACCTTCCAAACATAGTGAAAAGAGTATTTAGAGAGGAGTTGGGCTGGGCTAATCTGCATGTGAATCAAGAGCGGGACAAAAGGATGAAAAGGTGGTGGAAACTCGAACACAAACCCTGCGGCCTCCAGGGGGTCATTCATCTCGCCCCTGTTGACATCCTGGCTGCTCGGCTTCCTTCTGCGCATGAGCGAACAGAGCCCGTTTCCCAAAGACAGTTGACAAAGGGTGTGTGTGCTTTGTTCTGTCGGGCACTTTTTTAAGGAACAAAATTTCTTTGCCTGTTCTATTTCATGGACTTCTTCAGGCTTCTTAGCTGCTGCTATCCATATGAGTGATGCAAGTATATTTAGTAATTTATACAAATATACAAGACAGGAAGCATGAAGATTTTTTCATAATGATGCATATTTTTATACTTAAAAATTACCATTTGACCATTTTAAAGTGTAAAATTCATTGGCATTAACTACAAACACAATGTTGTGTAACCATCACGAACGATTTCCAGAACTTTGTCATTATCCACAGCAGAAAGTCTGTATACTTCAAACAAGCACTCCCAGCTCTCTCCTCCCGCCAGCATGAACGAGATTGATCAGAACTCCCTTCTTACAGACTCTTCATGGGGTTAGTCTCCTGACATTTTATTTCAGAGGAGCTGGGGTGTGCAGGGCAAGGGAGAGTGAAGGAAGCCAAAGTTCAACAGATGAGAGGAGGGTAGAAAAATCTTTCTTCCTTAGTGTGGTTTCACTGGGTTAATGAACTTAAAGCCTGATATGGAGAAAGAAAACCTGAATGTCAAGTAGCCAGGCTGGTTTTCACCACAATGAAAGAAGAGGAGAGTGACAAGCAGCTTTGGAAAATTCTCTATTTTGATAAAGGATTGGTTTATACAAGTAAGAATTTCAAAATAAAATTCAAAAATACAAGCCTGGTATTCTAGTGTTTGAGACACAAGTGAAAAACACGCTTTACAGAACTGTCCCATCAAATATTTGAGGCTAGCCTGTATTTAATCAAAAGCCTAAAGCAAAGGCTGGGAGGATGATGTGTATAACTAATGGTAAAAATTAATTTATACTTCTGATTTTGTAAATCTCTGGGGTCGCAACTATGTTGCTTAAATGAAAACCAGATAAAAGTATCATTAATTACATTCTAGTACAAGGAAACACATTGTGAAGGAAATATGTGAAGTTTCCAAACTCCCCAAATTCACCATTCACCTTAAAAAATCTTTAATAGGATAGAAGTTGAGCACAATGAAAAACAAGGTGGGGGGCAGTTCTACTGAGCTCCTGCTAATGGGACCTTGTTTGTTCTAGCGCATATATACATATGTATATATATCAAGGCTCCCTTCCTAAGGAGTATTAGCTGTCAAGACCACATGCGACTAACATTCTTCTCCCCTCAGTGGAAGTTCCTGTTACAGTCACTGATTATTTAAGGAATTTTAGTATTTTATGTAATTCGAAGAAGAGATTATTAACATAGCTCTCAAGGCAGGTGTTAGAGGGTCTGCAGCTGAGGCCCAGGGAACTGGAGGTAATGGGCAAAGCTGGTAAGTTGGGAAGTACTGGGGAAACTGGCTTTAATCAGCTTAAACACAAAGGAGGCTTATTACCCTGGTAGGAGGACAGTGAATCAAAGGTTGATGGATGCTGGAGTTGAAACCATGCCCTAAGGAAGTGTTCTTCCACATGGGCTCTGCCTCCCCTGTGTTGGCTTCTTTCTTTGGCAATCACTTGTCATGGCCACTAGGATCCCTAGAATATCTGCATCCTCCAAAGCCAGCAGTGTCACCCAAAAGTAGAGATCCCCTTCTCCTGAACGCTTCTGCAATAATTGATTGTAGGTCAAGAGGCTATCCCAGAACTGATGATGGGCCAAGGGCTTGGAGCCTCGGCTGTGTGTGCCCTGCCTGCTGATTTTGTGGTGCAGAAATTAAGCCACAGCAAATCATGTTGTAGATTGTCGCACAAGAGAGGGACGTTCTTACTGGGAGGAGGAAGTGGAACCTGCTGTGCAGACCACAGCTGTATCTCCCATAAAGCTGGCCCTTCCCTGAGCTCTGGACACACATGTGTTAGTAAAAGCTGGCCAGCTGCTCGCCAAGCGTGTGAAGGCTTGTTTCTTATTTAGGCAACGAAACTGTGCAGGGGACAGGCCTGAAGAATGACCTCCATGCCCTCATTTTGGGACTCACATCTTCAACACATTTCCTTTCCCTGTGGCCTGAATAAGACAGCTGATAGTGAAGGCAGGGGCCAGCTTTGTGGGCCAGGCTGGAAGGAGTACCACTCCATTCTATGGGCTGGCACTCAGGCACAGGGCCATATGGGAGGTGGGAAATGGAAATTAGTTATGTGCTCAAGAGCAAGAGAAAACCAATTTCGAGCTGCTATCAATAGTTTCCTCTTCCTACTACTCTGGAAATGGGTCAAAAACCTAGAGGCACCAGGCCAGGTGTGGTGGCTCATGCCTGTAATCCTACACTTTGGGAGGCCGAGGCGGGTGGATGACCTGAGATCAGGAGTTTGAGACCAGCTTGACCAATCTGGTGAAACCCCATCTCTACTACAAGTACAAACATTAGGTGGGTGTGGTGGCGGGTGCCTGTCATCCTAGCCACTTGGGAGGCCGGGGCCGGGGAGTATTGCTTGAACCCAGGAGGCCAAGACTGTGCCTCTGCACCTGAGCCTGGATCACAGAGCAAGACCCCATCTCAAAACAAACAAGCAAAACCAAAAAACCCTAGAGGCACCTGCAGTGGCACAGGAATAGCAGTCACTGAGTTCTTACTATGTGCTGGTGACTGTTTTAAGGGCTCTGCATATATTAACTCCCATCGCCCCCTTGTCAACCTGTGGGGTGGGATGGGCATCCTCTCTGGAAGATGAAGAACAGAGGCACAGTGAGGTTACTTGCCCAAGGACCAACATAGAAACTGTCTGGAGCCAGAATTTGACACGGCACGAGATGACCACACAGGGTTGCTTTTGAGAGGACAGCATGAGATGATGCTGGAAAGGCCCCAGTTGTGCTGGGATGTGGAAAATAGATAGTGCGAGTCACATGATTACTATGCTCCTCAGGTGAAGCCCAGCGCAGCGAAGGAAGATTCATCTTTGAGGCTGAGAAATGGACGTTCACAGAAGAAGGCTCCAGATCACTTTTCTCCACTGAGTCTGCATGACTACTAAGGAGACTGGATCCACAGATTAAATTTGAACACCTAGTGACCCAGCCCAGGGCCCGGGGGGGCAGGGCCAACCGTCAGCGCAGACTGCACCCTCGGTCTCCGGGCAGGCCCTTCTTCCCTCCTTTCCCCCGTGCAGTTCCCTTCCGGTCTTTTCCAGTCTGACTTGTCAGCTCCTCTAGCAGTCTTGTCTGCACCACTCTCCCTGTTCTTGTCCTCAGGCGGAGTTAGCTGCTTCTCATCCAACATTCCTGCAGGAGCCCAGGAATATTCCCATTGCAAGACTGAGCTCATTGCTCTGTGATTTTTGGCACTTGTCCTCTTTCCCACTCTGCAGAATTCCTTTTGAAGACAGAGACATTTAACTCCCGTTGTACCTCCAATGCATCACATTGTGCAGGACGAAAGGAAGTAGTCTAGTTTTTTTAAGAAAGAATAAAAATCAGTGAGCAGATTGATTTTAAAAAAAGATGTTAGTAAGAATTATAATGTGAACCAGTGTGTACTGAGCAGTCACTGTATCCAGGTATAGGTTAAGGTCTTATGATTGCCCAATTTCAGCTTCACAATAGTATGATAAAGTGGGCATTATTATGTGAACCAAAAAGTTCTGGAGACAGTTCTCAATCAATTTAGAAGTTGATTTTGCCAAGGCTAAGGACATGCCCAGAGAAATAAACATGGAATCACAGAAACAATCTGTGGTCTGTGCCTTTCTCCAGTGATGATTTTGAGGGCTTCAGCATTTAAAGGGGGAAAAAGAAAAGGAGCAGGTAGGGGAATACTCGTTATGTATTCCTCTCGCACTCAGAAAATCATGCTCAGTAAATTGGCAATTTACGTAACATAAGGTGAACACGGAGACACTACCTGTGGAGATGTTTAACCTTTTATCTGTAGGTCTCTGCTTAGAAACAAAGGGAAAGGCTGCATCTTGCGTGATTCAGCTTTCAGCTTAATTTTTCTTTTGGCAGAGTGAATTGTGGTCCCAATTTTTAATTCCCTGTCACAATTAGGATTCCCATTTTGCAGCAGAGAAAACTGAGGACTGTTGAGCTCAAGCTGCCTGTCCGATGGCACCCCGCCGAGACACAGCTTTCCCTTACTGTGTTGTATTGCCTCACTGGGACAATTTTAATTCAATGACAGAGGACAGAGACCCGCATTGTGCTCTACGCCAGAGGCACAGAGCTATCTGGGAGGAACACGGAAGACAACTGCAAGGGAACAGTGGCCCAGAGGGGAAGTCAGTTGGGGAGGGGCTGGAGGGCTGATCCCTAAGACCTCAACCAAGAGGCCTCCATGATGGACCATGGTGGCAAACTGAAGGTCAAAACAAGTAGCCGAAAGCCCAAGGGAGAGGCCTTTGTAGGGAGAAGGAGAAGTGTCTTCTCTGTTAAAGGGTCAGGGATTGGGCCTGGACCCAAGAGCTAGGCACAGCTTGGTAACAGAGAAGGTGCCCGCAAGACTGACCTCTAACTGCACAAAAGATTAGTAAGAATGCTTGGGAAATATTCAAAGCAGTTGACCCAGGTCTCCATTGGAACATAAACGAGGGCAGGCTCTGGGAACCGCTGCTGGTAGTTTTTTCAGATTCTTTAGCAACCTTGTAATTTTCCCAATGCTGGTAATTTTTAAAACTCTTTGACCTTCCTATAACCAAAACTCCTTTGTCCTGTTTCTAATTTGTGTTTGTTTTGGAGGCAGCAGGGATGAGGAGAAGTTGGGGAAGCTGTGCCTGACTCTGCACTGGGCCCTGGAAGAGTCTGGCAGAGACACTGTGGGGGCAGTAGGCACCTCCATGCTGGGGGCTGGCCGAGGAGAAAAGAGGACAGGTGAGAGGGGCTGGGTGGATGGCAGCTTCCTGGAGAAGCCCCGGGACACAGGGGCCACTTCCTGGAGAAGCCCTGGGACACAGTTCTTTTTAGACTTCCCACACTTCACTCTCAGCCCCAAGCAGGATCCGTGTCATATAGCAATTCATGGTAGCATTAGGGAGAAGCCGCACACTACCTCTTTATCACAAGTGCAGTTTAAATTAAATTAGGAAGGAGAGACTACAAGCTTTGCAAAGTTCCCTTGTAAGAATCTGGGGATCAGAGACACTTGATGACTGAAATCGCCCAAGGCTTGTCACTGTCAAAAGTGAGCCCGGGTTCCTGAAATATTTGGTTGAAACTGCTGGGCCCAGGAAGCTTCTGGTTGCTGTGCAGGTCAAGCCCAGGTAGAACACACTGTGAGGTTGTGAGGTTTGCTTAGCAGGAAGATTTTCTCCCCAGCTCTGGAGCATCCTTTTCATTCTTAAAGGGGGAAAAGATATGGTAAATGACAGAGTTTTTTAGCTTTGTGATGTTGATCAGTAATTTAATTCAATTCCAGTGAAAAATAAATGATGGCTCCAAGGACCCTCTTATTTTGAAATGTTTTCTAATATTTTACAGTGGTTAGCATTATTCAGAAGCCAGGATCTTTTCTTCAACAATTCAGATTTTGTGAATGATTTCAAACCGGGCACAGAATCTGAAGCTGCCTGGCACCAGCACGAACTTTAGGACATAAAGGAGGGCTGGATCTGCCTGACACGATGGGGTGGAAAAGATGCCAGACCTTGAGCCAGCAGGCAAGAAGTGGCGCACAGGCAATGAAACATGGTGTGTGTGTGTGTGTGTTTAGAAAACTGTTTCAAAAAACAAAACTGCTTTTAGGTTCACTTTCCTGCAAAGGTGAATTTTTTGGGGGGTAAGGGAGAAAAATTTGCTTTTTTGAAATTTCTTCCTTTGCTCTCTTTTTCCTCATGCAAACCCCGCTTCTTTCCTTGAATGAATGCTGTCAAGACAAAGTTGAGACTATGGAATACAATGTCAAATGAAGGGTAAATAACAACGAGAAATTATATGTTAGCATTTTTTTTTTTTTTTCTTGAGATAAGACCTTGCTCTGTTGCCCAGGCTGGAGTGCAGTGGCATGATCTCAGCTCACTGCAGCCTCCACCTCCTGGGTGCAAATGATTCTCCTGTCTCAGCTTCCCGAGTAGCTGGGATTATAGGTGCCTGCCATCCATGCCCAGCTAATTTTTGTATTTGGAGTGGAGATGGGGTTTTGCCATGCTGGCAGGCTGGTCTCGAACTCCTGACATCAGGTGATCGGCCTGCCTTGGCCTCCCAAAATGCTGTGATTACAAGCATGAGTCACTGTATCCAGCTGGTATGTTAGCAATTTTTTAGAAAGCTGTATTAAGATGCTAGGTAAGTCTTACATCCAGGAAGTTGGATGGGAGACATTAAGAACAAGGTTATGGGGTGTTCATATTGTGCTCATATGCACGTTATATTATAAATAAGCAATTCTATTGCATTACAGCAGCAAGTTTCAAGGCTAGTGTAACTCAGGGCCCCTCAGAAATTCTGCATGGAGAGGCTGTGGGGAGGATGGGAAAAGACCCGCAGACCATGATGAGGACAGAGAATGGGAGAGGGCTGAGGTGGGAGCTACTGAACTTGAGGCTTGAGGCAGGGGAAGCATGAAGAGGGAAGGCTTTGCGCTGAATTTGGATTTGTGTGGCTCACTAAGGGAACGGCAGCTCAGTGATGTGAGGGTGATCTTGCTTTGGAGAAATCTGGTGTCAAAACAGATCATCTAGGTTTTTGCTGTGGTCTCTAGCATTACCCTTAGTGCATTATTGTTACATATGAGGTACACAGTAAGTCACTTTCATAAAAATAGATTTCAAGAGGAAAATTCTTACCAAGTTCCTTATAATGTCAGGGATTCAATTATAGTTCAGACTGAATCACGTCTCCAGGTATCTATTGGTAACGTGTTGCCCTCTTGGTGAGCAAGAAAACACATGATAGAAATATAAATTTTATTCAAGATCAGTATTACAATGGGTTATATGATTCGCAGTGCAGTAAGACTCATAACTGACTCTCATCAATGTTTATTTGAAAGCTCCTTTTTTCCTTACAACTACCTTGATTTAGTTGTGTGTGTCCTGGCCTTCGTTTGGAGGTGATGCTCTGAAAGCCATGCTGATACCTTGGAATCCACTGAGAGGAAGTCCGGACTGCTTTGGTAAGTTTTCTGGAGGCTACAGGTGTGGCCCAGGGGCTGGGAGGTGGTGACAGATTAGCAGGTACAGAAATCTTAACGTTAGGGACCTAGTCTTGTCCAGAAGCAAAATTTCTGGGGGGTCACCAGGAGAGGTGAAGCTCATTTCAAGGCAGGAGCAGGGAAGGCAGAAGAAGCCACTGCTGTCTTGCTGCTTCCTGAGTGATCTAGTAAAACCAGCTTGCAGAATGCACTCATGAAGCACGTAGATTTTTGTCTCTCCACTTTCAGATTTTAAGTTCTTCAAAACAAGGACTGTGTTTTCCCATGGTATCTGATTAAAGCTTGTTGCTCTTGCTTTCCAAGTGTCTGGCGAAATAAGCCAAAAGCAGGTCTGCTGAGTGGGCAGATGGGGCACACCCCCTTCCGGCTCCTTCACTCTCCTGCACTTGCAGCTGCGGTCACCTGGGGCAGGGGCTGGAGGAAGCCCTCTAGCTGGCGTAATGCAGCCCAACAGTTGCTTGGATATCATACTTTAAACCCTGGGTTGGTCCACAACTCTCAGTGCTAGACTATCATAACAGAATCTCATAGGCATGGTGAGTTCCTGGACCTTCTAGAAGATGGGATTGCCAAGGCTCCCTCCGCTAACTTTCCTTCCGGCCAGGTCCATTGCTTCTAGGGCAGGGACAAGGGGAGGCAGCCTCTCCTTTTCCACTTGGCCCCACAATGACACACTGGCTTTCAACACTGGGTCTTGGAGGGTGCGGTGACCCCTGGCCAGCTTTAGAGCAAGTGTTGTTGCTGTTGACAATGGGGCCAGCCCAGGACTGAGGCTCCTTTTCATCAGCCTGTTTGTCCCTTTACTTCCTAGTGTCAGCAGTCCTGGGAACAGGAAATGGTTTGTGCAATAGGAAGCAGCAGGAAACTGATGACTACATACTTTTGAGCTTTGTGGAGAAAATTTCAACGCAGAGAGACTGAACACATTCCACAATACGTGCACATGAACCGGAGCCTTGTTCAGGCCTCCTGTTCAGTTCTTAAAATGATGCTATTTACTGAAAGCTTTCCGAGTGCCAGGCACGCAGCGAGGCACTCCCGTCATCCTCACATCCGTATGCTGCTCCACCTGACCTCACAGGCAAGAGAGGAGAGGTGCAGAGAGTTTATGTGGCTTTTGGTAAGCGACAGGGTCAAGATTTGAACCCAAGACCTCCTCAGTGGCCTCTCTGGATCCTCCTGCTCTGCAGCTGCCTCGGAGGACCAGCAAATTCTTCAGGAAAAGTGGTTCAGGACTTCCCTTCCTTCCCTGGGGTTTAAGGACAGTTCCTCTGCATTATCTGTGAGAGGCGTTGCTACAGTCTTGGCACATGGTTACGCTGTGCGGCTAAGGTATTATTATTTCATATTTCGGTGCAGAAGGAAGTACTTATTTTAAAAGGACCCAAACCAGTTGTCTGAGCCTAAAGATGAAAGGCCTCCTTCCTGCACTGGGCTGGATGCTGATGGCCCGGACACCAGGCCAGCCTGCTTCTTACAGTCTGAGACATGTGTCTGCTCCCTGTCCCCAGACACAGAGACTGGGCCTGGTTGGGGCCATCATGAAATCAGGCATGGGACCAACTGAAATGTTGAAATCTGGTCAGCTGAGGGAGAGGAGAAAGTCAAGTCTGGCTGTCGGTCTACAGAGGTCAAGGACCTGGCACAGAGCAGGGCCTGCTGCCTCTGTGCCAGGCACCAAGAGAGGAACTGGAGGAGAAGGCGGCTTGCTGTTGGCAGGTCAGCAGGTTCACAATACCGTCTTTAAACTCACGGGCAAGCCCTTCTTCTCCCTGATTCACATTGGAGTTTGCTTTCCTGATTCCCTCACATTCTTTCTGCTCCTTTAATCGCTTCACCTGGACAGAGAAAGGACACAGGCAGGAGCAGAGACTCGTCCCTCTGCGATCACAGCTTTGGCTTCCGGTTTCTCACGGCTGCTGAGTTCCCAGCTCACACTATCAATACAGGGCATGCATTTGAGAACTGTGAAACAAAAAGGCTGCTCATTTTACCACGCCACATTTTCTCTTCATCTAAAAAGGATACTTGCTACCAATGGATACTCAAAAAATACAGTGTCATTAATGTCAGTTAATCAAGTTGGTGGCCCTTGAAGATGTCTAAAATGTAACTGTAACACATTTTACAGATTGGCTTAGATGGAGTAACTAGGCAGTAACAAATGCTAGCATCATCAGAATTACTTGTACAGCTCAGCAAAGGAATGTGAATGGCTACACAGGGCTGGGGAAAAACAGAACAGAGATATTTCTTTGTGTGAAATACAGAGTTTATCATAAGGAGGAGAATGAATCACTTTCAGCTCTGGCAGCAACCTTTTTTTTTTAACATATTATTTGGGGAAAATGGAAAGTAAAACTGAAGCCCTTGGTATTTCATTGTCATTTGTATAAACCATTCTAAATTTGGAAATATACCCAAAGAACCATACGTATCTTAGGCAAAAAGTTATCCACCTTCATTACATTTAGTAAAAACTCATAAGCCCAGGATTAATGAACATAAAGATATGAAATAATTTTCTAAATACGTAAAGAAGCCCACACAAACAGAGGTCATCATCGCAAGGTTGTAACAACTGGTCCAGCATAGGCCTAAAAGATCAGCGTCTGCCAGGCCTGATGGGGCAGGGTGCCAGGCATCTTGCCTTTGGTTGCTGGGTTGGGGAGTCCCAGGGGTTCAAGAAGAGGGCCTGGGAGTGTGGCTCAGAGCAGTGACTGCTCACTGAGTGTGTGGGAATCTTTCAAAATTTAAAAACTGGTAACACTGTACTGCTGCATACTACTTGAATCTCAGTGCTACAAGTAATCGCTTCTCATCTTTTTCTTTTTAGACAGAGTCTCGCTCTGTCACCCAGGCTAGAGTACAGTGGCGTGATCTCAGCTCACTCAGGTTCAAGCGATTCTCCTGCCTCAGCCTTCTGAGTAGCGGGGACTATAGGTGCATGCTACCACGCCTGGATGATTTTTTATATTTTTAGCAGAGATGAAGTTTCACTGTTAGCCAGGAAGGTCTCAATCTTCCAACCTTGTGATTCGACCGCCTTGGTCTCCTAAAGTGCTGGGATTACAGGCATGAGCCACTGCATCCAGCCTAACCTTTTTTTTTGAGACAGGGTCTTGCTCTGTTACCCAGGCTGGAATGCAAGGTGTGATCTCAGCTCACTGCAACCTCTGTCTCCTGGGTTCAAGACATTCTTGTGCCTCACCTCAGCTTCCTGAGTAGCAGGGATTACAGGGATGTGCCACTGCGCCTGGCTAATTTTTGTATTTTTTGGTAGAGACAGGGTTTCGCCATACTGGCCAGTCTGGTCTCAAACTCCTGACCTCAAGTGATCTACCGGCCTCAGCCTCCCAAAATGCTGGGATTGCAGGCATGAGCCACTGTGCCCTGCCTGCTTTTAATCTTTTATCTGAAGAAGTAATGTAGTGAATGATTCTGATAAAATATCATTGCTATACAGACTCTTTAATGTTAAAACCAGAGGTGCTCATTTTCTAACCTGTTATAGATTCAGAGAACTATGGATTCCCTGGCCTAGTTGCCACAAATGCTATGTTTTGTGCTGAAGAAGACATCACTTACACTCAAAAATACTTCTCAAGAATCACTGAATTACATTACAAAATATGAACACACAGTATCAAACACTAAGCTCACCGTCTCTACTCCTCCACCGTCCATTTTCCCTGTCACTAAAGGCGAAGAAACCTTTTGGATTTGCAGATGGTATGAGCAGCTTACATGGCTGCTTCCCCTCCTTAGAGTCGAAGTATGTCTCTGTGTTTCTTTTTTTCTTTTTGTTCATTCAAAGAAACAGTTATTTAAAGTAGACTACTCATAAAGCATTTAAAGAGCAGAAAGAGGAATAAGACCTGAATTCTACCTTCAAGGAATTCTCATGCTCTACTTGTAGTAAGTTTCATCATGAAGAGCTCTAGATGAAAATTTTTAGTGCTCCACTCTTTATTAAGTTGTAATATGTTTAAAAAATACAAAATATTTGATTTTACTTCTTTGGAAATTATAAAATTGTAACATTTTCAGCCAAATATATTGTATTGCCTAAGGGAAACAAAAATTCTTAGTGTGTGTATGTATATATATAAAATAAAAATTCTTAGTGTATATATACATATAATACACATATTATTTATTTCAACAAATTGGATAAAATTGGACACCTAAAGTTTTTATATTAATTTCTTATTGCCATTACATGACTGTCCATCTGTATGCAGGGTTATCCTGGGTACAGACATAAAATTACAACAAGGTCAATTCGCTAATCTTGATGAGGACATTTTATTTAGAATCACAGGATTTTAGACCTTCGAATGACTTTGGAGATCACTTAGTTCAACTCTGATTCACTATTACTTACACAGTGCTACACAGCTTGTTAGCAGAGAACGAATAGGGCTTTTTATACCTAGCACACCAATCCTTTCGCTATATGCCATCAGCTAGAATACTGGAAACAAGAAAGACTCAAAACACCATAGGTATTTTACTCATTGAAGTATAGCTCCTGAGGTCCCAAGTTTAACTTACAGGAAGGTCAATGATGTGCCTTCCATCACTCAGGACTCCAAAGGTCTGCCTTGAATCTTGTCCTGAATACAGCAGCTGTGTGACATGAGTCACATTACGTAGTTAACCCTCTCAGCCCTCCGCTTCTGGTCCAGTAAAATGGGGATAATTATTAACTCAGAGTTGTTGCCTACTCAGTAAATGAAGTGCCTGAAGGTTGATTGGACTGTATAAATGTCAGTCCTTTTTCTGGTCTCACTGGGAACTCAGTTAAGAATGCATGAATATACAGAAATCACTGGCAAAGAACATTTAGGCTCTAAGTTAAATTTTAATAAAGGATAATGACATTTGATTAAATGTCTGGGACATGAATAGTCATTCCCCTTGTTGGAAAAACGTTTACCCATATTAACTTTTAAAACTAACTCACAGACTATAAATCTGACAGTATGCATTTAGTATATTAAAAAAGTCTAATCACAGATTCATCCTAAAGGATCCAGATCCTGAAGGAAAAAAAAAAAAATAACCATCAACCCAATCCAGGAGGGCATCTCTGAAATTGTCTTGTAATCATAAAACCAAGCATCAATCTGGGAGTAGATCAAAACAAAATGCATCTGTAACTCACTCTCACATTCCTGTGACTGACAGATAGTTATTTTTTAGGTGGTTTCTGTTTAAATATGGAATGAAGGTTGGATTATGAAGCACAAGAACCTGCATCGTGGCTGAGAATATTTTTACCTGTAAAGCTTCATTTGGGGTCAAATGAGTAGAAACCTTACACTGGCAGTGAAGGTTTAACTGTTGTGCAGTGGTTTAAGATAAATGTTAGAACTACATCTGGAATGATCATGTCAGTGGTTTAAAAAGCAGCACGATTAACATTAGAACAGCTGTGAAGAGCGACGCCTTTCATTTTACAAATGTTGTATTTGTACTAGTAGATATAAATAAGCTTCACTGAGAGGAATCCATGTTACTATCTGATTTGTTCATCTCTTTATATTAAAAAAAATTCCTTTTGAGATCAGCCTGGGCAACATAGGGATACCCCCCGCCCTCCATGTCCCTGCCACCATCTCTACCCCACTCCCCACCCCAACATACACCCAAATCCCAAGGCTTTTCCCTTACTAACACTCTAGTTTGATGTTTGAGGCCAACCAAAATCTGGCATCAAATACTCTGTGGAAACTCCTACCCTAAGCTTGGTACTTTTCCACTTCCCAAGACAAAAGTCACTGCTGTCTCCCAGCACTCTCTGCTCTGCCTCACGATCAAACCCACCTCCCCAGTGCAGTCTTGCTACGGCTTCCAGAAAGGGAATGTTGGTGCTCACTGGTATTTTTACCAGTATTACTCACAGGTATTTTAAAGCATTTCTGTCTTTAGCCTTTACTTGGCAGTTATTAGTTAACTTTTAAAATGTACCTGCACATGCTATTAACTCCCAGCTCAGCCCATAAGTGCCTTAAGGTTAATGATACGCATTTACATATAACAGGTACTGGAAATATTTAAGATATTCACACTTGAAATGTTTCATTTTCAATCTTTTAACAAGTACCTGATAAGCCATCTCAAAATTTAAAAGGATACTCAAATTTATTAAGACAATAAACAATTACTTTACAAAGAATGCTCCAGTCTCTTTTAGGAAAATCTAAGGATTAAGATTTTTAAAAACAGCAGTGGGACAAAAAGCCATAAAACACTGAATCTTTTTTTTTTTTTTTTTTTTGAGATGGAGTTTCACTGTTGTTACCCAGACTGGAGTGCAATGGCACGATCTTGGCTCACTGCAACCTCCGCCTTCTGGGTTCAAGCAATTCTCCTGCCTCAGCCTCCTGAGTAGCTGGGACTATAGGCGTGCACCACCATGCCCAGCTAATTTTTGTATTATTAGTAGAGACAGGGTTTCGCCTTGTTGACCAGGATGGTCTCGATCTCTTGACCTCGTGATCCACCCACCACGGCATCCCAAAGTGCTGGGATTATAGGTGTGAGCCACCGCTCCCGGCCTTAAAACACTGAATTTTATATCCAAGGAATATTTAGTTTTTGCAAGAACTCTATGGGGATAAAGGTGTGGAATACTGCAAATTTCTATTTTAAATTTCAAGAATAGCAATAAGCAAAGAGTCAATCAAATTTAAGAGAACAGAAAATATGTTTCCACTCCTGATTACTGATGTTAGAATGTGGAACCATTTTTAGTGTCAACATACTAGATGACAATTTTTCACAGTGGAAAAACCTATTATAGGGATCTTTAACTGGAGGCTCACTCTGGATATATATTGCATGCACATTGTAATTTATGTTGAATACCATATTAAGATAACATTTTTGTAATAATTACATTATTACAAAGTCAGTCTTTTTTTGTTTTTGAGTCAGGTCTTGCTCTGTTGCCCACGCTGGAATGTAGTGATGTGATCACAGCTCACTGCAACCTCTGCCTCCCAAGTAGCTGGGTCCACAGGAACGTGGCACCAGACTCTGCTGTTTTGTATTTTCTGTAGAGACAGGGTCTTGCTATGTTGCCTAGACTGGTTTCAAAATCCTGGGCTCAAGTAATCCAATTGCCTTAGCCTCCCAAAATGCTAGGATTACTGGCACAAGCCACCGCACCCAACCCTCTGCAGCTACTTCTCCTAAACATCAGCTCTCTCATCTCGGAAATACGGCTCTTCTTGCCTACCTCAAATATTGACTGTAAAGATGAAAAAAACAATGCAAAGATAAGGATTTTGCAGAGTTTCTGGTCCATAACAAGTACTTAATACTTCTTTTGGACACATACTTAGTAAGTGCCTACATGTACCACGTGCTGATATAGGTGTTGGGAATTCCTAACAGAAGAAACTCCTTTTTGTCATGGAGCTTACAGTGTTGCTGCCAGTGGCAAACAAGTTGACCCACAGATATGTCAGGTGGAAGGAAACAAATGCTTGGAAACGAACCTGGGGTAAGCAGACCGAATAAGGGAGGAGGTGTGTGCGTGCACACATGCGCCATCTTACATAGGGTGTTAAGTGTCACCTTCTAAAGAGAAAGTGTAGAAGCCAGGCTCGCTGAGGTATGGGGAGGGTAAGCATGCTTGGAATGTTTAAGGATCCGGACAGATTAGGGGGTGGGGCAGCCAAGTGGGCTGTGGTAGGAGAGGAAGATCTAAGGACAGTGATGCACCAGGGGCCAAGGTGTCTTTTTGAAGGCCTTGGTAAGCTATTCGGATTTTTTTTTTTTGAGACAAAGTCTCGCACTGCTGCCCAGGCTGGAGTGCAATGGTGCGATCTCGCCTCACTGCAAACTCTGCCTCCCAGGTTCCCGTGATTCTCCTGCCTCGGCCTCCCGAGTAACTGGGATTACAGGCACACACCACCGCACCCGGCTTTTTGTATTTTTAGTAGACACGGGGTTTCACCATGATAGCCAGACTGGTCTTGAACTCCTGACTTTGTGATCCACCCATCTCGGCCTCCCAGAGTTCTGGGATTCAGGCGTGAGCCACCCGGCCGGCTTTTTTTTTTTTAAAGAGATATTTGAAAAGGTAACACACAGTATCTATTATAAAATGCAGTAACCATAAGAGATTTAATACATAGGAAACGAAAATTGCCTATCATTGTTCTTTAATCTGGTTTAAGTGATTGAGCCTAATGAAAGTGCAGTTTCTATTGGACAAAAACGGTGGAATACTGTCATAAAATTCAGTCTGATTTACTGGATAGGGTGAGGAAAAAAGCAAAAAAACATAAGCTTTAGAATATTATTGAATTTTAACCCCAGACACAGGAGTCATTAGCTGCATTCTTACACAAGTGACTTGACTTCGTCTTCCTTGGCTTTCCCCTTATTTGTAAAATGGGGAAAACAGTATCTATCCTAAGACCAAGCTGTACTGATGATTAAACGAAATATATATAGCAAGAGCATTCAGTACAGTGCCTGAAAGCGTAATGAGCGGGCCGTTAAGAAGGGAATTGCCTCTTTCACACCATCAGCATCAAAACCTTTTAAACGATTTATTTTTCTAACTGCAGCAGCATTCCTTACTTAGAGACCATAGCTCTTCATCAAGTTACTACGACTTGCATTTAGAAGGTTCATCTTGAAAAAGGCAACTCAGTAAGTAAATACTCTGTGGCTCTAAAAACAGCTAAGGCTGTTGGAGAATTTAAAGTATCTGAGAGGTAAACATTTTTAACGTTGTCTGACAAGGCTATTACATTTCCTCCGTCAAAGTAACTTAATTTTAAAAATGAACTCTGTGCTTGTTAAATGAAAAGGCCAGAAGCTAGTGGTCACTCAGCGCTCGTTCGAAATTCTTTTAGTACCTTCGGTACAACTCAAACTCAGAGGTGCTCCTCAGAATCTGCGTGAAAGCAACGTTTCACAAACAGAATCAGCTACGTTCACTGCTAAGTCAGAACACAGAATGATTAACAGAAAATCTCAGCCGCGAATGACTCTCACAATGGACACCTGGATATGACATAATTCTGCATTATTAACGGAATGTCATAAAGCATTTGCAACAAAAGGCAGATGCAGATTTAGGAACTGCCGACTTCTACAGATCAAAGAGGACTTCATCGTTGCAGTTCAGGAAATTCTTCAAATAAATCTAAGTGCTGGAAATCCACCACATTGCACAGAAAGACCTCTTCTGAGTTCTTTCTTCATCTGTGAAAATGTTGACTTCTGCTTCTCAGACTACGCCAAGGCGCTTTATCTCCTACTGCGGCTTCATTCCCTCACGAACACTGATGCCATCGAGGAGGAAACATTTCGAGCACCGCTGACGCTCCCTTATTGTTTGCTAAGCCGCCGCGCTCGGGTCTCGCTACAATTCGCTTTCAGAATAACGGGAAGGCGCCACAGACCGGTTCCCCGGAGACGCGTCACCCGCGCGGCCCGGGCCCCCCACGCCCGCCGCCCCGGTGGTGCGCACGCGTGTCCGCGCAGGCTTCCCGCCTGGGGAGCGCTAGGCTCCTTTCCGCCGTGCTGCTTTCCAGCCTCCCAACAAATCACGAATACCGAAGGGAGCCACGGCGGCGACGAGAGGGGCGTCGCGCGTGGTTCCCTCGGCGACGAAGCCGGAGCCCGGCGCGCCGACCGAGGGCGCCCCGCGCAGAGTCCCGCAGAGGCGGACGCCGGGGCGCGCGCCTCAGAAAGCCTCAAACTCCTGTCCTCCGCACCCCCCGCCCCCCGCAGCCGAGACCCGCGCCGCGTCAGGCCGGACTGCCAGTGCAGGCCGACCAGCCCTCCGCACGGTGGGCGACGCGCCTGGGCCCCGGTCAAAACCGCCAGACTCAGACCCTAGGCGGCTGCCGCCCCCAGCCCCGCCCCCGCCCCCGCCCCACGCAGGCGCACTCCGGGCCACGCGCCTCCCCCACCGCGCGCTGGCGGGGCCCGGCGGGGGCGGAGCGACCCTCAGGATGGGCGTGGCCACCAGCCTCGACGCGCGCACGCGCTCTGGAGCCCCACAGCTACGTGTCGGGCCACGTGACGCCCACCCCGAAAGTCCCCCGTGAAGCAACAGGACGTTAAAAAAATTTCTCTTCTGCGGGGTGGATGAGAGGTTTTGAAAGAACTATAGTAACGAGGAGCGAGGCGGAGGCACCGTTGGCGCGTCCCGCTGGGATTCCTCTCGCCCGCCGCTGGGGCCACGACCGCGCCCGCGGCCCCGCCCGCCCCCTGCCGTGGAAAGCCCCGCGTACCCCGCACCCTGTGGCCGACAGCCTTGCAACCCACACCCACGCACCCCGGGCGCCCGGCACGGCAGCGACCCCATCCTCTGCTCCCAGGCCCGGGCCCGCCCAGCGCCGCCGACCGTCACGCTCCCGCCGCCCGCCCCGCCGGGGAGGCAGGGAGGAGGTAGCCAGGCGCCAGTGGCTGCCAGGGTGGGGGGCGGCGGGCAGCGGGCTGCAGGAGCGCGCCGGCCCGGCCCCGCTAACGGCCGCCCTGCGCGGCCCCGCCCGCCTCCCGCCCCCGGCCCTCCCCCCGCCGCCGCCCCTCCCCCCCTGCCGCCGCCGCCGCCGCCGCCGCCGCCGCTGGCAGCGCCGCCTGAACTGAGGCGAACTCCGCCGCCAAGTGAGTGAGGAGGAGGAGGAGGAGAAGGAGGAGGAGGAAGAGGAGGAGCGCAGTCAGAGCGCGGCGGCAGCGGCAGCGGCAGAGGCGCCGCGGCGGGCACCAGCCCAGAGAGACCCCCGAGCCCGCGGCACAGGCGGCGGCGGTGCTCAGCGGGCGCGACCAGCCGAGCTAGCGGCGGCCCCGGCTCCTCCTCGTCCGGCGCCAGCGGCCCGCGCCCCGCGCCCGTACTCGGCCAGCCGAGACCCGCCTCCCGCCGGCCTCGTGAGGGACGCGCCGAGTCGGGCGGCCGAGAGCGGCGGCGGCCGGGAGCGCGTCGGCCCCGGGCGGAAAGTGCCTGCGGGGGGCGGGCGAGCGCGCGGTGCCGGCCGCCCCGGGGCTCGGCGCGGGAGCCGGAGCGGGAGCCGGCGCGGAGCGGGACGCCGGGTCCCGAGCGGCCGGCGGCCGGGGCTCGCCCCCGCCCCTCCCTCCTCTCCGGCGGCGGCGGCGGCGGCGGCGGGCGGAGTGAGCTGCGGAGCCTGGAATATGGTCGGGGAAATGGAAACGAAGGAGAAGCCGAAGCCCACCCCAGATTACCTGATGCAGCTGATGAACGACAAGAAGCTCATGAGCAGCCTGCCCAACTTCTGCGGGATCTTCAACCACCTCGAGCGGCTGCTGGACGAAGGTGAGCGCCTCACGGGCCCCGGCCCCAACCCCGCCGGGGCAGCCCCTTTCCCCGCTCCGGATGGTGGGGAGGGCGGGTAGGTCACGGCCGGGCGGGACCGCGCGCCGGGGGGACGGGGAGGCCGGGAGGACGCACAAAGAAGGCGCGGGGCCCGGCTGGCGGCGGCGAGCGGGCGAGCGGGCGGGCGGGCCGGGGTGGACCCGCCGGGGCCGGACGGCCCCCGCCCGGCCGGGACCCAGTGCTGCTGGCGCCCAAGTTTGTGCCGTGCGGAGGGCTGCGGGGCGGACGCTGCGGCCCCTCTAGCTTTGGCGGTCACATTTCCGAGAGGCCGGCGGGGGCCGCGCGGGCTCGGTGGTCCTCGCCGAGCCCTCTCGAGAGCAGGCCCACGCCGCGCCGCCGGCCTGGAGGACGCGCGTGTCCCCGGCGCGGGCCCCGCTCCTCCGCTCGGTCTCCCGAACCAGCCCGGTGCGGACCCCCGCTGCCCCGAGTTCGGGAGCTCTCCCTCCGGGTGAGGACCAAAGCGGGGTTTCGTGCTTGGGGAATTGGTGCAGCTGGTAAATAGTAAGTGGAAGTCAGCGTGGGGCTCGTTCAAGAAAATTCGGTAGGAGACCGAAAGTAATGCTGGCGTAGCCGACAGGGAGGACGAAGTGACGGCGAAAAGCGCTTTTTTTCCTTTTGTTTGGGGAAGCGAGAACTGTTAGGGAGTTGAACTTCACTTTTCGGGGGTGGGGGGGGGTGGAGAGCGAAATACCGCGATGACAGATCGGAGCGCTGCCTGAGTTAGGAAGAACTTGGGCGGAGGGTTTGCTCTCGGGGACGCAGCCGCCTGAGTTTTCAGGACAGGGAATCGAGACGCTGGGAAAGGGCGAAATAAAATTGAGCCAAAGTTTCCAAATAGCTTTATGGAGCTCTGTGGGGAGCGAAGAATGACAAGAAGATTAATGTTGACCAACTCTGGAATTTCCTTAAGAAGTTCTCATAGCAGGACCTGGAGTATTAATTTTTAGTAGCTGTGGGTTTCTGCGGACACCTAGAGAAAAAAAAAAAAATGACCACACACAAAAATGTCTGTTTCGAAAATCGACTAGCCAGGATTTTTTTCTTTTTCTGCTTAGAGGCATTACTGGAGGACTGTAAAATGGAAACCAAAAACTGTAGGTTGAAGAAATAGTGGAGTTTAGGTTTTTCGCAAGAATTTCGAGATTTTAAAAGTAGTCGGGGAAAAGGAGTTTGAAGCTTGGGGAGTTGGAATGTCACCAAAGAACAAAAGGCCGGAAATGTTTACATGATAAAAAGATGGTTAAAGAAAAATCCCAGGAGTTTTGTTGTATTGAAAGTCGTAGAAACAAAAGTAGGAAATGGTTAGGTGTTAGGCTTTCTGGTCGTTGTGCTTCCGTGTGTTAAACGTACAGCACTCACCCACATTGAAATGGGCATTTTCCACTGTTGGAACAACAGATCTGCTAATTTCAGGTTGCTCCAGAGAAAACTTCAGCTGTCCCTTTAAGGGGTTCTGCTTTTCCTATTTGTGTTGGCATTTGAAAGATTGTGGAGGCAGAAAACTTTCTGGAATGTCAAAAAAAAAAAAAAAAAAAAAATTGCTGTAACTCTTAAATTGCGTATTTCCGAATGTGAGCGCTAAGGGGCGCCAGTTATTTTTTAACCATGAAAATGGTCAGAACGAAATGTGAAACATACACAGTAATCTGACCTATATTAAATTAAGTATGGATTATTTGATTTGTCATCACGTGTTCCTATAGTGTTCTCGAACATTGAAAACACAATTATTGGCACAAGTTTATGACGTTTCAAAAATAACATTTTCTCTTTCGCATATTTTGGTTAAGTTTTAATAGTGCTAGTAACAATTTCTGGTAAAAGTTTTTTTCTTGAGTGCAGTTGTTTAGCAGGAATCCTTTTTCGACGGTAAAATGAAAATAGACCTTGACAATGTTTAGGGTTAGTTAAAATTAAATTGCATTCTTGAAATGTTGAATTCAGAGACTATAGGAGATTCAAAAAAAAGTGAAAATACTTCACCTTAGTATACTATTTAAAAAGCTGCATACTTTGGAGTTTCTTTAGTTTAAAAGGGCGTCTCACTTGTGCTTTTATGTTGATCTAAACTCTCTTCATAATTTAGAGCTGGTTCCTTGTTACCAAGTTTCTAACTTTTTGCTTTAATAATTTTTAATTTTTCAAATCCAGAAATTTGAATTACGTCCCTATTTTTAACCAAGGTGTATTTCTCTCTGGTTGGAAATAGTAATCGTTTGACTTTAAAATGTAGGAGACCGAGAGGAAATCTCCTTATATTTGTTTCCCCTTCCCCTTGTAATGTGGCTTATTCCATTTCTCATCTTACTCTAGTTTTAGCCTTGTCAACTCCCAGTGTAAAGATTGCTTCTGTATGGCAGATAGTATGTTTAAAATGGGCAATATAATGACAAGGAAGTTTGACTGTTTTTTATCAGACCAGTACAAACATGCAGGAAAAAGGGCTATTCCTTAGTGTGGAATAAGCTGTTTCCTGTAATTGTTAGCCTTATTATAAACTTAATTTGACTTAGGAAAAATATTGGTTTCTGAAGTCCATCACATTTTTTTTTCTGGATGATTTGGTTGTGAAATTCGGCAACTTGTGCTTTACCCCTTTGTGGTTTGTCACTGTCCAAAACAAATTAATCATGACTTCTGTTTCTGGTTAGGCATTACTTTTTGTTTTGTTTCTTGCCTGTAATACTTGGCTGAAAAATTAAGTTTAGTTAAAATTTAGTAAAAATTTTACTTTAGTGATTGGCTTAATGAAGTTAACAAATTATACTTAAGAGTAGATGTATTTTCTGATAATTAGGAATTTCAAATGGGACTTTTAAATTTTTTATTTTAAAATATTTTTCAAAGAATAAGCTTTTAAAAAATTGGTTTGTCACCTTACGAATTTCCATTTGGCAAGTTACAAATTTGTGGATTAAGTGTTGGTTTTCCTACTTGATGAAGACTTGAATGTTTTAGAATGAGTATTTTAATTCCTTGCCAAATTAACCTTTAGCCTGTATCTTGACTGTGGACAGTCCTTTCGTTTTACTGCTTGTTTTTGTTTTGTTTTTTGGTTGTGGCGGGGTGTGGAGGTGTGTGTTGTGTACCAGCTCTTTCACTCAGGTATCTTCAACATGGCTGTTTTTTAAAGCTGTGAATACATTCTAGGGTGGGCCCATCATATAAAGGATATAAACTTGAGTTTGAAACCTTTTATTGAAGATAGAGATGGTTACAGGATTACAGATAAAACCTACGTCTTAAACTGCTCTACCTTTAGAGAGAAGTTTTCCACTGAACCCTGAGAGCAATTAATATGCATAGTTTTTAAGAAACCAATCTTTTTGGTCATGAAACTGAAACAACAGTTGAATGGAAATTGTTTTAATAAAGTTTTATAATTTAGAATTGAGAAGGTGAAGAGTACAGTCTAATAGACTTAATAATCCTGAATTAGGAGAAAATGGAGAATTAGTTTCTTAAAAGCAGATTTTGAGTTTTCAGTTTTTTAGGTGGAGGAGGGGTTAAAACTGCTAGCTTATATGGAAATAAAAATGTGTAATGAGTAAGGACAGTCTAAATCTTTTTATTAGGGCCGGACGAGGTGGCTCACGCCTATAGTCCCAGCACTGTGGGAGGCCGAGGCGGGTGGATCACAAGGTCAAGAGATCGAGACCATCCTGGTCAACATGGCGAAACCCTGTCTCTACTAAAAATACAAAAAATTGGCTGGGCACGGTGGTGCGTGCCTGTAGTCCCACCTACTCGGGAGGCTGAGTCAGGAGAATTGCCTGAACCCAGGAGGCGGAGGTTGCGGTGAGTCGAGATCACGCCATTGCACTCCAGCCTGGGTAACAAGAGCGAAACTCCATCTCAAAAAAAAAAAAAAAAAAATCTTTTTATCAGAAAAATTAGCTTGTGGCTCAGAAAAAGAGAGCAGATGGATTAGAATGCCACATTACTGATTTGAAAAATACGTTTTCATTTTCAGATGGTCTTTTCATTTGTTTTTATAATAAATTTCCTTTCTGACCTCAGTTTAGTTTCTAACCTGCCTCCTCCCTCTTTTAAATATGAGTAAAAGTATTTCGTTAAAACTTGCTTTAATAGTTGACATTTTTTCATGTTAATGTTTATTTTAACTTCTTTTGCCTTAATTATTGGATGTATTATACTGTTTTCTTACCATTATTTTTTTTTCCTGAGAAACAACTCATTTACAAAAGCTTTGACTTAAAAATCATATAGTTGTTGATATTTAGAGGTCTCTTGCTATAGAGATATCTTACAAAAAGATTTTCTTTTTGTCTGAAGAAGCAATTATTGTTGTCAGTAATCACCTGTAACAAACAGATTTTACTTAAGGTGAAATAATCTGTTCTTTAGGAACTAAGATTTTTGCTTTTGTACACAAGCCCTTGAATTAGTTGTTGTAAGAAGGAAGCAACTATTTATAATCACTTCTTTCCATGATCTTTTCTCACCCAGGAGGTGTCACCAGCTATATATTGGCAGTAATGGAAAAGCTCGTTTGTATCACCATGGGGTATTTATTAAACATTCATTCTGTACTTTTAAAGCTAAATTCCCCTGTAGGTGGAAGGTGATTCCTTTGTAAACTTTATCCAGTTTACATGCTTTATAGTAAAAGTTGTATCCAACTGTAACACTTGAGTTGATAGAAATAGGTCTCTTTGCTAGTCACATTTACTAGCATATTTGGGATGAACACTTTCGTAAATGACTGAGAATGTCAAGTTAAATCAAGTTAATTTGACTTCTTAAATGCTTTATGCACATTTTATTTCTGTTACTGCCTCACTAGTCACTGTCACTGTCTTGGAGCTGATTGAAATTGGTCAGTTTCCCATAAGAGCAAATGGTTTTTGTTTTCTTTTTCAGGGAAATAGATTTCTGTGACAAAAGAAGTGCAGTATAATAAAACACTCATGCTTTGACCCGGCCTTCACTGAAGCATGATTCAGATGTTTGTTTTTGAGACCAATATACTTAGACATGTAAGGGCTTTCCTTTTGTTTTTTGATGTCCTTTTCTTTTTGGTTTGGGTTTGATATCAAGGAAATTAATTACACCAGTGTGATCATTGGGGTAACTTTTTATAAACTGACTGGAACTGCAGTTTAATTTACTTGAGAAATTCAGTGTAGCTAATGTATTTGTTTGATGTTAAAGTTGTAAGCAAAACTTGCTCTTCTCTGTTGGAGATGGAAAACGCTATGCCATTGTTGGGTTTTGTTTGTTGATAACTTAAAAGGCAGCCCACTGAGCAACTTTCTGCTGTTGGTATGTCAGCTGTTACACAAACATATCCAAGGTTCTATTTTAAGGCCAAGGGATGGGGGGTGGTGAGTGGGCCTATGTTAGGAGGTCATACAGATATATACCAGCTTTTTATTTACATGATCAACAGGATTTCATTTTTTTCTCCAACCTCTGCTGTATTTGACATTAAGACAGCTTGATGTGAATTTTCAGTGCGGTAGTGTGTTGTTTCCCCTTAATGATAACTTTTACGGAATATTTATACCCCTTTTAAAAATTGGCATTATCAGCTTGGGGCCCATAATGGCTAGATTATTTGATGTTCAAGTAAGGGTTTTACAGTGTTATTTTCATTTGACCGAAAAGTACAACTAACAGTAAACTTTTATAGCGAATGTAGTTTGTTACGTTAGTGGGACTGTTAAGAAATTTGTTTATAACTATAACTCCAGTCTGTGTAGGGTACTACTTTCTATGGAGTGATCACTATAGTTAGCATTGGAATGTTATTATCTGCCCTATAAAAATCACTTCCTTGAGGATGCCTTCCTTAGAGCCTGGCATATGTACACTTTCAGATGTTTGCTGAATTAAACTTGTTGACATCTTAACATCATTTTTTGATTTCTAGTTTCTCAAAGATAGGGCATATGCACATGATTAAAAGAAAATCCAGAGGTGACATTAGAAATATTGGCTAATAATTTTTAAAAATGAAGCAATTGTGTGATTGGTGATAGTTTTGTGCCATTCGAGGAAAAGGCACTTGTGTTTTTTCTTAAAAATAACTTAAAGTGTCATGTTATTTGTAGTACTTGCCATTGAGGTGCTTATTTTACTTTACTGTCATTGTTGGGAAGGAGATTTAGAAAGAGAAAATTGCTTTACTTAAGCAGTGTAGTTTCTTGCCAGTCGTTACAGCAAAGGATATCAATTCATAAACAGAGAAAAACTCCCAGTGCTCATCTCAGCTCTGGAAAATTTTGGCATTTATGGACTTATATAGGTAAACCTTCCCCCCAGTTAGTTACCCTTTTCAAATTCCGCATTTATATAGTTCTTGTACTCCATGCAAAGCACCATAGATTGGAGATTTCTTGTCCCTAAGTGCTGCTTTGATGTGTTCAGGATAAATAAGGATTATATTTGAATGATTTTAGTTTAAGAGAAAGCTGAGTATGTGGCTGATTGTTATTGAACACAAATAGCTATTTGTTTTAAATACAGACAGATGTCTTTAATTTTAAACAGTGCCATAACTTAAAAAACTGATAAATTGAAGCTTTCAGTCAACTGAAACTTAGCTCTTTTTTTTTCTTTTGAGCCAGAGTTTTGCTCTCGTTGCCCAGTTTGGAGTGCAATGGCGCGATCTTGGCTCACTGCAACCTCCACCTCCTGCATTCAAGTGATTCTCCTGCCTCAGCCTCCCCACTAGCTGGGATTACAGGCGCATACAACCACACCCTGCTAATTTTTGTTGTTTTAGTAGAGATGGGATTTCACCATGTTGGCCAGGCTGATCTCATACTCCTGACCTCAGGTGATCCACCTGCTTCTCAGCCTCCCAAAGTTGGGATTACAGTCGTTAGCCACCTTACCCAGCCTAGCTCTTTTATTTCTAATATGTCAATTACCGTGCTTTAGCAGTAACAGTGTTTGAAAATCTGTGAATTTAAAAAAAATATATTGCAGAAGTGATTTATCTAGAATTCTTAAAATTAGCAAGAAAATGGCTGCTCTTAATGTTTTTGTCATTTCTTTAGTTTGTTGATGTGGAAACCCTAGTTTGAAAATCCAGCAATCCTATCAAGTCTAACAAGACAAATTATGTACATAATATTGCTTCATGTAGTCTTACATTTTTGTAGAACTATATTTTGAGGCTGGGGAAATGAATCAATTGACTGTAAGGTTTCTAACACATTTTTTATGATCAGCAGAATTTGTCATATTCTGCTTAGCAGATTATCAGACATAGAAGTGTCAGAACATCATTAGCTGGGTGTGGTGGTGTGTACCTATAGTTCCAGCTACTTGGGAGGGTAAGATGAGAGGATAGCTTGAGTCCAGGAAGTCAAGGCTGCAGTGTTACAATTTTGCCACTGCACTCCAGCTTAGGCAACGGTGAGTCCCTGTTTTAAAAAACAAAAACAAAACATCAAAATGGAGTTACATCCATAAAGTGGCACCACATTATGATCACAATATAAGTAAGGGCCTGTGTGTGCAGATACTTACATCCGTAAGTGAAGACATGCAATGAGCTGGCCTTTGTGAAATCTTTGAGAGTGAGTACTGGGGCTGGTTAAGTTCCAGCTGAGAAAGGTTTTCGAAATGATGAAATAAATATCGGGTTGGCTCGGGGACTGAATAAGTAGCAGGCCTTAAGTAAGCACCTTGTTTTTTGCTTTAGTGCAGGGCTGGCCATTGTAGAGACTGGGCATGATCTCCTGGTCGGTAGCAAATCATTGGAGTGCCCTTGGCTTTTAAGCTAATTTTATAGTTTGAAACCCAAGAAGACATTTAGTACATTTTAAGAGTAGAATTAGGAAAATGCATGGTTAAAAAAAATCATGCAGTTTTAAAATTTGGAACCTTAAGTGTCGCAATTTTACTGGTCCTCAAAATTACCTTGCAGATTATATCAGAGGGCTGGTTTTAGAGCTGCCCTGGGACCTGAGAGTTGGGAGTATATTCGTGCAGAGACTGAGATCCGGAGCAGTTGTGACTTGCCTATGTCTCAAGGCAAGTTGGCAGCATTCTGGAGCAAGACACTCACTTCTCCCCTCTGGTCCGTTTTGTGGTGTGCCACTCCACAAGGGGAGCTGGAGGGAAAATCCTGGAATATTTCCGTATTTTAAAAAGCTGCTGCTGTTGCTTCAAGTTGTGAAGGTAAATAAGAAAAAGCAAATAGTTTTTTGCTAGTTTTGTGATATGCTGGTCTTGAACAAATAATGGTCAGATTCTTAGAATTAGAATTTATTTTTAATGATACCTTTATAATGAAGAGGCTAAAAATGAGAAAGGCATTTTTAGAGGATTTCAGTTCATTCACTTAAACTTTGTAAGCAAAGGCTAGAGCCTCATTTTTTTGAGTAATATAGTAAAAATAAATCTGGGTGTATTTAATAATGTTGTTGCTATTATTTTTACTAACTACTCAAGAGGAAACTTTTGATTAATATAGAAGTTTATTAACATAATTAATAAACTTTTGATTTAATAATAGAAATATACTATTGCTAAGTGATTCAAGTCAGGAATGTATACAGCTGTCAGTTTTAGATCAGCATGGGGTAAACAGCCCCCTAGTTATATCAGGTAGGTAACTGAAGAGTGACACCCAGGAGGTTGATTGTTATGAATTGAATGGAAACAGTGCTGCACCATGTAGCTACCACATTGTATTCTTGATGCCAGCATTGGGAGGATGATTGACTGCTCATTTCAAATAATGCAAACAAATTAAATGTAAGCCTGGGTCTTCGCTGTGTCACAGTAATTGTATCCCTTTGATACAGTTGTTACATGGCAGGTGAATACATTTGTTGAAGACAAAAAAGATTTTTCAAACCAGGGTCAAAAAAATTACCCTGATACTGCACCTAATTGTCTATTGTTGCTGGTTCCACCAGGGTTGCAGTGATGCCCCCTTTGTCATGAGAGTATTCAAGTTTTAACTTTGTATGTGTGCAAGTGCACATGTACATGCATGAGCCAGCATAAAGATGAAATGAATTTATGTTTTTGTGCATGTGCTGATGAGACCCTGTGGTGAAGTGGTAAGTGTTCAGGTACTATAGACCTGGGATCTAACCATGACCTTGCAATTAACTAATTAGTTTGGCAATCTTGGGCAAGATAACCTCTCTGAACCTCAGCTTCTTCATCTGTAAATGAAATTATCAACTGCACTGCCAACCTTAAATCCAGTACTCTGAAACTCATGAGTATTCGGAAGAGTCTCTCATAAAGTAGCAGCATCATCTGCTTTCTGCCAGCATCTTAAAATTGTTTATGATAAACAATTAGATAAGCAAAGCAGCTTTTAGAGAATAAAGAAAAACAGAAAGGTAATTTAGCTATCTAGGTTCAGCTAGTTTTAATGTGCACGAGAATCACTTAACACTCTGGTAGTTTAGAGGAAGTCACTTTGAGCTGAACTGTCTAGATATGTTTATTTGAGAAATGGAACCTGAGTCGGTATTAACAGTTGGTATGATTTAATGAGGTAAGTGGGAGGTGCAGCAGTGCCAGCACCATGGTAATGGGAGACTGCAAGGCTTAGTCAGGAAATATGTACAGATTAAGTTAGTTGTAATGGCAAATGCACAGATAGAAGTAGTGGGAATTAAGAGAAGACTACAGTGAGAAGACGGTTAGGGCTGGATTGTGGTGGGCCTTGAAGGCCAGAATACATAGTCTGAATTTTATTCCGAAGGTTGTAAGGAATCTTTAACACTTGGATTATTTTGAGGTGTCAGAATGAACTCTTTGTGAATAAACTAATGAGAATGTATAGACTAGATATTGAATTCAGTGTGAAGAGTCAAGCTATTATGTATGTGGTTAACCCATTAGGAAAATTTTTTTAATAGTTATATTTTTTCAAAATAGTATTAATAAAAATATTTATATTGAATTTTCTGTATTTTAAACTCCTTACAGATTTTTTAAAGTGTGTTTTAACTAGAAACGAACAAGTCTGTCTTTTCCTCACCTACAGATTAGTATATTGTCCTGAAGGATTAAGAACATGTGGGGCTCATTTGTTTAGGTGTCAGCCCAGTTTTTAGTAACTCAGAAAATTGAGCTTTCATTTCTTTATTCCTATTTTTTTCTTTTTTTGGTATTTTTAGTAGAGACGGAGTTACACTATGTTGACTAGGCTGGTCTTGAACTCCTGACCTCGTGATCCGTCCACCTTGGCCTCCCAAAGTGCTGGGATTACAGATGTGAGCCACTGCACCCAGCCTTGAGCTTTCGTTTCTATATGAGCTAAAGACAGTTTAAGAAACTCATGGGAAGAATCTTAGGAATTCTTGAAGAAAATTTTGTCTCAATTTCAGAGGTTGATTAAATATGTTTTACCAAGTTCGATGGGGACTTTTAAAATTTAATTGTATTAAGTTTTGTGTTTAGTTATTTTAAGTAAAAGGGAGAGATCTTGACATTCTGTCCCTAAAGAAATGCATATTTGTGTATCTTTAAAAATTAATGCTTTCCTACATAGTGACATTACACCAAACAAGATGGGTTAATCCTACACATAATGTAACAACCGGTCCATATTCGGATTTCTTAGTGGATCCCCAGATATTCTTTATAGCTGGATTGTTCAAACCAGAATCTTACTCAGTGCCACTCATTAAATCTGGTTGTTACGCCTTTTCAAACCTAGAACCATCTCTCTCTCTCTGTGTGTGTGTCTCTCTCTTTTTTCATGGCATTGATTTAACTTCCTTGTTTAGGACTTATTCTTTTATGCCCTGTGTGTCTTGTCTATTACATTGGAAGATCTAAAGTAGGTTCAAGTAGAGCATCTTCCACTAGAGAACAGGCATAATAATAAAGCAGGAGGCACAGTAACTGGTTCAACCATCAGAGAAGCAAAGATTAATACCAGGATTAGAGTGGTGATAGATGGTTCCTTGTATTTTAAAGGTAGATTTTTTTTTTCTCTTGGAACCAGACGGTAGACACTGTATATTAGGTTGCCCCATCAACATTCATACCATGGCTTTAACCAGTTGCTTATTTTTGCCTGAATCAGATTCATTACAGCTTGCACCAGATGATATTCTAATTCTGCCATTCTTTCTGCAGTTACTTGGCGTTCTTTGAAAGGTACAGCTTTCTGACACCAACAAGGAAATATATTACTATTTTGAAGTAAGTGTCTAATGGGGTGAGCCAGATAGATGCTGCTGCTTATTATTTTGTTCTCAAAGTAAAACGTTGGTTTGCTAGCTGCCTCAAATGTAGACCAATGAATTTTTCTCTCTTTTCTAACCATCATTATAGACCCATGGATTTCATAGATTCAGCATATTTAAATAAACTGTAATTAATTTTGATGTTAAAATTATTAGAACTTTAGCTAGTGATAATTTTGATGTTAAAATTACTAGAACTTTTAGCTAGTGATAGTCTCCTTTATCTGTTTAACTCCTTGCTCTATGGGGCAACTTTTTCTTGGGCATGTAGAAAAGTTACGCCCCAATCTCCCCTTGTGCCTTGCCTGTTCTGGAGCTAGACTTGGCCATTTCTCCGACAGGATGATATTAAAGACTTGAATTTAAGTGTTAAACATGTTCATTAATCTCAGGATGTGATTACTTCTGAGCCATTGTCTATAGACAATAGTGATTTTAAAATTAATTCATTTTTATGTTTTCAATTCAGTTTTAACATTTTAATTTTGTAGTCATATCTTTATTTTTTTTTTGCCAACCACAACTAAATTAATGTTGTTTTTGATGGTGACATATTAGTTGCTTTATTCTACAATATGAAGGAAAATGCTTTCAAAATAATAAAATTAATAATATTACTAATAGTAAAACTATCTTTAACATTTATAGATTTGTTTTAGACATATGTTACAAATAATAGATATGGCCAGTGACCCACCATTCTAATGGTTGATGACAATTTTTCTTTTTTTTTTTGGAGGATGGTCCTCATTTATACTAAGTTTTAATTTCTACTTAATCTTGTTTTTGACTTTTTGATGCTGTCATTTATTAGTTGTGTTCTTTTGTTGTACTTACGGCTTCTATTAGCTTTAACCCTATGCTCAGCAGAATATGGCAATATGATCCAAAAAGATGGTTAACTTACAAGGAGGTGGTTGTTTTGTTTAGACTAGTGCTTTGTATCTTAAGCGTGAAGGGTAGGGAAAAAAAGAATATGACAAGCAAAATGTTTCGATTCAGTAAATTCTTCTGAATAATATCAGTAAAAGAATATACAGATCTTTAAAGCTTTTAAAGTCCTCTGAAGTGGAGGAAACTTCATAGGTTAAAATTGTATTTCTCAGTAGTTGCAAAATCTCTACTGCAAACTTTTTGTCATTAAGAACTTTTAGTAGTAAGGAACTCATGTTCCAGCAGATGGAGATATTCGTACACGAAAGAGAGCACTTAGTGATTAAAATGTGTTGAGAAATAACCCTTTTTCCAGAATAGGAAAATTTCTCCTTTAAATTTTAAGGGAAGAGCTGCTCAGGAATATGACAAATAACAGTTATTTAATTAAATACTTTGAGTAGCATGTGAAAAAGTTGTGATAGTTTTTTAAAGAACTTGTCTTTTTAAGAGACTGTATGTTGGTATGGTGACCATATTAAATATAACTAGTTTAGGACGTCAGATAGATTGCAGCTATTTTCTGAAATAGTTTCTGCCTTGACAGCTCAGTTTGAAGGATTTTTGTTTTAGAGAGTGACTGAGTCACATATATTGAGAGGTATCCTGTTTGTACATTTTCTTTGTAATTATATAGTCTTTAACCAGGCAGTTGATTTCTGTTTTTTAAAATAAATCAGAAGAAAATGTGTCATAGTTTACTATATGTTATATGAAAAGAAAGTTCTTTTGGGTATCATAGTTTTATCATAGTAATAAAAAACTATCAGCAGTAAAAAGATAATCTTATCTCACTTTTTATTATAGTTTATAGCATTACGACATACTTTGTTAGTTTTTATAGTAGGTAAATACTACATAGGCTGCTTTAAAATATGCTTTGTAATTGTTGAAGAAATACTAATTTAAGTTCCTTAGATGTGATTCAAAAGTGTACTTTTATTTAATGTATTTATGTTTTCCTAGTTCGTTATACTGAGCTGCTTTCTTTAATTGGTCAAGGCAATTTAAAATACTCTTGCTTTCATTGACTTGAAATTGAACTCAGCACAGGAGAGAATATGTCGTTTCTATAAAGAGAAACAGGGAGGAAGAGATTGACTTTGCCACCTTTGTAACTGCTAATAACTTGGATTTTGCTCCCCATCCCCAGCTCCACTTTTCTCCTTTTATTCCCAAAATGTAGAAAATTGGAGATCGATCCACACATTTTCGGTTCATCGTCGGCAGTAGCATGGTTTGTGACCTCTTTCAGTCCTGGAGAGGCAGTGGTGAGGGCACAAAGATAGCATAGGACATCATTGTTTTTAAATCTTAATGGGAATTACTACTTTTCAGGAAAATATAGGAATGACCAATTTTGTCTATACATCTTAAGATTGTTTCTTAGAGAGTTATGAGAAGCTTGAATTTCTTCCTCTCAGTAATCCTAAAAAACTGTGGTTATAAAGAACTTCATATTTATCATAAATATTCTATATCTTATTAGGAAAAACTAAAATGTATCAATTAAAAAGTTAAAAGTACTCATAATTCACTGATAATGGCTCTTAATATTTCTTTCTAGTCCCCCCACCAGTGTTTATGGATATAGTGAAATCGGAGGTTTTTTTTTTTTTTTCTAAAAAAATAATTAAATCATGAGCATTTTTTCTTGCCATTTCATATTCTTTGCAGATATAATGTTTATAGTGACATTTCATGCTGTTGAGGTGTCTTATAATTTACTTAACCTGTTGGACATTCTACTTTGCTTTCAGGAAGTATGTGTAACAATTGCATTAAGTGGCTTCAGAAGTCACTCAGCTTTTTAAAAAGCTTTAAGTTACAAAATATTGTAACTTGGCACTATGAATACCAAACTCTTAATTTTGCAATGCAGTTAATCTGAAGTAAGCATTTTATGCTGCATGCAGAGAAAATGGTTGTTAGGATGCAACATGTGATTTTCGAATAATGTCAGAGTTGCATATTTCACATACCAGTTTTTAGTGATTTGGCATACTTAATCGAAACTTTTCATTTTATTCTAGGCTGTTTGGTTGTATGCTATTGGTATGTGTGGGAAGTTATGAAGGGTGCACTAAAGCTTCAAATTCATTCCTTCAAGTTATCTCAGTAGCTGGAAAGATAGTATATTTAAAAAGTAACAAAGGAAATAAAACATACCAAGGAGACAGAAGACTGGTGCTAAAGATGGTGCTTTCAGCTGAGGGAGGCTATGGAATATTTTGGGAGAAGAGGTATTTTCACCTGGCTCTTGAAGGACAGATAGGATTGAAGTGGAGAACACGTAAGGGAGTGGTGTTCAAGACACGGGGAACACTGTTCTTGAATGTTGGAACATTCTGAGTAGGGAAGTAAAGTAAATAATTCTCTATTAGAGAAAGCTTTTTATACCTGTTGTCTTAGCTTTTTCCTTTATCTGCCTCCATATTTCTGTTTTTAGTCCAAGTTTTTTTTTCTTAACCTCTGTCCTGTACAGGCATTACATTATAGAGTGATATGTTAATGTGGTAGATTGCTGTGCTTGCTGTTGTCTTTCTCTTTCGTCTGTTTTCAGATGTTCTTTTTTCTTGACTTTGACTCCCTTGCTGCTTTTGTTTTTTGGAGAAGAGGGGTATCTATCTTACTGCCTCATTTTTTATTGTAACTGTTTTTTATCTGTATGCTTACTTTGGCTTTTTGTTTGTTTTCGGAGTGCATTTGGATTTTACTTAGCTTTTATTCTGAAGCCACGTGTGTGTATGTTTTTTTTTTTTTTTCTGTATGTTAGGTGATTGTATGGGTTGAGGAATTGATCAGGTGCATGGAGGAAGAGGTACATCTGGATTAGTGTGTGAATTCTTGAGCTGATGGGTCTAAGCTCTAAATAGGATAGATTAGTTGCCAGCATATTTTGGTCTAGATGGTATGGCATAGTTTTGACTAGTATGCCTTCTTTTCTCCATCCTCCCAGTTTGCTTTTTAGTCTAATGGCTTGAAAAAGTTTATTTTAGGTCGGAAGCCAGAGAACAAAGATCTGCTAATTGAATTCTGAACAAGGGAAGCTTTAGGCTAATATTGGAAAAGTGTGTTTCATGGAGTCCTGGCCTCCCAAGGTAGTCAGAGAAAAGAAAGGGTCTGTAGTCCAGGAAATTTACTTTTTTTGGGAATTCAGGATGTGTTGCCGTATTAAATCTTCAGGATTTATAGTCAAGAAAGTTAACTTGGTTAACTGAGCATTATCTGAAATTACTTGGTTAAAGAAATACGTTTTTTCTTTGTTTTCTTGGTACTAGTTCTGAGGATACATTATGGGAAATTTCAGAGAATTGTAAAGACCTGTGGATCCTTGGGTGGAGGCAGATTTGGGAGTCTTAATTTGAATGAGAATGCTGGCTCAAGTCAGATCAAAGTACCCCTTGGGGGAAGAAAAAATAGATTATTCCATTTAGCTTGGGCTTAAAGTTTCAATTGAAAGGAAGCAAGAAAACGATCCTTGTCTGGCTTTAATTAAATAACAGTTCATCCAAATGGTTTCAGTAATGAATTTTGTTTAACTCAAATGTATTTGTTATGTAAATAAAAATTTAGATGCGCTGTTTTTTAAAAATATAATTCTCTAAATAAAAAATTAACAATCCTGCCAGCTTATCTCTAACTGAAACTTGTTTTAAAATAGGTATACGCAGATAAATATGCTGATGTTCTAACTCATACCTCGTTTACATCTAAATTTTTTAAATTTGGCAATGACTGAGTTGTAAGGTGAAGATGAATTAGTAAATTTTGGAAAGAAAAATATTTATCTTTGGTCATTTAAACATTAAGATGCAGTTTTGTGAGATCTGTCAGCAACACCAGTTTTTTCTGTGAACTTAGATTTTAATCTTATAAATAGAATATGTTATATCCCCTATTTCAGTTATAAAGTTTTGGTGACCTTTGTAGCCTTTATAAAATGGAAGTCCAAGGGTGAGAGTAGAAAAGCATTTTATTTGGAAGGCTCTAAAGATTTTTGTTAAAAAAAATTATTCTTAGGAAAACAAAAACCCTGTAATACTGCAATTTTAAAACTGGCATGGATTTTAGAGATCGTAGGCCAATTCTTTATTATATATGTAAATGCAGTTTCTTTACAAAGGGTATGAATAAATTTTATAGTTTGACGACTACTGGTTTCAGGAATGTTAGATTATTTGGCTCTAGGGACAGAAATATATTTAAGTTACATTATTAACAATTAAGAGTACCTTTGGGCCTGATCACCTCTAAGCAGAACAATGCCATGACTGATAATTTGTGTAATGTGGCTACCTTCTGATGTGAGTCGTCTTAATTAATTTAGTTCTGTTTTGTTGCTTGAAATATCTACCCGAGGTATTTAAACTTTTAAATCTTTTAAAGTTTTCCTCCAAATAAGAATATAATCGAGGCTGGGTGCGGTGGCTCAAGCGTGTAATCCCAGCACTTTGGGAGGCCGAGGAGGGTGGATCAAGAGGTCAAGAGATAGAGACCATTCTGGTCAACATGGTGAAACCCCGTCTCTACTAAAAATACAAAAAATTAGCTGGGCACGGTGGCGCGTGCCTGTAATCCCAGCTACTCAGGAGGCTGAGGCAGGAGAATTGCCTGAACCCAGGAGGCGGAGGTTGCCGTGAGCCGAGATTGCGCCATTGCACTCCAGCCTGGGTAACAAGAGCGAAACTTCGTCTCAAAAAAAAAAAGAATATAATCGAGCATCTAACGCACAGTCATTATTATTAAATTGGTGTTAAACTAAAGACAAAGGCCCTCCTAGGTAGTCTCCATTAGCATTTTCCAGCAGGCTGGCTCTAGGTCTAGGAACAGTTCACTGTATATTTGCCTAAGGGTTTTCACTGTCCATGTTTTACACAATATAAGTAATTTAAGCCTGCCCACCCCTCCCCCCTTTTTTTAAAGAGATGGTGTTTCACCCTGTCACCCACGCTCTCAGGCTAGAGTGCAGTGGTGCTATCATAACTCACTGCATCCTCTTGACTCCTAGGCTCAAACGATCCTCCTGCCTCAGTCTCCAGAGAGCTAGGTGAACCACCATGCCTGGACAATTAAGAAAAAAGTGTTTTTTTTTTTTTTTTTTTTTGTAAGAGACAGGGTCTCACTATGTTGCCCAGCCTCTTAAACTTACAGACTTAAGTGATCCTCCTGTGTCAGCCAGTAATCTAAAATCTTTTGTTAGTCTCTTCATTTCCCCCACTTCTTTATAGATCTAAGTCATTTGCTTTGGAATAATGTGATAAAAGTCTAAGATAAAGGATTGCTAGACTAATATTTAGACATGTTTGTGATAAGGTTCTGTACAGGTTGTTTTATAGGCTAGAATAAATTTTGAAGGATGATTAGTTGAGAAGTATCTGAAAAGACTTGATGTTCTCTTGTAAATCTTGAGTAAAAGAAAATAACGAAGAGGGTAGTGAATAGAGAGATACATGAATCCCTTAGGAGAATGATAGTAATAAAGGAAGGTGAAAGTAAGATCAGAGGTAGAAAATCTTAGATTTGTTGTTAGGTTATAGGAAAATTGATTTATTTTACATGTTAATAAAAGGCACAAGAGGCTTATTTTTCACATTTTACTTTCATCAAAGTGAAACTTTTTCGTTTGATTTTTAAATTGGAACACATTAACTGAATGTCATAGGATATATCATAGTAACATATTGTTGTTCAGTTACATGGTAACTGCAGATAGGTCTCAAGTTGACCATATTTGAATATTACATTATTACTTGGTGGATATTTAATGGCAGATGGTTTAAGAGTGAAAGTATTGGAGTAAGTGGTAATTTAAGAAGATCCTCAAGAGGAAGTCTGATTTTGTGATTTGAGAGGCTCTTTGTTAATGTTACTGTTATTAAATAACAGGTGCACATAGCCTAACAGTGTAAATATGAACCAGAAAAATAGTATAAGAATGAACCACAAAAGGTAGCTTGTCTTGAACTTTTAAAAAGGTACCTGTAAAGATATTTTATCAGTTAAAATATGTACATAAACATTTATAAAACTCAATTGAAATGAAAGTTTTGAAGTAATATTTGTACTACCTGTGATGCAGTATAGTATTTTTCTATTCTATTTCATTTTTTAAAATGCTGGTTGTGATTGATAAGATTGATTTAGTGGCTTGTGTGCTGTGCAGTCTTAGCCCAACTGATGTTGACTCCTGTAATTTAGTTTTCAACAAACATTTTTTTTTTCTGAGATGGAATCTGGCTCTTTTCTCCAGGCTGGGATGCACTGGGGCAATCTCAGCTCACTGCAACCGCTGCCTCCTGGGTTCAAGCAATTCCTCTTCCTCAGCCTCCCGAGTAGCTAGGACTACAAGCGCATTCCACCAAGCCCGGCTTTTACACACACACACACACACACACACACGTGTGTGTGTGTGTGTGTGTATGTATATGTATTATTTCATTTTAGGTTTGGGGTACATGTGAAGAACATGCACGATTGTTGCATAGGTACATACATGGCAGTGTGGTTTGCTGCCTTCCTCCCCATCACCTATGTCTGGTATTTCTCCCCATGCTATCTCTCCACAACTCCCCACCCCCTGCTGTCCCTCCCCTAGTTCCCCCCAACAGATCCCAGTGTGTGATGCTCCCCTCCCTCTGTGCATGTGTTCTCATTGAACACATGAGTGAGAACATGTGGTGGTTGATTTTCTGTTGTTGTGTCAGTTTGCTGAGAATGATGGTTTCTAGGTTCATCCATGTCTCTACAAAGGACATGAACTCATCGTTTTTGATGGCTGCATAGTATTCCATGGCATATATGTGTCAAATTTTTCCTGTCCAGTCTGTCATTGATGGACATTTGGGTTGGTTCCAGGTCTTTGCTATTGTAAACAGTGCTGCAGTGAACATTCGTGTGTAGGTGTACTTATAATAGAATGATTTATAATCCTTTGGGTATATACCCAGTAATGGGATTGCTGGGTCAAATGGAATTTCTATTTCTAGGTCCTTGAGGAATTGCCACTCTGTCTTCCACAATGGTTGAACTAATTTACACTCCCACCAGCAGTGTAAAAGTGTTCCTATTCCTCCACATCCTCTCCAGCATCTGTTGTCTCCAGATTTTTTAATGATCGCCATTCTAACTGGCGTGAAATGGTATCTCAATGTAGTTTTGATTTACGTTTCTCTAATGACCAGTGACGGTGAGCATTTTTTCATGTTTGTTGGCCTCATATACATCTTCTTTTGTAAAGTGTCTGTTCGTATTCTTCACCCACTTTTGAATGGGCTTGTTTGTTTTTTTTCTTGTAAATATGTTTTAGTTCTTTGTAGATTCTGGGTATTAGCCCTTTGTAAGATTGGTAGATTGCAAAAATTTTTTCCCATTCTGTTGGTTGCCGATTCACTCTATTGACTGTTTTCTTTGCTGTGCAGAAGCTGTGGAGTTTGATTAGGTCCCATTTGTCTATTTTGGCTTTTGTTGCCAATGTTTTTGGTGTTTTAGTCATGAAATCCTTGCCTATGCCTATGTCCTGAATGGTTTTGCCTAGATTTTCTTCTAGGGTTTTTATGGTGTTAGGTTTTATGTTTAAGTCTTTGATCCATCTGAAGTTAATTTTAGTGTAAGGTGTCAGGAAAGGGTCCAGTTTCTGCTTTCTACACATGGCTAGCCAGTTTTCCCAATACCGTTTATTAAACAGGGAATCCTTTCCCCGTTGCTTGTTTTGTCAAAGATTAGATGGTTGTAGATGGGTGGCATTGCCTCCGAGGCCTCTGTTCTGTTCCATTGGTCTATATCTCTGTTTTGGTACCAGTACCATGCTGTTTTGATTACTGTAGCCTTGTAGTGTAGTTTGAAGTCAGGTAGTGTGATTTTTTTTGGATTTTAGTAGACATGGGTTTTCACCACGTTTGCCAGGATGGTCTCAATCTCCTGACCTTGTGATCCACCTGCCTTGGCCTTCCGAAGTGCTGGGATTACAGGCGTGAGCCACCGCACCTGGCCTGAACAAACTTTTATTATTATTATTATTTTTTAAAATCTAGCACTTGACTGGGTGCCAGGGGCATACAAGATGGGTAAAACACAGTCTAGTACTCAAGGAGTCACGCAGTGGGGTATGGAGAGTAATGAAAATAAACTGCAGTGCTGTGACTGCTCTAACAGAGGCATGCCCAGCCTGAGATGGAAGGAAATACATCGTTTCCTAGCAGGAAGATGGCAGTTTCTTCTAGGTTCACAGATACTGTGTGTATTCTGCCGATTCCTCTTACTACAGGACTTTGAAGGGAAAGTTAGCTGTTTACCTACATCCTGTAAATCTAAACTAAACAATGTCAAGTTGACTTGAAAATAAGATATGTGTGAACTTCTAGCTTACTGGCGAAGTTTGTTAAAAAGTAAATGTTAATTATATAGGTAATCTTAAAAAAATTAAATTTCACAAATGAGTAATATTTTCCTAAATATGTCATGGGAACTAGCTTTAATATCATTGGAGAAATGCTTTTTTTTTTTTTGAGATGGAGTTTCACTTTTGTTGTCAGGTTGGAGTGCAGTGGCACTTCACAACCTCTGCCTCCCAGGTTCAAGTGATTCTCCTGCGTCCTCAGCTTCCTAAGTAGCTGGGATTACAGGCGTTCACTACCACGCCCGGCTAATTTTTGTGTTTTTATTAGAGATAGGGTTTCACCATGTTTGAACTCCTGACCTCCTGATCTGCCTGCCTTGGCCTCCCAAAGTGTTGGGATTACAGGTGTGAGCCACTGCGCCCAGCGGGAACTACTACTTTTCTGACTTTCTTCCCCCTCGGTATTATGACTTATTAAGAAAGGTAAAGTCAGGTAGAAGTTTAATATAAAAATTTATTTGATTATTTACACAGATGGTAAGTTGTACTATAAAATAAACCATGAAGTTGTACATAATGAAATAAAAGATGGATAATTAATTATCCAACACTTAAAAATGATTTTTTTAATTGCAACTTGTTTATATTCTGTATATTGACTTTTTATCTTAAGGCTAATTAATTCACAATAATGCCGAGTCTAGAAATTAGTAGATTAGTTGCATATTATCCAAAAAATATAAAGCCTGGCATTTCTATAGAATTTAGTTTCTGGCTTTTCCTCTGAGTGATAGATAGGCTGCTACATCAGGTGGAAGAAGCTAATGTCTGAGTGAATGTGGTGGTTCCTTAGAATGATTTTGCCGTTAGCAGTAAAAAATGTTTTCCTTATAGTTCTTGTGCAGCAGGCCATGGAGTAAAGCACATTTTTATAATAAAGGTGATGAATTTAATCGCAAACTGGCAGCCAAATGGAAATTGCAGACCTTGATACTGGGAGAAAATTGCCTATAAAGCAACTCTTGAGAGAACAGGCTTTAAATTTATCCACCCATTTCGACATTGAGGAGAACGTAGGAATCATAGGATATTTTGCTTGGCCTGCTTAGTTGAGATGAATGATACTTGAGTATTCTATTTAAGTATTAGAGATGCTTTAAAGTTAAGTTTTATACATTAAGGCCTTTACCGCATGCACTTTTGTATTTTATAAAGTATTTAAAACTTTGTTGGTTTTTAATATTTTAGCAGATGATATGCCTAATGAATTGAAATCCGTTTACCATGTTTTCTAGTCATATGTCATGTATTTCATGTTTCTGTTGTGTATATGAAGAACTGAGGTCTTAAAGGATGTAGATATTGTGGGCTCATAAGTAACACACAGTTGACAGAATGTCATAGAAATGATCAGTCTTTACTATTTTGTATTGTATTTAAACCATTTATAATAGTTAAAGAATGGTAGAAAATTTTTATTAGGGGAAAATGTGCACTTTTGTCACTTTTTACTCAAAGTAGCCAATGTTTGTAATTTCTTAGGAATAACTGAACCCTAGATCCAGTATACACTATTAAAAGTGTTTAATCCAGAATTTAGGTGCATTGTAGCATGTATTTTGAGATGCCTGTTCTCTCCCACAGTATACATTATTGGTTAACAGATAGCTATGTCACTTTAGATAGTTATTTGTGGCTCTTGGAAACATTTACCTATCCAAACGAGGTAAATGTTTAAAGTGTAAAAACGCTAATGTAAAATATAAATAAAACATTTCTCGTTGTACTTATTGAAACTACTGGGGTTTAAAGGGGAAGAAGGGTTATTCCTAGAAGGTTATTAGATTTTGTTTACATACAACCTTGATTCTTTTGACTGTATTTTTGGGCAGCATGGTACGTCATGTAATAAGGGTATAGCTGTGGTAAATCTTTGTTCTCTTTAAGTATAGAATTATAGAAGTGTTTAGTTTTAAAGCAAGTATGAGAGCTTAAGATTTTGATGGAGAAAACAAAAACATTTTACAAATTATTCAGGGAACAACTTACTGAGGTTGTTGTGGTCACAAGACTAAAGGTATGAAAAGGAATAAGAGGCCGGGCACGGTGGCTCACACCTGTAATCCCAGCACTTTGGGAGGATGAGGTGGGCGGAACATGGGGTCAGGAGATCGAGACCATCCTGGCCAACATGGTGAAACCTTGTCTCTACTAAAAATATAAAAATTAGCTGGGTGTGGTGGCACGCGCCTGTAATCCCAGCTACTGGGGAGGCTGAGGCACGAGAATCACTTGAACTCAGGAGGTGGAGGTTGCAGTGAGCCAAGATTGCGCCACTGCCCTCCAGCCTGGTGACAGAGCAAGATCTGTCTCAAAAAAAAAAAAAAAAAGGAGTTTTTCTAGTTGCATGCTTAAATCCACCCCGGAAACGTAGCCATAATTTACTTCAAGACTGTTTATGCCAGAGTCTGAAAAACACCTGAAGTAATTGAGATTTTTTTTGTGGTTGTGAGTGGATTTTGGAGTCGTGTGTTGAACAGTTACATCACTAAATTAGCTCAAGATTCTTACACTGTCAGGGTGCTATAAGGTAAGGAAGGTGAACATAGTAATGTTGCAGTTTCACATTGACATTTATTCTTGTTTAGATAACTGTTTTAGGGTTTGAGTTACAGTTTTGCAAATTTATATTACAGTAATACAAATATGCATTCTAAATTCATGCAAATGTGTATTACAAGCAAATATACCCTCCTCTCCTATCTCTCTTTCCCTCAAATTATTCATTTGAGGTTAAACTAATTTTAAACTCCAGAAAAGTGTGTTAAGCCAAAAAAGGTCAGATTCTGGACAAAAAGCTCTGACCTTTTAAAAAGAGTGTTGTTGGCAAAGTATTTGATGGTCATTTTCATAAGCTAAATGTACTGTGAGGTTTATGTTTGAGTAGTTTTTAAGATTTTTTGGATTATATGGTTGAATTTTGAGGAGGAACTCAGTAAAAATGAGTTGGAAAAGTTAAGCTGTTACATTCTACCTTCCTTTTACTATGTATAGTAAATCTGCATAGGAGAAGTCATTTGCAAAACAGCATTTGTTAGGTGTTTTTTTTTTTTTTTAAGACAGAGTCTCATTGTGTCACCCAGGCTGGAGTGCAATGGTGCGATCTTGGTTCGCTGCCATCTCTTGTCTCCCACATTCAAGTAATTCTCCTGTCTCAGCCTCCTGAGTGGCTGGGATTACAGGCTCTGCCACCACGCCCAGCTAATTTTTGTATTTTTAGTAGAGATGGGGTTTCACCAGGTTTGCTAGGCTGTTCTCTAACTTCTGACCTCAGGTGATCCACCTGCCTTGGTCTCCTAAAGTGCTGGGATTACAGGCGTGAGCCACTGTGCCCTGCCATTAGGTATCTTTTCAGAGTAATTTTTATGCTTACGGAGTCCGGGAAGAGACTATTTTGAGATTTCAGATAAATAATTATCATATCAGTAGTAATATCTTCCAGAAAACAGTATTTCCATAATATATGATTTTACATCACATTTATAATGATATTGATGACCAGTACTATTATTTTAAAGAGAAATATATACGTACACACACAATGTACAGTCATGCGTTGCTTAAAGATGGGGATAGATTCTGAGAAATGTATCATTTTGTTTCCTTGTTTTGTGGACATTCATAGGATGTACTTGCATAAATCTAGATGATACAGTCTACTACACATCTCAGCTATATGGTATAGCCTTTTTTTTTGTTCCTGGGCTACAAACCTGTACAGCATCCTACTGTACTGAATACTGTAGGCAATTATTATATAATGGTAAGTATTTGTGTATCTAAACATAGGAAAGGTACAGTAAAAATATGGTATAAAAGATAAAAAATAGTATACCTTCTAAAGCACTTACCATAAATGGAGCTTGCATGACTGGAAGTTGCTCCGGGTGATTCAGTGAGTGAATCTGTCACAGTCCTAGGATACTGCTGTAGACTTAATAAACATTATATTCTTAGGCTACACTAAATTTATAAAAAATATTTTTCTTCAATAATAACTTTATAAACTTCTATTTTTTTAAACTTGACTACATTTACAGCTTAAATCACAGATAACATTCTACAGCTGTAAAAAATATTTTCTTTATATCCTTCTCCTATAAGCTTTTTTCTGTTTTTAAAATTTTCTATTTAGTTTTTACTTCTTAGACCCTTATGTTTAAGACAAACACACACATTAACCTAGGCCCAAAAGGGGTCCACATCATCAGTTTCATTGTCTTCCACCCTCCACAGCTTGTCCCACTGCGAGGTTTTCACGCACAAGAGTTGTATTACTTACCCATGTGTCACCAGCACAGTGTCTGATACCATAGAAAGATAGGAGCTATTGTAGTTAATAATAGCAGATTCTTGAGCATCCATTACCTACAAATATTTGTTGTTAAAGTGAAAGAATTTATTCTATCAAACTAAGAAGTTTTGCTCTAGAATAATTCTTTTTTTTTTTTTTTTTTTTGCAACATAGTCTTGCTCTGTTGCCTATGCTGGAGTGCGTTGGCTTGCATTGCAGCCTCTGCCTCGAGGGAGCAAGCAATTCTCCTATCAGCTTCCTGAGTTGCTGGTATTACAGGCATGTGACCACACCTGGCTAATTTTTGTATTTTTAGTAAAGACGAGGTTTTGCCATGTTGACCAGGCTGACGTTGAACTCCTGACCTCAAGTGATTTGCCTGCCTTGGCCTCCCAATGTGCTGGGATTACAGATGTGAGCTGCCATGCCTGGCCTAGAATAATCTTAGATCATGGATGAGTAAATGTGGATGATGAAAAGCTTAAATGACAATGTCTCATCTGATTTTCATTCCACTTTTAATTTGAATATACCATTTCCTTTTCCACCTCATTGTATATGTCTCTACTTTTTTCTTCTATTCTTTATTCATAGTTCTAATTTCTTCTCACTGCCCTATCTTTTCCCTCTTCTCTGTCTAGCTCTTACCATCTGTCATCACTGCTTTTCCGACTATCATGATCACTCACTCCAGCAGTAACCAAATTTAATTTTGGGGGTGGAGCAATAATGCTGGAGATGCCAAATGGTATGAGTAAAAGAATGCAGCTTTTGGAGTTAGAGCTAGATTTTAATCTTTATGTGGTCTTTGGTGAAAGTACTTAATCCGCAAATCTCTCTTTTCTGACTATGAAATGAAGATAAAAATACTACTTACCTGTAAGGGAATCTACCTGATGATACTGTAATAAAATGCTGATCTCCACCGCAGAGTTCTTGGGGAGGCTCTTTGTGTGGGAAGAAATTAGACCTCATTACTCTGAATTCTGAATTTGTATCTCCTAGCCATATAGACCAAATGACCATAGAATCCAACATAATGCTTTAATATTTGCGTAACTTCCTTAGTTTAAGTTATAGGATGATTATAAGATATAGAAATTCAATAAAAGGTAAAATTCTTTCTTTGTATTATAAAGTATGTTTAGAGGTTTTTTTTTTTTTAAGAGATCATATTTGGTACTCTGCTTCAATTACTGTTTTTGTTCATTTAGTTATAGAACTGGGACCATGTGTGTATTTGCACATGACTTACTCCCAGGGTATTGGTCAGTGCCTGGTACATAGTAAATATAAAATATGTTGTTGTTGAATGCACATATGAAGAAATCTTTTATTGTATCATTGATAAGACCGTTTTTGTTTTAAAACACAGGTTATACTTTATTCAGGTTAGTTCAGTTTTGCTAAGTTTGTACTCTTAGGAAATTAAAAAGCCTTTATTGGGGCCGGCCGCGGTGGCTCATGCCTGTCATCCTAGCACTTTGGCAGCTGTGGCCTGTGGATCACCTGAGGTGAGGAGTTCAGGATCAGCCTGGTCAACATGGTGAAACCCCACTTCTGCTAAAAATACAAAAAAAAACTAGCTCAGCGTGGTGGTACGTGCCTTTATAATCCCAGCTACTTGGGAGGTTGAGGCAGGAGAATCACTTGAACCTGGAAGGTGGACGTTGTAGTGAGCCAAGATTGCACCTTTGCACTCCAGCCTGGGTGACAGCATGACTGTGTCTCAAAAAATAAAAACTGTGTGCAGCCTGTAGTATAGGGGTTATGACAAAGCTCAATAGAAGTACATTAGTCTTAAAGCCAAGACTAATCATATATTTAGATGTCTGTGTATTTTTTCTCATCTGATCTAAGGTTCACTAGAATTTAGCATTGATGTAATGAACATATGTTATTAGCAAAAGGTTCTAAACTTCACAAGTTCAGAATAAAGAGACCAAGCCATTTGCAGAAGACCACTGTGCATTTATGTTACTTTAAAGGGAAGAGGAGTAAGCTAGCTAGCAGAGTTGTCAAGCAGATACCATATTGATGCTTGAGTGAAGTTATAAGAAATGTTTTTGTAGCTTTGCATGTTTTTGTGTTAATAGTCCTAATAAGATTTGTTCAAAAGGTGTTTTTTTCTCCAGGGATCTAGATGTTAGAAATATAGCAAAAGGCAAAAACAAAGCTATATGCTCTCTCAGAGTTAACATTCTAATGTCAACAATCAGTAATCAATAAAGAAGTACAGTAATGTATTAGCAAATGTGAATTATAGACATAAGTTGAACCAGGATAAAGGGGATTTGGATTGTTCCTATGAATTGAGGCAAGTTTCCGTTTAAAATAGGAGGATCAAGATTGTATTCCTTGAAAAATTGAATTTGGAGCAGCGTTCTGAAAGAGATATTAGTGTTAGCCATGCTGCTCTCTGGGGAATAGCTTTCCAAGGCAGGAAAAGAGTGCAAAACCTTGAGGGCAGGACCATTGGTTCCTTGTGTGGATTGTAGCTAGCTACGGAGGTTAGGTTGGTTAAGGAGACTAGGTCAGAAGGACAAAAGAGGTGAGGGCAAGTAGGTTATTGTGTATTGTTGTGAGGACTTGGGCTTTTATACCAACTGAGATAGGAAATCATTAGAGCAGTGGTTCTGGGCATCCTTTTAGGGAATCTATTAAATCAGACTATCTTTGTGATAATAAGATGTTATTTGCGTTTTCCACTACCATTTACTTATGAATGTACAGTGGAGTTTTCCAGAGGCTGTGTGCTGTCTGATACTGCAACAGATTGAATTCAAGAGATAAGAGAATCTAGTTGTCTTTATTAAAACAGACATTTAAAAGATTGCAGTGGTATAAAACTGAGTTTTTCAGTAGTTTGTTTAGTTGGAAACTACATCACTTTCTGTAAAATGTGCATTTTTGGTTAATATGTAATAAGTTTACTAGAATTAAAATGAATCAAAAATAATTTAAACATTTTTAGTTTTAATTTCTATTATGGTAAGTTTTGTTAGATACAACTTGCATTAACAGGGAGCTCTTTGGGCTCCTCCAATTAATTTTTAGAGGGTGGAGTCCTGAAACCAGAAAAGTTTGAGCAGAGGAGTGATATCTCACTTGGATTTCAGCAGGCTAACTCCGAGCAATAAAGAGTAGACTGACCGAGGTAGTGTTGGAAGCAGTTAGGTTAAGATTTGGTAGGAAATGATTGTGATTACAGCTGTGATGTTAGGGTTGTGGTGGTGAAGTGAAATTGGGGATATAGTCTGAAAGTTGAGTACACAGTATTCACTAGTGGATGGAATATGAAATGTGAGAATGGACTTGCTATTGTCTGAGATCAGGAGGAACAAATTTTGGGGAAGGCTTAGGAGTTTGGTCTTGAATGTATCAGATACGTTGGGAAGGGAGTTGGCGATAGGTGTTCGGATTTCAGTGTGGAAGATTGGTTTGGAATGTCCTTTACCAGAGTTTTTGTTTGATTGTATTCGTAATTTTGTTTTAATACAGTATTTAGCTTCTGTTCTAATCAGTTATACTTTTATAATCTCAACACAGAGTGCTGTATTCTACAGTGAGAAACTCATTAAATTAGCTGTCCAAGAATGTTATTATATGATAGTAGAATGTACACTTGAAGAGGCAGTAAAAAAGTAATAAACGTAGATTTGCCAGTAGCATGACATGACTTAGATTTTCTGAATCTTTGTAAAGTAAACTAACTGTGGTTTAATTAAAGGAGATTGTATTGCTTGCCATATTAAAATAATGTTTTCAGTACCAATTACTTTGACATTTGAAGGCACTGTATAATATGTTGCTCTTATTACAGACCAATATATTTTTGCTGAAGTTTTATTTTTCTTTATAATTCAGTGTCAGTGCTTGTTGTTAGAGGTTCTTTTGGAATATTGTGTATAGTAGATTGTTTCTTATGCCTTTGAAAATCTCTTCTTGGCTTTTTCATAGCGTGAGAGAATTGTCTTGTAACACCTGTGAGTATCATTTGACGTGTATTTTCTTTTTTCTTTCCTAAAAATGTCACTGAAGTGACAGACATGTATTTACTTTGTTTATGGCATTAAGGTGATACTCAGGTAAACCTAGGCTACATGATTATAATCCTTAGGTTCTTTGTGTATTGAACTTAGATGAAATTTTGAATACAATCAGAAAGGTTAATTAAAAATCAAATAAATTTTTACCTAGGAAAAAGCATTTCACCCCTACCTCCTACACAGAGGTAACTCCTTCAGAATTTTGGGGGCATCTCTTTTATTTCACTCTGATTTACCAAATTCCTTTTAAAGCCCCAAGGGATTTGGAGCTTCAAGAGGGCAAAATAAATAGGTACAGACCTTTCCCCATTTCCTCAAGAACAAGTGTGGAGGAATCTAATTACATGAGGATTTGGTATTTTACAAGGATGTTATTTAAACTAAATTCTGGTGCCCAGTGGTAGTTTAAGACATTTTAGAATGTGTACTTCTGACAGGGGTAGGTTTGACTGGCCTGTAGTTCTCAACCAGTTATCGAGTGTATACAGACCTTGCCTGTGGGGGGCGTCAGTACAGAAGGAACACAAAATGGAATCTCTAAAAAGACAAGGAGATGCATTTTAGGGCAGATAGCCATAAATGTGATGCTGTCTAACCTGCTTGTATGGATGTTAACAACTCACATAATCATAGTATAGTTATTGGAGCCAGGAAATGAGTATTGATACAGTGCTATCACTAATCTGCAAATCTTACCCAAATTTTACCTGTTTTCCTACTCATTGGTTTTTCTGATCCAAGATTCCACATTGTATTTAGTAGTGATGTCTTATTTTGTTTCCTCTAATGTGTGGCCATTTCACATTCTTTCATGACCTTAACCCGTTTGAAGAGTGCTAGTTATTTTATAAAAATGTTCTTGAATTGGGGTTCCTTTGATGTGTTCTCATGATTAGAATGAGGACCATTTTTGGCAAAACAATCACAAGTGCTATTGTGCTTATCTCAGTGCATCATGCTACGGGGCATATGTCTTAATACTGGTGATACTAACTTTGATTAGTTATTTAAGGCAATGTCCCCACTGTACAGTTTCTCCTTTTTCCTTAGTAAGTAAAAAATATCTTACAGGGGAGGTACTCTGAAAGTGTACAGCTATCCTTTCACATTTTTGCTCACTAATTTAGCAGTCATTGAATGATTTTTGTCTGCATTATTACTAATTAAAATTCTTTAAGGAAGATTTAGCCCCTTCTTGTATTGGTTTATTTATTTATATCTTTTCTTATGGGTTATAATTTATTGCTATCACTATATAAGTCAAGTAAAAACTTTTAAGAAAAGTATTTTCTGAAAAGTTAATACATTGAGATAATTAAAAATTCAGCGGCTCATAAGAGTATATTTTCTTCTATCTCTGTTATCTTGGGTACCCATTTCCATTGCTAAGAGTTTATTCTTTCAGAAATAGTAAAAGGATTGGGAAAAGAGTTGTTAATAATAATTGCTAGCTTGTCTTATTTTACCTGGATTCTGAGGATCGAACCAGCTTACTGTTGGATCTTCTGAGATGGTTAAAATGTTTCTTAACTAGTTGCCATTAGATTTAAATTTACATTTTAATACAATGACTATTATGTAGAGATGAGGACTGGTTTCCCCTGAGTATTGGAAGAAAGGACATGACCAGAAAACCACATTTTCTATTAGATAAATGATAGTTAAATATTTAACATGTAAAACTAAACAGGTTTAAAAGTAAACTTTTTTTTGATAAGTTGAAACAAAAGTCAATTTAAATGAGAAAGGCTGCCTATCCAAATAAAGTAACTGGCTTTCAAGAATGAATGATGTCCGCCCCACACCCTACTCTCTTCTGTTCTGTTCAGTGACCTATTTTACTCTCTTTGTCTACCAGCAGTATCCATTTATTCATTCAGGATGTCATTTTAGTAACCCAGACCTGGAGTTCATCCGCAGAACTGTGTTCCGTTAAAATAGAGTGAAAGAAGGGCTGCAAAGACTTTTTTTTTCACTCACTATTAAAACTGAACGTACTGGTCTGCACTTAATTATAGTATGGCCAGCAATACATGAAAAGGTGACTTGTTCCATTTTCTTATTTCCATTCTCTGCTGTTTCTTAAAATGAATTATAAGAATTTCTCATGCCAGGAAATCCTCTATGAAACTCTTAAGTAAAGCTGGTTAGACTAGCTGTGACTTGGTCCAATTTCTTGTATTTTTTCAATTTATCTTTTATTTATTTTTATTGATAAATATTTTACATATTTATGAGGTACGTGTTTTTTTGTTTTTTGTTTTTTTTTTTGCTACATGCATAGAGTATGTACTGATCAAGCTAGAGTATTTGAGGTGTCCATCACATTGACTATTACGTCTTTTGCATTGAAACCTCAACTTTTTGAAATATTAAGATAACTAGGCCGAGTGCAGTGGCTCATGCCTGTAATCGCAGCACTTTGAAAGGCTGAGGCAGGTGAATTGCTTGAGGTCAGGAGTTTGAGACCAGCCTGGTCAACATGGTGAAACCCTGTCTCTACTAAAATACAAAAATTAGTTGGGTGTGGTGATGTGCTCCTGTAATCCCAGCTAGTAAGAAGGCTGAGGCAGGAGAATCGCTTGAACCCAGGAGGTGGAGGTTGCAGTAAGATAAGATCCTGCCATTGTACTCCAGCCTGGGTGAGAGAGTGAGACTCCTTCCCCAAAAAAGAAAAAAATTTATGTAATAACATGAAAGCTAATTAGTCCTTGTAAATCCATCTCCCAGAGATGATTGTTGATAATAGTTGTCTCTTTTTTGAGTTCTTTGTGTCTATCAAAAAATGTATATACTTAAGTATAAATTTGATCCTGTAATAAAAGCTCTTTTCTATAACTCCAGGAATGTGTGTCTTTGTAATACAGAACTGCTGCTGAGAACAGTCAGGGAAATTGAATTAGCATTGTTACAAGGTTTTTGCTGTTTCATATTTTTGTATGTGAAATTTATCAATTTATCAACAGTTTTGCACAATTGTTAATTTTGGAAATATATAGGGGGGTTATGATGAATTTAATTTTGTAGTTTTTGTTTTCGGACTTAGACTTGTGAAGTACAGAGTACAATTTAACCTCTGGAATAAGATTTCATCTAGAGAATTACTGGTAGCTTGGGATTTTCCTTTTTTTTTTTCTTGCCAGTTTGAAAGCAGTTGCTTTGAAATTAAATCAGATTTAATTTATTTGGTTGTTAGAGTAAGCAAAACATATTTCGCTTAATAGTACATACTCTGGTAACTTGCTTTTTAATCTAGTTGCTCTGTGTACCTTGTGAATTTGGACTCTTAAAAATAGCACAGTAAAGTTATATTCCATGGGTTTTTCTCAGCTCAAAAATAACTTCAAAACTTTCTCTGTATTCAGTCAACTCAAAGTTTGTTTTTTTTTACTGAAGAGATCTTTGTTAACCCTAAATACATGAGGGTACATAATAACAGCCTCCTCTTTATGAAGTGGCAGTTTTTCTTCAGTTTTAAATAGATTACTAATATTATTGTTTTAAGATTTAATAAGTATGTAAATAAAAACTAGTAATTTGTTATTAAGATCTAAAATAACTAAAATTTTACTTGGCTATTTGTGTTAGTGTGCTATATTAATGTCTACCAAGAGGTAGAGATTGCAGATAGTGTAGAGATACTGGAGCCCATTTAAATTTCAGATGAAAGCAGTTATTTTAACTTACCTCATAAAATTTATACTATATATATATCAAATTATATATGTGTTTATACATAGCTGACATTTTACTAACAACTAACATTTTCCATAAGTTAATGGAAAATGTTTAATTTAAAAATGCAGTTATGATCAAATGACACCATAACCTTTTTATTCCTTTATTTTAGGTCCTGCTCTAGTGCAGTGATAAGGCCAATTTTGTTGATGGATTCAAATCTGATGTACAAAGAAACAGCAGTTAGATACCCAGTGAAAAAATATGTGTCTATAACATCAGCATTGCAGGTTGAGCAATTGAATCAGCCACCATAGCACTAAGTATAAAATATACCATATGTGAATTTTTTTCAGTGTTTTAAAACTGTTTTAATTTGTATTGTTACAAATTCTGAAAGTAATTCTTTTATGCATTTTGGTTTTGAATTTTACTTTTTATTAATACTTTTGTTGCTTATGATTTAGTAAATATTTTTCGTGTTTCATTTCCTAATTTTCATTTTCTTAGTTTAAAAAATTTGCTGAAACCTTTCCAAACTAGAAAGTAATGTAGAGCTATATTTGATTATTTGATTTTCCAACATTGCAGTATTGAATTTATACACAGTCTTAGTTATCTATTTAGATATTTTGGGAAATGACTGCTCAGTGTTGTAATTTAGATTTCTCAGCCCATAGTTTTTAATTATTTTAACAGTTTTTCCTGTTGTCTTTATTTCCAGTGTTCTAGTTTTCCATAGAGTGTTTGATCTGTTAGTTAAATCCAATAATACAAATTTTTTTTTTCTTTTTCATTTTTTTGAGACAGAGTCTCTTAGCTCACTGCAGCCTCCGCCTCTCAAGTTCAAGCAAATCTGCTGCCTCAGCCTCCTGAGTAGCTGAGATTACTACTCAGTAATCATGGGTTGCAGTTGCCTGCCACCACGCCCAGCTAATTTTTGTGTTTTTAGTAGAGATGGGGTTTTGCCACGTTGATCTGGCTGGTCTCAAACTCCTGACTTCAAGTGATCCGCCCGCCTCGGCCTCCCAAAGTGCTGGGATTACAGGTGTGAGCCACCATACCCAGTCCATTAATTCAGATTTTAAAAGAACGTGTACAAAATTGAAAAGTGGCAGAGTATACATACAATAATTTGGATACAGTAAAAGAGTGGTGGTAGCGGAAAAGCCAGAGACAAAAATGAACTGAGGCTTATGAAACATAAGAATGACGTTAAAACCTTTTAGTGAAATCCATGGTTGGGTGAATTAAGGGGAGAGGAAAAGGAATAAGGTAGACTGTGTGATATCAGCAGGTCATATACAACAGTGCTGTGCAGTGATGGAGCAGAATTAACTGATACTTGTGCCTTAGTTTGGAAAAGAAAAAAGATAAAGCAGAGAAATGTGATGAGACAGTAAATAGTAATGTGTTTTCAGACCTAAACCAGAAATAATTTTCAGCATACTGAAATTTGAAAAAAAAAAAAAAAAAAAAAAAGGTAAATTAAAGAAAATGGGAGGAACCTAAATGCTTTAAAGGTGGATACTCCCCAAAGCTGCAAAATACATATTCTAAACTTGATGGTACTGCCTGTAGATTCCAAAACAGATTATTTTCTATTTAAACTGATGGCTCCAGAGGGAGGTTCTGGTCCCATTGTAGTTTGAGATTTCATCAGGTAGTTGATAAAAGGTATGCCTGTGTTTTGATATCTGGGCCAAAAAAATGTGTGCTCTATAAAATTGCAGTTAGTTGGATTCTTGACTCAGAGACTATTCATCCTTAAAGAATATCAGCTGATAGATTAATATCAGTCTGCTGAAGGGATATGTGTAGCAGAAAATAACCAGGAAAAAAAAAATTTGAAGTCTTCTGTTAATGTCTAAACAAACAGTTGTAGAATTATGGAATGGTAGAGATTTGTCTTAGCACCATCATCAGCAGCATGTCAACAGTGTGCTGTGTTTGCTAAGAAAGTAAAGACGTTCTTAAACATCATCAGCTCCTAAACAGTGATTATGGAGGGTCCAGGGTTTGGGACTAGAGGTTGATAGCCTCAGTCGGCTTACCCATTGATCATGGAATTTTTTTTTTTTTTTGAGATGGAGTTTCGCGCTTGTTACCCAGGCTGGAGTGCAATGGCGCGATCTCGGCTCACGGCAACCTCTGCCTCCTGGGTTCAGGCAATTCTCCTGCCTCAGCCTCCCGAGTAGCTGGGATTACAGGCACGCGCCACCATGCCCAGCTAATTTTTTGTATATTTTTAGCAGAGACGGGGTTTCACCATGTTGACCAGGATAGTCTTGATCTCCTGACCTCGTGATCCACCCACCTCGGCCTCCCAAAGTGCTGGGATTACAGGCTTGAGCCACCGCGCCCGGCCGATCATGAATATTTTATACAGTATAGGGTTTTACATATTAAAAGGGATCTAGACAAATGAGAGTGCATCTAAACAAGTGGGAGAGTATGAAACCATGTCACTGATTTAGGGAAGAGGACACTTAGATATTTTAGAATTTTTCAAATGTCTTTCGGGCCTTCTGAGTGGTGGCCAGTGGTGGAAATTTTAGGAGAGCATATTTCGGTTTATTAAAACAAATTTATAATAGTTAAGATCTTCAGAGATGTCTAAAACAATTTCTTTTGGTATTGGGAATATTTAGATAAAAGATACATGCCTGGGGTTCATGTTGGGAGAATTTTTGTACTATGTGTGATTAAGCAAATGGTTCTGAACCTTTAATTCTCTGAACAACTGCTGTGGGTTGATGAAGTAGTATGGTGGTGGTGGTGGTGGTGGGGCATTTGAGCATTGTAATGTTGGATACAGCAGAATAATGTTTGATACAGCAAAATAGTGTATACGACATTAGTTATGAAGCACAGGAGTGCTGTGTCAAATATTATAGTGTTTACAGCATTAGTTATGAAGCAGTCCTCATTTTGTGAATGAATGCCTGTGAAGCAACTACTTACAAAAGGACTAAAGCATTTCCCAAACCCATACTCATTGCATGTTTCTATAGTAATTTGACTATAATCATAAACTCTTGCTAGGGTAACATTCCAAGAAGCTCTGATTGCCAGGACTTACGGAATGGAAAGTTTTCAAAACGAAACTTTAAAAAATAGGATTATGGAGAAAAAGAATAAATGGGGCTCTTGCATACTAAGATTGGAAACAAATGGATTCAGTTCATTAATTTAGTAAGTACACGAACCACAGGCACAGTGAGATTGTAAGAAAGAGACTTGTCTAAAATCACAAAGTTACTATTAGAACTGGAATCAGAACTTGTTCTGACTTCAGTGTTCTGAATAATACTCTGGGAAGTGATGATTTTCTTTTGTCCTGTTTATAAAGATAGTACACAGTTGGTCAAATTCAACAGGGAATAAGATTGTAAAGTCCTTGAGGACCGAACTATGTCTTAGTCATCTTTTGATTTCCATCATTACTATCTTACATGTTAATTTGTGTTCTGTTATGGAATTAAGTGATATCTTAGAGACTGAAAAAAATCATGCTACAAAGACTTCTTATCTATTTTCCTTATTAGAATAAGTTCTCTGAGAGTTGGAACATGACTTGTTTAACTTTCATGCTCCAGAAACCTAGCTCTTTCTTCCCTTTCTTTACCCCCACCAAATATTTATTGAGGGCCAGATGTATTCCGGGCACTGTTCAAGGTCTTGGGGACACGCTGAGTAATAAAATCTCATGCAACTTTGTGTTATTAATCCAAGAATCACATAGATGTTTATAAAAATACAACTTCAGTGGTTAATACATTGTATCCTCTAACCAGATAGATGCATATATATGAAGCGTGAGTTTTTTTTTTTTTTTTTTAATTCTTTTGAGATGGAGTCTCACTCTGTCACCTAGGCTGGAGTGCAGTGGCATGATCTCTGCCTACTCACGTTCAAGCGATTCTTCTTCCTCAGCCTCCTGAGTGGCTGGGACTACAGGTGCATGCCACCACGCCCAGCTAATTTTTTGTATTTTTAGTAGAGACAGTGTTTCACTGTGTTAGCCAGGATGATCTTGATCTCCTGACCTTGCGATCTGCCTGTCTCAGCCTCCCAAAGTGCTGGAATTATAGATGTGAGCCACCGCGCCTGGCCTCTGTACATTTTTTAATCTGGTCATCTGAATTTCCTGATAACTTGCAATAGATTTTTTTTCTAAGTTTGATATATTTGTTTACCTGGAAAATCACTATTTTTTCTTCCCCAGATTTATTACATTACTATGGTTACTTATAGAAGATTTTTCAGTATTGAACTAATTTTACCATGTCTTAGTGCATTTTTCTTTTTCTGTTTATTTCAGATGTGTGCATCTATATTTTTAAGCAAATTTTATATATGGTTTTATTTAATGCTGTTCTGAGGCTTTGATATTGTTGTGGTACTAACTATATAGTAAGAATAGGTGGTTTCTAAAGAAGAAATTTAAGTAATTATTATACAGAAAGTGCTTTTTTAGTCCAGAGACCCAGCTAAAGGATATATGTGTGATTTTAATTAGATTAAATTTTTCTAGTGCCTCTTGGTTAATTACTTGCTGTAATTATGTAAATGATGTAAATGAGCATTTATGTTTAAATTATTACTTGGGTGTTGGAAACTTGATTTGAGAATTGCTGTCATATGCCAATTTAAGATAAACACTAATTTGATACTGGACATTGTTAGGAAATATTTAATTATAAAGCTAGAAGTATATAAAGAACCTTAAGAAAGAATAAAATTCTGCCCTTATGTAGTCAAATCCAAGGTAATCTCTTGATTTGTGTTGATTTTATTTGCTATTCAGAGGAAAGCATTTGGTAAGCTTTAACAAGCAAATTGTTATTTAAGAGATAAAATTTGTAATAAAATGAGTATTGGTATCACTGAAGCAGAAAATGTATTACAGTGCCTTTTTTAATTGATTTAAGATTTTTATAACTGAGTAAGAGTACCTTTGATCCTGCCTTTTTGCTGTGTTGTATTTTGTTTAACTGAAACTGATTTAAATAACTAGTTAGAAAAATTTAAAAGTACATTCATATTTGATAGTTCCTTAGGAACTATCAATAGATTGAAATTTCATGTTTGGAAACCATACAAAATACATTTTAAAAAGAAAGGATGCTTTATTTTTAAATACTAATGGGTGTAAGCCTTTCTCCCAAGGAGGACACAAACGGTAGCATAGAGAGACATTACAGAGGCGTCTGGCTAACCTTAATAATGACAACCCTTATTAGGCAGTTTGTTCCAGTAAACAGGAGCCTGTCTTCTAGTGCATACTGGAAGCTTAACAATTTTTGAAAGAATCAGTTTTCTTTATAGGACTCAACATTAAAATAGAATTCTTCTACTTCAAAAAAATATGAAGGATGTGTATATCTAAGAACAGTAATACAGGCTTTTAAAAACAGGTCATTGATTTTAGGTATCTCTACTTTTTACATTTAATATTTCTATCATTAACCCAGTGTAATTTGATCTTTTACCATCTTTTACTTGAAACTTTTCTAATTACCAATGGCTTAGTGGGCAAATCCAAGATGCCATCTTTTGCTCTTTATCTTACCATTGTTTTTTAGTATTGGATACTATTGATCAACCTGCCTTTGACTCTGTCACTTCTTAGCTTTTGTGACATCTCTGTTCTCTAGTTCTCCTGCCTGCCTCCATTTCTTCTTGGTTTAGATCTTCTTTTCCTTACCCCTTGCTCTTTCTAAAGTGTTTTCTGTCCTCCTTTCTCCCGTTACTTGCTCTAAAACATCTCTTCTGATAGCTTTAACCATTAAATTTGTGTACTAAACTCAGACTTCTGCTGAACTTGGAGTATGTTGTCTTTTGAACATCTCTGTTTGGATATTCCAAAGATACCTAAAAATAATCGAATGAAGTGGTCCAGTTTAAATGTCCTTCAGACAGATTAGTTCTTAAGTACAAAAGAGGCTTTGGTATTAGTTTTGTCTGACACGCATTCTTACAGTTGTTTCACTGAAGCTATCAATTAGAATGACTGGCCTCATTTAGACACGGAAAAATTAAAACTAACAAGTCCATATTATACTGATTAGGAAGGAGCTTGGGCTCTGAAGTTAATAAGATACGTATTTGATTCATATAAAAACTGGTTTGTGGTAGAAATTAATAAGGCTATAGTCCTGTTCAACATGGGATTAATCCAGAGAATAATAGAGTAGGCCAGGAGCTCTTTATTTGAGTTTTAACACTTTATCAATGAAACCGTCCCCTGCCCTCTCTTTTTTCCCCTGGACTAGCAAGAATATTTTTTTTTGTCTAACACATTTAAAATTTTTACTTTTAACAGAAATTAGCAGAGTACGGAAAGACATGTACAATGACACATTAAATGGCAGTACAGAGAAAAGGAGTGCAGAATTGCCTGATGCTGTGGGACCTATTGTTCAGTTACAAGAGAAACTTTATGTGCCTGTAAAAGAATACCCAGATGTAAGTATATTTTGTTGTTTTATTCAATCTTGTTCTACTTCACGTGTTTTGGGAAGAGTATATTTGGTGGTAAATACTTAAGTATTATTAGCCACTTTTAAAAAAGTCAGTCATCAACTGAACTGTGAAAAATTTGGCATGGATAATTTTAAAAATTTCTTTATAAATACTGTTTCCATTTGATTGCTGCTATGTCACTTTGGAAATGCACATGGTATAGACTTTTGGGTTTCAAAATGGGGTGAGGAATTGTGGAAAACACTTTGGCCTAACTGCCACAGAGCACCAAGCACAACTCTGCTCATCTTTAATCTGACCTTCAAGAAGCCACAGTTTGGGCCACAGCATTCTTTCTGTAAAATAAAGATGTTGGGCTAGAAGGTTCTTTTCAGCTCTTAAAATTTTTACCGAAACCACTGTTTGTAATCTGACTTCCCCCCATCTTAGTCCATTGTTCAGCTACTCTCTATAAGCATCTTGTTGTGAATAGCCTCCTTGTCCTGTATCTGTTAATTTCTAAATAAATCCAGATTTTTTGCTTTTTGTTACAAAACCCTATACGATATGGTCCATTCTATTTCTCTGACCTCATCTTAAATGATTTTCCCTCCTCTTTACCACACTATAGTCACGTTGGCCCTCTTTTGGCTTTTAGAACAAGTCAAGTCTACTCCCAGTCTTAGGGATTTTGTGTTATTTGTACTCTGATCTCTACTGGCTGACTACTTCTTGTCATTAAGAATTTAGCTCAAATGTCGCTTCAGAGAGGCTTCCCCTGACCATTTTATTTAAAAGCCATCTAGCTACTCACTGTTTCACGTTGTCTTTTTTTTTTTTCTTTGCAATAGCACTTATAATCGGGCATTTTTTTGATTTTCTCTCTTTCTGTCTCCCCCCAAAAATATAAGGTGTACATAAAACAAGAACCTTGCCTTTGTTATTCACTACACTGTATTCCCCCATGATATTGGCAGCAATACCTGTTGAGTAAACTAAGAAAATATAGTGGGTTTTTGTTAAGTTTCAGAGGACGTTTATGAAAGCAGATGAAAAAAGGAGTATAATGTCAAAAAATATGCTCTGATTTAATGGTTATGTGAACAGAATAGTGTGTAGATGAGAAATAAATGTCTTAAGTTGAATTAATAGGAAAAAGCTTAGGTATTTTACAGTTACAATACAATTTGCAAAATTTGATCTGATACTCTTTTAAAAGTTATATACATTTACTCTTTTTATAGGTATTTTTGGTTGCAAATACACAAATAGTCTTGGATAATGTAGGTAAAAGAGGAGTTTGTTGGAAGATTATTGAGTGATACAGAGGATTAAAAGAATAGCTGGAAACCAAAATGTCATGTTAGGCTAGGAACCAGGGCATCTGAGAATTGAGCAGCAAGAGTTTATGGAACTTCTCAGTTGAGAGCCTTGCTAACATAACTTGGCATCAGTGCCTCCCAGGCATTTATCTTTTAAATTCAGATTCTTAGAAGAGTGATTGTGTTTTGGGCCTTTCTGACTAGGGAAGTGAGGTTAACCTACCATTACCTAGACATGACCACTGTGAGCCTACAGTAGGTATTAGGATTATTTCTAGAAATGTGAAATTGTGATTTGTTCCAATTAGGACCTACTGCTATTAGGTTTTTCACTATCCCAAAATGATATCAACTGTCTCTTGTTTATTTATACCTTAAGGGATAATGTTTCTGCAGTGAACATTAACATAGAATATGCAAGATCATAAGGCCATGTTAGAGAATATAATATTAATCTGTCTGGTTCCATCTCTTCTTAAAAGAAGAAGTCCTATTCAATAAGGGATATTTATGCATGCTTTAAAAGACATGTGTTTCATACAGTCTTTTAAGTCAGGACTTGAGTCTAGAGGGTACCTGTTCACTATAGTCCTTTTCTTCCTCCTCCACTTGTGACTTCTTGCCATGGTGAACTACTGTTGCTGACAGGTGTGTTGGAGCATGACATTTGTTTTGATCAGTGACTCTCAAAACACACTCCTTGGACCCTAGTATCGGGAACTGTGAATGTTCAAGCCCCTTTCCATACTTACTGAATCAGAAACTTAGGGGTAAGGGTGAGGCCTAGCAATCTGACTGTTAAGCCCTGTAGATAATTCCAGTGGATGCTGAAGTATGAGAATCATTCCTTTACAAATTTTTTGTTTCTAAGACGGGGCAGGGTCAGCCAGGCTAACAAGTAGGTGATCATGTACCTGGTCATTTTGCCAGGCATCATTTTAGGAGGCCTTAAATGTGGTAAAGTGATGAACTAAGCAATGTTACTTTTCTCGTGGAGTGGACATTTCAGTGGCAAAGACAAGAAATGAATCTATAGCTGTAATCAGTTTTATGGAGAAACATAAAGTGTGGTAGACAGATGAATAGTGACTGTGCATGGAGGGAAGTATTCATTTTTAAGGGTAATCAGGAAAGAAATCTCTTCTAATATGATGGGAATGGAGAGACAGGAACAGAATGATGGGAGGAAGGCATGAAAACCATTTGACAGAAAAACATTCCAGGCAGCGTGAACAGTAAGTACAGCCGACTCAGGCAGGAACATGCTTGGGAAGTGTTGTAAGATGTGCAGTTAGAGAGTTAGTAGAGGGGCAGTATCATGCTGTGGTCAAAAGTAGGAACTCAGATTGAGACTTCCAGCTAGTTTTGCTGCTTGATTTGTGACTTTGGTACTACACCTCGATCTTAATCAAAAAGGCTGGGAAGTGATGTAGTTTTGTGACTTAAGCAAATCACTTTTCATTCCTGGTTATTAGTTTTCTCATTTCTGTAATGGAGATATTAAAATTCTCACAAGATTATGGGGACTAAAGAGTTCATATGAGTGAAGCAGTTGGAAAAGGTCTTTATACTGTATGTTACAAGAGTGTAAGCTCTATGAGGGCAGGAACCTTTTTGGCTTTCAGTGCTTAGAATAGTGTCTGGTAAATAGTATATGCGCAGTAAGTATTTGTTGTGCATGTTTGTATGAAACTCATTCTTTGAAATGTTGTTAATTTTTTTTTTTCTTTAAACCTGTTGTCTTTTGCATTTGCACATAGCACCTTACTTACAGAAGTCAGTGTTAGAGATAGTGTTTTGGACTTAGCTGTGCAGAGCTCTGAAACTAATAGGAGAAGACAGTCTTAAATTCAAGGTCTGAGAAATGAAGCAGTGCTGTAGTGCCCTTTCCAACTTTTTGAAGTTTGGCCTTATGATGTGAGAACGAGAAACTAATATGAGTAGGCCATTGAAAATGTATTAAAACTTTTACAGAATTAATATTTATTAATAAAGCAGACATCTGTTGCATCTACTGTGTACCAAGCACATCCTGGGTAAGAATATTTAATTCATTTGAAATAACTCTTTTATATAATAAAGTCAGTAGGTTTTTGAGACAGATAGGCCTAGGTTTGGAATTTTAGCTTATCCAGTTTTTGGCTGTATTTGTCAACAGTTGCCACAATAATGCTCCATGATAAAACACTCTAAAACTTGGTGACTTAAAATAATAGGCATTCATTTCTGTGCTCATGGGTCTGTATGTCGGCTGAGGGTCTACTGATTAAGGTGGAGTCTAGCTTGATTGAGGCTAGCTGTGGATGGGTTTAGATCTTCTCCATTTATGTTCCTGCTGGGCTCAGGGTAAAGGGGGCAGTGGCTGCTAGGGCACACTCTATTGCGGGTCACTGAAATGCTAGATTCAAGCCAAATAGTATAAGCATGTATAAGACCTCTGACCTCTGCTCTTGTTCTTTTTCATTAGTCCAGTGATTCTCAGCTGGTGGCAGTTTTACCGCTTGGGGACATTTGGCAATGGCTAGGGGTATTTTTGGTGTTAAAACTTGGGAGGGAGTAATGTCGGCATCTATTGGGTAGAGTCCAGGGATACTGTTAAACATTCTACAGTGCACAGGATAGTCAACGCCTGTGCCCCTCCAGCTACCCAACGAAGAATTATCTGGCCTTAAATGTAAGTAGTGCTGAGGTTGAGAAACCCTGCATTAGTGATATCAAGTCACTTTGTTTACAATGAGAAGGGAATTCGAATAAGTGTTTGCCGAAAAATAACTGAGATGATCACATTGGCTTTGAGCATACGTCTGCTTTTTAGAATCTGTTGTCTAAAGTTACAAGGTTCACTTCATATGATTGTTTGGAGAAGTAAAGGCAACAAATGTATGACACCTGATAGAGGCATGCACTCAATATGGTTTTTGTGATTACGCATAAGAAAAATAATCCTGTTCTTGAAGGAGTTCAGTCTTGTATGAAAGATAAAAGATTAAGTTATTTAAGACTTTAAGCTTCTCATGCATTCATAAAACTACAGACAGGAAAAAACACTGAAGTTATATTTAGACCATCAAACTGTTTATTGGGCTGGTCAAGTTTTTAAGTACTTACTTGAATCCATGGAGATGTTATAAATGATTTATGAATAGAGTTAACTGATTTATATAAGTAAACTTGTTATATTTTGAATGAGTCAGTAATAATTTAGTCACTAAATTTGCCCAGTTATCAATTTCAAGTTGTTAGAGATTGTTCTATAACATCTGCCGGAGTAGTAGACTTGCTAAATATTGGCAAAGTCTAGCTGTTGGTGATACTAGTTGTCCTTTTAAACACATAAACAGACTGTATTGGTAAACTGCTTCCTTTGGATATGATGATTAAATTGTAGCGAGACTTTTTGGAGTTTTGTGTGAATATAATTCTGATTTTCTAATACTTTTAAAAGGGGCTTTAATTTTGAATAATAGCTTTGAAAGGCATCCCTTGGGTATGTAGGCCATTGTGAATACCCATATTGTCAAACGTTTTGTAAGATAGACAAATGTCTTTTCAAGGATTGTGTTTTCAACCTGTAAGATCCCAGCCTGGTTGGTATATTAGAAGTTTAGATTCATAATACTATTCATGGTGTACTCTGCTGTCTCTCTTATAATAATAACGTATGTTGATGATGGAACATGAGTTGTAAGTTGTCTTTCTGTTTCATTTTCCTGGGTTTGCAAATCAACTTAGGCTAGTCATAGCTTCTGAGTTAGTATAGGGTTGTTATTTGTCATCAGTCTTGAGAAATTGGTGTCAGATTGGCTGTTGAGCTGGCATTTGTTTTGGAGGGATGATGGGGAGAGGGATCAATGTAGTAAGTTATCTTTCTTTAAAGTCTTTGTTCCTTTGACCAGTGTGGCTTTCTTCTTGTATTGAAGGATTAATCAAGAACCTCAGGAGTCTTGATAGACGCTACTTTCACTTTTGTTCTTCTGAATAACAAATGATATTAAATCAAAATTTAATGATATTCAAATTCAAAGTCTCCTTTTTAGTACCCAGGTTAACACTTGATTTTTGCCTGAATGTGATCTTAATTTTATGAGTGGAAAGTAATAATGCTTTAAAAATAAGATCACATCTTTCTTCTTTGATAGTTTGTACAGGAATCTGTTTAAAGGTACTTTTTCTCATAAGGTTAGTATATGTTTTTATTCAGTGGAGTTGTGAAATGATTCAGATTACATATTAACTTATTAAAGTTTTAATATAGCAGTGTGATTTGATAGCAGAACATATCTTTAAGTTTTAGGTAGGGAAACTTACTGTTGATGTATAACTTCAACTAGATCGGTTTAGTAAAAGTCAGTTTATGACGCTCTGTTTTCTTTTTAAGTTTCCTCTTTATTTCACTCTGTAAGGTTTTATCTGTTGTGTACAAAATACTTCATAAGTTTTTTTTTATGGTTTGCGATATACTAAATTTCTTAGGATGTTAGTAAATAATTCCAGAAAGGATTATAAGACAGTCTGAAAACAATACATTTTGTTTAGCTGAGATTTTCCCAAAGTTTAACATTTCCTTAAATAAGGCTTCTCCGAGTTTTAAAAATGTAGGCACTTTCTTTTGTAAATATTATGTTTTAATATTTGAAAGGAACTAGTGCTTAGAAGAACAAAAGAAAAGATGGGGTTGTTAGGGAAGAATTACTCAGTTTAGACAGAAACGTTTGTCTATGATTTATCTAAAAAAGAGTTTGTTAGGATCTACTCTGTTAAAATCATTGCTACAAAGCACTGTGGATAATTGGGTATCTACTCATAGGTATTCAGTCTCCGTATTAAAATTCTTACTGAAATAGCCAAAGGAATATAATGTAGAAATCTGCTTCTCAGTGTATCCATATCCAGGGACGTTGAGCTGTTTCTGATCAAAGATTAAAGGAAAGCTTAAGGTGATAATCTACTTTCAGCCCAGTTTGAGAGAGCACTGTCTCCTGGAGCTGAGTAAAAGAACTTTTCTCATCCTAACTTCTCAAGATTGGCACATGAAATGGGCTATGAAACAGTCAAAGGTTATATACTGCTTGAACTCTTCCACTCATTTCAGTTCCTGTTTATAAGTAGGTGACCTAAATTTATTTTGCAAGTTAATGAGACTGTTTGTTTTTCTTTTTTTAATTTCAATTTGGTCAGAAAACTACCTTAGTTTTTGAGATAACTTGCCTTTACTTTAGGGATGTTGAGATTGAGCTTTTGAGCTACTAGCTTTTGAGCTATTATTCAGTTAATCATTTCATTGGGAAAAAATATATTTATATTTAAATAATTTTTGGTTTGTTTTATCTTAGAGACAAGGTCTCGCTATGTTGCCCAGCCAGGCGGGTCTTGAACTCCTGGGCTCAAGCAGTCTTCCTGCCTCAGCCTCCCAAAGTGCTGGGATTACAGGTGGGAGCCATTGCGCCCAGCCAGAAAACATGTTTTATGTCTTAATAAACCCAGCCATTAAGAACAAGGTAGCTCACAAATAAATTGGGGATTTATGGTAATCTTGTTTTGTCTATCATAGAACACTGATTTTCTCAAGTCTAAAATCAGTGTCATCAATAAGCAGTCTACCTATCATAAACTTAAACATCTCTTTGTTTAACATTGGTATAATATTTTCTTTATTATTTGATAGGGAATTGACTGAATTTGAAAACTTACCTACGCTGTATTGTTTGGGGTTACTGAACAGTGATTGTTTTGATTAGTTTCTTTCCTTTGTACTTGTAAGATTGTACATAAATAGTATAAATTTGCCATGTTAAGGACAGATTAAAATAAACCTCTTAAAATTTGAAAATTAATTGGAACTTGAACACTAAAAAGGACATCTGAATATAAAACAGCAACATTTTAGTATCATGTCTTTATCCTAGAAATGTTTGTATATGAAATGTGCTAGGTAACGGCACAGGAATATGAAAAGACATCATCGCTCTCATGGTACTGTTAATAGCCACAGTCCAGGTATGGAACAATGAGAGCTTGAACTCAGGCAGTGGCAGTAAAAATGAAGAGAACAGATTAAATATGGACAATGTTCAGATTTCTTTCTCTTTTACATGTGAAGGCTAAGAATGAGGAAAGGGCCTTGCTGTTGTTTCCATTCGTTGAGATTGTTAAAGTGGTGACGATCAATAAAAGATACGATAATATTGAGAAAGCAAGATATGATTATCTAAAATGGTGTAGTAATGATACGTTTGGGATGTATGTAGGTGGGAAAAAATTATAAAAACACACTGGACTAATTCTGAAAGTAAATGGGATTTGAATAGAGTTTTTATAAATTGAGTACTAAACATTTTGAAAGATTAACAGTAATGAGAGAACTAAGCATGAATTTTTGTTATCAGGGTATGTGTTTAAGGTTTTTAGAAGAAAGGCATTATACTGTATTAAGAAGCGTCTGAACTCTAGAATCAATCTAGGTGTTCTAGGATTTGGACTACTGTTGTAACCTTTCATTATTAGATGTAGGTGGTACTGGTAAGCACTGTGCAGTGTGGGTTTGAGGATCAAGTGACTTGAACACTCAAAACATACTGCAGCATATTCAACACCTAACAAATACTGAATGACATAGTCCTTGCACTCATGATATTTCCATTTGATACCACCAGCAAAAGGGAAAATTAGTAACTAGTTATAACCAAAATTTGAAATCTGTGGTATGTGAATTTGGATATCCTAAATTATGGTGACTCATTCTTTGAGCACAGAGATAACTGGATAATAAGCCAAAACTATTCAAAACAAATTCAGGTGAAAAAGATAGATTATTATCACTCCAGATGCTAAGTAACAATTAGAAAAACAAAAGATTAACCAGTTAATAAAAATATGAAAGCAATACAATTCAGCAAGAGTTTTATGGCAAGGGCAGAAGACAATATTTGTGAGAGCAAAAGGTCCAATACCATATACACAAGGCCTTTTAAAAGCTCCCAGACTACTTTTCAGGCCTTTATTTTTGCTGCTACCCATGTGTTCCAGCCACCTAAGCAATCCACTCTTCTGTAAAAATGGCACGTACTTGTAATTTTTCTTTCCTTTAACACCTCTTTCTTTTTTCTTCCTTTCCACCAAACATGCCCATCTCCCCCGATCCCACAATATTGGGCTCAAGTGTTTCTTTTGCTATCTCTCTGTGCTTTGACTCCTACAGACAGTTGTTTCCCCTCTTAGAGCACTTTGTACCATCCAGCTGTTAAGCTTTTATCACATGGTATATAGTGATCTGCCTGTGTCTTACAGGTCATTCCGTGAAGTCAGGAACTTACTCTTCGGTTTTTTTTTTTTTAAATAAATCCATGATGCCTTGCACAATATATAGTCCATAGAAGAAACTGTGTAGTGAAATTATATAATGATTTTTCATTCTTACAGTAAAAATTTCCTGGGATTTTTTTTTTTAATGGGTGGGAAACTACCTGGAAATACCGGGTGCCAGAGGCTTAAACAGAAAGAATGAAATAATAAAGATTAGAGCAGAAATAAATGAAAGAGAGGCCCAGGAATACAGCAGCAAAGGTCAACAAAACTAAGAGTTGGTTTTTGAAAAGGTAAACAAAATTGACAAACCTTTACCTGGACTGACTAAGAGAAAAAGAAGTCAAAATAAATGAAAGAAGAGATATTACAACTGATACCATAGAAATAATAAGATCATACGAGACTATGAGTAAATATATACCAAAAAATTGAAGAACTGAAAGCACTAAAAACCAGAAGAAATCGATAAATTCCTAAAACATACAACCTATTAGGACCACATCATGAAGAAACAGAAAATCTGAACAGACCCATAATGAGTAAGAAGATCGAATTATTAAGCGAAAACCCCCCAACAAGTGAAAGCCCGCGAGCAAGATGGCTTCACTGGCAAATTCCTCCAAACATTTAAAGACTAATTACCACCAACCCTTCTCAAACTTCCAAAAAACTGAGCAGGAGAGAACACTCCCCAAATTCATTTTATGAGGCCAGCTTTTTACCCTGAACCAAAACCAGATAAGGACCATTATAAGAAAATTAAGTTACAGGCCAATATCCTTGATGAACAGATGCAAAAATCCTCAACAAAATACTAGCAAACTGAAGTGAACACCATATTAAAAGGAGCATACACCATGGTCAAGTGAGATTTTTCCCTTGAATGTAAAAATGGTTCAACATGTGCAAGTCATTAACTGAGCTACACTAAATTAACAGAATGAAAGATTAAAAACCATAAGATCATCTCAAAAGATGAAAAAAAAAAGGCATTTGAGAAAATGTAACATCCTTTCACCATAAAATCTCTAAGTAAGTAGGGTATAGAAGCAGTATGCCTCAACATAATAAAGGCCATGTGTGACAGCCAACAACTAACATCATACTTTATGGTGAAAAGCTAAAAGCTTTTCCTGTAGGATCAGGAATAAGACATGGATGCCCACCCTTCCCATTTCCATTGAGTATGGTAATTTCTATTTAGAGCATTTAGACCAAGAAAAAGAGAGAAAGGCGGCCAGGAGTGGTGGCTCATGCCTCTTATTTCCAGTACTGTGGGAGGCTGAGGTGGGTGGATCACTTGAGGTTAAGAGTTTGAGACCAGCCTGGCCAACATGAAAACCCATCTCTACTAAAAAAAAAAAAAATACAGAAATTAGCCAGGCATGGTGATGCATGCCTGTAATCCCAGCTACTCGGGAGGCTGAGGCAGAAGAATCGCTTGAGCCCAAGAAGTGGAAGTCGCAGTGAGCTGAAATTGTGCCATTGCACTCCAGCCTGGGCAACAGAACAAGACTATCTCAAAAAAAAAAAAAAAAAAAAAAAAAAAGGAAAAAGGAAAGAAGTAAAGGACATCTAAATCATAAAGGAAGAAGTAAAATTATCTCCGTTTGCAATGACATAATCTTGCATGTAGAAAAACCCGACTCTATAAAAAAATCTGTTCATTCCGTGAAGTTCTGGGATAAAAAAATCAGTTTTCTGTCTATACACTTGAACTATTCAAAAAATTAAGAGGCTAGGCGTGGTGGCTCACGCCTGTACTTTGGGAGGCCAGGGTGGGCGGATCACCTAAGATCAGGGGTTCAAGACCAGCCTGGCCAACATGGTGAAACTCCCGTCTCTACTAAAAACACCAGAAAAATCAGCCAGGCATGGTGGTGCATGCCTGTAGTCCCAGTTATTTGGAAGGCTGAGGCAGGAGAATTGCTCGAACCTGGGATGGGGAGGTTGCAGTGAGCCTTGTGAGACTGTGCCACTGCACTCCAGCCTGGGTGACAGCAGTAAAACTCTGTCTCAAAAAAAAAAAAAAGAATTAAGAGGCAATTTCATTTATAGTCACATCAGAAAGAAAAATATAGTTAGAAATAACACGAAGGAGATAAAAGATATCTGCTCCCTGAAAACTGTAACACTAATTAAAGAAATTAAAGATGCAAATAAATGGAAAAATATTTGGTGTTCATGGATTGGAAGACTATTGTTAAAATTTCCATACTTCCCAAAGCAATCTATATATCAGTACAATCCCTATCAAAATTCCAGTGGCATTTTTCATAGAAATAGGAAAAAAACAATCCTAAAATTCATGTGGAACTACAAAAAACATCTAATAGCCAAAACCATCTTTAGAAAGAACAAAGCTGAAGGCATTGTCGTTCCTGATTTCAAATTATATTAATCAAAACAATTTGCTACTGGCATAAAAACAGATGCATAGACCAATGAAATAGAATCTCAGAAATAAACTTATGAATATATGGTCAACTGATCTTTGACAAGGGTACCAGGACTGCACAATGGAGAACGAATCGTTTCTTCAATAATGGGTGCTGGTAAAACTGGATATTCACATTCCAAACATGAAAGTGGACTCTTATCTTACACCATACATAAAAATACAGTCAGAGTGGATTAAAGACTTGAATGAATTCTCTGAAATGGCAAAACATATAGGAAAAAACACTGAATTAAAAAAGTGTTTGGTTTTGGTAATGATTTCTGTAGATATTAACACCCAAAAAATATGAGCAACAAAAGCAAAAATAAACAAACGGGACTATATCAAGTAGTTCTGTATGGCAAAGAAACTTGTTTCTGCACAGCAAAGAAATAGTTAACAAAATGAAAAGGCAGCTTATAGAATGGAAGGAAATACCTGCAAACCTTATATCTGATAAGTGTTTAATAGCCAAAAGATAGCCCAATATTAACAACTCAGCTCAAAACAATGAAACAGCAAAAAATTCAAATAAACTGATTTAAAAATAGGCAAATAACTTGAGTAGACATTTTTTCAAAAGAAATATACAAATGTCCAAAAGGCTTATGAAAAGGTGCTTAAGCATGACTGAGAATTCTCACCATACTTATACACGCATGCAGTAGCTGTGTGGGGTGATAGATATGTTAATTAGCTTGATTTTGTGGTAACCATTTCACAATGTATACCTATATTAAACCATCACAAGTTAAACCTTTTTCATTATATCTCAGTAAAGCTGGAGGGAGGGATTCAGTCACTAAATTCTTAAGTCATATGCAGCACCGGAACTCATACAGTTTAGAAATTTCTCAAATAATAAGCCTGACTGGTTGTTCCCAGGATAAATCCCAAAGGACAGAGTAACAAAAAACAAAACAATTATTATTTCTACTTTCTATTTCAGCATGGAAGTATCATGCAGTATAAAATTTTTATTTGTTTTTACACAGCCTTATAAGAAGCCTTTTCTTAAACAGCACTTGTATGTAACATGTGCCATGAGTGCCCTGAACCAAAATGTTTATAAAGGCCCAATATGTGAAAAGTCTTGCCAGATGGTTCCTGTAATGTTAATTCTATTTCATAAATTAGCTATTTCTCCAGGAGATATATTTGGCCACTTATTAATTTATAAGAATTAATATGAAGGTAGCAAGGCATACGATGCTTGTTTCCCCCCAAAACACAGATATTTTGATATGTAGTCCCCAACTTACAGTGGTCTGACTTAGGATTGTTTACAGGTTTAAAAGTGATAGGTATTCAGTATGCTTCTCAATTTTTGATGGGGCCATCTCCAGATAACACCACTGGAGTTGAAAAAAATCATACATTTAAAATTGAACTTTGAACTTAATGGTGGGTTTATTGTGACTTAACTCTATTGTAAGTTGAGGAGCATCCGTATTCATTCTGTATTTTTAATTAAAAACAGTTGTGTTGCTGATAGACACACTCTTCTCTCATATACTTGTATAAGATAGGCTCACTAATGTTGACTAGATTGAGTGTGGTCCATATTTTGTCTTTTGCTAAGTGAAAGACTTTAACAAATACACATATGTGTGTGCTTCTGTGAATGTATTTGTTTCATACCCACTGTGTTGCTTATATGAAACAATGGAAGATTTGTAAGGCATCTAGTAAAATCACCCTAGAAATAACTAGACACAATATTTAAAAACAGATTATCAATCTCCTGTGCAAAAAGCAATCCAAAAAAGTACATTTTTAAATGAAATCTTGGTCCCCCCTTCCTCCCAAATTTTAGGCAGAGATTATACTTTATAAGTCTTAGAAGTGTTTCTTTTGATATGCTTTCAGAAATCCATTTTTTATTAGTTATCTATTTTGATAATGTGTTACAGGAGGTTATCTTTAATTATAGAATTTTAAAAAGGTTAATGGAAGGGTTTTCTATAATGCTTTACATTTTGGCATTGGGAAAAATCTATCATTTCCATTTAAAATGAAGTGAGCAGCAATGAATAGCATTAGACATAATTGTTGTTAAACCTCTTCTTTGTAAATTCACATGCCACTTGGCAGAAATATAATTGGTGAGCCACAGAGAAGGTCTGTATTTAAGCAGTAGGGTTAATGAATATCTTTTTTTTCGCCCTTTTCTCTTACTTCTTTTGGTCTTTAAAGTTGCACTTAGCTCAGGCTGTTGAAATGATTTTCTTTGAAAGTGTTGTGACATTGTTTTAATTGAATGAAGCTGCAGAACTGGCGTGATAAATCAACACAGTATGAATTTTAATGCAAGGCAAATGATATTAACTTGGAAATTGGTTGCAGTAGACAAAGCAGCTGCTATGATTAGTTTTTTTTTTCCATTCACTACTTAAAACATTTTGAGAAGGATGACCTTGACAGTTTCTGTTTGTGGGTTCTTGGGGCAATAGTGATTGTTTCATTTTTTAAGGTTAGTAAAATTTTGCGTCACAGATTTAATGCTGTGAATAAAACTATTTTACAAACATTTTTAATTTAGTAAATAGTAAGTGTGAGGATTAATTAGCTGTGGTAGAAGCCCTTTTCTATGTATCTTGATGTGGTTCCAGCCAAGGAGGTTTAACACATGAAAAGGGTAGGGTACGCCAAACAGGGCTCTGTAGGTGGTCACAAAGTGTGGACAGGTGGTTTCACAAAGGGTATGGGTCAAAACCAATTATATATTAGTTATTTGTACTCAGGTATCTCCATTCCTAATGCATTTTCCAGACATTTTTGGGCCATATGTAAACTATATAATGCGTATCAAGTATGTGACAATTTGCAAAAAGATCTGTATAGAGTACAGGTACTCCTGAAGAGTAGCTGGCAAGGTTACTTATCTAAAGAAATAGCCAAGGGAACAAATATAGTAGAGACATTTTCACAGACTTCTTGAGAGCAGTTTCTTTATTTTCAGTCCTTCACATTTACTTCACTCCTTGCCACACGATAAGCCCTAAATAAATGTTTTATTGAATTGAATTTGAAAATGAAAGGCTGTTCTCTATTTTACTGAAAAACAAAGTGGGTGAGTGATAGGATGTGAAGGTAATTATCTCTGTCCAGGTTGTTTGGAGGAGCTGGGGAGTGAAACTTAATGTAATCTGTGATGTATATAAACTGGTTAAGTGGTGATGTAGAAAAGTAGGAAGAGCTTATTGGAGATGAACATGAGGCCAGGCGTGTTGATAGATTTTCTATTTTTTTTTTTCCTTCAGATCCTCATTTCAACACATTGTTACACCATACTACTTTATGTCAATTCTAGACCTCTTTATATGAAAAAGCAACTGCTCAAAAAGTGCCAGTAGACTTGTGTTTGTTAAGGACTGAGAAGGTAATGCAGACTAGCTGAGCAATTCTAGTAAAATAGGATACAATAGGAAGAAAACAACTGAACACATCAGAGATCCAGCAGGATCATGAAGAATTACTAGTTCAGGATCTTCAGGAGGTGAGATGAAAAGGATATAACCCTGTTTTGGGGGATCTCTTTTTCTATTGAGTATGTTTGCGGAATCTGGAGAGGGCAGATGAAAAGCTGAGCTTTGGGGGACTGGGTTTAGAGTCTATATAATTTGTCTGTGTGAACCTCCCTTGCCATGCCCAGCCTAGTTTTTGCTTGGGTATAGGGACATAGATGGGTATGTACGTTAGGAGTAAGAATGAACCAGGAGGTTGCAGGTCCTCACAGAGACGGTATCTCAGCTCAAAATTGTCAATTTCAGTAAATGAAATTGCATTGATCCTGGGTTGCTAGTAATAGTAGATGCCTGGCAGAAGCTGATATGTATCTTCTCCAGAGGAAAATATCATTGTCTTTGGCCTTACTTTTAAAAGCTATTTATAAATAAGTATATTGTCTGGCAAACACTAGAAAATAAGCACACAGGGAGACAAGATGACATTAACAAAAATCTGAAGAAACAATCTGAAAAACAGTAGAAACAAATACAATGATACTGTAGATTTTAGAATGTCAGACGCAGACTTTTATAAAAGCTGTAAGTTTTCAGTGTGGGAGGAGACAGAAGAAAAGGAAGAGAATTGGAAGGTATAAAAGAAAAACCAGAAAATTATTTACCTACTACTATTAATACAACAGGTGGGTTTAACAAAGATTAGAAGCACTTGAAGAGAGAAATAGTGAACTGGAAGAAAGCTCGGTGTTGAGATGCAGGGGGATGGAAAAAAGTAGAAGGGAGTTTGAAAAGTAAAAGGAATATAGTGAGAAAATTTAATATATATAATTGTATTAGAAGAAGAGAAATGGAATGGGGCAGAAGCAAGTATGAAGAAAGCATGTTTCAGAGCTATAAAACCAAAGAAAGAAAGTCACAGATTTATGAAACTCTGGTTTTCTTTATATTTATCATACTTACTGATAAACATGGTAAAGGAAACCACACCTTGGCATATCATAGTAAAACTACTGTAGAGTAATGATGAAGAGGAAATGTTAAAGCAGCTAGAAGAGAAAAAGATCACTTTCAGAGGAGTAATGGGAAAGCTCAGTTCACTTCTATTAGTAACAGTGGAATCCGGAAGAGACAGTATATAAAGAACCTTTAAGGTGCCCTTTAAAAATAAGACATTTTAAAGTTCAATGAAGAATCATTTTGATGATTTTTATAGGAGTCCTGTTTTAAATATAAGAACAACAAAAGTTTGAAAGTAATGGTATCAATAAAAGACATGAAAAATTAATAAAAAATTGTATCTTTATTAGTATCAGTATAAACTTAATGGCAAAAGGCATCATTAGAGATAAAGAAGGCCACTTCATAATGACAGAAAGATACACAGTTGGTCCTTCAACAACATGGGGGTCAGAGGCACTGAACCCCTTTGCAGTCAAAAATCCACGTATAACTTTTAACTACCTCCAAAATTAACTACTGATAGCTTACTGTTGACTGGAAGCCTTACCAATAACATAAATCCCTGTTTATCAACAGACTTCATATGTCACACTCTATTCTTACAATAAAATAAGCCATAGGAAAAACATTTTTAAGAAATCATAAGAAAGAAAAATATATATTTATTCATTAAGTGAAAGTAGATCACCATAAAGGTCTTCATCTTGGTGGTCTTTACATTGAGTAGGCTGAGGAAGAGTAGGAAGAGGGTTTGGTCTTCTATCTCAAGGGTGGCAGAGGCAGAAGAGGTGATAGAGGTGGGAGGGGTGTCATGCTTGGTGTAATACTTATGGAAAGAAAATCTGTATAAGTAGACCCACATAGTTCAGATCTCTGTTAAGGGTTGGTTATAATAGCCTTTAAACACATACAGCAAAAATAGAAGTTAAAGGAGAAACAGATAAAATTTAATCACACCTGACTTTGCATTCTTTTTAAGCACCTGTGGAATATTTACAAAAATTGACTATATACTGTGCTGAAAAGCAAGTCTGAACAAATATTAAAGGATGGCTATTATACATAATACGTTTGCCAGTTACACTATAGGAAGCTAGAAATCAAAACTAAAATATAACTAGGAAATTATATGTTGAAATCAGAATAATATATATTTAAATCTTTAGTAGATTTCAAGTTACCTTGACTTTGTGGGATACAACTAAAGCCAGCTTAGAGGTATATGTAAAATTTTAGATGTATATGTTAGAAAAGAAGGAATACCAGTGAGCAAAGTACTCATTTCAAAGAATTAGAAAAAGAAAAGCAGATTAAACAAAGGAAATAGAAGGAAGGAAATAATTAAATGAAGAGTAGAAATCAATTAAAGACAAACACAAAATCAAATAATTCAATATATTAGCTAGCTATAGCTGCATTATAATAAATTGCTCCAAAAACTTAAAACTTAAGTAAACCACTTACTGAGTTCCTGAGTCCTTCCAGTCAGCTGTAGGGTCAGCTAAGTGGTTCTATTTCTGGGAGTTGCCTGATTGCAGGTATTGATGATGACTGGCCCACTAGCTTTCATTCCCCAACAAGTTAGTCGAAGCTTGTTTACATGGGGGAAAAGGGCTCTAACAGAGTAGAGTAGAACCACAGAAGACTGACACTTGGGCATATCATTCTTACCTCTCCATTGTGTTGGCCAAAGCAAGAGATGGGAGGAGGTACAGATTCCCTTTGCAGATGGCATGGACAAAGTGAGGGGCAGAGAATTGTGACCATTTTTGAAATCAGTCTACCTCAGTCAACAAAAGCAGGTTCTTTTAAAACGGTTGTGAAGGCTGATCAAGAAACAGGAAGATACAGGTAGCCAGTCAAGAATTAAAAAATGAGACATCGTTTCAGATCTTACAGGTATTAAAAATAAAATTAGACAATATACTTTAACAAATTTGAAAATTTAGACAAAATGGACACAACTTAAAAATTGACATATGAAGGAATATAAAATCTGGATTAAAGAAATATTTAGGGGAAGAAACTCAAATGGCTGCGTTTGTACTGAAATAAACATTTTTTTCTTGATCATTATTTCCTAAGCAATACAGCATAACAGTGATTTACATAGTATTTACATTATATTAGGTATTTGAAGTAATCTGAAGATGATATGAATTATATTGGAGGTTGTACATAGGTTATGTGCAGATATGACCATTTTATATAAGGAACTTAATTAAGCATCTGTGGATTCTGGTATTTGTGTGGGGACCTGGAACCAGCCCCCCCGCCCCCAAAACTGAGTGGTGATTGTATAGATAAATATTTATGACACTGTGGAGCAATTGGAAAAGGACAGTCTTCTCAATAACATTTGGATATTCATGCGAGAGAAAAAGAAAATTATCCACAGACATCAATTCCTGGTAGATTGTAGATGTAAATGTGAAAAACTTAACAATAAAGCTTCTAAATGATAACACTAGAGGATATCTTGGTGACCTTGGGGTTGGCAGAGACTTCTTTTAAACAGGACGCAGAAAACACTAGCCATGAAGATAATATTGAAAATTTGAACTACATTAAAATAAAAAACTTTCAGTTATCATAAGAAGCCATTAAAAGGGGAGAAGACAAGCCACAGGAGGGGAAAAATACTTGCCAGTTGTATAACCACAAAGTAGAAATCAATAAGGAAAAGAGAATACAATAGGGAAAATATAGGAAACTTCAAGTGTCCTTGAAAAAATGCATATCCAAATGGCCAACAAACCTGAAAAAATGCTCAGCTTTGTTAGTAATCAGAGAAATGGTAATGGAAGCATTTAATACATACACTAGAATGGTTAAAATATAAAAGCACTGATAATAAATACTGGAGAGGAGGAAGTGGGCCCAAATAAATTTTTATGTAAATACATACTACTCTGCTGGGATAAAAATATGTACAACTATTTTAGAAAATAATTTAGTACTACATACTAAAGATTTTTAAAATAAATTATCTTTTTTGCCCTGCAGTCTTTTCGCAAGGGTTAGTCTTCTTCTGCTTCCTTATCTTGTCCTGTATCTCATGATAGATGTTTCAGTGTGAAACAATGAAAATTGTAATTAGGAGCTTGTGTTCATGAATAGATAGGCTCTTTCACTGCCAACCTTAATTTGGGGTGACCACCTAAAGCACCAGTCTTTGAAATGGAAATCATATAATGGAACACAGAATTCTTTTCTCTGGAGTAGTTCAATTTTTCTAGAGAAAAAAACTAGCCCATTACCTACGAGTCAAATGCCTGGCTCTTGGTGTTCTGTGGGCAGTGATGGTCAGTTGTTCTATGTGTTATTTCCACCTTTTTATTCTTGTTTTCTGCAAAACCTAATGTCTGCATGTCAAGTCTCTCTGGAGATCGGTAGGGCAAATTTGCTACTGATCACATCTTCTAGAAATGACATTCCAAACTTTATTAAGAGTAAGAGCCTGAGGTATTTTCTTAAAAAAGGTAGGTTCTTACCTACTATGGCAGACTTTTCACTGGACCTTGTATGTGTATTGTGCTATACACATATATATCTGCACATGCAAATCACTGTAGCTCTATCAGATACTATTATTCCCCATTCTGTAATTGAGGCTGATTTGATTTGATATTCAGATTCCTTTTTTTTTTGGACACAGTCTTCCTCTATTGTTCAGGCTGGAGTGCAGTGGTGTGATCTCAGCTCACTGCAACTTCCACCTCCTGGGTTCAGACAATTCTCATGCCTCAGCCACCCAGCTAGCTGGAATTACAGGTGTGCACCACCAAGCCTGGCTAATTTTTGTAGTTTTAGTAGAGATGGGGTTTCCCCATGTTGGCCAGGCTTGTCTTGAATGCCTGATCTCAAATGATCCACCCACCTCAGCCTCCCAAAGAATTAGGATTACAGCCACCGAGCCAGCCGATTTTCAGATTCCTTATTACTGTCTTCATATTTAAGCTTGAATACCAGCTAGAATCTATGTGCTTTCAGAGTTTAAACACATAATCGTAGTATACTACTTGAGTTTTATTTAAATTGGGGATTGGGAAGTTTAAGTTGATGAGTTTCTAAATTGAAGTACTTTGTTAAAATGTGTCATGGTGGGGGTTTAGTAGGGTAAAGAGGTAAAGTTAACTGTATACTGAAGCACTGGGCAAAGATGAGGGGCTTTATTTGAATATAAAGAGGTATTATGGACAAATTTCAGAATCTAGGATCTTGAAGAGCTAAATTAAGTGCTTATAGATCAGACTGTGAGTCTCAACATAGGGTGAAAGAAGTATGAAAATCCCCTCAGAGACTTTGTTCAAACAATATGGGCATTTTGCCTAGCACTTTTCATTTGAGAATCACTTTTCTAAGATGTGGCAATGCGAAAGTAGAGCCAGTGGAGTACAGAAGATTGCAGCTTCTTTAGAACTGATGGCGGTGGATTTTCTAGCATGTTACTTTAATTAATGATGTACTAACAGTTGAATAAATGCAAGAAAAAAGTAGGAACCATATGCATAAGAGTCAGTACCTATTTGATTGAATAAATAAATGAAAACCACCGTGGATTTTTGTGGAACTGATGACAAACACTTATATTTTGGTGTTTTATGCAGATGACATACAAATGAGGAAAATTTACTGTTCACTATTCATCCTATTCCTCCTATTGGCCTTAAAGAAATAACTTGTATATATGAATACTAGGAGTTTCTGTTGAGGGATGGTAATTTTTTAATTTTTTATTGTACAGTTATTTATATAATTATTGATATCACCGTCCCATTTAGTGATATTCAGAGTTTAAGGTTCTTATAAGTTAAAGGTAGAAAGGAATATGTACTCTTAGGACACATTTAGCATAGCCCGCCCATAGTTTTCAGTTACAGAATTCTCTGAACAGTTGCTTTGGAGAAAACGTAACTTTTCTTAGGTAAATAAAAGAAGACTTCCCCCCAAGGATTTCAGTAGAAAGGACAGACGCTAACAATTTCTTCAACACTGTCATTACAAAGAGACAGTTAGGAATTTTGTGGAAGGGACTTGTATTCTTGGCTGGCATCTGATATTTTGTCAAATTCTTAATATTCTCTGTTTTAGGCTATGCGTTGATGGATAGTTGTACCTGTTCTAGCTGTATACTGTTCCCAATTCATAGTTTGTGTTAATACATTTGAAAATGTAGTGCTAAACAATGAGCTATTGTAATTAGACCTGAGACTTAGCAAGAAATTCATAAGGGCTTTAGATTTTATTTCAACTTAGTATTAAAAAGAAATTTAACTTGAGTAAGTAAATATAGATATACGTTATATTTTAAGAGCTGTAATTCCAACAAGTGAATAATGTATGGTGACCTTTTTTTTGTTTTTTCAGTTTAATTTTGTTGGGCGAATTCTTGGACCGAGAGGACTTACAGCCAAACAACTTGAAGCAGAGACGGGATGTAAAATAATGGTCCGAGGCAAAGGCTCAATGAGGGATAAAAAAAAGGTAAGTCCTTGAAAATGGGCCAAGTCTTTATGTGAATAACTTACTATACTTTTACATCCTCCTAATAATCAAATTTCCAGATTTTTTTTTTTTTGTGCCTAAAACACTATACTCCATGTCAGGAACTTTTAAACTTTTTGAAGATGTTGTCTGATTTTCCCTTGTTAATTATTATCTTTTACTTAGCAAATTAAAGTATCAGTTTGTCATGTTACCTTACTTTGTTATTTACATTTGGGAAGCTGCTGATTTGGAAATTAGACAGTAATGTTGTATAAACATATATAACTAAAAGTTTGAAAAATCTAAAATATTTCCTTTGATGAGATTTAAGAATTGTCAAATAACTTTGGATGTATGTCAAATTACTGGGAGTGTTAGAAGATAGCAGTCTATTAAAAGGAAGGCTGTCACTAGCCATATTAGATACATTTTGGGTTTCACCAATATTTTGTGTTGATTTAAACACATTTTAGAGTATATTGTTTTAGAGAGAGAGAGAGAGAGTGTGTGTGTGTGTGTGTGTGTGTTTCTCCTGATATTTCTTCTTTTGCTGGTTTAATTAGTAAAGACCCAGCTATCTAAATATTATTGTTAGGAAGATTTTATTTACCTAGTTTGTTTTATCCAGCAATACTGTGAGGCGGGATACTTTTGAATTTCTATCCTTGTACAAATTGGCAGATTAAAAAAAATTGATTTTGATGGCCAAAGATTAAAAATGTTTTAGGAAGGTTTGTTTTCATTTGTTTATTTATTTATTTATTTTTTAAAATACCTGGACTCGAAGGGGCTATCTAGGAATAGTCTGTGGTTAGCTGTGTTATATACCATGTGCACTGAATCGCTTTGTGGAACTTAACGAAGTGAACACCAAACCCACAGGGTAACTGATAAACTTGTTTTCTGAACCCTCTGCCTTGTATCTTTTAAGCCCTCACATAGGGTGCCTGGATCTCATTCGTTTTTGCTCCTCATCAGTGATTTAGTTGCCAAATTTGGGCAGAATGTTGTCATAATATTGATTATTTAAAAGTCTTATAACCTATTCTTTGTCAGCTGTGTTTAAAGGTATTTTCTTAGGAGTCTGTGAGTTCTCCTTGAGCGTTTTTAGATGTTGTCCTAAATGTTTTATTAGAATCTTATGAAAATTTGTGCATATTTTGAATCAGCTGAGTGATAATCTTTTCAAAAGAATGTTGCCATAAAGTTTTGGTTCTGATGTTTGGACTTAGGATCAGGTGGGCATTAAGTAATACTAGTTTAATTGCCTATGGAAAATGAATGAAGTCTTGGCAACTGACAGATATATAAATCTGCATGAAAAGATTATTACATATTCATCAGTTAAGCTATTCTGTCAGCCAGTTAACAAAACCACTTTTTCCCCTCTTTTGAGTTTCTATGATTTCTGTAGTAATGGCCCTCTACTCACCTTGCTCACTCTTTCAAATAATCACAGACAACTAGGATTAGAGCTTGTAACTGTGTGGTTATACTGTTGTACTCTTATAAGTGTTTATGATAAAAGTAAAGTCAGAATGGAATGCTTGGCTATTTGGTAAAGAACATGAAAAGAGATGGAAGCAAAAAGAAGTATTGATGTAAGTAATAAAGATAGCTCATTCAGATGTATTTCAGGAGTTCAAAAGGAAAAGCCATTCGCTTTAAGCTTTTCTACAGAGTCGTCATATGTATGTACTAAGAAAGCTAGAAAAAATTTACTGGTTGCCTGTTTTACTTTTAACAAAAATGTTATGATGAGAATGTTGTGTGCTGGTCTGAATTCTTCCCTACACTGGTAAACTTAGTGAGAGCCTACTATGGCTATTTTATGGAGTATTTGTTTCCTTGGTGTTTGGTGAGTACCTGGCACAGAGTGTAGGCACTTAAAAAAGTATTTGTGAAAAGAGAGAGCAGTTGAGGTAATAAATGAAAGGCTTAGGTGCACCTTCCCTCTTGTTTCCTGAAAAAGTTTGGTAAATAAAGAAAATTATAAATGCTATGTACTGCTAATGCTTTGCGGAAGATGGTAAGATACTAAGCTACTGGTTTTAAGCAACTAAGTTAATATGCCACTTTAATTTTCATTCTCTTAGATTGTTATTATGAAAGACTTGTCTGTACCAGCCAAGTTTTATTATTACTGTTTTGTAAATGAAGAGACCAAAGCCTCAGGGAAGTTGAGTAATTTGCCAAAGGTCACATGCCAAAATGTGGCAGTCAAAATTTGAAACTAGGCTAGGCACAGTGGCTCACACCTGTAATGTCAGCACTTTGGGAGGCTGAGGTGGGAGGATACCAGGAGTTGAAGACCAACCTGGGCAACATAGTGAGACTCCATCTCTACAATAAAACTTAAAAATATTAGCCAGGTATGGTGGTATGCACTTGTAGTCCTAGCTTTCTAGGTAGACTGAGGTGGGAGGATGCTTGAGCACAGGAGTTGACACAGCAGTAAGCTGTGGTTGTATGCCACTGCACTCCAGCCTGAGTGACAGAATGAGACCCTGTCTTGGGAAAAAAGAAAATTGAAACTGAAGTTTGAGTTCTATCTGTGGTATACCAGCTGTTAATTATGAACCATTTCTAAGAGTGATAATTTTAGACATATTAGAACAACTTGAATATTGAGTATTATAAACTTTGACTACCATTTCACACACCACTTAGTATACTTCTGACACCAGATATGTGGGGGTTTCTCCCCACAAACCAAACAAATCTCCAGGAAACACCATTTAGATGTCCTCTAATTCAATTCAAAACTGGAGATAATGTCACATACCACAGATGGAGGGCTCAGACCTGTAAGACTGTTTCCACTTCAAATGCCAGCTGCAAGCCCCAGTGATGACCTGTGCTTTTAACTGACCAACAAGTCCCTCCTCGGGTTCAATTAATTTGCTAGAGTAGTTCGCAGAACTCAGGGAAAAACACTTATTTATTATAAAGGATGTTACAAAGAATACTGATGAAAAACACATGGAAAATATACATAGGGCAAGATGTGGGAAGGGGCTCAGAGCTTTCATTCCTTCTCCAGTGTGCCACCCTCTAGGTACCTTCATGTGTTTGTTCAGCTCTTTGGAATCTCTCCAAACCCTGTCCTTCTGTTTTTTGTTTTGTTTTGTTTTTAAATGGAGGTTTCATTATGTAGGCATGACTGATTACATCACTGGCCGTTGGTGATAACTCAACATTCAGCCTTTCTCCCTTCCCTAGAGCTTGGGAAATGAGGCTGAAAGTTTCGGCTCTCTGTTCACTTGGTTGGGGTTTCTCTGGCAATCAGCCTTGATCTTATGACTATCCAGGGACCCCACCCATTTGTCACTTCATTTTACAAAAAGACACAAAACAGTTTCCAGACCACCACAGTAAGGGAATATTGCAATAAAGCTAGTCACACCTTTTTTTAGTTTCCTAGAGCATATGAAAGTTATGTTTATACTGTATTATAGTCTGTTAAGTGTGCAACAGCCTGATGTCTAAAAGATATACATACCGGTCGAGTGCGGTGGCTCATGCCTGTAATCCTAGCACTGTGGGAGACTGAGGTGGGCAGATCACAAGGTCAGGAGACTGAGAGCATCCTGGCCAACATGGTGAAATCCCGTCTCTACTAAAGATACAAAAATTAGCTGGGCATGGTGGTGCCTGCCTGTAATCTCAGCTACTCGGGAGGTTGGGGCAGGAGAATTGCTTGAACCCGGTAGGCAGAGGCTGCAGTGAGCTGAGATTGCGCCAGCTGCACTCCAGCCTAGCAACAGAGTGAGACTCTGTCTCAAAAAAAAAAATACACCTTAGTTTAAAAATACTTTATCACTTAAAAAATGCAATCATCTGAACCTTCAGCAAAGTTTGAATCTTTTGCTGGTAGAATGTCTTGCCTAGAAGTGGATGGCTACTGACCAGGGTGGTGGTTACCGGTGGTTGAGGTGACTGTGACAGTTGCTTAAAATAAGAACAATGAAGTTTGCCTCATGGATTTACTCTTCCTTTCACAAAAGATGTCTCTGTAGCATGCAGTGCTCTTTGATAGCATTTTACCCACAGGAGAACTGTTTTTAATATTGGTCTCAGTCCTCTCAAACCTTGCTGTTACTTTTTAAATTAAGTTCATGTAATATTCTAAATTTTTTATTGTCATTTCAACAGTGTTCACAGTATCTTAACCACAAATACATTCCATCCCAAGAAATCACTCTCTCTGCTCACCCATAAGAAGCAACTCCTGATCAATTTTTATCATGAGATTGCAGCAATTCAGTCACATCTTCAGGCTCCACTTCTGATTCTCGTTCTCTTGCCGTTTCCACATCTACAGTTTCTTCCACCACCATACTCTTGAACTCCTCAGAGTCAAGGGTTGGAATCAACTTTTTCCAGATTCCTGCTAATGTTGATATTTTGACCTCTGTCCATGAATCATGAATGTGTTTAATGGCATTAAGAATAGTGATTCCTTTCCAGAAGGTTTTCAATATACTTTGCCCAGATTTATCAGAGGAATCACTATCTTTGGCAGCTATAGGCTTACGAAAGACATTTCTGAAATAATAAGGCTTGAAAGTCTATAAATTACTCCTTGATTCATGGGCTACAGAATGAATGTTGTGTTAGCAGGCATGAAAACAGTGTTCATCTCCTTGGACATCTCCATCACAGGTTTTGAGTTACCAGATGCATTGACAATGAGCAGTCATATTTTGAAAGGAATCTCTTTCTGAGCAGTAAGTCTTAACAGTAGGCTTAAAATACTCAGTAAACCTTTCTGTAAACAGATGTGCTGACATTCAGGCTTTGTTGTTCCTATTATAGAGCACAGATAGGGTACATTTAGCATAATTTTTTTTTTAAAGGCAGAATCTTGCTCTTCCGCCCAGGCTGGAGTGAAGGGGTACGATCTCAGCTCACTGCAACCTCTGCCTTCTGGGTTCAAGTGGTTCTCGTGCTCAGCCTCCTGAGTAGCTGGGATTACAGGCATTCACCACCACGCACCATCACACCCAGCTAATTTTTTTTTTTTTTTGTATTTTTTGTATTTTTAGTAGGGACGAGGTTTTGCCATGTTGGCCAGGCTAGTCTCGAACATCTGGCCTCAAGTGGCCTGCCTCCCCCACCACCCTTGGCCTTCCAAAGTGCTGGAATTATAGGCACGAGCCACTGCACCTGTTCCATTTAGCATAATTTTTAAGGGCCGGAGTATTTTTGGAAGGGCAAATCAGCATTGGTTTAAACATAAAGTCAACAGTTGCGTTAGCCCCCAACAGGAAAATCAGACTGTCTTTGGAAGATTTGAAGCCAGGCATTGACTTATCTCTAGCTATGAAAGTTTTAGATGTCGTCTTCTTCCAGTAGAAGACCGTTTCAACTAAATTGAAAACCTGTTGTTCAGTGTAGCCACCACCTTCCTTCGTCATTGATCTTAGCTAGATCTTCTGGATGACTTGCTGCAGCCTCTGCATTAGCTCTTGGTGTTTCACTTTTAAGTTCTAGAGTTGGCTTAAACTAAATCTCATGAAGCAACCTATGATAGCTTCAGATTTTTCTTCTGCCAACTACCTCAGTTCTCTCAGCCTTCATAAAATTGAAGAGAGTTGGGGCCTTGTTCTGGATTAGGCTTTGACCTAAGGGAATGTCGTGGATGATGATTTTTTTTTTTTTTAAATCCAGACTAAAACTGTCCATCTTCAAGTAAGCCTGTTTCCCTTATCTTTCTTGTGTTCACTAGAATAGCATCTTTAATTTCCTTCAAGAACTTTCTACTTACATTTACAGCCTGACCAATTGGCATAAAAAGTCTAGCTGTTTGCCCTATCTTGGTTTTTCACATGCCTTCCTCAGTAACTTTAATCATTTCTAGCTTTTGACCTAGAGATGTGCGACTCTTCCTTTCACTTGAACACTTACAGACTGTTGTAGGGTTATTAATTGGCCTACTTTCAATATTGTTGCATCCCTGGGAATAGGGAGGCCTGAGGAGAGCGGGAGAGACGGGAATGGTTGATCCGTGGAGCAGTCCAGACGCACACAGTACTCATTGCTTAAGTTCGCTGTCTTATATGGGCATGGTTTTAATATTACAGTAGTAGTATTAAAGATCACTATCTATAGGTCCCCATAGCAGACATAATAGTAATGTCAAAGTTTGAAATATTGTGAGAATTACCAAAATATGACTTGGACACACAAGTTGAGTACGTGCTGTTGGAAAAAGAGTACCACAAAACTTGTCTGATGCAGGGTTGCCATAAACCTTCAATTTGTAAAAATGCAGATTGAGCAGATTACAGATTTGAGCAGATTACAAATGCTAGAGAAGTCATTTTAGATGAGATCAGGTACATTCAGGGTGGTATGGCCATATACTAGAGGAGTAATTTTAGGAAAAGGAAGTAATTATGGTTTTTCAATTGAGGTAGCAGAGGCCATATCCAGGGTTGTAAAAGAAATGTATTCATGCTAGAAGGCATGGTTCACCTTTAAAAGCTGGTGGGAGTCAGCTGGTTCTAATGTAGCAAATGGAAAGTAAGCCATTTAAACATAATAGTGTTTTCTACACAATTAGGTACTTGGCAGATTGTTTTGGCCTGACAGTTAAGTAGTACATTGAAGTTCACCCTTCGGGAATGTATATGCATGGTCATTATAGGGGACACCATTTGTGCATTTGTCTTATCAGTCTGTAATTTGTCAGCTTTTCTGAAATCTCTCTTCTCATAAACAAGAGGAGACTAAGTAGCCATGCTTGAAGAGCCATGCTCTTCCTCACCTCCTGTTTATTTCCTCCCTCCTCCCCTAATGTGTTGATGGGTAAAATGTATGCAGTTTATCAAAGCCATATCAGTCAGATGTTGCATCATCTGGAAATGTTCAAAGACTCAGCGATTCCCGTTTGAGTTCTTTGCTCAAAATGAAGGGATGTGCCCTCAGAAGCCATTCTGGGGCTGCTGATAACAGTGGTTAGAGCAAAGGTGTCCAATCTTTTGGTTTCCCTGGACCACATTGGAAGATGACGAATTGTCATAGGCACACATAAAATACACTAACAATAGCTGATGTGCCTTTAAAAAAAATCTTATAATGTCTTAAGAAAGTTTACAAATTTGTGTTGGTCCACATTCAAAGCCGTCCTGGGCTGCATGTGGCCTATGGGCCAGGAGTTGGACAAGCTTGGGCTAGATGTTATCAGCCACTTTTACTATCTGTGCTGCATGGTGTTCAGATTGTAGGACAACCTTGGAAAATAGTTAAACTCTTCTAACAGAAATGGAAGCTTAACGAAGTGAAGTAACCCATTCTCTTCCTCATTTCTACGTAAAGAATACACAAAATAGAAACTTCTGTCTCTCGCTGGATATTCAAATTCAGTTGTAAAAATCATTCTTGTCAGAAAGTGGGCTTTGAAATAAGTTGGTAATAGTTTTTAACTTAATATTTGTTTCCCAAATATGTTTGACTATAGTCTCTCTGTTTTTAAAGATGCCCCTATAACTCCTTGAAGAACTTTAGTGTTCTGTGGAGCGTGATTTTTGAAATGTTGTTAGTCATACTGTATAATTGCACAGATGTGGGATTCTTGAATTTGGTTTTACAGAATTTTAGGTAGAGCATTTAATAACTTTTTTTACATGGTATTTTTCATATACATTACAAATGGTTAAATATCTCTTATAGCAGAGATATCTTAGCCTTATTTGTTAGGCTTAAAATCTATTTTTATGGCCGGGTGCAGTGGCTCACTCCTGTAATCCCAGCACTTTGGGAGGCTAAGGGAGGTGGATCATGAGATCAGGAGTTTGAAACCAGCCTGGCCAAGATGGTGAAACTCTGTCTCTACTAAAAATACAAAAATTAGCCGGGTGTGGTGGCAAATGCCTATAATCCCAGCTACTTGGTAGGCTGAGGCAGGAGAATTGCTTGAGCCTGGGAGGGGGAGGTTGCAGTGAGCCGAGATTGTGCCATTGCAGTCCAGCCTGGGTGACAGAGTGAGATTCAATCTCAAAAAAAAAAAAAATAAAAAAAAATATATATATATATACACACACACACACACATACTATATTTTTAGAGAAGTGAGAAAGTCCTAGACAGTCTCAAGAAAATTAAAGACTCCTTAAAATCCATTAGTCTAGACACTACCCTTGTTTATAGTTTGGTATGTCTTGTTGTAGATTGTTCTTCATGCAGATATACATGTGTACACATCTGGTTTATTAAGTGGATCATGTTATATATGCTGCTTTATAATCAGCATTTTTTCCCTCCAACTCTACATCCTGTCCTATGTATTATAAGTAGAATTTTCGATGCCACAAAAGAAGTAGCACTTGAATTTAAATTTCCTCGTCAAGGCAATTTACTTCTATAGAAGAGTGCGGTTCACAGATGGAACAGTGGCGAGCATACACCTGGACAAGGAGGTTAAGAGGTACTTATGCCCTAACGGAGGTCGCCTCTACTGCTATGTTGTTTCCCCATTGGCTAGTGTTAGATGGCACAGTCTAGTTTAATTCTGATTGGCTATTTTAAAGGGAGCAGGTGTATGAGTGGCAGTGGTGGGGTGGGTGAGTAGTTTGGCAGGAAGGATGGTTACAGGCAGGTCAGAACAGCTAAGCAGGGGTCAGAGCAGGTGACTGGGTTGAGTCAGGCAGGACAGGGGACAAGGGGAACAGAGGTGAACTACTGATTAGAACTGGTGGAAAAAGTTTACTGGATCTACAAGGAAGTTAAACTTTAAAATAGAGAATTAAAGAATATGAGAGCTGAACATACATATTGATTCTTTTAAGAGAAACTTGGGGTTCACTATATCTAACATGTCTGTTCACCAAATAGTAGAGCTTTATGCCTAAGACTTTATGCTAGGTCATAGGAAAGTACACTTAAAGGAAATTTCAAGACAGTATTCATAGTGATATGCAAAAATAAATAAATTTCTTGAATTTTTGGGTGAGGGGACTTAGAAATTTTTATTTTTATGAAATATGTTACTGCTGTGTCAACACTTTGAAAGAGATCAAATTAATTTAGTCTTGTGATTGATACACCAGAGTGGCTTTGGCAGTTGGTGGCATAAAATCAAGTACAAGTAGGGTTCCAAAAGTCTGTTTTATTGATCTTGTTCAATACTTAGCTCTCTGACAAGCTCTAACATGGGTATAGTTTGTTGTTTGTTTTTAACTTTTCATCATGGAAAATTTTAAGCAGTGGAAAGACAAGTAGTGTAGTAAATAACCTATTTACCCATCACCCAGGGTCAGCATTGCCTCTCTCCTTTCAAGAGGGAACTTTCTCATTCCCCATTGCCTCTCCCTACCTTTTGCCTCCCAGATTATTATTATTATTTTTTTGTATTTATTTATTTTTTAATTGCATTTTAGGTTTTCCGGTACATGTGCAGAACATGCAAGATAGTTGCATAGGTACACACGTGGCAGTGTGATTTGCTGTCTTCCTCCCCTTCACCCACATCTGGCATTTCTCCCCATGTTATCCCTCCCCAGCTTCCCCCCCACCCCGCCCCCGGCTGTCCCTCCCCTGTTCCCCCCAATAGACCCCAGTGTGTAGTGCTCCCCTCCCTGTGTCCATGTGTTCTCATTGTTCATCACCCGCCTATGAGTGAGCATATGTGGCATTTCATTTTCTGTTCTTGTCTCAGTTTGCTGAGAATGTTGTTCTCCAGATTCATCCATGTCCCTACAAAGGACACGAACTCATTGTTTTTGATTCCTGCATAATATTCCATGGTGTATATGTGCCACATTTTCCCTGTCCAGTCTATCATCGATGGGCATTTGGGTTGGTTCCAGGTCTTTGCTGTTGTAAAGAGTGCTGCAATTAACATTCGTGTGCATGTGTCCTTATAGTAGAATGATTTATAATCCTTTGGATATATACCCAATAATGGGATTGCTGGGTCAAATGGAATTTCTATTTCTAGGTCCTTGAGGAATCGCTACACTGTCTTCCACCATGGTTGAACTAATTTACACTCCCACCAACAGTGTAAAAGTGTTCCTATTTCATCACATCCTCTCCAGCATCTGTTGTCTCCAGATTTTTTAATGATCACCATTCTAAGTGGCATGAGATGGTATCTCAATGTGGTTTTGATTTGCATTTCTCTGATGACCAGTGATGATGAGCATTTTTTCATATGTTTGTTGGCCTCATGTATATCTTCTTTTGTAAAGTGTATGTTCATATCCTTTGCCCATTTTTGAATGGGCTTGTTTGTTTTCCCAGATTATTTTAGAAGCAAATTCAAACATATAGGTTCAACTGTAAATATTTTATTAGCTATCTCCAAAATAGAAGGAATCTAATGATAATTTTTATTTTAAATCTCTAGAAAATTTTTTATCATCAAATATGTAGTCAGTGTTAATAGTTTCCCTGGTGTCTCATAAATATGCTTTTAAAATAATTGGTTTTAATGAGCATACAAATGAGGGTCATCTGCATTATAATTGATTAGTAGATCCCTTAAGCCACTTCCCACTCACCTCCATTTCTCCCTCTTGGCGTCACTGGGTGATTTGTCTTAAATTCCCATGGATTTTGCTAGTGGCATTTTCATGGTGGTGGTTAACATTTATCTCTCTTCCCCATATTTCTTATAAATTGGTAGTGACAAAAGTTTAATTAGATTCAGCTCTCCCACCTTCTCTTCCTCATTTCTGTTCCTTTTTGAAAGAATATTTCATAATTAGTGTTGTGATGGTAGTATGTAAAGTCTCATTTTCTCTGTGTGATTTTAGCAATCATTGTTGATTGTTTTCTGGGTCTTTTATTTCAGTGAGCGTTGCAAAGTAGCTATATTCTATTTCTTCATATTAACTAGATAGTGTTTTTATCAGAAAGGCAGAATAAATGTTTAATTCTTTATTTACTAGTTTTTAAATAGAGAATGGGTTCCCAGGAATCCTCCAGAGGCAGAGTGAGTTGTTTCGCCCCCAGAATTCCACCTTTGGCTATCACTACAGATGCATTTAAACAGTTTTGATATGTTTCAGTTCATTGAAGTTACTGTTTTTTAACTGGTGCCCATTGGAGGGACTTCTTCACATTGACTTCTAAATCCTTTTCAACATAGTCCTAGTAGATGGGAATAGTAACTTTGCTTTCTAGTGTAATGTGATACGATAGTCCACACTCTACTTTTAAGAATTTTTCATCAGACTTGGAATCAGCCAATTTTTTAATGATCCTTAGTTACCAAAAAACAGTGACAAAAAAAGAGAGCGTGAAGTAGCACAGAGATTATATTCTGGGCTACAGTGATGCTCATTACAGTAGACTTTTTAGAGCTAGGAAATACACTAATATTTTCACAAGTTCATTCTGATTATATATAGGGCTATAATGTTTTTATTTAATCTTGTATCTGTAGCTTCTTTCTCACTGAACATCCTGGTTCCTTATGACACAAAATAATGGTTCATTTGCTTTATTTCAACAAAGGAATGCAAAGAAGGCTCAGAATAACAATATAAACACTACTACCAATGGTGACAACAATTTTACCCTGAGCCCTTACTATTTTTAGGATGTATTTCACTGGAGATACTAGTTGCCATCTATTAAAACACTTGGAATAATTTTTAGTGTGTAACAGTTGCGCTAGTGTATGGACCCATCGTTTGGTTAATTTGTTGCACTTGATTTTCTAGTTGTGGAAATTGCATAAAACATTTTCCTGTTTTGTACTTTAAAATGTTTACATGGTTCCAAAGCAAAATCTACAAAGCAGAGGATTTTTATAAAGTATGGCTTTTAATCTCTAGCACTAGTCCTTCCTTTCTGTTTGGGTATAATTTTTAAGTTTTCCTTCTACTTCTCTTTTTTTAAACATAAATAGTTATGTAATTCTGTGTGTGTGTGTGTGTGTGTGTAATTTCTCTTTTTATAGGTTACACACTTAGCACTTTTTCATACCTTTATTATTTATTTTCAATTAACAGTATATTGTGATCATTTAATGGGAGTATTTAGAGAATAGTCTTTACTCCTTTTTTTGCCTTTCCAAATAGGAACAGTGCTATGTTGAAAGTGTTTCGTGAAGTTGCTAATTTACATTTGAGATAGAATTTAGATATAGGATTATAGTGCGTGAACTTGTTATTGAGTGCTAAATTACTTGTCTTATGGTGGTTGTTTGCATTACCATTGGCAGTGTATGAGAGTAGCAGTTTCCCCACAGCTTCACCAAACTTTGCTCTGTTATCCAGGAGACTGAGCATCTATTAAAGGCACTTTCAAAGAAATTAGGCTGTGTGTGTGTGTGTGTGTGTGTGTGTGTGTGTGTGTGTGTAAAAAGTCATTACTGTTAGGAGCGCTGTAATCATCATCAGTTTCCCAACTGTTTGTAATGTGTTTATTTTCTGACTGAAGCAGTTTATAAATAATAGTTAGAGTTAGTTGAAATGGTACCATTATAGCATGTCTTAAGGTGCATCATAATTGTAATAACTTCTGGCTGGGCTTAAATGACTTACTATTTAACTGTTTTTAAGTGGAAATATGCTTTGATTTTTTCTATACGTTTATAAGCTTTTCTCAGCTAGTGTTCCTCATCTGAACCACAGAACATAGGAATTATTTTATTTAAGGATGACTCATCAAGAGAACTATAACTGGGTGACAGAAGCAGGGTTGCAGAGGTGTCCCAAAGATGCTCACTGTTCCCCAATCAGATGTGTTTTCCCAGGTCCTTGGGCCTCACCCAAGAATGTGGAGAGAGAGGGCCATGGTGGCATGGTGAGCTCCTTCAAGTGTCAGACCCAGAGAGTTTTGCAGAAAGCGATTTATTAGACAGAGAGAGCAGGAAAGAGAGAAAAATAGAGAGAGCTCCCATGCTGTTGTGGGTAGGGATCCCAGAGAGGAAAATCCTTATAGGGAGAGAAGGAGAGACAGCTCCCATGTTGGTGTGGGAGGGGATCCAGTGATGGAGTCCCTATAAGTAAGGGAGTAGTGGGGGATTTTAACCCTGTAGTTACTCCCACCCCATTCAAATTCTTGTCCAGTGAGAGGAGCTTTTCCAACTTTCCCTGGAGTGATTGATCTTCGACTCTGGTATTGGATTGGTTTCCTCGCCCACAATCAAAGCCGCCTCCCGCAGAGCTTTTGGCGGGCTTTCTAAACAAAGGAAGCTCACTTGGGCTCTCTACCCAGCCTACCTTTGGGAAAGTTAGACAAAGAACTCTAAGTTCCCAGATGGGGACATGGATGAAGGCCTGTCGGGCATGTGGCTGGGAAATTTCTGTCTTTGAAACCACACCCCTTGATACAATCCCTCAGAACCATTATAGTTACTCAGGAGAGAAGTTAATCACATATAATTTATGTCTTGAGCTGGGCATTAAAATTTGATTCTCATGTGGAATTCTTAGTTGAGAAAGGTGTACCCTATGAGAAATGTTTTTTTCTAGAATTTTGTATTACTGCCTCACCATCAAACCATATATATTCCCACTCTTCCTTCAGCCTCTCTTATTGATACCCTTTGACAAGATATATTAGGGAGTAGGAACGGTTACAGATTCTTTGTTAAAGGGTTAATCTTACAAATTGCATACTTACCAGCTTTCATGAATCCAGTTGAATTGTCGAATTAGCTATGAAAACAGATGAGTTGCTTTAGAAAAGTGGCAATGAAACGTATGCTCTTGTATAACCTGGTATAGAGGGAACCTTATTAAGCCATGGAGTCTAAACTTATCTTTGTGATACTTAGTTCTTCAGTAAGTGGTACTACAAACGATTGTTAGCCAGTTTTCATTATCTCCTGCCATAGTTAATTTAATACAGTCTGAGGCAGCAGTTACTTTTTTAATGCCTATGATTTTTTGCCCTCAAGGATCTTTCACCCCCGGAATACTGATATATTGACAGTGAACTAATACAACAGAGGTGATATATACATTGTGCCACAGGAAGTCAAGAAGTAATGAGTCCTTTGAAGGTTGGAGGTTTTTTTAAGGAAACTGGAAAAGATTGACTGAAGTAGGAGTTTACCAGGCAAATGAATAAAATGGTGTTCTAGACATCAGAAATAGAATCAACCAGGTTATGTTACTATGTGGATGCTTGGTGTGTCTCAGTGGAAGGTATGGGGCACAGTGGAATGTTGGTATTGGAGACAAGGCTGAAGTCTGGGGATAAAGGACCTTGATCCTTGTATCCAAATTTATTTCATTTTGAAAGCAGTGCATCAACACACTTCTCTGTTAAACATGAGAAGTTATATAACATGTTAATTGTTTTGGAAAGGTAACTTGACAGTAGTGGAAGAGATGGACAGAAGTGGGAAGTGATTAAAGGCAGAAGACAAATGATCAAGTCTCAAACAACTGCCTAGAAAGTCCTTTCTTGTGTTAGGATAAAATCTTTGAAACTTCAGTCCTCTGATCTCAATCTACTTTGAATTCAAAACAAATATAATCTCTTAAACTTTAGAGTCTTTGACATATTTAATGACAGTGCTTATCTTAATGGTGTTCTGCTCCAGCTAAAAGTTTATTGCCTAGTAACCTTAGTTTTCTTTTAAGACGTCATGTGATATGGTATTGGATTCACCTTCAAAAGTGGTAGATTGGTTTGTTTTTAAAGAGAAAAGAAAGCCTGCCATTCTTTCAGTGCTTTTCAAACCATCTGTGGTAAGAAACCTACTAAAAAAATTCATCTATTATATCTTTTAGTGAAATATAATAAAATTAGTTATTAGAGAAGTAGAATTTTAAAAAGACATATTTAATCCCATTTAAAACTTTTATCAAGAGACATATAAAATTATCCTGTCAGAATGCTCAAAGAGTTTCTGAACAGGCCTGATTTCTGTACTTGTAGGCTGTACTTCCAGCGGCACTGGTTTAAATGCCAACTGTAACGTGGTATGTTGGTTTCAGGATTGTGAACTAGCTCCCTGTTTTTCGCCTTCCTCTGCTTTTGTTCTTCGTACCCCCCTATTTTTTTCCCTCTATGTTTATAAAATAAAATTCAATTTAGAATATTGACTAGATTATTTTTAAATTTGATTTCTGGTTACTTGTTCATTAAGGATTCAAATGGCTTAGTTTTGTTTTAAGATGGAAGAGTACAAAACAGTACAATAAAAATTAAATGTTTATTTCCGATTGGATAGTATCTCAATACATTTATAGAGTAGTCACTGCTTTTTACCCATTGTTAAGAAAGATTGAGAAGACTTGAAATAAAAAATTTAATTTATTTGAAAATACATTCATTAAAATATGTGAGACACCCTTTGAGAGGTAAAAAGATGGACCCAATGAGAATAAACCTTTGTTTATATTAGTAAAGTAATGCTTTAAGTAACCTGTAAAACTTCATCTAATCACTCAGCCATAGATGTAACTCCAGGATGAGTTAATTGTCCATGTCTAATGAAATGAGACAGGAGTTACAGTGAAAAGGGAGAGTCCATTTTATCACTAGAGGCTCTTAATGAGCCTTTTAAAATTAAGTCTTGATTGGATTGCAGTCAATTTAGTTAAGGAATAGTTGAGCATCTTGTAGTTGTGTTTTATGTAACAAATTTTCTTTTTAGAGGATTCAGCTCTCTGTTGACGGAATTAGTAGTTGGAATGCTGCTTATGTGTATTTATTCTGCAGCAGTTGATTTTCTTTTACAAAACTCTTTAACAAACCTTAGTTGGAAAATGCTTTTGCAATCATATTAGCAACAAATTATTAGGCAGTTTCATAAGCCCAGGGAGCCATCTTATTCAGTCCTACCAGTTTTAGTTTTCTGTTTATTCCTTCAGTTATGAAAGATCACTATTAAATTATTTTGTTGATCTTTCAATTTTAAAACATGTAATTGTTAACAAAGACATTATTTTTAGTTCGGGTTTTTAAAATCACAGGTTGTTATAGGATGCAGTTTGTTGGTTTGTGTTTAATGTTTAAAAACAATTGAAATTGTGAATCTTAGATTATTGAAATTATTCATTTTGTCAAGTGTTACATGTTTAATTATTTTTAAAAAGAGTAATGGAAATTATAGCAGATTGTGAAGAATGTTTTTACAAAGGTCTGTTTATAAAGACACTCTAAATATAGAGAAATAATCACTTCAAAAAATTTTTTTAAAGAATCTAACGTGAAGAAAATTTTGGGTAATTTTATCTTTGTAACTACTAAGATTAATGTTTGAATAGTAATTGTGTTAATCAAAGTAATGAGATTATTGAATAATAAGAAACAAATGAGTAAACAGATGTCTATATGGATGCTTCAGGATGTGTAATGTGATCAAGTGTTACAGCAGTCAATTGTTCAGAATGTTTAAGATCTAAGAGGAGTAAGTACTTTAAAAGGAGTCACAAGTAGTGAAAGCCAGTGCTTAAGCTCATCTTTTAAAACATAAAAACAAATTTTCCTTAATTATGAAAGCCTTTTATATTTAATGTAGAAAAAGTTAGACAATTCCGGTATTTTAAAAATCTAATCTTAGAATTATGTGTTGATACATATTTTGAGACCCTATGTATTTGTGACTTGATATATTTTAAGTATATTACATACTAAAAACTCATATAAAAACTCATCTGCAATACTTTTTAATGGTTATAAGTAGCATTTAATTGTACATATGTGTATTGTGTTTTCAAAACTTATTGAAGTTTTAAAATAACTGCTTTTACTATGAAAATGCTGTAAGGAACATGTAGACATTATTATTAAGATAAATGTGACCGAGTGCCATAGTTCATGCCTGTAATTCCAGCACTATAGGTGGGATTCCACCACTGAGGTGGCAGGATGATTTGAGATTAGGAGTTCACGACCAGCTTGGACCCTTAAAAGAACAACCAAAAAAAGATAAATGTGTAGAATTGGTTGGTTGAAAATGCATTATCGGAATCGCCTTTCAACTTCACTGTTAAGCTCCCTCAGGAAATGAAAATGTTTTTGTAATGAATCTTCTCAAAAGTCACCTTTTTAGAGGGACAGAAATAGCCAATTTGCATACTACTTCTGGTTAATAAGGTTAAATCTTATCTATTTGGATATTAATGTTCACTTTTTTATTGTCTGTCATTGCTACCATCTCCAAACCCCTGTGTTTTCTTTAAATTCTCATTTTGCAAAAATAAAAAATTATACATACAGAATAATTACAAGGCTAACAAAATAAATTCATGTATGCCTTCAACCTAGATTTGCCGTATACCTCTGCCTTCCATACTGTAGGCCTGATATCCTCCAATTCAGCCAACCACAAATCAAAAATATTCTGGGGGAAAAATAATAAAAAGCAATAATACAGCAATATAAAATAATACAAATAAAAATACAGTACAGTGATATACATTTTATTTGGTATTACAAGTAATCTAGTAATTATTTAAAGTGTATGGAGGATGTGTCTGAGTTCTGTGCAAGTATTGCACCACCCTGCCTATATCAGGTACTTAAATGTTGGTATCTGAGGGAGGTGGTGCCGGAACCAATCCTGCAGGGATACTAAGGGACAACTGTATTAACATTTTTACATTTGTGTGTACACATAGTGTTGATTTAGTATTTGTAAGTTCACCTACTTGCTAAAACTTACCTATAACCCTCAAATCAGTGTTGGTAACAATTTGTCACAGTCATTCATGGACATGAACACAGTGGCAATAAAAATCTGAGTCACCCAAATGCTCTTGTTTAATGTTGAGATAGAACAAGAGGACACACTACTTTCTTACTTTAGTTCATATACTATAAACAAGCATTCTTTTCATGGTCTGCTTAGTGTCATGTTTTGTTTTGTTTTCTTGTCATTTTTTTTTACTTTTTATTGTGATTTTGTTGTTTAAAACGTCCGTCAAGCATAGTGCTGAGGTGCTGTCTAGGATTTAGGATTCCTTAGAGCAAGAAGGCTGTGTATGATGTGCGTTATGAAGAAAATATTTGTGTTAGAGAAGTGTAGTTCAGGCATGAATTAGTGCTCTTGGCTGTTGAATGTTCAAGAATCAACAGTATGTATTAAGGTGTCTATTTTTATTTATTTATTTTTTATTGAGACAGTCTCTGTCGCCCAGACTGGAGTGCAGTGGCATGATCTTGGCTCACTGCAACTGTTGCCTCCCGGGTTCAAGCGATTCTCCTGCCTCAGCCTCCCAAGTAGCTGGGATTATAGGAATGCTCCACAACACCCAGCTAATTTTTGCGTTTTTAGTAGAGACAAATTTTCACCATGTTGGCCACACTGGTCTTGAACTCCAGACTTCAAGTGATCTTCCTGCCTTGGCCTCCCAAAGTGCTGGGATTATAGGCGTGAGCCACCGCGCCTAGCCTGAATAAGGTGTCTTTGAACAGAAACAAGTATAAAACTGAATTATGTATTGGTCATTGATGAAAATGTGACCAGAGGTTTGTGGGAACCAACCCTGTATTTCCTTTAGGAGCATTATTGGCTAGTTTAGTGTTCCTGGTGACTTTACCACAAAAAAGAGTTGACTTGCATGTGTATGTGCACGCGTGCACACGTACATACGTGTGTGTATATATATAAAATAATTATTACTGTTTGCTGAATTACTTGAGAGTAACTTGCAGACATTATCATCCTTCATCCCTGTCTTAGAGTGTGTTTTCTAAAACCAAGGATGTTGTTTTTTTGGTATCTGAGGGAGGTGGTGCCAGAACCAATCCTGCAGGGATACTAAGGGACAACTGTATTAACATTTTTACATTTGTGTGTACACATAGTGTTGATTTAGTATTTGCAAGTTACTTTATCAGATTCTGAAAATTTAATATTGTTAAACATTGTTATTTGGTGGACATTCTAAATTCAAATTTTTCCAATTTTTCTTTAGTTGTAAATTCTTTCTGATTTAGGATCTAGTCCAGATGACACATTACATTTATTTGCCCTGTCTCTTAACTGTATAATTTGGAACAGTTCTTCAGAGTTTGATTTTTTTTTTTGAATTTGGGTGTGTCTTGTTGTTTCTTCATGACTAGATTCAGGCCATGCAATTTTGGCACTAATGTTTTAAAAAAAAGATGTGTCCTTCTCAGGCATCACATTAGCAGTTAGATGATGTTAATTTAACTATTTTTGATGTTGGCAACTTTGATCATTTGGCTAAAATGGCGTGAGTTATGTATTTTGAATCTAAAGGTAACTCTTTCCCTTTTTAAATTCATAACTAATCCAAGAAGAAATACTTTGAAACTTTGTAAATATTCTTTCCTAACAAATTTAGGATTGTAATGTCTCTTGTCCAAGTCTGTTTTCATTATTTGTTATTTTCCTATCATTCCCTTTACATTTGTTAGTTAACATTTAGTTGTAATGAAGATATTCTCTTGTCATTTGGAATAGGTTAAGATCTCTTTCTATATTACATGTATTATTCCATGTCCCATTCATTTGTTGATTTTAGAATCTCTCATCTGACTTTCATACTGCTTGGTCTCTACTCGGTTAGATGGTGATGGTAATGGTTGTGGTGAGAATACATTGATGTTGTTATTGTTAAGAGCTTCAACACAGAGAGCTGTGAGGCATTATTACCATCAGTTCATGTGAATTAACCCATTTAATCCTCTCACAGCCCGATGAGGCTGTTACTGTTGTTCTAATTTTATAGGTGAGGAAATAAAGCATTAAGGAGATAAAATACCTTCAGTGGCTAGTGAGTTGCTTGGCTCTAAGATATGAACCCAGGCTTGCTTGAGTGTATTAATTTAACTACTACACTGTGACTTTCCTCTAAGTAGCCTTCTGATTTTCTTATTTCCATTATTCTATGCTTGTCTCTTTTCAGCAACCAGTGTGAATTTAAAGAATAATCTTCAAGTATATTTTCATGTATTCAGTCAAGAGTCAGATCTTTACTGTGGCTAAAGCCTTCTACGTGGCCTTGTAGCTTGCTGCCTCCCTAGACTTTTCTACTCTTTGCCTCTCCTTTGTTTGTTCCTCGAACATACAAATGCTAGGGCTTTGGTCTTGCTACTCCTTCTGCCTGGAATACTCTCCCTTATATATGTGTAAACTTGATTTGTCCCTTCATTTCAGATTCCTGTTGAATCTCACTTTTCAGAGAAACTGTCTGTAACCACTTGGCTCCCATATAGTAAACCTTCTTGCCCTTTTGCTCTCCTGTATTTTTCATGTTAACCATCAGTAGCCCGGACATGTTTTACTACCACCCTCACTTAAGGGAATATGATCATTGAGAGCAGAATTGTCTCTTTTATTTTTGTTCTGTCCTTGGCAACGGAATTGTACATACCTGCCTTGTAGTTGGCGCTCAGTAAATATATGTTGAAGGAGTACTTTGTCTTTTAATTTTGTTTATAATCATTTTGCATAGATTATCAATTGAATAATTTTAAAGTACATTTTATTGTGGTTTATGGATTCTGTCTTTAGTGTTATGCTTGAAGGCCTTTACCTTGTTCAGTAGTTTACATAGATATTTGCCATTTTGTGCCATCATTAGTTTTGTTCTAGCATTTGTTCAGTTAAATCTTAAATTGTTTTAGAAATTATTTTGTTCTCTAAGGGAGGATTGGAAATTTCACTCTTTATCAATTATTTTGCTTTTTAAAACAATTTTTATGACTTAAAAATTTTTAAATTGCTATTGATAATTACATAGTTTACTTTTTTCTATATGTTAATGTAAAATTCACATTTTTGAAATTACTAATTTAGCACTTTTGTAACTTCGTAAATAATTTTTTTGGTGCAGTGATTGAGTCTTTGGAGGAATTTGCTCTTACTGTATAAGTAAGAATTAATTCAGGCAATTCGTTTTATTTGGATGTGCTGTATATTACCTGATGACCAGAGAAAAAATAAGAGTAGATATTGTTTGTTTAAAAAAAAAAATCCCAGCAATTTGGGAGGCCGAGGCGGGTGGATCACGAAGTCAAGAGATCGAGACCATCCTGGTCAACATGGTGAAACCCCGTCTGTACTAAAAATACAAAAAATTAGCTGGGCATGGTGGCGCGTGCCTGTAATTCCAGCTACTCGGGAGGCTGAGGCAGGAGAATTGCCTGAACCCAGGAGGCGGAGGTTGGGGTGAGTCGAGATCGCGCCATTGCACTCCAGCCTGGGTAACAAGAGCGAAACTCTGCCTCAAAAAAAAAAAAAAAAAAAAAAAAATCCATGGTTTTAAAAAAAATCTGTTACCTTCGTATTTTGAGAGCATGCTAAATTTTTCTGTTCAGTATAGCTTTTTTGAAGGGTGAAATTAAGTTTTGATTTGTCTAGGGTAGTTTTAGCTATGTTTATTCTCCAGGTGTAATTATTAATAGCATCTCCATTTGCTTTCAGAAACATTCTGGTTTGGATGAACACTTTACATAGTCATCTTAAGATTTGGGTGTTGTTTTGGTGTTTGTCTAACCAACTTCTACAAAACACTAATGTCATTCTTAAATCTACTTTTGTTACTAGCTATCATGGGATTTGTTTAAGAAGTGATACTGTGGCCTTATGAAGTTTGTGATACAAAATTAAAATGTTACTTAAAAAATTCCTGTTACTGTTTTGCTTTTAGAATGAGAAATAAATTTTGTGTGATCCTTGGAGAAAATAAATTATGGAAAAATACGTAAATCACTGGCCCTTTTTGTCCTCCAGTATTAATTTGCTTATAGAATTTAATTCATGTTCTTCATTAGTTCGCTCCTACCACAGCTGTGGTAAAAAAATACCTATATATCTGGGAGATATCCTCAACTCCTTGCTGCCCTTAGTCATTTAACAAATTTGCACAATTGTGCAGTTCAAGATCCTTTGGTGCTCTTATTGCTGCTTCCCCACCACCACTGGCTGAATTTGTGTGGGCGTTGTTTTTTGCCTATATTTCCTGTAGTCATCTTTTACTTCCACTCCTCCTCACCCCACTCCACCCCAGATAATTTGCACAATTTTAATGTATTTTTCAGTTAGGTTTTTTGTTTGTTTCTACACAGAAAGGTTAGTATGTTATTGGTGTATTTGTTTGTGGGTGTCCATCCGTTTAGGTATGTGTAAATTTGTAGTCCTCTGTACTGGGAAATAAAATAATGGTTTCTCCTCACTCATTGCCAAGCAGTTAAATGACTTGTTTCCATGACCTGATTTATTTTTAGTCACTTAAAGTTATTTAATTATTTAAGCTGTGTAGCTAATAAACATATTTTCACTTACAGCTTTTGGAATATCCGTTGTGTACAGGGCAGTTTTCTTTTACTTGTTGATATAAACAGCCTTATAGTGTTGTGTCAAGGCTATTTTAACCACTTGTTCAGAACTTTGCATGTATTTTAAAACTTAAGTAGGAATTTGTAGCTGTTTAGAAACATACCATATTGCTATAGAACTTAAAATTTTTTTGAAATGTAGTTTTTATAGCTCATTATAATTATTAACAGAAGATAATGAAGTCACCGTGGAGAACAATACATAAATTTATGTTTAGAGCATTATATATGTATTGAACTAACCAGTGGAAGAGCTTTTAAATAAAAAATGCATTCTGTGGACTTGGCATGATGGCAGAAATCATTTGACAAGAAATAAACATTGATTATTGTCCTAATCAGATCTGTGATACAGATTTTTTTTCAAAGTGCAGCATTCTGCACAATCAAAGCTGAAGTGCATGTAAATACCCTAGAATGATTTTAATGTCCTTTGTCACTAGTAGTTAAAGGATTCCTTATGGGAATTTCTGTGACTAAGTTCAGGACACTTGGCATCCCTGACCTCTCTCAACTCAAGCCTTGAGCCCTGGGTTTAATTGAAATGGCTGGCAGGTGTTGTGGTTCACACCTGTAATTCCAGCACTTTGAGGCCAAAGTGCGCGGATCATTTGAGGTCAGGAGTTTGAGATCAGCCTGACCAACATGGTGAAACCCTGTCTCTGCTAAAAATACAAACAAATTAGCTGTATGTGGTAGCCCACGCCTGTAATCTCAGCTACTTGGAAGACTGCGGCAGGAGAATCACTTGAACCTGGGAAGCAGAGGTTACAGTGAGCCCAGATCGTGCCACTGCACTCTAGCCTGGGTGACAGAGCTAGACTCCTTCTCAGAAAGAAGAAAGACAGAAAAATGAAACTGCTTTAAGCATACCCAAAAGGGTACTATGAGAAAGAGTATTATTTCTCAATAAATTAGTCTTAGCATTACTTGTAAAGGGAAATGTTTGGACCTGTGCTGTCAATTAAATTAGTATGTTAGTTCATTTTTTCTGCTCTAACAAAATACCTGAAATTGGGTAGTTTATAAAGAACAGAAATATATTTCTGACAGCTCTGGAGTCTGGGAATTCCTAAGATGAAGGTGTCACCAACAAGTCTTCTCTGGTGAGAATCCAGCCTCCCCTTCCTTAATGGTGTCTTACTGCTGCATCCTCCAGAGGAAAGAACTCTGTGTTCTTGTTGGACAGAAGGGGCATGGAAGGGACCAAACTCTCTCCATCAAGGCTTTTCTATCAGAGTATTAATTCTTACCTGAGGGCTTTGCCTCATGACCTAAATATTTCCCAAAAGGCCCCAGCTTCCAACAGTGTTGAGTTGGGGGTTGTTTCTAACACATGAATTTTAGGGCCACATTGAGTTCATAGCAGGTCACCACTTCAATATACAGATATTTAAATGAAAACTGAATAAAAGAAACAGTTACACATAGTGATATTGACATCCTCAATACTGACATGTGATTTTAGCTACCCTTTTGTACAGTACAGATAAAGACCATTTCCATTGTTAAAGTTTTGTTGGACAGTAATGGTTTAGGCACAGCAAATCCATACAGAAAATTTGAAGACATAAAAATTTGGGGACAAGTAATTCCGGTTTCTAATTTTATGTTTTGAAATAATTTTAAACTTGCAGGATTATAAAAATAGTACAGAGAACTCCCACACACCTTTCACCTCACTTATCCATGTGTGGCATATTACCATATGTGGCTGTTGGTACATTGGCTGCCATGTTTGTGTCCGTCATCCCCCTTCACTTTCATTCCCTCCCTTCCTCCTCTTGTTCTTACCTTTGTCTCCCTCTTTCCCCCTTCTCCCATTTTAAATTGGAGTAATTCCCCAGACTTTGTTTTTCCTCACATTGATTGTTTTGAAGAATTTTACACTAGTTTTTAAAAATAATTTTTTATGATTAAAAATACTTAAAAACTGATTCTCGATATTTGAGAGGTTTGTACATGTATCTGCTGATAGAATATAAACCCAGATTCTAAGCATGCTCATTTTTCTGTTGTCTTTGATATGATATAAATTTAGTTATACAGATTGAGCATCCAAAATGCTTGGGACCAGGAGTGTTTCAGATTTTGTTTTTTTCTTTTTGAATTTTGGAATATTTGTGTATATGCAGTGAGATATCTTGGGGATGAGACTGGAATTCTAAACACAAAATTCATTCATGTCCACATAGCCTGAAGGTAATTTCATACAGTATTTTAAATTTTGTGCATGTATTGAATTATCAGAGAACAGGGTGTCAGATATGCAGTTTTTCACTGGCATTATGTTAGTGCTCAAAATGTGTCATGTTAGAGCACTCTGGTTTTTTTTTTTTTTGATTTAGGATGCTCAATCTGGTCTCACTTAGTAACTGTTTTCAACATGTTTTCCCTTGCTGAAAAACTCTTGTATTAAATCAGAAATAGTGGTGATTGAACTTTTTGGATTTTATTCCTGTTTACCTACATATATGACATATGTTTGACTAATTTGTAATATTTAGATAGGCCACTGAGAAATCAAACCTAATCTAGACACAGCAAGTGAGTTTTTTTGGTGATAAAGCAATGAAGATAGTCATTGACTCTTCACTTTTGAAGACTTCTCCATTGATGATATGATTAAATGAAAAGGAACGTATTATCAAGCTGGCAAGGAAAACTAGGACACATTGTGACATTAAGTGCTAGGCTTGATCAAATATATGTTAAAACATGTGAACTTGTTTCGTTAGCATCACTGACAGTGTACGTTTAGTTTCACATTAAATGGCAAATAATTCAACCAAGTCCCTTGTCTCCTTCATTCAGTATTTCCAGTGTCTTCTGTGTTGTCAATCCTGTCCTCATCTTCTAAAACAATTAAGCCATCTTTATTCCTTTCACACGTCCTACCCCTCTGCTACCCCAGACTATTCTTTCTTCTACTTCCAAATTTTATTAAATAATTTAGTAAGTATTTTTTATTTTCTACTTTGGACTAGACACGATACTGGGAGGTTCTGGCTCTCGTAAAGCATAATTAGAAAGGAAGACAGAAGCAAAACAAGTAAATGAACAAGGTAATTTCAGATAGAGATAGGTGCCATGAAATAATAATGCCAGGCAATATAAGTATTGGCTGGGTGGAATGCTTTTAACTAGGAGGCCTAATGAAAGACTAAGGCAGTTATATCTAAACTGAGACTCTGACGGGGATTGACATGGAAAGGTCTGGAGACTGGATGTTTCTGGGTGAAGTTAAAGCAAAAGCACTGAGTTATGAATGTGATGGAACTGTCCAAGGAATAGCAAAATCAGCGTGGGGTGAAAGTGGGAAGAGAAGACGTTTATGTTCCTGTCCGTATGCTTCCCTATAGGCTTGGTAAAATTTTGTAGGAACTACCAGGAAGTCAGTTGATGGTGTTAAGCAGAGGAGTGACATATTTATTTTTAGCAAGAATTGTTTTCAGCAATTAGAGACATGTATGTGTAGGGAGTTGGGCAAGAGTTGTAGGAAGGGATTCGTTAGTTGGCTGTTGCAGTTGTTGAGGCAAGAGATGGTGATGTAGACTAGGAATCTTCTTCAGATTTGTATTATTTCCATGCCATTAGGATTCTTCAACCTTTGCTAATCTTTGCTGGATTTCTAAAGCACTTGTTCTCTAAATATACATTGTAATGTTTATATTAATTATATTGTTTGCTTTTGTTTCCTTACCCAGGCTGTCTTCTTCAGGAGGACTAATTTATATATCTGATTTCCTCAATGAAGTGCAGACATAATTGGTGCCTACTAAAAAAATTATGTTCTCCTTACTACAGAATTTTACAGGAAATTTATTTTCTGAAGCATAGGAGCATCAAATAGATAATGCGGTTACCTAGAGAAATTTAAATAAACAACTGAATATGACTTACATTACAAAAGAGAGAAAAAACCCAACAAATACTTTATGAATTAGTTGCATTAGGAGTCTAAGTTAAGAAGGAAAGTTGAAATTTAAAACCTAAAAGAAAAATTATTTGCTAAGCTAGAGACAATATGTGAGTATGTTTTGCAAAGACTGTTGGTGGCCACATTAGATTTTCAAGCCACACCCCCCACACACATAACTGACCATTTTTGGTACTTATGAAGTACAAATTCTCCTCTTCAAAGTATACGTGATTCTCCACAGTAACACCCACATGTAGCTTCTGATATAAACCCATAAAGTAAGATGAAATAGTTTCTCAGTCAAATGGTTGGACTATTTAGTAATACTTGGTAATATTTTTTATTTTATTAATAATAGGTGTCATTTAATACAGTGACTTTTAAATTGTATATTGAATTTTTAGAAGTTTTATGGCAAGCCATAAAATATTCAAAATATTCAAACAAATAGATAATGTGAATTAAGGCGTGTTTTTTGGCCACTCAGAGTGCTTCCCACCCAACACTGGCATGGACTCCTCACTAGATGGCCAAAAGAGATTTCATTTATGGGTGTGTTTTGAATGTTTTAACATTAAAAAAAAAAAAAAACCCAAAGCATTTGAGGCAGAGATATTTTTTAGACAATAGTTGTTTAATGAGCTGCATGTATATACAAGAGAAGAGAATGGGCCTGATTGCTCACAATCTGATGTTTGAAAAGTATTTTTCTGGATCTTATGTATTTGCATATCTAATTGCTGTGTAATCAAAACTAAGTGAACTGTAGCTACTTGAAACTCTAAAATGAAAGGCAATCATCTTTATGGGGAGGAGGGGGAACCCCATTCCATGCTAGCTAGCCTGAATATTAGCATTATAGTCTTCTTGTGTTTAATTATAGGTGTCTGACTGAGAAGTAAATTTATGCTTGTGTAATAAAGAAGTGAATGTGACCCTGAAACACCAGCTCAGCTTTGTTGTAACTGAGCATTGGCTTTGAGAGAAGTTTGCATCCATTGTGTATTTTGGTGATAAGGGGTTGTGCCAGAATGGCTGTTAATTACCTACTTTGTGTGATACAGAAAGTAGTAGTTCTGCACTTTTCTTTCCACCAGTGACAGCACTCAATTAAAACTTGTATTAAGCAACTATAATGCCTTTATTTATCTGTTTGGAAGACACGAGGTGAAGCAAATTAACTTTATTTTTTCTGACTGTTCTTTGGCAGCTTTGGTAAATCCTTTGAGGCTAAAAAAACTGCTGTAAGTTGTGTCCTGTATGCTTTCATAGACTTTAAATTTTTTTTTTTTGAGACGGAGTTTTGCTCTTGTTACCCAGGCTGGAGTGCAATGGCGCGATCTCGGCTCACCGCAACCTCCACCTCCTAGGTTCAGGCAATTCTCCTGCCTCAGCCTCCTGAGTAGCTGGGATTACAGGCACGCGCCACCATGCCCATCTAATTTTTTGTATTTTTAGTAGAGATGGGGTTTTACCAAGTTGACCAGGATGGTCTCAATCTCTTGACCTCGTGATCCACCCGCCTCGTCCTCCCAAAGTGCTGGGATTACAGGCTTGAGCCACCGCGCCTGGCCTTTAATGGAGTTATTTTTTGCTTATTGAATTGTTTAAGTTCTTTATAGATTCCAGGTATTAGACCCTTGTTGGATAGATAGTTTGTGAATATTTTCTCCCATTCTGTAGGTTGTCTGTTTACTTTGTTGTTAGTTTCTTTTACTGTGCAGAAGTTCTAGTTTAAGTCTCACTTCTCAGTATTTGTTTTTATTGCATTTGCTTTTGAGGGCTTACTTAGTCTTAAATTTCTGCCCAAGGCTGATGTTCAGAATGGTGGTTCCTAGATTTCTTCTAGGATTCTTTTAAATTTATTTTTATTTTTGAGATGAAATTTTGCTCTGTCACCCAAGCTGGAGTGTGTAGTGGTGCAATGTCAGCTCATTGTAAGCTCTGACTCCCAGGTTCAAGCAATTCCTCTGGCCCAGCCTCCTAAGTAACTGGAACTACAGGCACACACCACGATACCCGACTAGTTTTTGGTATTTTAGTAGAGCCAGGGTTTCACCATATTGGCCAAGATCTGACCTTGTGATCTGCCCTCCTCAGCCTCCCAAAGTGCTGGGATTACAAGTGTGAGCCACCACGCCTGGCCCTCTTTAAGGATTCTTATGGTTTGAGGTCTTAAATTTTAATCGTTAATCTGTCTTGAGTTAATTTTTGTATATAGTGAAAGATAGTTTTTTCTAATTCTACGATAAGTGATGTTGGTAGTTTGATAGAAATAGTGTTCAATCTGTAGATTACTTTGGGCAGTATGGTCATTTAAGTGGTACCGATTCTTCCAGTCATTATCAAAGTATGACTTTGACTTTGACAGCTCTCCTTACAGGGATCTTTTACCTTCTTGGCTACTGGTACTTCTGGGTTTTGAGGCTATGAGTGTGGCTGTTGTAAATGGGATACACTGGTTGTGAGCTTGAACGTTACTGGTATGTAGAAATGCTACTGATTTTTGTACATTGGTTTTGTATCCTGAAACTTTACCAAAGTCATTTATCAGTTCCAGGGGCCTTTTGGTAGAGTCTTTAATGTTTTCTAGGTATCAAATCATAGTGTTAGCAAAGAGAGATAGTTTCTATAACTTCTTTTTCTATTTGGATGCCTTTTCTTTCTTTTACCTGATACATCTGGGTGGGACTTGCTCCTCTTCTTTTTAAAAATGTTTATTAGCTCTGAATCCAAGCATACTATTAAGCCCATTTAAAAAACACTGCTCACATTTCTTTGCCTTATGAAAACTGCGTTTCCTAGTATTTTGAGGAAAAATGGATGCCCTGCATCCCAGCAGCCCCAGCTCCAGCTGTGGCTTAAAGGGCCCAAGGTACAGCTTAGGCTGTTGTTTAATAGGACAGAAGCCCCAAGCCTTGGCAGCTTCCACATGGTGTTGGACTTGGGGGTGCACAAACACAAGTTGAGCTCTGAGAATCTTTGCCTAGATTTCAGAGAATGTATGGAAATGTCTGAATGTCCAGGCAGAAGTCTGCTGCAGGGGTGGACCCCTCATGGAGAACCTCTGCTAGGGCAGTACAGAAGGGAAATGTGGGTTGGAACCCCCACACAGAGTCTCCACTGGGGCACGGACTAATGGAGCTGTGACAAGAAAGCCACCATCCTCTTACCCCAGATAGATCCACTGACAGCTTCCACCATGAGCCTAGAAAAGCTGCAGGCACTCATTGTCAGCCCATGAAACCAGCCAAGGGGGTTGAACCCTGCAGGGCCACAGGGGCAGAACTGCCCAGGGCTGTGGGAGCCCACGTCTTGTATCAGCGTGCTCTGGATGTGAGACATGGAGTCAAAGGAGATTTTGGAGCTTTAAGATTTAATGACTGCTCAGCTGGATTTTGGACTTGCGTAGGGCTTGTAGCCCCTTTGTTTTGGCCAATTTCTCCCATTTGGAAAGGGAACATTTACCCAGTACCTATACCCCTATTGTATCTTGGAAATAACTAACTTGTTTTTTATATTACAGGCTCATAGGCAGAAGGGACTTTCCTTATGTCAAATGAGACTTTGTACTTTGCGTTTTGGCAAAACAAAACAAAACAAAAAATCTTTGTCAAATGAATCTCCTTGTCTCAAATGAGACTTTGTACTTTGCCTTTTGGGTTAATGCTGGAATGAGTTAAGACTTTGGGGAGGTAGTGGGACAGCATGGTTGGTTTTGAAATGTGAAAAGGATGTGAAATTTGGGAGGGGTCGGGATGGAATGATACGGAGTTGGATCTGTGTCTCCACCCAAATCTCATCTTGAATTGTAATTCCTATGTGTTGAAGGAGGGACCTGGTGGGAGGTGATTGGATCATGGGGTGGTCTTCCCCACGCTGTTCACATGATAATGAGTGAGTTCTCATGAGATCTGATGGGTTAAAAAGTGTTTGGCTTTTTAAAAGAAGGTGCTTCCTTCCCCTTCCATTATGACTGTAAGTTTCCTGAGGCCTCTCCAGCCACGGAGAACTGTGAGTCAGTTAAACCACTTTTGTTTATAAATTACCCAGTGTCAGGTGGTATGTATCTTTATAGCAGTGTGAGAGCAGACTAATTGAGGTATCAGAGAGATTTTCCTTTTTCTTGTGAGATTTTCCCAATTGAATTGACAATTCAATTGTTGCTCTGTCAAATAATGAATGTACTGTAAAAGTAGTTGTTAAAAATATGTAATAAGGGGTCAGGATCGATGAGTGTAAAATCCATGTATTGGAGTTTTATGATTAAGAATATTTATGTATTTGTGCAGGACACCTGTAACCACAGGAAATTTCATTGTACAAATGAGGAATAATACCCTTTTACAAATCATATGATTTGTGATCTCTGCAAAATCTCCCAAGCACCTAGTTTCTGGATTTTATTTAGATTTTTCAATGTATTTTCTAAGTCTTAGGCAATATTTTCAGAAAATTTAGTTTTTTCCTCTTCCAATGATCCCATAACATATCCACATCATTACTTAAGCACTTAGTCTACTATAGTGGATTGTAGAGTTCTTTAAGAGTGGTAACTTTATCTTAATAACTCTATAACGTGCATAGTAACTGACATGTTGTAGACACTTAAGAATGCTTAATTAATATGACCCTTAGTATCGTATATTTGAGTTAATTGCTGGAATTTTTTATATCTGTTGAATTAATACTATTTTCATACGTAAGTACACCTTTTTCAGTGTTATGTTTTAAGGTTATATTACCCTTACCCCTCACCTCCACCCACCAACAGCAGTTGGTTGACATGTTTATGTATAGTAACCCTGTGGCTACAGACACATAGCTGTAAGTAAGGACTGAACTAGAAGACCAACTTGGTTCTGGTATCATTAAGGGAAAAATGGCTAGGAAATTGACTTTGAACATGAGTAATGGACATTGAAACCAGTCTCACCTGAGTAAACTATGCTTTTGGTGTGCTGTATCGCCTGTGAATACAGCCTGTCACCAAGGAAATGTTTTTGGTTGCAGGAGGACTGGAGATTATGTTGTAGCTAGAACTAGAGCCAAGCTGCCAGATGGCCTGAATACTGGATTATTGATTTTTCCATGGAAGAATGGGCTTTGAACTGCCAAAATAAGAACTTGAGGGCTTCTGTTTCCAGTGATGAATGAGTAAATTTCTATCATACTTACTCCCATGCAGTAAGCAACTCATAAAATATGCACAATAAAAACCAGCTACTCCAAGGAACTGTAGGATGAGTATAAGCAGAGTCTGAAATTAGAGTTGGTCCTTGGAGAAAGGAAGTTAGTACAATGAATACTAGTTTTCCTGGCATTTAGCTTGAGGCAAAAAGCACATTAGGTGATACTAATTCCAACCCAAGGAAATCTGTGCTGATGGAGAAAGGAAAAAAGAAGGGAAAGAAAAGAGAGCAGGAATCCCCAAATTGTAGCTGACCCTCAGGATTATACATGCAGTGTGGACATAAATCATTTCATCTAAAGATGTGAACTGAGACCAGACTGTTGGCACCTGAGAAACAAAGTCTGCAGCTCTCAATTGAATCAAGATACTGCCTACTAAAAAACAAAACCGGAACCAAAACAAAAGAAAAAAATCCCGCAAAAGGAAAATAATCTATTAGGATAGAATTTAAAATTAAACTCTGAAAATAAATCATACTCTAGAAAGACAATCAGCTGATACCAACCATTACATTTTGGAATTAAGAGACAGATTTTTTTGTTTAGCTTTTTTTAAATAGCTGTTATGATTCTTATAAAGACAAAATACAGAGAGACAGTTCTTACAGAGAAAGAGAAGCAATAAAAGGAACCAATTGGAAAATTTACAACTGAAAAATAGAATATCTGAAATAAATTCACTAGATGACTGTAACTGCTGAGAAAAAGAGTATGTGAATTTTAAGAAAGAGCACTAGAAATGGTCCATTATAAAGAACACAGAGAAAAAAATTGAGAGAGAGGAGTAGCATGACCAATGGTCTGACATATATATATAATTGGAATCTCAAAAAAAGAGGAGAGGGTAAATAAGACTGAAAAAAATACTTGAAGAACTAATGACTGAAAATCTTACAAAGTTGATGAAAGACATTAATGTACAACATCAAGATACTTAAGAAACAGCAAGTAGAATGAACACAAGCCTACACAGAGTTTCATCAGAGTAAAACTGTGAAAAGCCAAAGATTAAAGAACCAGTCATGAAAGCAGCAAGAATAAATATACATCATATGTAGGGGAACAGTTATATGATTAATTGCTGAACTCTTATCAGAATGTAGTAGAGAAGCCAGAAGAGAGTAAAATATCTTTTAAAAAGATAAAAGTGCATAAGCGTGGTGGTTCACGCCTATGATCTCGAAACTTTGAGAGGCCGAGGTGGGTGGGTCACCTGAGGTCAGGAGTTCAAGACCAGACTGGCCAACATGAGAAAACCCAACTCTGCTAGAAATACAAAAATTAGCTGGGCGTTGTAGCAGGTGCCTGTAATTCCAGCTACTCAGGAGTCTGAGCCACGTGAAACACTTGTATCCGGGAGGCAGACGTTGCAGTGAGCTGAAATTGTGCCACTGCATTCCAGCCTGGGCGACAGAATGAGACTTTGTCTCAATCAATAAATCAGTCAATGGTAAAAGTAAGAAATTGCCAACCCTGAATTCTATAACCAGTAAAAATATCTTAAAAATGAAGGTGAAATAAAGCCATTATGAAATGAAAGATAACAGACCCAATTGCTAAAAGATAAGCACACCAGGAAATGGTAAAGGGAATTTTACAGGCTAAAGAGAAGTAAGAGCAGATAGACAGTTGATTATATTGGAATTTTTGCCTGGATACTGGGAAATAGCCACATGAAGAGGAAAATAACCTTTTTTTTTTTTTTTCTCTTTCCTCCTCAATTTCTTTCTTCCTTTCCTTTTCCCTTACCCTTTCTCTCTCTCTCTCTGCCTCCTAAAATGCTGGGATTACAGTTGTGAGCCATTGAACCTAGCCCTTAATTTTTTTATAATATGACCATTTAATAAAGGGAGAAAATAGTGTCCTGTGGAGTTTTTAATTCATGTGTGTGTACATGTGGACTTACATGGTTGTAAGTTTCTACATATTATGTGAAATGGTAAAAATACTATTTCTAAGTAGACCTTGAAAAGTTAAAGATTTATATTGTATCCTCTAGAGCAGTAACTGAAAAGCAATGCAAAAAGGTATATGTAGAGCCTTCAAGTATAACTTGAAAACTAAAATGGAACTGTAAAATATATTGAGATAATGTATATATAGGTTTATTTTTAAAAGTCTGGAAAGGAAGCTAAGGAACAAGAAACAGATTACAAATAGAAAACTAGTAGTAAAAATGGTAGATACAAACCTAATCATACAAAAATTGCATTAAATAGCAATGGAAGATTCACTCCAATTAAAAGACAGAGGCTCTCAGATTGTCATCATGGATTAAAAATAAAAAGACCAGCTGTAGTGGCTCACACTTGTAATACTAGCACCTTGGGAGGCCAACGCTGGAGGATTGCCTGAGCTCAGGAGTTCGAGACCAGGCTTGACAACATGTTGAAACCCTGTCTTACTAAAAATACAAAAAAATTAGCTGGGCGTGGTGGAGGGCACCTGTAATCCCAGCTACTCGGGGGTCTGAGGCATGAGAATTGCTTGAACACAGGAGGTGGAGGTTGCAGTGAGCTGAGATCATGCCACTGCACTGCAGCCTGGGCAACACAGCAAGACTCTATCTCAAAAATAAATAAATAAATTCCAGGCCAGGTGCAGTGGCTCACACCCATAATCCCACCACTTTGGGTAGATCGTGGAAGGTCAGGAGTTTGAGATTAGCCTGGCCAACATGGTGAAACCCTGCATCTACTAAAAAAACACAAGAATCATCCAGTCATGGTGGCGCATCCATGTACCCCCAATTACTTGGGATGCTGAGGCTTGAGAATTGCTTGAACCCAGGAGGTGGAGGTTGCAGTGAGCTGAGATCGCGCCACTGCACCCCAGCCTGGGTAACAGAGCCAGACTCCATCTCTAAATAAATAAACACATAAGTGCAGACCCAATTATTTGCAGTTTACAGAGAAATACTAGAAAGACAAAGGTAAGTTGAAAACAGATTTTAAAAAAATATTTTAAGAAAATAGTAAAAGATTGAAGTGACTATATTAGTATCAGGTAAAATAGATTGCAATCGAAAAATTTTATATCAGGTAAAGTGGATTTTTCATTGTAACAAAAGTTCATCAGGAGGACATATCAGTCATATATTTGTATTATCTTAATGCAGAGTGACTTCATACATGAAACAAAAACTGACTAAAGACAGAAATAGTCCCACAATCAGATTGATATTTTAATGTGACTCAGCAATGAATACAAAACAAAATCACTTACTCAGAAGATTTGAACTTTATCATCAGCCATTCATGGCCTTATTGTACCTTACAGCTAGAGAATTCTCTTTCTTTTTCACGTGCATAGGATACATTCACCAAAACAGAACATGCTGAGCCATAAGGTACAAAGGATTAAGATTATATAGGGCTGAGCTCTGACCACAGTGGAATTAAATTTCAGATATTTGGAAAGTAACACACTTTTTTTTACAAATCACTTGGTCAAGAAATGTTCAGGGGAAATCAGAAAATATTTTGAACTGAATGATAGTGAAAATGCAAGATAAAAATTTGTGAAATTAAGCTAGAGCAATGTTTGGAGGAAATCTGTATATATAAATGTTTATGTTAGAATTAAACTACAATTATCTAATTTCCTACCTAATTAAACATGTAAAGAGTACAGCAAGGTAAACCCAAGGTAATGTAAAAGAATGAAATAATAATAAATTACTGAAATAAGATATGGGCAAGTAGAGAAAAATAATGAAAAAATCTTGGAAAAGATCATTTAATTAAGCTAAAGCTCTAATTAGACTAATTCAGAACAAGAGAGAAGACACCAATTACCAGTATCTATAATAAAATAGGAGACATCACTGTAGATCATAGACATTAAACGGCCTTTTTTTTTTTTTTTGAGACGGAGTTTTGCTCTGTCACTAGGCTGGAGTGCAGTGTTGCAATCTTGGCTCACTGCAACCTCCTCTTCCTGGGTTGAAGCGATTCTGCCGCCTCAGCCTCCCAAGTAGCTGGGACCACAGGCACGTGCCACCATGCCCAGCTAATTTTTTTGTATTTTTAGTGGAGATGGGGTTTCACCGTGTTGACCAGGATGATCTCGATTTCTTGACCTCGTGATCCACCCACCTTGGCCTCCCAAAGTGCTGGGATTACAGGCATGAGCCACCACGCCCAGCCTAAAAGGCTTTTTAAGAGAATATCATAAACAACTTTAAGCCAGTACATCAGACAACTTAGTTGAATAAATTCTTTGGAAATCACAAGTTATTACCAAGAAGTAATGGAATATTTTAATATCCTTCTATAGATTAGCGAAGCTGAATTTGCAGTTTAAAATTATTCTGCCAAGAAAATGTAAAGCCTAGATGACCACACTAATAAATTTTATCAAATTTCAAGAAATATTGTGAATCTTACATAAATTCTTCCATTAAAAAAGAAACGAGGATAGTTCTTAACTCATTATCACAAATTGGTAACTATCATTGTTAACATGATACCAAAATTCAACAAAGATAACAGCAAAACACGATCAATATTCTTCATGGACATAGATGTAAAAATTTTACACAAAATTTTAACAAGTTAAATTAATGATAAATAAGATCCTGCATTACCAAGAGAGGTAGGTACATTTTGAGAATACAAGTTTAGTTGAACATCTTGAAACTAATAATAGAATAAAGGTGAAAAACTGTGTACTTATATCCAGGACCATCAAAAAGTATTTGACAAAATTCAATACACATATTTGATAAAACTTCCCAGCAAACTAAGAATAGGAGGAAACTTCCCTAGTTTGTTAAATTCAGTTTATGAAAAGACATAGTAATATACTCGGCAGTAAAATTCTCATTGTGTTCCTCCTAAGGATACAAACAAGCCAAGGACGAGGACGTTTGGTTTTACCCTCTTTATGCCAATTTGTACTGAAGGCCCTAGTAAGTACAATAAAGCATTAAAACAAAATAAAAAGCGTACAGCATGGAAAAGAAGAAAACTTTCTTCTTTTTTTTTGAGACTGAGTTTGCTCTTGTTGCGCAGGCTGGAGTGCAGTGGCACAATTCTTGGCTCACAGCAGCCTCCACCCCCCAGGTTCAAGAAATTCTTTGCCTCAGCCTCCTGAGTAGCTGGGATTACCAGCATGCACCACCACACCTAGCTAATTCTGTGTTTTTAGTAGAGTTGGGGTTTCTCCATGTTGGTCACCCGGGTCTCAAACGCCTGTTGCCCGCTTCAGCCTCCCAAAGTGCTGGGATTATAAGTGTGAGTCACTATGCCCGGCCAACTTTCTGATTTTTTAATATAGCAAGTTCTGAGGTGTATAAAAAGGACAGTCCAACAAGAAGAGATCATGATTCTAAGTCTGTATGTATCAAGTAACATAGCCTGAAAATATATAAAGCAAAAATTACCAGAACTAAAAGTAGAAACACACAAATCCTAATAACTGATAAAGCAAGCGGACAGCAAAAACTCAGTATAAAGATGAACTGAACAACGCATTTAGCAGACTTAACTTAATTATCTAATTATCAAAAAGAGCATTGCATCCAACAATTACATAATTTGCATTCTTTTAAAGTATACTGGAACATGTCAGATTGAACACATGCTGGTCCATAAAGCTTCAGGAAATTTGAGAAAGCTGAAATTATTCACAGTACATTGTTTAATCACAGTGGAATCGAGCTGGAAATAAAAACCTAAGAGTTGGCCATAAGGGATGCATGTTTTAACTTCAGAATCTGGAAAGAACAGAGTAGATTAAAAAATTTAATAAATAGAAAGTATATTGAAAATTTTACAGTAGTTCTTCTTTATCCACAGTTTGCTTTTCATGGTTTTAGTTACCAGTGGTGCAGTACAAGATATTTTGAGAGATCACATTCTTTCTGTGCTTAATTTATAAACTAAACTTTATCCTAGGCATGTATTTATAGGAAAAAACATAGCATATATAGTGTTTGGTACTATCTGTGGCTGCAAGCATCCACTGCAGGTCCTGGAACATACCACTTGTGGAAAAGAGGAGGACTACTGTATTGATTAATTAAAATGAAGGATGTTTCTCTGAAAATTTACAAATGAGACAGCCTTTATAAAACTGATTAAGAAAAACAAGTAGAAGTGAATTTGATTGTAATTAAATAAATAAAATATATAAAACAAAAAAGAGACAAAAAAACAAGAGAACTTGTAGTTCACATAGCTTTTATTTGTGTACAAAACACACTTTTTCTAAACTTACTAAGTCCTGTCTTTTCACCGTATCCTGTGGTATACAGTAAATGAAAAACGTAAGTGAAATTAATTAGTGAATGCCTAAGACTTTTTCACAGAGTTTGGTGTCATGTTTTTCAGGACATACAACAAGCAATCTGTGCTACCAGGAATGTTTGATAATGCAGCATTTTTAAAAGAGTGACTTATTATTCTCCTCTAGAATTTCTTCCCAGGCCATTTCAAGTTTATGTATACATTGTTGTCAAGAAATGTGAAGTAACTGAGACTTTTATCCTACTTGTAAAATAAATTAGCTTGCCAGCACAGTTTCATGGGTGCTGGCAGATGACGCAGGACTCCTGAATCAGAAGCTGCGCTTTATTATTTACAGCAAAAATAGTGGCAGAGTGTTAACATACTTGCATTGATGCCCTGAGCCCCAGTGTGCACAGGGTAATGCAGAGGCCAAAAACTCTGCTCTTGGTGGGCTGCACTTCAGGAAAGGAGCCCAGGGCCAAGGTCCCTGCAGTTTGTGAGCAAGAAGCAGACAAGACAGTCCTCTACTCTTGACCTCCTCAGTTGCCTGTGTCACTGCAGAAACTGCTCAGCCAGAGGAGATAAACCTTGCACTCTGGCACACTCAGTGGGAACATTCAGGGTGCTCAGAGCTCACCCAACACTGGTTACACAGAAACACCTGTGGCCTACTGCTGCCTAGCTTACGGCATTAGAGAGACATGAGTTTCAAAAACAACTTTAAAATGCGGTGTTTTTTTTTTTTTTTTTTTTTTGAGACAGAGTTTTGCTCTTGTTACCCAGGCTGGAGTGCAGTGGCGCGATCTCGGCTCACCGCAACCTCCGCCTCCTGGGTTCTGGCAATTCTCCTGCCTCAGCCTCCTGAGTAGCTGGGATTACAGGCATGTGCCACTGTGCCCAGCTAATTTTTTGTATTTTTAGTAGAGACGGGGTTTCACCTTGTTGACCCAGGATGGTCTCGATCTGTTGACCTCATGATCCACCTGCCTCGGCCTCCCAGAGTGCTGGGATTACAGGCTTGAGCCACCACGCCCGGCCCTAAAATGCTTTTTAACATATGTCTAAGTAAGTAGAATCGAGGGCCAAATTTGAAATACTGCAAGTATTTAAGAAATCGTGGAGAATGCAATAAACAGCTTTAGAGCTATAACTTTGAAAACTGTTATAAAGTATTTATCTTAAAGGTATAATTTTGAATCTTTGTAGTAAAATCTAGTTAGAAATTCTAACTTTTTTCTGATGGAATTGAATGAATTGATTATAGAATTCTTAAGATAGTCAAATTGCCCTGGTAATTGGGACAGTTCTAAAAGAGAACAAAAGATGGAGGAGTGCTTTCAGAGCATTAATTCCTATCAGTTTCATAATTGTTTATATTGCTGAGGGGTAGATTGACCGATGAAATTAGACTAAGCTATTTTGGATATGTATATGTATATTTGCATATCCACAGAAGATATTTAGGATATGTATGTGTATGCTGTGGAAAGAAAGGATTAGATGGAGAGAAATTTATGTGAGAAGTGGGAAGCATGAATCTAATAAATGATAATAAGATAGTTGAGTTTGCATATGCAAAGATAATTTTTTTCATGGATCACATGCCCATAAATGAAGAGCAAAAAACTCAGCCACTAGAAGAAAACATAGGAGATATATTTGTGACTTCATCGTAAAGCAGTATTACTGACTAGAAAACTTATAAAGGAATATCAATAGCTATAACTACATTGAAATGTTTAGGAGATAGATTTGTGACTTCATCATAAAGCAGGATTACCGACTAGAAAACTTACAAAGGAATATCAGTTTCAATATCAAAACATTGAAATGTTTTTTAAAAATCCTTCTTATGCAAAAGACACCATACCTCATTTAAAAGACAAACCAGAGTGGGAGTATATTTGCAAGATACGTAACAAAATGTATGTATTTGTAATATATTACAAATTCAAAAACAATTTTAAAAGATCACAGATTCAATTAAAAATGAACAAAGTTTGTGAACAGGCAATTCACAGGACAGGAAACCTGAATTAACAATGAACATTTGAAAAGATGCTTTGCCTTATTAATACTCAAGGGAATGCACCTTGATATTTAATGAGAATAGTGTACTATTTGATGGCCATCGAGTTATCAAAGTTAAAATTATGACCTATGTCTAAGATACGGAAAAATATGAACCCCCACACAGTGAGGTCAGTATAAATAAGACATAGCCATACTGGAAAGCAATTTTGCACTGTCTGCTAATAGTGTTTTTTTTTTTTTAAAGGTCCTGTTTTTTGGAAATCATTATGTGCCAGTGCCTTTTTTTTTTCTTCCCTTCCTACCCAATTAAGAGAAAAGTAACATTTATGTTTATATATATGTATATGTATTTTATTGCACTTTAGGTTCTGGGGTACATGTGCAGAACATGCAGGATTGTTGCATAGGTACATACATGGCAATGTGGTTTGCTGCCTCCATGCCCCCGTCACCTATATCTGTCATTTCTCCCGATGTTAGCCCTCCCCAGCCTCCCTACCCCCGCTGTCCCTTCCCTATTTCCCCCCAGCAGACCCCAGTGTTTGATGCTCCCCTCCCTGTGTCCATATGTTCTCATTGTTCAGCACCCGCCTATGAGTGAGAACATGTGGTGTTTGATTTTCTGTTTTTGTGTCTGTTTGCTGAGAATGATGGTTTCCAGATTGATCCATGTCCCTACAAAGGACACAAACTCATCCTTTTTTTATGGCTGCATAGTATTTCATGGTATATATGTGCCACATTTTCCTTGTCCGGTCTATCATCAGTTGGCATTTGGGTTGGTTCCAGGTCTTTGCTATTGTAAACAGTGCCGCAGTGAACATATGTGTGCATGTGTCTTTATAATAGAATGATTTATAATCCTTTAGATATATATCCAGTAATGGGATTGCTGGGTCAGATGGAATTTCTATTTCTAGACCCTTGAGGAATCGCCACACTGTCTGTCACATGTGTTTTGGAAGATGGGTATGAGGATATTCACTGCAGGATTGTTTGTAATAATAATAAATCAATATAAATGGCCATAAATGGAGAGATGGAAATATAAATTGTGGTTCTTTGTATAGTGGAATATTATGGGGCAATGGAAATCAATAAATTTGATCAAATACACTTGATTCAACAAATACTACATCTTGACACTATAACGTTCAAAAATGCAGTTTTAAATTCTTTGTATTTTTGTTTAGTGATAAAAGCATTGGTATGAAAACAGTTTGAAAAGGGATACATCACATAATGATATGGCAATAGGTCATTCTGTATATGAAGTGGAATTTCAAGTGATCTTATTTCTAATTTATTAAACTTTTGAGGAGGCACTTTATCGAATATTTGACTTTTTCTGGCATAGGTAATTAGCAACTGTTTTCTATTTAAGGTACAAATTAAGTCCAGCAATTGACATTGGCTATGTAATGAAAGCTTTTCACTTTTTTATCTCTCATATCTGTCACCTCATTGTGATATAATCTGATGATTTGTGTTGGGAATTATTTTTTAAGAGAATACCTTTTGATGGGATAGTAACTAAATGTGGTTGTATTCTAGGATGTTAAGGTTAAGTAAGATTAGTATTGTTCTATGGGTCCTTTATTAATGTCTTTTGTTAGGAGTGCAGGGTGTAGAAAATCTGAAATACGTAAGTGCACACATGACGCTCAACAACACACATACATTGTACTCAGTGTCAGTTGCTTGCAACTCAATTATGGGCTTTTTTGGGGAAAAAATGTAGAATTTCTAAACCTTCATTTTAAGTGAGGCTTGAGGGCTTTTAAGGTCTTTCAATATACCTTTAATGCCTTGATGACTTATTTCAAGAAGGCTTTTTATTTTTCTGGTTTTAACTGTTTTCCATTATATTTATTGGATTAATCTGTTTATTAAATAAAGTATGTTTTCAACTGAAATGAATACTACTTGCTTTCTTAGCCTTGTACTTGTAGGCCAGAGTATTTGTCATTCTGGAATAGTTTTACTTAGCTTAAAAATATTTCTAATCATACTATAACTACTTTGAAACACATATCACAAGGTTAGCCTCTTGGGTTCATACCAGAGCTGTAATTATGATATTAGTGGCCTCATGGGATGTTTTAAGTTTTATTTTACAATTTTTATGAAGGTGAAGCTTTAAAGAAAATCTTAGCATTTCAACCTCAGAAGCAATAGAACGCTTACTCCCCCCTGCTCTCGCTGTTGCTCTTCCCCCTTATCATGAGGAATTGGCTTGCATAGTTCATGCTGACTAGTCCAGAGTCCACAAAGCCAGAGGTAAGGAAGGAAGATTCAGAGGGCATAGTTGTAAACCCAGTTGGTGTTTAGAATATCTGAGTTTAGAGAAGATCAAAGCTGTCTTATAAAGATTTTGCTAACTGAATAAGTCGGGTTAACCCAGGATAATTTCCCTGTTAATTAATTTAAATTCAACTGATTACTGATCTTAATTACATCTGCCAATTTCTCACAGCAGTATTTAGATTTGTTTTTTTGGCTTTTGTTTTTGATTTTTGAGACAGTCTCTCTTTTGCTCAGGCTGGAGTGCAGTGGCTTGATCTCGGTTCACTGTAACCTCTGCCTCCCAGGTTCAAGTGATTCTCCTGCCTCAGCCTTCAAAGTAATTGGGATTATAGGCATGTACCACCAGATCTGGATTAGATTCGTTTTTGATTGAGTAGCTGGGAGAAAGAATGTGTATGCTACTAAATGGCCACTGTCTCCCATTTATAGTCCACCTCTTGAAAAAATATACCTTAGAGACCATCCCAACTGGAAACATACAAGAAATGAAATTCTGGAAACACTAGTTTAGCCTAGCTAAGCTGATGTATCACAAAGCCATCACACTAGATAACTTTTTTTCTAAGTAGTATCTCCCTTTATTTTGTTGATTAACAGTAAAGGATACTTTCATTGATGAGTGAGGGATGTAAATTTAGGTGTTATTAAATGATACACAGCTATTTCTGGAAGGTTAAGGTCAGTCCCGGTAACCGGACCCTTTTTTGGCTTATATTTAGCTTATGTTTAATAAATGGGTTTACCTGCCCCTGCCCTACATGTTCTTTGATTTCTTCCCTGGCACCAATTATATGTGTTTAGTGTACACAATCCTTGTAATAGTTAATGTGAAAGAAAATCGTAATTCAGAAGGTTTCTGCCAAAGTAAGATTTTAATTTATTAGAATTTGTGTAATCCAGAGAGATGTCTGATTCTGATCTTAAATGGAAAAAACTATAGAAGCTGGCTAGGGAAACCTTGTTTTCCACGAAAAACTCACATCAACTGAAGATAGTTGAACTCATTTCTTTTTTTCTGTATCCAACAGACTTTTAAAATTTTTCTTTGTAGTAGGCTGTGTGCTAAGTGTTTGAATATCCAGTCAGATATAAGATGCAATGCCTGCCCTTTTGTAGTCAGGATGGACAGATAGAAATTTTAACTAGAAGGGGCTGAGATAAGCAAAGTTGGAAATTATATGTTTTACATAGATACTGTTTTTTTTGTTGGTCACGTGTTCTTAGTTTTTTCCAGTAATGGGTATAACTGAAAGAGACACAGACTCATTTCTAGTCATTCAGGTTTCTTGCATATAATTTTCAAAATTATTAAAAACCTGATGAACGTTTTAAGGAAGAGTATTTTGTACCCTTTTTGTGAAGAAGGCTTTATTTTGGCTTTTGATATTAAATAAGATTATATTTCACTGATGGGCAAGAGTTAATAAATTTAGGTGTTATTAACTGCTGTAATTAAGGTTAAATTTTGTACATGTAAATAAATTGTTTGCAGTTTATGATCTGCAGACATTGAGGTTGAGGTTTCATTTATACTGTAGTAGATTGTAGTAACTAGTCTTTCAGCATGGTTTGCAAAGAAAATCAATCTAATTCAGTTTATAAATTGCTCTTTTCCATAGACTGTCAATTTTGTATTTTGGCAAGAATAACTGTGAGGTAAGCCTAGGAAGAAATGTAACAATTCTGCATTTGCTACTCACTGAAAATGTAAATAGGTATTTAGAGTTTCATACCTTATATGGCTACATGAATTTATTATCCTTTCTTTTTAGAGTAGCATAGCAACAAAAGTAGTCATCAGGCTTTCTGTTCAATATGAGAATCTTTTGGTATGTGTTCTGGTTTATTAATAAAAGTAGAGAGCTGAACTAGAGAGTTGATATTCATTGAACATGATATATCCTCTCCCTTTTCCTAATCAGATTCTTTTCATTTTACTGAATAAACACCTGAGTATGGCCGGCATTTTAGGAAGTGTTGGGCACAAATCCTAACCTTAAGGAGCACATAGTACTGTGAAGTGAAAAGATAAGATATATAGCCATACAGAGTTCCTTGTAAAAATATGTCATTGATAAGAACACGTGAGTAGGACTGTTAGAGAAATTCAGGACAAAAGAACTCTTAAGACATCTTGACAAAAGGGGACTTGGGATCATGGCACATTTCCTGTGGGCCTTAAAAAGAATGAATGTGATGCTACTTGCATGTGGCACAGTGGTAACGGAGATGAAATAAGGAATCAGATTTGAGTTCAGGTTCTGGACCTTTTGCTTATTGATTGAAGGACTTAAGTTATTTTCACTGTTAAAATTTTCACATCTGTAAAATAAGTTAATATCCACCATTCAGGGTTACTAAGATATTAAAGATACTATTTTTAGTATTATTTAATACTTACTGTTTTAGAATATAGGCAGTTAATGGATCCTGAGATATCTATGGTCGTTTTCAAAAAGATGTTTTCTCTAATTATAATGATTATGATTAACATTTAAATTGACCCTTGCTCACAAAATTAACCACAGTAATTATTGATAGCTTACTTTTTAATCATTACAGGGATTTTTATATGGTTGTTACAAAGTTTTAATACCTCAGAAAATGTTTTTCATTGCATTCTCATTTTAGTGTTGTGGTGAATAGCATGTTACATCTGTTTTGTAATTAAAGTGAAGTGAGCCAAAGATATTCTGGAAGAGTAAACTTAACTTTTTGTCCTAGGAAATACGTCTTTAATTACTAGTAGACAAGTGACCTACCCTTGAAAATACTTTCTTGTCACCAGTGAAACATATTTTGGAGCTGTTAGCAAAGACTGGAGCAAATAATAAATTTTTGATTATAGAGTTACGTGGGTTGATAATAGGGAGAGGAATTGAAGAATTTCAGTTTAGTTCCATATCTCTGAAACATGAACATATGTGAAATGATTTCTAATGAAGGAAACAAAACATGGATTCTCTGAACTTTTATTTTGTATTCCTCTGAGAGATTACTCTTTTCTTGACTAATGTAGTTGAATCCTGAAGTATTTAGAGTAAAGAATAAAATAATAAAATGGTTAACATTTAACAAGCCAATCATTATAACACTGGATAATGTATAGAATATATAAAATGTGGCCGTTAGTAGTGGTAAAAAAAAAATCATGTGTTTAACAGTAAGTTTTAGCTAGAAAGAAGGCAGGAATTTTTTAAAAATAGTGTTCGGGGAAATTATAAATGTTGGTTGCATAATTGTAATTCATGAAGGAAGACGTTTGTACAGCTATTTCTACCTGTCTTAAAAGATAGAATTTTTAAAAGGTGGTACAAGATTGTTCTAAAAATGATCCTATTTTACCTTGACTGCCATCTATTAGCTACAAGGCTTTGTAGTGGTGCTGTTAGCTAGGTTTATGTTGACCTATGTTGTCCAAATCCTGCTGGTATCATCGTTGAAGAATAACTTTTTAAAAATGCTTTCAAGTTATTAACATATTTGAATGTATAAGTCTTACCCAAACCAAGTGAAAATAATTCAGTACCTTCAAGAAAATGGAAAAATTGGCATTATTTAACATTAATTATGCTCCATTAACTGTCACTTTTTATAGTTATGTTGCGCTTATCAAATTATGATAAAGGGTTACAAGAAAGATATCACTTTTTATAGTTATCTTGTTAGCCAAATTTCAGTAAAAGATTGGAAGGAAAGTCTAGGATTATTATGGGTTTTGGATGACAGAGATGGTGTAAGTATAGGAAAAATGTATACCTAGAGGACCTAAAGTCACCTAATTTTTCTGATGATGTGAAATTACCCTTGCATTTTTTTCTGCTGAGAAGAATGGGTGTGTCAAATATACGTTAACACTTTGGAATTTAAAGAAAGAACTCCAGTTAACACACTAAGCATTTGCACCATCTAGTATTATATTTTTCATATGCATCAGACATTATGTCATTTAAATTATCAGCCAGTGAGTATAGAGGTATGCTCTTCTTAGTAGCTATACCTGCTGCCACCTGACTTTACAAGGAAAAGCTCTGTAGAGCTTTTACAGAATACCATGCTTTGGACCCAGCTCTTTGAGAATCACTGGGATGTGTTGTAGGTACCTGTCTGTATGTTTTTCAGTTGAAATTGGAAGGATGATTTTCAGATATTTAAATGTGTTAAACCTTAAATGTAACAAATATTTTAGATAAACATATATATTATTAACATTGTGTTTGATTTGCTCTTATTACTCTAATAATTCTAGAACTTTCAAAGGTTGAAAATCGTTACCAAGAAAAGATTATGACATCCCAAATAATTTGGGGCAGGCATTTTATTTTGAGACAGAGTCTCACTTTGTCACCCAGGCTGGAGTGCAGTGGCACAATCTCGGCTCACTACAACCTCCGCCTCCCGGGTTCAAGCAGTTCTCTTGCCTCACCCTCCTGGGTAGCTGGGACCTCAGGCACATCACCACAACCAGCTAATTTTTGTGCTTTTAGTAGAGACAGAGTTTCACCATGTTGGCCAGGCTGGTCTTGAACTTTTGACCTCAAGTGATCCGCCTGCCTCAGCAGATCACTTGTGCTGGGATTACAGGTGTGAGCCATCATGCTAGGCCTATATTTTTTAACCCAGAGGAATCATTGATTACTTGCAAATTTATTTTTTACTGTATCTTTGATTTTGAGGCTTCTTAATTAAGGAAAGGGGATGTACTTATACTTATGTTAACATAATGACAGAAACAATGTCCTGCAGTGGAATTAAGGGGAATCTCTGTTAGCTGAAAAGCCATCTTTTAAGGAAGACGTAGGAAGGGAACAGGGGGGATAGGAGTTACATAGTAAAGGTGTTAAGTGTGTGAGCTAGTCACTGTCTTCAACATCTTCTTTAATCCTTGCAACCTTGTACCCTTTACAGATGAGAAAATAAGATTTCAAAAAATAGTTAACATTTTGTCATACAACCTTGATCAGTCAGCCCTGATAATGTGCTTTCATATAACACAGTGAACGTTGGTGTCACTCCCTCAATCGCAAATAAATAGTTACTAGTCTGTAGGCTCCTTGAGAGCTTGCACGTCTGTTTTCACTTGCCTGTCTTAAACCTTGTTCACTCACAGGGTCTAGTAGTAACTCAGTTATTACTTATTAAATAAATGCATGAATGAGTTGCTCAAGATTACAGGGGCACTGGTTATCAGTCAGCAATGATGAATACTGGATAAGGCCGTAGCACTGTGGTAAGACCCATGGAATTATAAATTATGTGCCTGTTTCCTTGCCAAGAATCTCAAAAGTTTATGCCAACAAAGCTCTTTCATACCTACATAAATATGTATTCCTGGACATTATCATAAGATAGAGTCATTATTCTGTACAGTTGTGTTTGTCACTGCTTTTCACTGATGTGTTCACGGTTACATGAAGACAGCTGTAAATTAATCTTTGGGCAATATGAACACTACAAATATGCGCAGTGCCAATAGGTGGAATAGGACATCGCAGCCTACCAACTAAAAATAATGGAACTGCTATTCATCTTCTATCTTAACATTCCAAGGATGAAACACCTTTTATAACATAGTCAACTGTGTGCTGTTGCTTTCTTACATTTTGGAAATCCTAATATATAACATTAGGCTGTGATCTTTTGCTTCAGGAGGAAGTAAGGCAGAGACTCTGTGGATCCTTCAGCATAATTCTGACTTTGCTTGTGGTTGTGGATCATGGGACTCTGGTTCAATTCAGTTTTGTGTTTTTTCATTTTAATTTCAAAGAAGGCAAGTAAAATATTCTCTTTCAGTATTGCCTGATTTTTTTTAAATGAATCTTGAATTTTTCAGGTATTTTCCCTAACTGATGTAGGAAAATATACATGTAGAATGCATGAGAAAGCACTATATGGCTTAGGAACTTAGTAATCATTTAACCAGTATATTTTATGTTACCTGCTATTTTCAGTTTATAATCTAGAAATTTAATAACGAATGTTTCTTAAGTGCTTACCATATGCAAAAATTCCGATGGATATTTTAGGGAAATCGTTTCTAATACAGAAAGACAGTTTAGCATGTGTTGAATAAATGCTTACAGAAACCATGGATTCTGTAGTTCTATTTAAATGAATTTGTAATATGTTAATTATAACAGTATGCATATATGTTGAAAAACTAGTATATTTGTATTCGACATTTTATTTATAGAATTCAGAGCTACTTTGTACATATATGAGACAAATACAGAAATGAATATTTCTAAAACTGATGAAAATATTGTAAAAGAAGTGCAGGTTCATATCTGTGCAGGGCAGAAGAAAAATAGCTACTGGTTATGTACTAAACTTATTTTAAATGCCTTGTGAATCATACAGAAAACTAAAAGGCACAGTCTTTGCTTTCTAGAGCTTACTATCATGTACACTGGAATATTAAAGTACAATGTTAAGTATTCTAGAGCCATAAAATTCAATGGAAGCATAGTGTGGGGGTTGGGGAAATGAACTCAGAGTAGGATAATGGGAAAACAGTTAAGGAATAGGTAGTATTTGAACTCATTCTTTGGTTTCATTAAGTTTTATGAATTCCCTTTATTATTTTTCTGTTTTGTGTACTGCTTGTGGCATAATAGTAGTCACGATTTATCCCACCTTTCAGGATGCTGTAACGCTCCTCCTTAATGCAGCATTTCATATCCAAACCCTTCATGGAGGGCAGTTTAGTGCTTTGATCAGCTGAGCTCTCTTCCAGTCTAAAACCCCGAAGATTACAGTTGTGTCTTTATTAAGCTGCTTTTTCCTAAAAATTGTAACTAAACACGAATTCATATTTTTATGTAATGGTTAATATGTTTTTATTGACTAAGTTGATTAAAAAATAAATTACCTTAAGGTAGTACGTTTCATTCTTAAAGTACATTTTCAATTTTATTTTTCTAAATTATAACCCCTAGTCATGTCATTTTATTTGTTGTTCAGTCATCCCTTTTCTTTATGTACTTTCCTACAGTCATCTCTTCTAGATTCCAGCCTGTTGATATCGTAGTTGCATTATGGTAACATTAATTGCAGAGCTCTTAGATGATGGTTACTCTATGTACTATCCAAATCCTAATACATTTAAAACTGATCGTAGCTCTGTGATGTAAATACTGTATTTATCTCTCTTTTGTAGGTGAGGAAACTGAGGGATAGATAAGTTAAAGCATTTTGCCTGACACTAAATGACTATTAAATGTGTAGTAAGTATGGTATCATAAATTCCTTAGAGCATCAGAAAAATGAATATTAAACATTCATATTTTTAAAAACTCTTATAAAACAATTGTTTTGTTTTGAATCTCTGTGGGATTTATACCTAAATAGAATTCTGCCTGAAAAATGGAGCTTTTGCACAGTGAACCGTGTACTGCCATTCATTCTCGTTAAAATTTACATCAGTACATAAACCTGTTAATGACCTTTGCTTGAGATAGGCTATATCTGTATTTTTCAAAATAATCTTCTTGTTCCTTGTTATTGTCTTCAGTGAAATAATTGTAATCTTGATGTTGGCTTTTAAATACTGTATTTACCCTTTTTTCTTAATAGGCAGTTGTCTGGTCTTCAAAGGCAGTCCTATGTCATCTGAAGTCAGTTTAAATGAGTGCATTGAGTCAGATTTCTGCCCATCAGTTTATCTCATTTTTTAATGAGAATACGTGATTATTATAATGCCTACCTCTAAGATTATTAAAAGGATTAAGTTGTTTTATGAATATCAGGTGCTGAGTATAAAGCCCCATGTGTTATTTTTTGTTTTAGTCGATATTGATTGCACTCACTTTATTTTTGTATCTCATGCTGTGCTTTAGTAGATACTGAATAGTTAGGGAGTACTTATTAAAAAGCCTGTGCTAAAGGATATGGAGATGAGTCTGATTCCATGCTCCTTGAAACTTTTTAGGAATCATATGTATCAGACTGATTATGTCAAAAGAAAAAGCAAGAATTCAGAAAACATCCTGTCTGGGAGGACCTGGAAGGAAAGGGGTAGATTTTATTCAGAGATGATTATTGAAACTGGGATTTTTAATGCTTTAGAAAGGTAAATGAGTATAGGTAGAAATGTTAGTCTTTTATTTACGTATTTTTCCCTCGGTGTACTATCAGTAAGTAAAATATTCCAATTGGATATTTTAAAACATTACATTCTAAAACAATTGCTCATTTTTCTATGCCTTTACTTATCTTGTGTCTTCTAGATGATGGCGAGCATAAGACCTAGTGTACAAAATCTCACATATGAATTAGTGAAAGGATTCTTCTAATGCTGTGAGGAAATATTTTGGGCTTCCATGGGCATTAACTAATTTTATATGGGTGCTTGTTAGCAGTAGGAACTCAGCCCAAAGTTTCTATATGAGAGGATTTCTCAACAGTCCATTATTGCTATCATCACTATTGTTGTTAAACATTAGCCAGCTTTCAAATTGTTGGGAAATAACATTTTAAATCACTTGATTACTTCTGTCTTTTTGTGGGAAACTTTTTGTACATAATTAATTCACTCTTCTCAGCCTTAACTATATTTCATCAAGATCATATTCAACTTTTCAACTGATCTTGTTCAGAATTGTTTCTTCATGCTAGAAGCAGCTCATAACTAGAGAAATCTCACTCATTTTGGTCATCATGAGGCCAGAACAGTATTATTTGGCTAGTACTGGGGTTACATAAATTCAGTTTAGACATACAGTAATTAATAGTTAAATCTGTCAAATTAATGTATGAAAAAGGGAAGAAAGATGTGCCTGGCAGACTATAAGTATTGTGTCCGTAGGAGCTAGATGTTATAGTCCTGTTGTTTTTAACTTTGAAATTTTTGTCATAAAACAATAAAAGTTACTTGAATTTAGCAACTTGTTCCATTGTGCTTAATTTAATAAGTATTTGTTGAATGCCTGGTGCCTATAAAGGCTTTCTTAGATGATGGTTTCAATGGACTGAATATAAAATTACCCTAATCTTCATATTGTATTAAAAAATAATTTGCTTTGAAAAGGTTATTTTTGTTGGACTCATGTTCAGGTTTTAAAAAACCTTTTGAGGTCTGCTTTTATAACTGAGTCAGTGAGGAATTAAATTATATGAAATCTATTTTATGCCCAGTTTCTCAACAAACATTTCTTAAACTAACTTAAGATTATATATACAACTGGAGATGGTAATATGTCTAAGCTTTGATAATATAGATTAAAATTTGTATATTCTCAATAAGCATGTTATTGGAACCTTGATTTGCATCAGTATGTAACACTTTTCATTTCCATTTGGAGGGGTTTTGGTGAATGAACTTTTACGTTAAGAGCACAGTAGGAGCTAGAAGTCTTGTGCTCATTTGCTTGACTACAGACGCATAATTAAAAGAGACTGTCAGCAGGGGTGGGACAATCAGTATTCTCTAATGCTTCATGTTGTAGAATCCCTTCGTTGTTCCAACAGGTACTGTAATTAGAGCATACTTTTAAACTTCATAGGGCAGTGACTCATCAAGCTTTTTCAAAAATCCAGACAAAGGTAGTTTCTCAAATGTTGAGATTATTTTTTTTACTCAATATTTTTACATTACTGTATACAGTGGCTTCAAAAATGAAATGGAAGTTACTGAAAAGTAGTAAAATTTAGTTACGGTGGTGTGAATTAGTCCTAACTTAGTAATAATGTTGGAAATAGTGCATTATATGTTAATATCTAATTTTAATTTTAACAACCTCACCTTTTGGAAACTTTAAAAACTGGAGAAATTTTATGTAAGTGAAACAGCTACAGATTTATCCTTTTTGTATATATGTATCATTGTAACTTGATAGGTGAGTCTCTCATTTAGGGAGAAAGCATTTTTGTAGGTGCAAGAGATCTGTTATATGAGATGTTTTTCTCCCAGTTCTTGATATTATTCTGGATGTGACTTCAGAAATTAATTGATGGAGAAAGAATACTTGGCTTGAAGTTAGGAGATAGGACAAATACGGAAAGACAAAACCAAATCTACCAAATAATGTCGTCGATCCCTTTATCTGCCTCCAAAGTCCCCACCAGCTCTAAAATTCTGTGAGGACAAGATGTTCTACACAAAAATATTTAAAAGTAAAAAGGTAAAGTTAAAAATTCTAGAGATTCCCCAATTCTGTGTTCTCTTTCTGGGTTTTCACTAATTTATGATGCTGTTTTATGACAGTTTCTCGTGTAGGTGATGTGTTGTGCTAGGAATTAGTTGGGTGCATGCTCTAAAGTTGTTCTGGCTAGGTCTGGCAGCTTGGTGGTGGTACAACACTTACTGTCTGACTTGACTAAATCATGTTACATGTTGGTAAGATCGATAGTCCCATATTCATGTACCTTATGAGGATTGAATGGGGTGATGTATTTATATTGCTTAGCATCTTCCTTGGCAAGCAGTAAGTGTTAGATCATCATTTTCATTTTTAAGTTTATTTATCATCACTAAGGCTAATTTATCTCACCATAGTATACTTGTCAAGAATGTAGACCATAGTAAAGAATCATTAATAATTGAGACTGTTTGCTCTGCCATCAAGTGTGAATGGATTATAAAGTTGCCTAGTATGCTACTAAATTTTAATTTGCTGTATAAAATAAAGCTATTTTCCATTTCTTTGGAACCTCTCTTGTTATTGAATCCTACCTTAAAAGAGTGAAGGTCAGTGGTTTTGAGCTCTGAACACATTTGTACATATATTGATTATTTATTTGTAATTTGCCTTTGCTGTCACTTTGCTGTGATATTGAGATAGAACTTTAGTCTTGCAGTTTAAAAAATACTTTGTTGATATTTTTTTTTTAAACCAGCTCCTGGATTTATTGACTCTTGTGAAGGGTTTTTTATGTTTCTATCTCCTTTAGTTCTGCTCTGATCTTAGTTATTTCTTGTCTTCTGCTAGGTTTTGAGTTTTTTTGATCTTGCTCCTCTAGCTCTTTCAATTTTGACGATAGGGTGTCGATTTTAGATCTTTCCTTGCTTCTCATGTGGGCATTTATTGCTATATATTTTCCTCTAGACACTGCTTTAAATGTGTCCCAGAGATTCTGGTATGTTGTGTCTTTGTTCTCATTGATTTCGATGAACATCTTTATCTCTGCCTTCATTTCATTGTTTGTCCAGTCAACATTCAAGAGCCAGTTGTTCAGTTTCCATGAGGTTGTGCAGTTCTGAGTTAGTTTCTGAGTTCTGAGTTCTAATTGGATTGCAGTGTGGTCTGAGAGACTGTTGTGATTTCCGTTCTTTTGCATTTGCTGAGGAGTGATTTACTTCCAACTATGTGGTCAGTTTTAGAGTAGGTGTGGTGTGGTGCTGAGAAGAATATATTTTCTGTGGATTTGGGGTGGAGAGTTCTGTAAATGTCTGTTAGGTTTGCTTGGTCCAGGTCTGAGTTCAAGTCCTGGATATCCTTGTTAATTTTCTGTCTGGTCAATCTGTCTAATATTGACAGTGAAGTGTTAAAGTCTCCCACTATTATTGTGTGGGAGTCTAAGTCTCTTTGTAAGTCATTAAGAACTTGTCTTATGTATCTGGGTGCTCCTGTATTGGGCGCATATATATTTAGGATCGTTAGCTCTTCTTGTTGCATCGATCCTCTTACCATTATGTAATGTCCTTTGTCTCTTGATCTTTGTTGGTTTAAAGTCTATTTTATCAGAGACTAGGATTGCAACTCCTGCTTTTTTTTTTTTTTTTTTTTGGCTCTGCATTTACTTGGTAAATCTTCCTTCATCCCTTTATTTTGAGCCTATGTGTGTCCTTGCATGTGAGATGAGTTTCCTGGATACAGCACACCGATGGGTTTTGACTTTTTATCCAGTTTGCCAGTCTGTGTCTTTTGATTGGGGCATTTAGCCCATTTACATTTAAGGTTAATATTGTTATGTGTGAATTTGATCCTGCCATTTTGATACTAGCTGACTGTTTTGCCCATTAGTTGATGCAGTTTCTTCATTGTGTCGATGCTCTTCAGAACAGGAAAAAATTTTTTGCAATCTATACATCTGACAGAGGGCTAATATCCAGAATCTACAAAGAACTAAAACAGATTTACAGGGAAAAAAGCAAAGAGACCCATTTAAAAGTGGGCAAAGTGAACAGACACTTTTCAAAAGAAGACATATGTGAGGCCAACAAACATGAAAAAAATGCTTATCACTGATCATAGAGAAATGCCAATCAAAACTACATTGAGATACCGTCTCATGCCAGTTAGAATGGCAATCATTAAAAAATCCGGAGACAACAGATGCTGGAGAGGATATGGAGAGATAGGAACACTTTTACACCTTTGGTGGGAATGTAAATTAGTTCAATCATTGTGGAAGACAGTGTAACAATTCCTTAAGGACCTAGAAATAGAAATTCCATTTGCAGCAATCCCATTACTGGGTATATATCCAAAGGATTATAAATTGTTCTATTAGAAGGACACATGCACACAGATGTTCATTACAGCACTGTTTACAATAGCAAAGACTTGGAACCAACCCAAAGGCCCATTGATGATAGATCGGATAGGGAAAATGTGGCGCATATACACCATGGAGTACTATGCAGCCATAAAAAACGATGAGTCTGTGTCCTTTGTAGGGACATGGATGAACCTGGAAACCATCATTCTCAGCAAACTGACACAAGAACAGAAAATCAAACACCACATGTTCTCAGTCATAGGAGGGTGTTGAACAATGAGAACACATGGCCACAGGGTGGGGAGCATCACACACTGGGGTCTGTTGGGGGGAACTAGGGAGGGGACAGTGGGGGTGGGTCATTGGGGAGGGATAACATGGTAGAAATGCCAGATATAGGTGATGGGAAAGAAGGCAGCAAACCACATTGCCATGTATGTACCCATGCAACAATCCTACATGTTCTTCACATGTACCCCAAAACATATAACACAATAAAATAAAATACTTTGACACATCTTGTTTCCTGTTCTTCTGGGCCATCAAAACAAGGTAGCATTGAGGTTTTAGAGTAAAAGAAAAGCAGTCTTTGATGGGATGTGAAAACCAGACCTTGTAACCATTATTGTAGAAAATCTGGGAGAATTGAAGAGAGATGGAGTAAGTTTGTCATATACACCTGATAACTAAGGAGAAAGAAAGAAGCAGGCATGGAAACCAAGATATATGAGCAAGGGCAAATATATGAAGGATTATCTAAACAGACACAATAATCATTAGTATAGCAGAGCACTATGGGAAAGCTGCAGCATATTCATGCACAGTTTGATATTTGATTTTAATGATGCTCTTCAATCCAAAAAGTTCAATTATTCAATTCAGTAAATACTTGTTTAGAGCCAGATATATATAAAATCAATGTGTTCAGACTGTCAAGAGTATGAAAATTAATGAGATGATTCTGATATTTAACTTGGAGCAAACTTTCTAATAGCTACAAAAAACAGTGAACAGATAACTAAGTACTGTATGACACAGAAAAGGAAGAAATAAAAGTAAATATTAAAGAAGGGTAAAGGAGGCATTCTGGACATAGATGATAACTTCCATAAAGTTATGGGTATCAAAATTCTTGTTTGGTTAATGGCCAATATACACCATGGAGTAAATCTGAGCCTATGGTGGGAAGTGAATAAACACAGCACTTCATGTTTGTGTGGATAGACATGAATGGGTGCCTGTGCAGCACCCAGTCTCTATTAAAGCACAAGTAAGCCATGACTGTGTTTCAGAGATTTCCTACAAAGCCGTAGCTTCTAAAAATCCATGCTTATGCAGAACATTCATTCAGGATGAGTAATAGCTGAGACATAATTGTGGACAGATTTGGAGCAAGGAGGTATGAACCCCCATTTGGACATATGGAGTTCAGACTGCTTTAGAGACCAAGGTACACATTTCCAGTTGGCAGTTGAATTTGGAGGTCTAGAAATTGGGGGACAGTACTGTGCTGGAAAATGTAAATTTGGGAATATTTTGATGCAAAACTGTGTTCTTCTATATTGCTGAATATTTAGTGGTGCATATATTATGAAACTATACTGCGTTTGGTAACTGTAAAACAGACAGCATGGTAATAGTAGTCATGAGCTATTTTTTTTCCGCATTAATATCCCAGCGATTAACCCCTGAAAGATTATTTGAAATATAATTGGAAAAAGAAATGCCTAATAGACCACCGTTTCTGATAGATACACCATTTTTGGTGTGTATCCATGTTGTCATTCTCTCCTCTCTGCTTATTTCAACCTTTTCTTTGTCCTGATTTATTTATTAAAGTAAGAAAATGAGGTTTGTGAATCGATTCTTTTTGTGTGTGTGTGACGGAGTCTTGCTTTGTTGCCCAGGCTAGAGTGCAGTGGTATGATCTCAGCTCACTGAAACCTCCACCTCCCGGGCTCAAGCAATTCTCTTGCCTCAGCTTCCTGAGTAGCTGGGACTGCAGGCACCCGCTACCACACCCAGTTAAGTTTTTTTTGTATTTTTGATAGAGACAGGGTTTCACCATATTGGCCAGGCTGGTCTTGAGCTCCTGACCTTGTGATCTGCCCACCTTGGCCTTCCAAAGTGCTGGAATAACAGGCGTGAGCTAATATGGATATTTCGAGGTTAGAAGTAAGCATCCTATAAATTGTATTTATACTTAATTTCTGACTAAAAGAAGACCTTTTGGGGTGTATTTTATTGATTTCTCTTTAATACCTTTCATTCCCAGATTGCCTTTATAATCTGCTTAAAAAACAGAATGAGATCACAGGGAGAAATACTATTTGTATTAAATAATTACAACTGAAGGAGTTTAACTCTTTTTGAGCTGGAATGGACTACAGTAGGATAAACGTGGCTTCTGGGCAGCATGACCTTAAAGCCTTTTTGTGTGTGACATTTGATGTGCAAATGGATGAATGATTTTTCTGAGGCCCAATGTGGAGAACGGGTCTTTTTTGTCTGTCTCTCCACTGCCCCCCCAAACACTAAAAGAGGTGCTTTTAGTGTTTACTCTCAAATTGCTACATTGGATTACTGATTGCTACCTTGTTTTGAAGTGTCCACTTCACTTATTCCTTGTGGTGACAGCTCAGTGGGCCCTGTTCAACTGGAAGCTTAATCCCTCAGTTTTGTGTAAAATGTATAATATTGATGATTTTTCTCCCTCTGCTTTCTATTTCTTTATATTGGTGATTGGACATCTGTCATTTCAGTTTCTGAATCTCTTAGAAGTCCTCTAATATTTATACAGTATATGCCATTTTTTATCTCTATCTTCTAATTTGTGAGTTCCTCAGTTTTTCTTCCAATCTTCTATCAAGTTTTTCATCTTTGCTCTCATGGTTTTAGTTTCAGGAGTTTCTGTTTGTATTCAGAATTTTTAAATCTAGCATTATTTTTTTGTTTCAGCATTGCAGTGTCTTAACTCTCTGAAGGGTCAGTCGTTCAAGTCTCCTGCTCCCAAGATGTGGGCCTGGGTTCCCTCTCTTTGCATGTGGAGTAGGGGAGATTGCTGGACAGCCCAGCCGTCAGTTTGGAAGTTATCCTGTCAACTGTTCTGATGCAGAAAGTGTTTGACTTCCTTTTGGAATCAATTTCTGGTCTATTGCTGGGAATTAGGGATTGCTTAATACCTAGTCATTTGTGGACAGGGGGATATGGGGATTGAAATGCTTTTCAGTGAGAGTTCATCTAGTCCAGCAATCTCAGCCCCACCCTCACCTCCATTTCCACTGCTGCCCATTTCCTCAGTATTTTTTGTGGAAGGCAGGGATTGCAAGGAACTCAGTTTCTGTCATAACTAGTGTCTTCTAAATTTTAAGTTAGCCATCTGCTTTCTACACTCTTAATTTTTAAATGGTTTCCTTTCCCATTTTCTTATTTCTTACGAGTTTGTACATTTTATTCATTTATAGTAGACCCAGAGTTTTGCTATGTTTCCATGGCTGGCCTTGAACTCCTGGGTTCAAGCAGTCTTCCCGCCTCGACCTCCCAAAATGTTGGGATTACAGGCATGAGCCACTGTGCCTGGCCAAGTTTGTACATTTCAAACTCGACAGTGTTGTAGAAGAATTTTTGGCGGGAGTCTAAGTCCATGGTTTCATTAGTTCTCCATCTTTGAAAGTTTTTGCTCTTTAAAAAAAGTATAAGCAAAAATACTGATTTTGAAGCAAACAGGGTAGGTGTGGCTTTCTCTCATTTTTATATTTTAAATTATCATTTAAGTTGTTGAACTAATAAAAGTATGCATTGGCCAAGGTGTTTTACACCTTAAAAATTTATTCCTTCAATAAAGCAAAATGAAAAATTATACTTCAACTTTGTTTCTATCATGTACCTAATTATTTCCTTTTCAAATTCTCTGGCTTTTCTTCATGTGTAAGGTTTCTGTGGCAAGTCACAATTTTAGTTTTTATTCCTAAGCTTTTCTCAAATATATTGTATTATAAATGTTCCACAGTTTTCATTATATTAGTATCTATATGCATTAGTGTTTGACACACACACACACACAGCTTTAAATGTCTTTATAATAACATCTCTGTCACTTCTAGATAGGTTTGGGTTGATTGATTTTTGAGGGGGTGGTCTCGTGTTGCATTTTTCTTTTTTGCATGCACATTAATTTCTAATTGGATGCCAGACTTTTTACCTTGTCGGATATTTTTATATTCCTGTAAATAGCTTTGAGCTTTGTCCTTGGACACAGTTAAGTTAGTTGAAAATAATTTGAGGCATTTGGTCTTTCTTTTAAAATGTATTTAGTTTGTACTGGATCAGCGCTCAGACTAGGTTTAGTAATTTCCTACCACTGAGGCAAGACCTTTCTGTGTACCTTACCCACTGGGAAACATTGAAGGCTTTCAATCTGGTTCTTTTCCAGAGCCAGGCACTTTGACCTGGAATTGTTTGGGGTGGTTCCTTCCCTTGGCCTCTGGAATTTCCTCTCAAGGATGCAGTGATCAGTGTTCAGCTGAATAGTTGAGTGGGTAGCTCTTGCAGGACTCTTGTGAGCTCTGGCTGCCTCAGTTTCCCTGGATTCTTGCTTAGTCTCTTCATGTCAGGGAGTTGTCTGGAGACACTCAAGCCAGTGAGTGGGGACAGTCATAGGCTCAACTCGGTTTTTCCCATCTCTTTATGTTGTTTGTCCTTAGTTGTCTGATGTACAGTGGCTTGAAACTTGTTTATATGTTTTGCCTGTTTTTTGGTTGTTTCAGCAGGAAGGTAAATCTGGTTTCTGTTACTATATCTTGCCTGGAAGCAGAAGTCCCTCATACATATGCATTTAGGCAAATAAGTACATTTTCAGGCCCACCAAATAAAACCAGACCAGTAGCTTTTTTGTAGGTCTCCCCATAAAAAAGATAAATAAAAATACTAATTTTGGTGGGAAAATATTTTTGTTGTTCTTTAACATAGCAATTGAAATCTGGATAACAATTTTTCTTGCCACAGTAGCAATATTAATACACATTTTATTCTTGCCATACAGATAACCCTGAGGTTCCCGTTTTCTTGATTCATTGACTGCTTAGTTTCCCATTTAGTTTGCAGGGTGTACCCTAGTCAAAAAGAAATATTTCGTCGTTCTGTTTATTAAATATCTACAAACAACTCAATTCCTATTTATATTAAAAACCGTGAATTGAAATAGACTATGCTTATATTTTATTTGTAAATAACTGTTATTTATTAATGGCATTTGTGTTTCCTTGGGTGCTGTTCAAATTCTCAAAAGTTTTCAGTCAGATTGCATACTGCCACCCTCTTTTATTGTTCCACATTGATTTTTGTATGGACTTGATTTTTATTACAGCAATCACTAAAAAACTTGCTTTGTAAAGATATGACATCATAAAGAATGTAATGTGATCTTATGTTGAAACAGTCAGATATCCTGAGCTGGTGGTTCACATAGTGTTGGGCAGATGGTACCCCGTAAGATACTGTGCTGACTCAGAGTTCACTCTTTGAAAGACATAGATGGCCCAGCATAGGATTGTGTCTGATAGTTTTTCTGTATTTCTTTACAATGTGTGGATGCATTTTCATCCTAAAGATATATTAACTAAAAACAAAGCAGAAGCATTTACTCTTAAAATATATTTTTACTTTTATTGGCCAAGTTCAAACATGTTAATTGTTGCAGAAAGCTGTTTTATTATGCCTGCTTTCTTTTATAGGAATCTAACAATTAGGTAAATAGTGACTTTTAAAATAAAGGTCCAACAACAGCAGATAATTATTGTCTGTGATACCTTGCTGTGAGCCAGGTGCATTTATATATAATATTTAATATTACTTACATTTTTATTTTATTTACAAACACAATTTTACTGTTCTCTAAAATGTAAAACAAAAACAATTTTGAAGTTATGGCCAACTCTACTTCTTAACCTCCCTGTAGCTTGACAAGGTTTTCAACATGGGGATATTCCTTATTAGAAGACATTAAGGAAATGACATAATAGTCTCTATGAAACTAGTATTTATGGCTTGATATAATTAAAAAGTAGCCTTATAGTTAAAATATGATCTGATGAGAATATAGTTAAAATTGTTTTCATAATTACTCAACACATGAAATACTTAAAACAAGTGACAGTCATCTTATACATCTATATGCAAAATACCTTTTCTAATGTTCAGTACAACCAATGTTATTAAAAGCAGTTGTAATGAAGTAGAAAGATTACTGAATTAAAGAATGAAATCCTTCTGTTTACTCATAAGTAAAATGTAGAAATAATGACATGTTTCTCAAAGTGTTTTTCTTGGTAATGTAAGGACAGTATCATATATATGTTTCTTACTGTATAGGCCCACTCTAGGGACTGATCTTTAGCATCTGGTTCCGTGCTTGGTAGACAGTAGGTGCTCAGCAAATACTTGTTGAATTAACTGTTACTTGACCCAGTAGTCTCAAACATTGAATCAAGCGTTGAAGACCCAGAAAAATAATTCAAAGATTTGTAATGCCATCATAGCAAAATAATGCAAACATAGCTGAAATTATTGAAAACAGGTTAGTATTATGAAAGATGTACTCTCTCTTTAAAGAGAAAAATGTGTAATCGTGTACTCTGTAAATTTTTTAGGAGGAGCAAAATAGAGGCAAGCCCAACTGGGAGCATCTCAATGAAGATTTACATGTACTAATCACTGTGGAAGATGCTCAGAACAGAGCAGAAATCAAATTGAAGAGAGCAGTTGAAGAAGTGAAGAAATTATTGGTACCAGCAGTAAGTAATAATTTCTAGACCTTAGTTTTGGGCCTTGTCTTTTTTTGTCAGTTTATTTTAAATTATTGCAATGTGTATAAAGAATAGGTTAGCACTTGTTAGAATTTCATTTAAGCATAAAATTTTTAAAAAATTATTAATTTTAAATGTAGTTTAATAGACATAGACATTGCTCAACTACTTGGAAAACCTGTTTATTTTTGAGAAGGATGTGTTATGGAGGGAAGAGCAAATTCAATGATCTGCGAATTTGCTCTTCAGTAATAGAAGCTAGTCTGCTTTCTTATTTACTACCATAAAATATACCAGAACTATTTAAAAAAAGGTTAAAATGTATCGAGCATTACACATGAAAACGCTTACATAACGTACATGGTGCCTTTTACACAGTCAAGAGAAGTGTTAACACATGTCAGGATTCAGTATTAAGTCTTAACTATAATACATAGTGCACTGCTGCAGTCATTTCATAGCTGCCTCCTGTTACTACTGTGGTGAGCTCAAGTGTTGTGAGTATTCACTTAAAATGCTTTGTGACTCTCATCATCCCAAGTGAGCATTTCGTGTCTTTGGTCAATTGCATTATTGCAGTAAAAGGTGATCTCTCACAGTTCTCGAGTATTTTTTGTCATGTTTAGTACAATATTGTAAACCTTAAGTAGTACCAGGGAACCCATGGGAATTCCACTAGTGATGCTGGATGTGCTTCCAAGAAGCAAAGATAAGTCATGACATTACAAGAAAAAGTTGAATTGCTTCACATGTAGATTGAGGTTCTCTGGTTGTGGTTGCCACCATTTCCAGATAAATGAATTATTGGCGGGGGGCGTGGGAGAAGTAGAGGAAGTTGGTGAAGACACCTCTAGCTGTGCCACCAGTTAGGAAAACCTTGCACTTTTTGTGAAATACCTTTTTATCACCTGTTGCAGTTGCAGCTTTTATGTGGGTGCAGGATTGCTATGAGAAAGGCATAGCTATTGATTCTAATATGATTTGAGTAAAAGCAAAGTCATCAGATGACAACTTAAAGCAAGAGGAAAGTAAAGGATCTAAAGCTGGAGAAGTTAATGCCAACAAAGGATGATTTGATAGTTTAAGAAAAAGATTTGGCTTAAAAAAAAGTCAAGAGAAACAGCTTCTGCTAACCAAGAGGCAGATGAATTCTCAGATGCCATTAAGAAAATTATTGAGGAGAAAGTTTATCTGGGTGAACAGGTCTTTAATGCAGATCAAGCCACCTTATTCTGGGGAAGAAATGCCATAAAGGACATTTTTAAGTAAGGAAAAGAAGTGAGCAGCATTTAAGGCAGCAGTAGGCTAACTACTGTTTTGTGTAAATGTTAAGTCAGGTTTATGATTAGGACTGCCCGTATGTATAAAATTGCTAACCCTGGGTCTTGAAAAGATAAACACCAGCTTCCACTCTTTCAGTTGTACAGCAAGATGGCCTGGACAATTAGAACCCTTTTCCTAGTTTAATTCAATCGGTGCTTTGTCCCTGAAGTCAGGAAGTGCTATATCAGTAAGGGGCTGCCTTTTAAAGTTTTTTTTTTTTTTTTTTTTTTTTTTTTTGACAATTCTCCTGGCCACTCAGAACCTCATGAATTCAACACTGAGGGTGTCAAAGTGGTATACTTGCCACTAAACATAACGCTAATTCAGCTTCCAGTTCAGGGGGTCATAGGGACCATTGAGGCTCATCACACATCGTACTCTATAGAAAGGATTGCTAGGGAAGAGAACCCAAATAGAACATCATGAAAGTCTGGAAGGATTACAGCACTGAAGATGCCATTATTATTATAGAAAAAGACATCAAGCTCAAAACAATAAATTCCTAGAAAAATGTGTCCAGTGTTGCGCATGACTCACTGGATTTGATGCAGAGCCAATCAAGGAAGTCCTGAAAGAGATGCGGATATGGCAAAAAGGTGGTGGGTGAAGTGTTTTAAGATGTATATCTTGGAGAAGTCTCATAGTTAATAGATGCCACTCCAGAGGAATTAACAGAAGAGGATTTGGTGGAGATAAGTCCTCCCCAACCAGTGCCAGACAATGAGGAGAACATAGAGGAAACCGTACCAGAAAACAGATGGACATTAGGTAGTCTGGCAGAATGGTTTCAGTTATACAGGACTGCTTTGGATTCTTTTATGGCACGGATAATATGGGCGTTGAAAATAAAGCACACAGTGGAAAAAGGATTGGTATTGCATAGAAATGTTTTTAGATATTTAAAAAAGATAGACGTTATCTATTTCTGTAACCTTAGGTCATTTTCTTTTTAAATTTAATTTTTTTATTTTGTAGACAGAGGGTCTCCCTCTGTTGCCCAGGCTGGTCTCAAACTCCTGAGCTCAAATGATCCTCCTGCCTTTGCCTCCCAAAGTGCTTGAATTACAGGTGTGAGCAACTGCACCCTGCTTCAATAACATTTTCTTTTTTGTAGCATACTTTATTGCAAGAATACAGTATATAATACACAAAATATATGTTGATCAACTGTGAGTAAGACTTCCATACAACAGTAGGCTATTAGTAGTTACATGTTGGAAGAGTTGAAAGTTACAAAAGGTTTTTTGACTGCACACAGTCTGTGTTCCTAACAATCTAACCCTCCCTTGTTGTTTGAGGATCAACTGGATGTTGTTGTTAGTATCCTTTAGATTTTCTATTTAGCCAGTCACCTGTAATCTCCTGTCTTGCTTACCATTTTTATTTCTAGTATTTAGCATGGTGCCCAGCACATAGCAATAACATAATAAATTGAAAAGTTAATAATTGAATCTTGTCATAAGGTCAAACTAGTTCCTTCATCTTCACCATAGAAATGCATAAAATAACTGCATTTTCCTAAAGCATCAGGTGATTTGGGTTTTTACTTAAATAGATGTGGGAGATGGAATACGTCATACTTTCGAGAATCCACGTCCTGGTTTTTGAATCTCAGCTTTGTGACTTTAACTGTCTTCAATTTCTCATCTATAAGATTGGAACATGGCCAGGCATGGTGGCTCATGCCTTTAATCCCAACACTTTGGGAGGCTGTGATGGGAGGTTCGCTTGAGGTCAGGAGTTTGAGACCAGCCTGGGCAAAATAACAAGACCCCTTTATACAAAATAAATTGAAAAATTATCTGGGCTTGGTGGCCCATGCCTGTGGTCTCAGCTACTTGGCTAACATGGAAGGATCACTTGAGCCCAAGAAGTTGAGCTATGATAGCACCACTGCACTCCAGCCTTGTTGACAGAATAAGACCCTGTCCCTTGGGGTGGGGGGCAGATTGGAGCATTATTAAACCCCTACAGTTATTGTGAAGATTAAATGAGGTGATACGTGGAGAATACTTAGACTAATATCTAGCACATACTTGCTCTATAAAAACATTGGTTGTTTCTGTATTGTCTGAGTAATACTGTTTTGCAACTGTATTCTTTACAAATGCTGATGATAAAATGAATGCATTAATTCAAGTTGGAGAAAATGTACAGAAATAGTAGTTCCTTGCCAACTCATTGTTACTGTTTTTACAGAAGTTGCTTTGACTTCTATAAAAATCCAGTATAAGGCTCATAAGTTTATCATTGCCTAAATATTTTCAAAGGCAAGTATTTTCTTTCTCTCAAAATTTACCTTTAATAGTGACGTTCATAATTTTGTGTTGTTGACAGTTTGAGTAGCAGATGTTCACTTACCTTGTGGGTTAACAGAAATTATAGGTCTTTCGGTTTGGAATTCTCAGTTACACTTTTCTTTCTCCTTCAATATTTCTGTTAGATGTTCTAACTTGCTAACTGTGGTCCCCCAAAAAACGCCAAGTTCATCCCCATTGCCTTTACCTACTTCAAGCCATGCCTATATCAGAAACCCACAACTGGTAGGTATTCCTTCTTCTGGGGCCTCTCAAACCCATCTTTGGTTTGCAGTCTATTTTAACCTTTCCCTGCTTTAAAGAGTTTTTAGTGGTTCCCTCTTGCTCTGAAAAAAGAATACAAAATTCAGCATAGCCTACAAGTTTCTTCATAATTTGCTCTAGCTTACCTTTGAGGTTTCATTTTTTACTTTTTGTTCTCCCTAAAGCACACACTCATATGTATACATCTTCCTCACCCTAATACAGATTGAGTTGTTATGTATATATTTGAATTTCTTAAATCTTTAGTCTTCTCACCTCTGGGCCTTTGTAGTTCATTCAGCAGATGTTAACTGCACGCCTGCTGTAGGCTAGACACTATGACAACTGTGGAGGATACAGCAGTGATAAATAAAAGCTGACCAACAAAGTGCCTGCCGTCAATGAGGAAAACAAATAGAAACAATATTCTGTTGTTGTAACAAAGTGCTGTGAAAAAAAATAAAGCAGAATAAGGGGATAAAGAACTGGGATTAGGAAACTACCTTTTTTTTTTTTTGAGACAGAGTCCCTCTGTCGCCCAGGCTAGAGTGCAATGCCACAATCTTGGCTCACTGCAACCTCCGCCTCCCGGGTTCAAGTGATTCTCCTACTTCAGCCTCCTGAGTAGCTGGGATTACAGGCTTGTGTCACCAGGCCTGGCTAATTTTTGTATTTTTAGTAGAGATGGGGTTTCACCATGTTGGTCAGGCTGGTCTCGAACTTCTGACCTTGTGATCATCCCTCCTTGGCCTCCCAAAGTGCTGGGGATTACAGGCGTCAGCCAGTGCACCCTGTGGGAACTACTGTTTTATGTGGACTGGTTAGAGAAGGTGACCTCTTTTTTAGAAACAAACCTAAACGAAGAGAAAAGTGCGTTGGCCCTGAGGCATGCTTAGAGAAAAATCCAGGGGTCCATTGAGGAGCCTAATGAGAGGCTAAGAGCGGAGGGAGGTGAAGTCAGTGGGGAGGGGAAGCAGTGGCAAATCCAAGGCTTGTAGGCATGGTAAGACGATTGGGTTTTAGTATGAGATGAGAAGCTACTTATTGGAGGGATTTGAGAAAAGGAGGGACGAGGTGTAATTTGTATTTGAAAGGAGTATTCCAGCTGCTTGCCTGAGAATAGAATCGACTTTGAGGGCAGTGAGGAAAGCAGAGATTCCAATAAGGAAGTCTTTGTAGTTGGAGTTAGAGATGAAAGTGACTTGGAGTAGTGTTGAAGGTGCTGAGAAGTAGTCAGATCATGGATTTTTTTTGAAGGTAAAACTGGTAGGAATTTTGACAGCTTAGGTGTGATATGTTATGACTTCAAGCAACTGGAGTTGTCATTTATTTACACTGTTACAGGAGCAAGTTTGGGAAGAAAGTAAAAAAATTGGATTTAGAAGTATAAAAGTTGACAGCAAATGTTGAATGGGCATTTGGTTATAACAGTCAGGAATTAAGTTAAAAAGTGGACCCTGGAATATATAGAATTAGGAATTGTCATAATAGCAAAAGGTTTTTGGGCCATGAAACTGGATGTATCATCAAGAAATTGGATATAACTGTAGAAGAAAAAGTGAGGACTAAGCCTGGGGTGCTTCACCATGTAACAGAAAGAGGAGTAGGATCCAGCAAGGAAGAGCAAGGGGAGGAGCCCCTGGTGGTAGGAGGAGTAGCAGGAGGAAAGCTGGGAGCCAGTCCTGAAAGTCCCACTTAGACCTTATAGGTTAAAATAGGAAATAATCAGCCATTGGATTTGGCAAGTAGTGGTCATAGGTCACCTTGCCAGACAATTTTGTTTTTTTTGGAATAGTGGGGTTAAAAGTGTCACTGGCATGGGTTCAAGAAAGAATGGCACAAGAGGAAAAATAACTGGGATTTTTTTCTCCCTAAGATTTTATTGTTTGTGTAAATAGTCCTTCCAGTACGACGGCCTCTCAGTTCTTTTATGTTACTTCACCTCCAGTGATTGTGTCTTCCACTCCACCTCAGTCACCCAGCCTCATGGTAGTTCCTTAAACCTTTTTATTACCACTAAAGGCACTTTCCTAAATAGGCAGCGGCAGAATGTCCAGTAGTGAACATTTCTTTTCGGTGGAGGAAATGCTGCATAAATTGGGCAGAGGTAATTAACTTGTGCATATATACTTGAAAGATAAGTCTCTTGAAGTAGAATTACTAGGTTAAAGAGTTAGTGCATTTTACATTTTAATATTCGTATTAAAATTTCTAAGTTACCATCTAGAAAATTTGTTCCGGATTACTCTCCTGCCAGTATAGTACGACAATGCCTGTTTCTCAACACACTCTCAAACCCTGGGTATTATCAAACTGAAATCTGTGCTTCTTCTAATAGGCCTCTTTTTTTTTTTTTAAGCCCTTTAATTACAAAAATGTGAATAAAATCTCTTGGTTCTTATTACTATTTGTTATTTTAGGTCAGTTTTTATATTCAGGAGCTTTGTGATACTTATATAGCATAAGATACTTTTGTGACATAGGAACTTTATTTTTATCTTTCATGTTCACAGCTTGAACTGGTTTTATATTCTTTTAATGGGAAATAATCCATTTACATTGTCATATAAATAATGAATAAGTTGTTTTTTGGAAAGATAACGTTTTGTGTATTTTAATTATTTTGTGCCCATTTTGTTAGGTGTTGAATGGCAGAAAAACCTCTAGTCCTCGCTTGAGCATTCTAGTGGAGTAGAGAATAGAAAGGGGCAGATTTTTGGCTTAATATAAACTTTCATAAGGAAATGTAGTAAATGTAGTTTTCCATCTGCTAAAAAGACTGATAAATATGATTAAAGATAGTACCTCTTTGTGATGCAGTTCTAATTTTTAAAATAATTTTGAAGATTTTAATGTTTCATCTGTTTGCTTAACTTTACATGTAACTAAATGTTTAGTAAATCAGTTCATATCTTTTCTTATATTTGGGTTTCAGAGCAATCTGGTATACCTCCTTGTTTTTTACCAACAAGCATGCAAACTCAGAGAAGCTTTAGCATTACAAGGGCAGTTGATACTTGTTTCTTTTCCAAGAACAGTTTAGTAATGTAATTATACTGCAAAAGTAATAAGGGTTTTGAGATAATCATATACCACTTACTAGTAGAGTCAAATATTTTACCTGGAGAACTTGTTTACTCTGAAAATAACACCAGTTTAATTTTAGATATTTCTTTGGTTTTGATAATCAGTTTACTTTAACGCTTTTTGTTTCCTGGTCACAAAATAAAACATGCAATAACTAGGCAAGAGTTATTTCTCTGGTTATATGTAGGTTTCTATCTAAGTCTTAATTGGTTGCCTTCAAATGTCTACTTTTTTTTCTTCTTGATCCAATCTGGTTCTAGAGTTTTACCAATTTTACCAACCTTTTTCTTAGTATCAGCTTTTGGTTTTGTTGATTTTTCTCTATTCTGTTTTATCGACGTCTGCTTTTATATCTTTCTTACTACACTTAATTTTATTTGGGGGGATCTTAAGGGTAGAAGATCAGTGATTTTGAGACCTGTCTTTTGTACCTCTGAGACTTTTAAGGATATAAATTCCTCTCTGAGTAATGCTTTAGCTGTATCCCACAAATATTATTATGTTGTATTTTCATTATCATTCAGTACAAAAGTTTTTTCTTTGTAATTTTTTCTTTGACCCGTTTTATTTCAAAACATTTCCAAATATTTGAGACTTTTCTATTTATCATATGGTTACAGATTTCTAATTTGTTATGCTCAGAATATATTTGCTAAGATGGTAGTCTTTTTAAATTAAATAATAACTTTTTGATAGCCCAGCATATGGTCTGTTCTGATGAATGTTTTACATGCTCTTAAAAGAATATGGATTCTGCAGTAGTTGGGTATATATTCTATGTCATTTATAGATGAAGATGGTTGAAAATATTCAGATCTTCTCCTATGTCTACTTTTGTTTTTTTCCTTTTCTCTAGTTTGTGAGTTACTGAAAAAAAAGGTGTGTAAAAATCTCCATTCACCTATTTTAAAGATGTACACACCAGTGTGTTTTTCTTGATGGGACTGAAAGGGCGAAAAAATTTGGTTTACATATGTACATGGATTCATATTTATGTATGTATTTGTCTATAGCTTACACAACCTGTACGAACATGGTTTGCATCATTAAAGAGTTTCACTCTTTATTTTATATGGTAGTAACTTTCTCCTTGTTTTAGTTTTGAGGTCTTTATTTTTTTCTCCCAAAATGCCAGTTATTTCTTGCAGCATATTTTCTATAAAAATAGCACTAAGCAGTATGGCTTACTTGCCTTAGAGAGACTTTGTAAAGGTAGCAATTATTATTTTAATTATGTGGACATGCAAGGCACATGTTCCTCTTTCTCTTTTTGTATTTTATGTGTTTAACCATGTATGGGCTGGTTACCTGCAACTCCGTGTCATTGCAAGTTCAATTTGTGGTCCCAAGAGGCACCATACCAAAAGGGAGTAATTCTGTTCCCTGTCTACAAAATGTACCATTTGCCAGTCACGATCTTGTCAATATAGGCTTTTATTTACAAAGAACAGTAGGCCAAAAAATTATGAAATTATTTATTAACATTACCAAAAAATAGCATTATCTATAAATCTGTCTCTCTGCACACAGGCACACATTATGGGAATGCTTCTCAGGTGTCAGATACCATCCTTCCTCCTTCCATTAATCCTCATTCATTTAGTTGGAAAGTAATAAATGATATTCTTTCTTAGTCAAGACTTTATATGGACACATATTCTATGATCTTTTGTAATCTCAGAAGAAACTTTAAAAACACAAAAACGATGAAATTGGAGGAGAATTATGCTGGATTATGTGATATTAAGATTGAGAAAGAGATGAGGAATCCTGTATCTTGTTTTCACTATAATTTTCCTTCAGTTTTAATAGGAAGTGGGGAAGTAAAAGATTTCCATTGGGGAGATAGAATACTAAGCCGAAAGGGCTGGACTAAGGAGTAGTATACCCATATTACAGAAATTAAGTGATTTTTCAGGCAGCTGAAGTTCATTGATGATGTCTCATAATTTAAAACAGACTTTGGCACACAAAATGCACACAGACCTAGACATTTTATAAAGTGTTGAAATATCAGGTCCTTTTACTTTATGGTAAGTAAAATTGTGTGTTTATTTTCTCTGTATGATGACTTTATAGGAATTTGAGAACTTGAATACAGATCAGTTTTTAACATATATACATAGGAGTCAGTACTATAAAAGTATATGATTGATCTAATAGATTATGACAGTCTCTACCTATGGGCTTTGAAATTTAAAGTTGTTAGGAATATTATGACATTTGAAAATATTCATCAGAACAAAAGTAATTTTCATTTATTTTCAAAAAATACTACAGATGTTAATGTTATAGAAATTTAGGATAATTCAGGCAGGTGAATGGCTTGAACCCGGGAGGCGGAGGTCTCAGTGAGCTGAGATTGCACCACTGCACTCCGGCATCGCAAAAAAAAAAAAAAAAAAGGTTTGCATTTCATGTTCCCCAAAGGTTCTTTTCTGTCTAATGCCATATGCATTTGACTCATAATTAACTGAGTATTAATTATAACCTGAAAATGTTGAGTTAATGAATGAAATGGTAAGAGACATAGTGACCATACAGATAAAGTAATTTTATCTTTTTTTTAGTTCTTTAACCAAATTGTTAATGAACTGATGGTACTGCATTTATTTAGTTCTTGACCAAATATTGATCATTGAAATGTATGGTATTATTGGCCTCCTTTTCTTTTTATTGGGAGAGAAGGAAAGGTATTAAAAGACATCTAGAGATAATGTACTGGTTCCTTGATAGAGCTGTAATGGGAAAGAGTATCTCTCATATAAAGAAAGGTGTTGCTACTGATTTCTACCTTGCACAGCCATTTTAATCTGAATGGGAAGTCTGTCTGGGGACACAGAGTGCAGTAATTAGCAGTCTCTTCAGAGTGTCAGAGCAGAATTACCATTGTAATGGTTTAGCTGCAGGATAAAAGGATTGGATTTGGGACTGCCTGTCTGCCAAACTAAATGAGTTGCCATGGGAATTTTCATATGTGAGAGGCGTTTACTTAAAGCAATTTGGCGGGTTTGAATCAAATCATAAATTATAGGTTTGAAAGAAGCCAGTCCTTGCTTTCTCTCATATAGGCAAAACTGTATAGAAGGCTGATAGCTTCGTAAATTCTTAATGAGAATGAGTTGATCCATGTTCGCATGCAGGCAGTCAGCTTATTCACGCTTGTTTTTTCACTAAATATGGTATAATAAGCAAATTTGAGGAAAGACATTTTGTTTCAAGTCTCTAGAGGAAAAAAGTGACAACTCTAGACATAAATTTTCCGTCTTAATTTAAATATATCTTCAGATAATGCTATTATAGTGATTTTTTTGTTTGCCTAAACAAGCATTAACAGGACACTTACTTTAATTTTACTCAGTGCATGTAATAAATATATATTTTTATATTTGCGTCACAGTTTTTCTCACAAAGTAAGAACATTTAAAGTCCTTTTAGAAAATAAATAAAATACTTAGGTTTACAAACTAGATTATTCAGGTTGCATGTAAATACAACTTGCATATCCATGGGTTCCTTACTCATGGATTCAGCCAATGAGGATAGAAAATACTCAGCAAGGGGGAAAATTGAGCAAAACTTAAATTTGCATCCTTCAATCACTACATTGAATCCACATGAATGAAGTGATATGTGAGCATTGCATTAGGTATTATAAGTAATCTAGAGATGATTTAAAGTATACTGGAGGATGTGCGTAGGTTATATGCAAATACTGTGCCATTTTATATCAGGGACTTGAGCATTAATGGATTTTGGTATTTGTGGATTTTGGTGTTCTGGAACCAGTTCCCCGCAGATAATGTGGGACAGCTGTACTTTCAGAGAGAGCTTCAGCTCTTCCCTGCCTCTCAAAAGAATTAGGTTTTGGTGTAACTACTTTTTAGGGAGAAAATGTTCCTGCAAATGTCTGATGTGATGAACATCACTTATGCTTCGTGACCTCACTCATCCTCAAGATATCAGTAATAGTCGTTCTTACATTGGTGGTTTGTATCTGCCCCTCAGAAAAACACCTGAAGTGCAATTTAAGCAAAAAATTTTGAGACTATAAAATACTTTTAACAAAATAAACAAGATCTTTTTGGATGTCTTAACATTGTCAAGCCACCAGGGTACAGTTTCATAAAGCAAATAATAATTTGGTTGTTGCTAACCCTGGTGGCCTGAAAATGTAGATGTGTCTTTCAAAAATGATTCACCAGGGAAATGAGGATATTTTGCAGGGAGAGAACAGTTGTTCAATTCAGGTGAGAAAGAGTAAAATTTTTTTTTAAGTACAATAAAGTTTTTGTTTATATATTAATCTTTACTGCTCAGTGTGTAATCAATTACACATTAGTATAATCTGATTAAAATCCTATAGCTCTAAGATTACTGTTGAACCATTAATAAAACTTGACTTATTGACAGATAATATCCTAAAATCTCATTTAAGTGTAGAATACAAACCATGTAGTCCCTACCAGAGATCTCTGTAATTTATGCAGAGCTTCTTGGAATCAAAGCCATAACCTTTACGTGCTGTGTGTAGGTACTCTGATGGATGTGTGCTGTTTGGGAAAAATGATGGTAGAGAAAAGCACTTGCAGAAATTTAAATGTGCTGATTTTCTTTCTTGCAAAAAGGGACAGTTCTGAGTAAAATTCAGTTCCATATCAGGATCATAATTTTTATATTTCATCTCCGTGTTTAAGGTTTATTCTGCATTAGGCCAACAGGTGTATTGTCCCAATTAGAGTTTTCACAAATAATTAAAAGTACCATATATTTGGGTGGCAGTCCATACAGACAGATTAACAATTCTTAGTTTGCCAAGGTATAGGTTTTAAGAGTTCCCTCAACATCATACCATGTTTATCTAAATTACTGAGCAGCTATACAAAGCTGTGTATACTGTCTGTCTAGCTATAATGTTGCCTGGCAGTGACTCTGGCTTCGTAAAAACAACCGAGGGCTTTTCCCTAAACTTGTGGGTTTAGTTTGGTGAGATTCCTTGATGATTTAAAAAAAAAAAAAAAGTCTTGTTTCTGGTAACTGTGAACAAGCTTTCCCAAATAGAGACTCTGTATAAATAACATCCTCCTCTTGATTCTTGAAAGGATTCATTGAGGAATCCCTTCTCTCAACACAAAGTTCTTTTCAGTTAGACGGAAAATTTACACAGCTTGTGATTCTAAATTTTAGGTGTTGCAAATATTTTAAAAGGGACCTTGAACATAGAATAATAGGGCCTAGGAAATATTTATTAAGTTAAATATTTATTCCCTGGGAAATATTTTTGCAGTTTATATAGGGAGTCCTTTTACTTTAACTTCGTATTTCATGCAACCCTCAGAATTTGCATGTTGTTTATAACATTTTATAATTGCTTGTACCTGTTAATTTTATATTAATGTAAAGTATTATTTAATCTGAATATATATTTTATATAATTACATTAAATATTAATATTTATATTCCATGAACTTCTCATTAGTTGGGATAATGCATTTTAGTTTGGGTTTTTAAAAAAATTTCTTTATTAAATATATGATATTCTACACAGATACTGTAAAATTAATTTCAATACATATAAATTTTTAATTAATTATAGTTTATTTAATAGAAAAAGAGGCAAGTGATTTCTCATTGTATTTTCTTTAGTTCAATTATTTTCATACATCCCTTTAATTTGTTTTCATGCCCTTCTGATGGTGGGTAAGTAGCATCATGTTCCTTATATATAGGCAAAGTATTTGTAATCATTCACTTTATATTAGTGTGCATTGAAGTTGAATTGGCAAAAATGTTAAGAAAATCACATGTCCCTTACTGTATTTACTTTGCTTATGTTTTAACTCATATTTAATTTTTCTTTACCACATTTTAAATGTTTTACTGTTTTGATATTTATAAGTAAAATTAAGGTGGTAACATTGTGACATTTTAATAATATATTAAATAATTCAAAAATCACATGTTCCTTACTATATTTAATTTGCTTATGTTTTAACTCATATTTAATTTTTTTTTACCACATTTCAAATGTTTTAATGTTTTGATATTTGTAAGCAAAATTAAGATAGTAACTTGTGACATTTTAATAGTATTCAGATCATTCAAATAAACATTTTAGTGTTAAGATTATTTCAGGTAAGCTTTTGGTAGCTGATTCTAGCTTGATTTTCATCTATATTTTTATTAACTGAATTTTGAAAGTTTTGGAAGTGACTGTTAGATTATCCTGCTTATTCATCACAAGACTCCTTTATGGGAATTAACTCTGAAACCATATCGCTGAATTATATAAGTAGATGTGTTTTGTTTTTTGATTCTCTTAACCTTTAAAACTTGTGTGGAGAAAAACTTAATCTTTAACATATAAATAAAATATAATAGTATATATCAAAGTATTTTTAGTTAGGCCTTCAAATGATACAGCATCAGCTTATTTTATTAACCTTTTTTGTAGAATATAATATTTCTGAGCAAGTTAGCTAATTTAGGAATTAGCTTACTTTGTGACAGTAATTTATTTTGTGAATTTTGTGTAGGAGAAGATTTCAATTTAAATAAAAATACTTTGATTTTTAAATTTAACATTTGTAGGATTATAACATACCTGGGAATATGTCTTTTAATTTAAGCATTGAATGATAGACAAAAGAAGTTCATCTCACAAACTTCTATTGAAAAACTGCTATTTACAAGGTTGGAAATCAAGATTTCAAGTATATACAGAAACTTAGATTTCGTAATGTAAATGAGAATATGACAGAATTTTACTTGATGTTTGCTCTTCAGAAGTGTCATGCTCTCAGTAGAATTAAAGTATCTCATTTCTAATTTGTTCCTCCTGGACAGTCTCATCTGAACCCATGCCTCCAGTTCCCACTGCAGTAGTGATTATTCTTCAGTGTGCTTCTAATCTGGAATTCCAAATCAACCAGCCGTTTAACACCTCCATCTGGATGTCACATAGGCATCTCATACATGATATTTTGAAAACTAAAATCACATTCTTCCTTGCCCTCCCTGTATAGCAATTCTAACCTTGTTTTCTCTGTAGAATGATACTTCTTGCCTAGGACTCATCCATCTTTCTTTCACCTCTTTCTCTCCTGCCCTGACTTCTTCCCATCTATATCATCACCAAATTCTGTCTGATTCTACCTCCGAATCATACATATCTTTTCTCTTGTCACAGATGGAATAGGTCTGTTACCTGGGGTACTCCCTCCTCTCCATTTTCTACCAGAACTGTCTTTTTAATATGCAGAAATGTCATCACACTCCATGTTTTAGGTTTTCTTTGGCTTTCTAACACTCCATGGTAAAAATGCATGGTATTCATAGCTTATCTTCATCTAACGTGTGCCTACCTTTCCAGCTTTGTCTCATGTCATTGCTCTTTAACACTTGCATGCACACGTATTAAATAACTCACAGTTCTTAGAACACTGTTTGTTTATGTAGTGTATTTTGGCAATATCCAGAAAGACCTCCATGATAATATATTCTGTACTGATATTATAGTAGAATGCATTGTCTATGTTAGTAGTACAGAATTATTAGAATTGAATTTTTGTTTTGTTTATCACCTTGCTCCTGACTGGGCGTTTCAGCGACATGCATGAAGTCTGTTTCATCTTAGTATCTCTCCCTCACTGCCTTGCACATACATAGAAAGTGACCAGTAAGCATTTGTTGAATTAATGATTGAATGTCAACTAGCCCTTTAATAAAGCACTCATTCCTTGCTTTTCATAATAATAATGGAACCTAAAAACACATTCATGTAAAATCTTCCTCAAGTCACTTACCCTTTGTGCTTCATTTTTTTTAACATCTCATTAGATTGTTCTCTTCTAAATTAATTAATCTACATATGTGTGATGGTCACACACATACATAAGCATACCGAAAATATAGAGTTTTACACTTTAAACAGGTAAATATAGTGGTATTTAAATTATGGAAATAAAGGTTTTTTTTTTTTTTTTTTAAAGATGGTGAGAGAGCCTGGAGCGGTGGCTCACACCTGTAATCCCAGCACTTTGGGAAGCTGAGGCAGGCAGATCACAAGGTCAGGCGTTCGAGACTAGCCTGACCTACATAGTGAAACCCTGTCTCTACTAAAAATATAAAAATTAGCCAGGTGTGGTGCCATGAGCTTGTAATCCCAGCTACTCGGAAAGCTGAGCCAGGAGAATCGCTTGAACCTGGAAAGCAGAGGTCGCAGTGAGCTGAGATTATGCCACTGCAGTTCAGCCTAGGCAACAGAGTGAGACTGTCTCAAGAAAAGAAAAGATTGTAAGAGAACACAGCTAATTTGGTAGGGAACTGAAAGAAGGCATGTGTGGCACCCAGTGAGTAGACTTTGCATGCTTAAGGATCTTGATCTTATCTGAGGAGCACTGAGCAGTACTGAAGAGTTGTTAGAAGAAGTGAGCCAGATTTATTTTAATTTTGTCAAGATCACTCTGGCTTCGAGGTGAGAGAACATCTGAACAGGCCACAGTGGATGTGTGAAAGAAGTCCTGGAGAGTGAGAGTTGAGTTAGAACTGGGTGAAACTTGTATAACTGGATGGATAGTGGTGTACTTAACTGAAATTAGAGACTATGGTTGCTGACTGGGTAATTTATTCCACATGGCTGGGGAGGCCTCAGGAAACTACAACCACAGCGAAAGGCACCTCTTCACAGGATGGCAGGAAAGAGAGTTCAGTGCAGTTCGAAGTGGGAGGCCCCTTATACAACCATCAGATCTCATGAGGACTCCTCACTATCAGAACAGCCTGGGGGGACCACCCCCCACCCGCTGTGATTCAGTTATATCCTCCTGAGCCCACCCTTGACATGTGGGAATTATTACAATTCAAGATGACATTTGAGTGGGGACACAGAGCCAAACCATATCAGACTGATTTTGAGGCATTGTGTCAGAACATCGTGTAATGGCTGAGTGTTGGAGCCAGAAAGTGCAAAGGAAATGTAGGAGCAAAACCACGAGAGTGAAGTGGAGCCAGGCGGAGGGAGTGATGTTAGATAGCAAGACATGATAGGCAGTGTCAGAAGTGTCTTTCTAAGGTGAAGAAAGACAAACACTCTGCATCACCAGTGTGGTGTGGTTTTGTAAAGATTGCTCCTGACTGTGATGAGAAGTGTTGTGAAGGAGTGGTGTTGGATAGGGGTGAATCTAAATTTGGAGTTAACTAAAGAAGCATCTGGAGATGCACTGTCATTGGGATGTGAGGAGCTTGAAGAGAGATCAGCAGTCTGTGTTTTGTTTGTTTGTTTGTTTTTAAGGGTGGGAAAGCTTGATTACGTTTCATTGTCAATTGAAAGGATAGACTGGACATGGTATAGTTCATGAGAAGTCATAATTGCTCATGAGAAATCTGAGAAGGCAGGCACATAAGGAGAGGGTCCCCTACACCTTAGCAGGAGGAGACAACCCAGAAGAGTTTAGAAGATTTGACCAGAGAAAGTGTGGGAGGAGAAGTCAGAGAGGTTGAGGGCGGGTGGACTTGAGGTTGTTAATGACAAAATTTCAGCACAGCCAGTGTTTCATTTTCCTCCTAAGTCCTGAAGGGGATATGCGGGAAGTGGACAGGAAAGGGTAGGAAAAGACTTGGAGAAATGTCTGGGATAAAGTGCGCTGCACTTAAACTGTATGCCAGTGCTGTGAATAACTTAAGACTCAGTAAAAGAGCAGTAGCTAATAAAATTACTTCCTGAAAACACTACACTGGGTGTGTTGTCTCATGCCTGTAATCCCATCACTTTGGGAGGCTTAGGCGGGTGGATCTCTTGAGGCCAGGAGTTTGAGACCAGCCTGGGCAACATAGTGAATTCCCATCTCTGCTAAAAATATAAAAAGTTAGTTGGGCATGGTGGCGCCTGCCTGTAATTCCAGCTACTGAGGAGACTGAGGCGCAAGAGTCATTTGACCCCAGGAGGCAGAGGTTGCAGTGAGCCATGATAATGGCACTACACTCCAGCCTGGGTGACACAGTGAGAATCTGTCTCAAAAAAAAAAATTAAAACCCCCTCCTCAAAAAATAAAGACAAAAAACATACTGCATGGTGTTCTTTACTTGTCTGTGGTTTTTAAATGAACAAATATTAATATGCAATAGTAGTAATGTTTCACTTTGTTATTCTCCCTCTTAAAGAAAAAATTACCTTATTTTATAACCGAACACATTACTGTTTTAACAGGTGTTTTAAGTATCTGTTTAATTTGTTAAACAAATATTTTTTAACATTATATATACCAGGAATTCAATTGTATACGTTTCACAGTCAAACTATGAAATCTGTTCTTTAATAAGTGAAGAGGTATGCTCCTAATACCATGCAGTCAAATCCATTAAAAGTTCTTTCATGAGAAATTAGGAGAGTTTCAAACTCACAGTGTCTTAGTTTGATTTCTGTCCTTATAACAATACCTGAAACTGGGTAATTAATAAAGAAATGAATTTATTTCTTAGTTATAGAGGCTGGGGAGTCCAAGGTCAAAAGGCAGCATCTGGTGAGAACCTTCTTGTGATAGGGACTCTGCAGTGTCCTCAGGCAGCACAGACACCACATGGTGAGGAGGTACGTGAGCTAATGTGTTCGCCCAGGTCTGTCTTACTCCTCTTATGAAGCTACCAGTCCTCCTCCTGTAATAATCCATTAATTCATTAAGGGACTGATCTATTCATGAGGGCTCTTCCCTCATGATCCAGTTACCTGCCACATTGAGGATTAAGTTTCAACATGCGTTTTGGAGGGGACATTAAAATAATAGCACACAGTAACAAAGCTACTTTTTCCTATAGGGATTTCAGTAATCAAAGATTTCAGGGAAAGCTATATAGCAATTATTATGAAACCAAGTTATAACAGGGCAAATCCAGAGTCAAATTACTTCTAACTCTGGTACCAGACCAGTTGCCTTTTTTTCACCACTAACAAACTGTTTCTTAAATATTTGTACAAAATATCTAAAGCACCAGCCACCCCAACAAAGAGTTGCTTATGTTGGAGGACTGGGGTATGGATCAAATTTTAACCAGTAATGGCCAGCCAGTGTGAATGTTGTCATCTAATTCATTGATTCCTGATTCCATTTCTTCTCAAGAAAACTCATCTCTTAGAAAAATATCAGTGCTTGCATATCTGTATGTGTAAGGATATAGGAAAACACAAAATCAGTTTCTCCTGCTATACTCTCACAACACCGAGTACTTCTGTCATCAAAATTTGTAGGGATCTCTCCCCACTGACAGCAGCCAGTCGATTCTGACTCCTCAGCAGACACCAGGTGTGGGTGTCCTCTAATTCAGTCCTGTTCTGACACTATTTACCTGGAGAAGATAGCATTAGGTCCCACAGATTGAGGGCTCCAGTTCCACAAGACTTCTCCCACTTCAGGTACCAGTCACAAGTCGTAGGTTGAAGCCTATCCTTTTTTCTTACCTTACTTTATTCTAGCTTAGCCTACTCTGAGGTCCAAGATTTTAGTAATTTGTGTTGAAGATTTCATTATAGACATCTGATGAAACAACTTATTTTGCTTTGAAACAACAAAGTAAAATAAGACAGGCAGCAACCAAAACGAATTACCTCCTCTGGTGTTATACCACCATGACTACATCTGAAAATAGTTTGGGTATAAGTGAAACTAGCCGTCGTGATTTAAAGTCACTTTAAATACCAGGTAGTTTTCTACCTCTATTCTTCTTTGAGGTTGTCAAGATTGTGCTCGGTAGCTTGGAAATCTCATGAATATCTCCTGGTGAAAAGCATTTGCTTTGAAAAGTCAGAAGCACTTTGAAAAGTACTTCATTACTGTGATGAATACATTATACAGCATTACCTTGAAAGTCTTGCAAGAGCAATTGGAGTGAATTAACAGTTTCATCACAGATCTTCATGAGGAAGTTTCATACTCACAGTAACTCCCTGAAATTGTATGCAATATTTTTTGCTTAAACAGTTGACTCTTGAACATAGTAGGGGTTAGGGGAACCACCCACATTTGCAGTTGAAAATCCATGCATAATTTTGACTTTCCAAAAATGTAGCTGGCTATTGACTAGAAGCATTACTGATAATAGTCAATGAACACATATTTTCTATGTTACTTATATTATATACTGTATTCTTACAACAAGCTACAGAAAAGAAAATGTTATTAAGAAAATCATAAGGAAGAGAAAATATATTTACTATTCAGGTAGTAGATTATCATAAAATTCTTTATCTTCATCTTCATACTGAGTAAGCAGAGTAGGAGGAGGGGTTGGTCTTGCTGTTTCAGGGCTGGCAGAGGCAGAAAAACGTCCATATAAAAATGGACCTGCACAGTTCAAGCCCATATTATTGAAGGTTTCAGCTGCATATTCGTGTTTTCTAGAGAAGTAATCTGTAGTTATCATAAGATCCTTAAAGCTGTTTGTGATTGTTTCCCCATGCCTTTTCATGTGGTCTTCCACTGCACCCTGTGCAAACTCCCATCATAGTACCAGTTACACTTCATTGAACTTACTTTGCCTTTCTATCTGAAAGCTCATTCTGAGTATATATGAGTTTAATATATTTTCACTCTCAGAACTTTTTGTCAAGCAATCATCAGGACATCTTACAGGTTCACCCAGCCTCTAAGCCCCCTCCCCACCACTACCACCACAGTGGGTATACTTTTCTTAGTTTTTGCTTGTCTCATCTCTCAAAACTAAGAGATTTTTAGATAGTCATCATTTTCAGGTTCCTTTTTTTTTTCTTTTGAGACGGAGTTTCGCTCTTGTTGCCTAGGCTGGAGTGCAATGGCGAGATCTCGGCTCACTGCAACCTCTGCCTCCTGGGTTCAAGTGATTCTCCTGCCTCAGCCTCCCAAGTAGCTAGGATTATAGGCATGCACCACCATGCCTGGCTACTTTTGTATTTTTAGTAGAGATGGGGTTTCACCATGTTGGTCAGGCAAGTCTTGAACTCCTGACCTCAAGTGATCCACCCACTTCAGCCTCCCAAAGTGCTGGGATTACCGGAGTCAGCCACCATGCCTGGTGCAGGTTCCTATTTATCTTTTCTTATAGAACAAGGATCTCTTAAACTCCCAATTGGTATTTATATGTCCCACCTTCTAGCCCAACCATGTAATCTAATAATATCCATCTAAAATAACAATCAACTTTGGAGGTCTCTTTTTAAATCTATAAACTGATGTGGCTCTAATGCTAGTATGCAGCCTGAGTTGTGAAACATATAAATCTTTCAGAAGTTTATCATGCCTCTTAAGCTTACTATTAATAGAATCACAAATTGTTTCACCCTGTATTTAGCATTGGAAGAAATAAGTACTTAATAAATTATTGAGACTTGGCTTTTGTTTTTCTGAGATTATTACTGCTTTTAAATGAATCTGTTTTTACCTTGTTGAAGAGAGGCAGAACATACTGTCTTAAGGTAAAAATCTCTTTTAGTTTTATACAGTTTTAATGGAGGCAGGGCATCGTGTTTCGGGTGTTTTAACCTTTTCTGGTTAAAGTGCCTCACTTTCTGTCTACCTTGCTTTAGCTGTGGAAAGTTGTTGTTTGGTTGAACAGAAGTTGAGAACTGAAAAAGGCTACAGGCTGTAATACAGATTTAGGAACTGCAAGAAGCACCTTTTACCTCAGGGCTGGAATATAAGGATAAGAAACTGTAATGATGGAACCAAGACTCTGTTCCCTGACTTTGTGCCACTTGGCTAATGCAGGAACCTCAGGAACTCAGAGGAGAGGACCCTGGCTGGCTGCTTCTGGTGTGCATGGAGGGAAGGGGCTGCATAGTGAGGCTGTATCTAGAGGTGCTGGGAAAGAAGCATGGAGCCAGGAGACAGCTGCCTCTGGCAAGTGTGTAGCTGAAAGGAGCACACACAGGAAGGAGAACATCTCTCTTCCCTCATCCAGCTCTTCAGGGTCGGCCTCTTTAACCACCCACAGCATGCCTCGGTTATGAGAACCTCACAGAAAACCAGCTGGCAAAGTAGTAGCAGTTGTAGAGCCCTGCATTAAGCATTGGAAAGCATATGGCAGGTCAGTTTGGAGCTTAGTAACTGCCACATCATCTTGGAGAAAAATTTAGAAAATAATGTGAAAGCATATTTTTCTACCAGCTCTATAGGATAAGTTGGAATAAATTGACCGACCAGATTAATATTCAGCTATCTACTTGACATCTCCAGTTAGGTGTTTAAGATAAATATTTCAGATGTAACCTTTCAAAAGAGAACTTCTGATTCCATATTCCTCAACTTTTATCATCTCATTACCCAGAGCCACCATCTGCTTTATTGCTTAATTCAAGAACCTAAACAACATGGTTTAATTTCTCCTTTTCCCTTACCCTGTATATCCAACTGATCATCAGGCCCTGGCAGATTATCGTAACTCTACTCATCCCTTGATTGGTTTGATCTCTACCCCAGTACAGTTCATCCTCTTCTGTTGCCTGGACTGTATTAAAGCTCATGACCCATCTCAGTAAACATGCTGAAGCCCCCAGCAGTTCATCCACAAACTAGCAGAGTGAAGCTTTAAAGACAAATTTTTTTTTTTTTTTTTTTGTCACTTCCCTCTTGAAAACCGCTTTATTTAAATTAAGTTAATCAAGTTATTTGGCACCTTCTGTTTGCCAATGCCGTCAGACCAGATCAAGGTGGTAATTGGCATCAAAATTCTTTATAAAATGTGGTCACTCTTCATTGTTTCTCTGCTATTTGTTATACTGTAAGTAAATTAGTCATCTATTTTTTTGTTTGGAAAACCTTTTCTATCCATTATTTCAAATTTCTAGAAAAGTAATTCATTTTTAAGACTATGTTGAGCACATTCATTTTTGCAAGGCTTTGGTGGCTACAAAGAGCGTGGGTTTATTGGTTATTGGTGAATTTATGGAATCAATTCATGAGAAGTTTAAAAACATCAAAAAGAGAAACTGAGATAGTACATGGCTATATATGATTGATCACCCCAAAAATAAGCACCATTAATTTATGAAAGTAAGACCCATATGTGCTTAGAGAGAGTGCTTAGAAAAGCCTGCACTCTGGAAGAAGACAATGACTTGTATTATTGAGAAACACATAAGATGCTTCTAATAGGAGCCTTGGAGAGGAAAGTACCAGGTTCACTCTGGGGGGATTGCGGACAGATGACTTTGACTAAAGCAAAACATGTACAAGCAGGGTTGCTCATATAAATTATTCAATGTTCTGAATGCCGGAGAGTTTGGGCCTTTGTGATAGGCGGTGGTTCAAATTATTTTTTTAGTTGACGCAGTTTTAATGATTTGGAAATATACGTTTGTTTCCGTACGAATACAAGGGCAATATTCATCTGCCCTGTGACTCAGTGACTCTACTCATAAGTATTTATCCAAGATAAATGAAAACTTATTCACAAACAAGCCTTGTATGAGAATTTTCAGAGTGGCTGTGTTCACCTATCAAAAAAGTGGAAACAATCAAATGTCTGTAGCAGAAGAGGTAAATAACACACTGCTCAGCCATTAAATGAACTACATGCAGCAATATGGATGAGTATGACAGCTGTTATGAGGGAAAGAAATTGAAGACAAAAGATTATGCCTTCATTATTTGAACATCTGGTTGAGACAGGTTGAATCAGATGGATGTAGGGCTTCAAGTACGAGGAGACTTTCTGGATTTGCGGAAATGTCCTGTGTCTTCAGTGAAGCACTATTTAGCCATGAAAAATAATAAGAGCCTGTCATTTGCAACAGCATGGATGAAACTGGAGGTCATTATGTTAAGTGAAATAAGCCAGGCACTGAAAGAGAATCTTCACATGTTCTTACTTTTTTGTGGGAGCTAAAAAAATTAAGACAGTTGAACTCATGGAGATAGAGTGTAGAGTGATGGTTACCAGAGGCTGGGAAGAGTAGTTGGAAGGGTGGTTGGAATGATTGATGGGTACAATAATATAGTTAGGATGAATAAGATACAGTGTTTGATAGCACAACAGGGTGACTGCAGTCAACAATAATTTATCGTACATTTAAAAATAAGTGTAATTGGATTGTTTATAATACAAAGATATGGTAAATGCTTTAGGTGATGGATACCCCACTTACCCTGATGTGATTAACATGCATTGTATGCCTGTATCAAAATATCACATGTACCTTATAAATACATACACCTATTGTGTGCCCACAAAAACTTTTTTAAAAATCCTGATTGGTTATTGCCCTTAAGATCTTGGGAGTCCACTGCATGTGAATTTTGCTTCCATTTTTAAAAATGATTCTCCAATATAGGGCAAGTACTTAGGAAATCAGAAGTTACAAGATTCCAGATAATCACTGGAATTCAGTATTACAAAATATGATTTTAATGACTCATGTTACAAATGTGAAAGTCAGTGTTCTGTCTCTGTAGGAGCACTCATTCCTGATTAAGGTTCTACAGGGTACTTTGTGAACTATCTGGAGTTGGCATGTAAAACTTCAGGATGCCCTGTTTGATCAGTTGTTATTTTTGAGAAAAAAGAGGTCAGATAAACTGGTCTGAAGACTGGCTCATAGAAGTTCTAGAGCCTCTGGACTATAGAAGAAACTTAGTTTTCTTATATTTGAAAAAGAGGTGACATACATTTTCAACAGTGTTTTAGGCAGGTACATGCTGCCAAAGCTCATTGTCAAAACCAGGACAGTAAGGTTGAAATAACCAGTTCGATGTGAAAGTAATTCTATAATGAACCCTGTTGTCTCTTAAGACACATAGGATCATCTTCTGTGAATAGAGTGGTCAGGACTTGAGGGTGAAGCCCATCCTGGACTGAGACCACCTAGGATCAAATTCTAGCTCTGGCTTACTAAATCCTGTGCTTCTCTGGGAGCTATTAGTGTGCCCTGCGATAATGTGGCTGTGCTCTGGTGTAATATACCATCACCTCCAGCAACACCATATGGCAGACTACACCAGTATCTCCTCATGAAGCCTATGCTGCTCTTATTTTTATTCTCTTAGGGGGATTTCTCCTCTGTTTTCATTATCCTGCACCCTGCAAATTACACAAATGTGCACACAGTGGTGTGCGCACACATTTCTTCCATAGTTTTTCTCTGTGGCTTTCTCCCATGTTTGGCACTCTATTGCCAGATAATGAATAGTTATTTTGTTATCCAAAAGGACTAGTTCAGTGCAAACATGTTTTTAAGCACCTGTTCCTTCTGCAGGAAACACTTCTTTCATCTTTATTTCCTCCTTGATGGAATTAAATTTGTCCACTTACTTACTTATATTTTCAAACTTGTATCACTTCTTTCTCACTATGGTAGATGACTGGAAGTAAACCTACTGCCCTTCTTTTTCTTTCTTTTTTTTTTTTTTAATTTAGAGTATAATTTATAATACTTTGGTATTTCATTTTTATATATCAAATTCGAAACAACTTGCAATAAGTTTTAACTTTCAGATGACTAGTTTTAGCAAATAAGTTTAAGAAGTTTTATTATAATGGATTTAATTCTTCTCTTCCAAGGGTAGCTTATTTTTGTTTTTAACAAATGATTTCTATGTCTTTCAAAGATCATACTTATTTTTTTGTTCATCTTTATACACATTGATAGGATTCAAATTCCGTAGGCATGCAAGTATCTAGTATCTGTAATCTGCTGCAAAGTAGGTTTTTAAAAATTTGGCAGTAGCATATAAAACATTGTCTTTTATGTTTCACATATTTTTCTTTAATTCTTGTGATTTACTAAAAGCTCACTTAGCAGTTCTGTTATTATAGTACACCATTCACTGTTGTGATGCCAAAAATGGAATTTTGTGTACAGCTTTGATAGAAAGGAGCACTGAGAAGCTTGTCATGTGTCCTGGTTGTCCTTCCCCTTTTATGAATCAGAGAGGAACAAAACTATATCAGAAATTGTTTTATTGGATTACTTTCATTGTAAATATCACAGAGTCATGTAAAGTTATTAAGATTAAATAATAGATAAAAGTAGAGGGCACTTAGTTCTATCTCTACACAGACTTCGGTAGGTAGACCTGCTTTATTTTGCTGTGGCTAAAGTTTATGGTGGACTTAGACATTTGGGATTTGGAAATAAAGACGTCTCATACCAGTCACTTGAAAGTTCTAGCAAATAACTTGGGGGTGGCTGTAGGAACACAGGGTTTAGGCAGTGGTAACAAAGAAATAAGCTCTATTCTCATGCATCTTACTTTGGGAGTGGTAATAGGCAACAGACTATAATTTGAAGTAGAAACAATTAACCTTGTCAGTAGGTTCTTGTAGATAACAACTTTAAACAAAATGAGTATAAAGAAAACTTTTTTCCCCTCAGTGTTAAAATGAAAGGATGTTGAGAGCAATGCATTATTTGAGGACCTGCTGTCCATTGTTTGACTTAAAGTTAGTTTTAAAGAACATACTGACCACATTAGTGAGGATCTACTGTAATCTAGGGATGGCCTTTGGAAAAGGAAGGTAGTATTTAGGTTGAATGTATTTAAATTAGTCTTTAGGGGATGGGGATAAGTAAGATTTGGAAAGAGAGAGGGGCAGAACAGTACACAAGGGAGCATTTAAGGATGGAGGAAGTGGGAGTGTGCACAGAAATGAGTGGTGGAGAGCAGTCTGATTTGACTTACGATATTACATACGTGTGAAAAGTACTAGGTTAATGGACTTAACTTGAGAATATATTTTGGGGCCAGAGATCATAGGCAGTTGAAGTGAAGTCTTTTATGTTTTTAGATAATAAGAAACCGTGAAAGTGTTTGAGACATGAGAATGTTAAGAAACATGATGAAAATTGTGATTTGGGCACTTAATCTGATCTTTGTGTATAGATCGATTGGAAAAACAGACACCATTAGCAACATGTTTTAGTAGTTTGGTTGCTGTGCCAAAAATGACTAGAACAGTAAATGGAAAGAGTGGGACAAGGTAAATGGGAGGGCCAAACATTTTGATGAATAAAGACTCTCCTGATTTACATTTGTAGCATGGTTATCGTTAGTGCCCCTTTTTGATTTTAAATGTTTCCTGCTTTGAACAATATGGTGACCCTAAAGATAGATTGCTGTAGCATTGATAGCACTTGCCAACTAGATTGAAAGAGGAGACAGGGATGGTGGCATAAGAGAGCTAAGTACACAATTTTTAGAACTTCTTATAATTTCACTGAATTTTCCTGTTTTGAAGAATTCTACAATCAAATCTTAGGTGTTTAAAATTGTGTGTGTGTGTGTGTGTGTGTGTGTGTGTGTGTGTTTAATGAACACATCTGAGTTTTGGAATATTCAGCAAAATGATAGATGCTGACCGGGTACAGTGGCTCACACTTGTAATCTTCGCACTTTGGGAGACTGAGACAGGAGGCTCACTTTAAGCCAGGAGTTCGAGACCAGCCTGGGCTGTAAAACTACCTTGTCTCTGCAAAAAATTAGCCAGGCATAGTGGCACATGCCTCTAGTCCAGGCTACTTGGGAGGCTGCAGTGAAAGGATCTCTTGAACCTAGGAATTCAGTGGCAGTAAGCTAGGATCATGCCAGTGTACTCCAGCCTGGGTAACAGAGCAAGACCCTGTATCTAAACGAAATAAGATTAACAAAAATAATTTTAAAATGATAGATGCGGAAGAGAATACGCTATATTTGGTCTTATATTTTCATTCATTTCTGTTTAAAAGCAAAGCTTTCTAGGAGAACTTTAATAAATTGGTGTAGCTGACATAGAAATTTTTCAAATAGATCAATATCCTGAATATCAACATGCCATCACTGAGGAAACAGGCTTCTTTGTGTTAGCACCTTTTGGTTCCTGATCATTTTTCTCCTCTTGAAATGGGTGACTATAGTTATATGATACTTAACTTTAAGGCTTATTTGTAGATGCAGCTGTTATATTTGTGGACAGTCTCAAATGCTTTTATCTCGTGTGTTTTCCATGTGTAGGCAGAAGGAGAAGACAGCCTGAAGAAAATGCAGCTGATGGAGCTTGCAATTCTGAATGGCACCTACAGAGATGCCAACATTAAATCACGTAAGAATGAACCCTGAGGCCCAGGGTTACCTCTGTCTCCGTTGTTTTGTCTACAAACTTTTTTCCTTTTTGGCAGCACAACACAAGAACAGTTTATACAAAGTGAACAGTTAAAGTAATTCTGTCACTTGATATGGGACTGACAATCCTATTTTTAATGCTTTCATGAATTGAGGACACTCTTGATTTTTTTTTAATGAAATCTCAATCTCTAAATTCAAGAGTTTAAGAAAGTTTCTATTTGGTTAACTACAGATGTAAAGCTTCCAGCTTATCTTGTTCAGTTTATGCAAAAGACAAAATTTTGAAAGCCTATTTAAAAAGGTGAATTTGAAGTGTATCTGAATGAAATGGCCCTCTGTTGAGTTCTGTCCTTTCACTTTGCTTGCATGTTTGCCCTCCAGTATTTTTCCCTGTTGATTTCATATGTGAGTTCACAGAGATCAGTGGGTGATCCTTTTTCAGTCCTATTTTTGCTTTTATATGTATCTGCATGTTTTTATAAGCCATAAGAGGATAGCTTTTTTATGTTTAAAATGAAGTAATGTGAAATTATATTTTGAAACAATTTAAGGTTCATACATGTCATTTATATGAACACACCGTGTTTAATTACTGATTATGTAGAACACATAAAATTTTAAAGTTCTAGCCAGCTTTCCAAAGTGCAGGCAACTTAGTGGGTTTAAATGTAGTTACTTTACAAATTGTTTCTATTGATTTACTCATGAAAATATGAGTATATCGTTAATAGAAATTTAGAAATAGAGCTTGTTAATATTTTCTATAACGTTAGTTCCTACAGATGCCGGAAAATTACATATATGCCTAGTGATTACTTGGCTAACTTAATGCAATAAAAAATTATTCTTACTTTACTTTGAAACCAAAGCTGTACTTTAGATAGAAATATACCAAAACTGTGTTTCTGTGGACTCTCGTTACAAATTATTTTTTAACATCTGTTAATGCAAGTGTTTCATTGTGCTTTTGCATGTACTTTAGTCTTAAGAAATCTTAAAAACATAGATATATCAAGTATATGAACTAAATATAACCTATTTAATGGTGTCATTCATTTTTTTTTACAATGGCTTTTTAATTTTTGCACATTCTTAATCACATTGGGAAAGGGAAAGCTGTTTGCATTTGATTGGTGTGCTTTGGCATTTGTGTGATCAGCGCATGTACTAATGATTTCCTTTTATTTTTCTTCTTTCCTGCTTTTTCCTTTCTTTTTCCTACTCCCCTCTCATTTTCCCATATTTTATACTGCTGTCTCTACACTTCTTTCTAAATTTCCTTGCTTACTGTAGCAGCCCTTGCCTTTTCTCTTGCAGCAACAGCCCAGGCTGCTCCAAGGATTATTACTGGGCCTGCGCCGGTTCTCCCACCAGCTGCCCTGCGTACTCCTACGCCAGCTGGCCCTACCATAATGCCTTTGATCAGACAAATACAGACCGCTGTCATGCCAAACGGAACTCCTCACCCAACTGCTGCAATAGTTCCTCCAGGGCCCGAAGCTGGCTTAATCTATACACCCTATGAGTATCCTTACACATTGGCACCAGCTACATCAATCCTTGAGTATCCTATTGAACCTAGTGGTGTATTAGGTAAGTTCTTCTCCCCATGGGCTTAACAGCATTCTTCTTTATAAATATTTTTGCTCCCCCAGATTTTGAAATGATTTTATCAGTTTTGGAGAGGCAAGACAACTTTCCATTAGGAAAGACTGAAAACTACATTTTGTTTTATTTCAGCCTCTCATAAGGGTTCCCCTTTGAAATAATTGCACCTTAAATTTATTCAGATCTACTTTGGTAACTCAGGTTCAGTTTGGTTGGGTAAATCTGTTGTGTACATTTTAACAGATACTTTTTACATTTGACATTACTGATGCCATTCTGAGTTTTAGGTCCCACGCCATTGGCCTGTCACCTCCATCAGCTCCATTTCTCAAACTTAGATTTATTTGTCTCACAGAGTTATGTAGTTGTTGGAAAAAGTTTAGACTTCCATTTTAAAGTATTTTGAGATCTTTATAAAATCCATATTATTGTATGTGTTTTGTAATATTTGTGATCACTTAAAATATGAAAGGGACCAGGTAAATAGAGTCATGCATCGCTTAACAATGGGAATACATTCTAAGAATTGCCTTGTCAGGCAATTTCATCATTTGGTGTACATCATAGAGTGTACTTTCACAGACATAGATGATAGAGTTTACTACATACTTAGGCTGTGTGGTATAGCCATTATAATCTTATGGGACCACTATATGTGGTCCATCATTGACCAGATGTTGTTATGCAGTGCATGACTGTAGTTTCATTCTTAAGATTTTTCGTTTCTTGTCTTTTGAAGTCCTAGTCATATTGAACATGAGAGAGAACTCTTAATTTCAGTAGTACCGTGTGAAATCGTTAAATAAATACCAAATCACTGAATTCAGAATCTCACTTAAGGCACAAATTAAAATCATAATATAAACGCTTGGTTTTACATGAACAAAAAGTGGTGTGCTTGAAAAAGACATTACTGATGCCTTTTTTTTATAGAGTGGATTGAAATGCCAGTCATGCCTGATATTTCAGCCCATTGACTTGCTGGATGAAGGACTAGAATACAGCAGCTGTTATAACACGACCAGTCAATGTGGAACAAACTGTTTCTGTGCAACCCCTTTGTTTTACCAGACAAAATTTGAATACCTTTTTTCCTGAATTGTATATGACCTTGGTGCTGCATGCATGCTGTTGACTTTTAGGACTTTGATCTTTTAAGGTTTTTTTTCCCCAGCATTAATACTGATTTATAAAAATTTGAAAATATTTAATGAACTGGAACACTAAGATTTAAACTAGAAAATTCATTGTTCAAGTAAAGAAAACCATGTTGCTCTGTATGTTATCTGTGTGTGTGCATGCACTCAGGTGCCCTTTGTTTCATGAACAAATACATTTCACTGTACATGTTTTCCGTTTAAATCATTGTATAAAGTAAATGCAGGTCAGAATTATACCACAGAACTGTTTATGAGAGGGTTGTCTCTGTTGCACATTTCTTGAAGCATTTTTAAAATAACATGTAACCTGTAACCTCGTTTAAGTTTTCCTTTCTATTAATACTCTGTCCTGTGGTCCCATGCATGCTCCTTTTCCCAGAACTCCTCTCTGCGGCACCCACAGCATCTGTTCCCGAGGAGTTATGACTCTTGACTTCCTGCAGGGCTGGGACTCTTAGCCACCAGCTGCTGTTCCAGCACTTTCAATGCAAGATCCCCCTGATGTTGCCACATGGAATTTTACTTGTATTTGATTACCTTACCTAAAATGAATAAGGGTGATGGACCAGTTTACTGCTTAGAAATCGCAAGAGGCACTGCAGTAAAGTTGTTTCTCATTGTAAAGCTTCATGCCTTTTGTTTGTTGGAAAATTTTTACTTATAAAAACTTAATTAGTAGCCTGGCAAAATAAAGACCAAAATGTGCATATCCCTAATTGGCATTCATAAGGTGAATAATAATGAGTGCCAAATGAAAAAAATCTATTTTGGTTAATTGTATTTCTTGCCTTGCCACCTAAGCAGTAAAATATGATATTGACCACCTGGAGAACTGAGAAAATTATTTTAAATTGCTAAGTTATAATAAATTTGCACACAGATAACATGCATGCTATTTATGTCACGTCTCACATTAAATTATTTTAAAATAAGCAGTGCCCTTCAAAACAGATGCAGACATGTGTGTTGGTAGTAGTGAGGAGATTGGTATTAGCATCAAATCTTCATTGATAACTAATTTTTAATTCCCTTCCTTTTATCTTTAGGTATGGCTTTCCCAACGAAAGGCTAAGAATTCAAGAACGGTCTTAACTGAACCCTCATCAGATCTGAATTTAACAAATGCTTAGTCTCAGCAGCCTCCGGGGGAAAAAAGCTTAGCCTAGCAGTCAGTGACTTACTTGCACTTTTTGCACATAGATATAAAGTAAAATTATGTTATTAATTTGGTTTAGCCTGTAATATTACACAGTAATGGTAATTTATAAAGGAGTGTATAGTAGTATACTGACTGCTAAGTGTACTATACTGTTTGCTTTACTAATCACCTAATTCATTGCAGTTCATACTTATTGACTCAGAGTTTAAAACCACAATCTATAGGCTTTAAGAATTGCTTTTAAACCTTTTTAAGTGATAAACTCTTGAAGTGGTCTTAAGGTTAGCAAATAATTGTCAGTATTAAACATGGCATTATTTAAGTAGTCCTGCTGCAAGAAAGGCACTTCAGTGAATATGTGACTAGTAAAGCTTAAATATGTTTTGATCTAATAGAGTTCGTGAAATACTGTAACTTGGGGATTGTAAATGAATGGATAAAATAGGTTAAGGCCAAGATGTTTGAAATGAATGCAATATTAATAGATGCATATATACATGACATATTATGGTTAGTTTTAAAACTACTGTGCCTTAACGTATTTCTTAAACTTTTGTAGTAAATGAACATTTGAAATCCATTTTGATAAACCTGCTGTTAATGTTTTTTTTCCCCTTTGTGAATGTTTTCTAACTTTGTCTTGGTAATTGCAATTTAACTAGGTGCGGTGGCTACTAAAGTTCGAAGGCACGATATGCGTGTCCATCCTTACCAAAGGATTGTGACCGCAGACCGAGGTTAGTTTAGTTCTGCAGTTCTTGTCTATAAGAAATGCGTTGGGTGTCCATAAAATTTGCAACACCACACCTGATGGAAAAATGTAATTGCTTATCTGCATACAGTTTCTTTTCCTTTTCTAAATTTGTTTATGATCATTGACAGATTTAAGGGTTGGGTTTTTTGTTTTGTTTTTTTTTTCTCTCTTCATATTTTAACTTATTAAATCTTTTATTATTATGTACTATGATTTATTTCTACTAAAACATAAATTAGTCAATTTGGGGAGCTATTAAATTTTGATGTTGCCTCAGTTATTTTCATTAATAACTTTTGCTAAAATTTACCTTTTAAAATTCCTGAAATTTGGGGATGGTATTGCAAAATGAATTGAGCGGATGGTGCTTTAATGAGAGAAGTAAAGGTTTATATGCCTCCTGTGTACTTTTGGAGAAAACTGAAGATTTAGTTTCCATTGTTCTTTTATATTTGAGCCACTGTATAAACGTGAGGGTTCACTTGTCAAGTACTTAGCTGAAATCAACAAAGTGAGGACTGTGAAGATAACTTTCATGTAGTTGGATTTTTAAAAAATAAATTAGAGCGTCTATCCCCTTTTATTCTTACATTCTCTTGCCAAAATTGATCCTTTGATTCTTGTAATTTGCTGCTAAAGTATATTATCTGAAGGTAAACTGTCTCTTGACGTTCTGTGGTGATATTATGAGATCCAACTGTGTGAATACTCTTTTTGACTAACCTGTGACTGGAAAATAAGTCTTCATTTTTCTCCTTTACAACTTTTATAATTTGTGTCCTGTATATGCCCTCGGACCCTTTTATAAATTATTTTTGCTTATTGAGGAATGATATTTTCGGTTTATTGACATTGAATTGTTTTCTAAGTTTTTCCATCTCAAGATAGGAATCTCAAGCATGGTAGTGAAAAAGGATTTTTTTTTTTTTTACAAGTTTCTATTATGGCACATTTGTTTCCTACAAATTAAATTGATCAAAGTCTCTAATATTAGTGGGGTAAAAGTGCTGGATTTTGTACTTCAATTACACATCTTCTGTGAATTTATGAAGGACCTTCTGCTTCATGTGATTACCTTGAGTACTGATGATAAATAATAGACATAACCATTGTCCACATCAGAAATAAAATGCCTTTCCAAAGACATTATTGATACTCATTTAGCATAATCCATAAAGAACCTCAAAGACTTTTAAACTAATATATACATCACATATAATGATTATTCAGTGAACAAAATAGACCCCAGCTCCGTAGTCATCTGTGAAGATGATATTCCTTGTAAGTGTTTTCTATGAGCATATCTCATAAGGATGGGGAAAGTTTTTGGAAAGCCGCTATCATTTTAAAGAAACTGGACAATTCCATGGATAATTTGAGGTTTTATTCATATTGCTAATGTCTACAGTTGTTCTAAAGAGTATTTTAAGGTAGTTACCCCCCACACCCCCAGCTAATCTTACCCTGTTTAGAAGATTTCTCACCATTTTGCTTTAACACAGTAACTATTGGCCTACTTACTACTCCAGTGCCTTGAGATAGTTGGACATATTTGAGGAAGATTTTATTGTACTTGGAAAATTGTGACACATTCCATGCATAGCTCATTTGTAGTTACATGTTTTGATTAGCCCTGTCACTGTTTTTATTTAAAATGCAATGTCAGCAAACCGAAATGCTCATTTCTTTATTTTAATAACAGAATACTCATATGCTTATCACTGTATGCACTCACTGGGTCTAAGGGAGACGTCTGAAGTCCTTCACTTAAATTATTTTATGATACTACTGTTTTCTCTATTTTTGAGGTTAAAATTATTTTTTAAAAATATTTTGAAGAGAAGATTATTAGTATAAGCATTCACTTAATGCAAAGAAACTCAGCCCTTGGACATATAACCATGTAATTCTGTATGAATGTTTAGCGTACTACATGGTTGACCAATATCTAGTTCTTTACTTAAAGTAAACCCACCTCTTTATATATATTTCAAAACTGAATTCGAAGCCTGTTTGAGACCAACTGACTTTTTAGTTGTAATGAACCATATGGTCTTTCATGGGTGACACACCTGTATAGGAGGCCAAGACTTGGCAGAGGATGTGGTCTAGGTGTACTGGTATACAGAAATGGTCACTTGCTTTGTTTATATATTCCACATGCAAAAAAGAAGTCAGAAAGTTTTCTGAATAATACGAAAACCATCACTTACGTAATTTGTATAAGAAACTTAAAACAATTTTAATTAAAAGTTTAATATCAAAAATGCTTTAAGATTTTATATTTTGGAATTCCTGTGAAGTAGTAAGACTACATCATATTAAATATTTATTTTGTTCTATGATTTCGGAGCAGCAATTTTTATTTTAAATAAAATTCCACTTTTTAAGAAATTCAGGGAAGATTTGGTCACATTGAAGATGCAGTATTTTTGTAGTATTTATAAACTGTTCTAAATGATAGACTATAGAAAGCATTTTTGTCATATGAAGGTAAATCAGTCCATGATTTAGATCATTTAAACTCTGAACATTACACCTTCTGGGCTTTGATTTATGAAGTGGCACAGAATCTCACTTTGCACTGAATATCTTCATTCACATCTCCTCTGCCTTAGTCACAATGGCAACAGTACAGAAAATTCTATCAAACCTCAGAATATAGTAGAAATAATTAAGCTGTTGAATGAGTCTTAAAAATTATACTACTGTTAAGTGGACCAAGTTTGGTGAAGCAGAATGTGACAAAGGTTGATTAAGGAAGGAACAACTCAAGGACATTGGGAATGATAACTTTTCCACTTGAGAACTACTTTATGTTTTACTGTAATTTTTAAATTTTTTTTTGTCCTTTTTGTTATTTTGCAAAAGAAAATAGTATTTACAGGCGGCTTCTTTTAAAATATAAAAATATAAAGCAGGAATGTATATGAAATGTCAGATTTTATTGTATTTGCAGAGTATTAGCTTTGAAATTGAATAAAGAAAGCTGTTTGTAGTTTTACAATGCCTTATTGGTATCAATTAGAAATTTCTTCTATTTTTTGATGTACTTAGAGCTTTTTGAGTGTAGAATTTTAAATGGCAGGATTTTACAGTGTTTACATGCAAGTGCATTTTATAAGTGTTCTATATGTGTAAAATAGTATTTTCAACTGGAAAGCGTTGGCTAGTGCCAAAGGCCTGGTCATTTTCTGGTTCCCATGATGTTGCCTATACTGCTAGACTACAGTTTAGTATTGCTTTGTATCATGAGGCCAAGAAATTCCATGTTGTTTGTAAATAGAATAATTGAAAAAGCAATAAACATTTATTGAACAAAAGAAACCTTGTTTGGCCCAGAGTTTATGTTGAACCAAATTGTTCATAGAATTTTGAATTTCTTTAGATTCATTTCTGTTAATCATCAGTTATTAATAATCACATCCATCATTAATAGTTGCTTTATGCTTGCATCTGAGAAAATACTAATGCTTAATAGCAGTCAGATACTGATAACTGCACTGACTGTTTAAAAATTCTGTATATCAAACCTATTCATTGTTGTTTTTCAGTTTCCTTCATTGACTGCTACTAACTATTAGTTGTTAGTTGTATTTTATTTCTATTTTTTCTTGTTAACCAGTTTTTTTTTTTTTTTTTTTTTTTTTGGTGGGAGTGGGCTCTTCTTCATTTGTTCAAATCATGATATGAAATTGTCATGATTTTAATTGTATTCTGTAGATGGTGTCAGTTTGTCAGAATTAAACATGCTTTTTTTTTATTAGTTGTGATTAGTTTTTCATGTTGTCATTAAGCCGTCACTAGCTGAAACTAATCTCTTCTCTATCTTTTCTTTTCTTTTTTTGTTTTGTTTTTTTTTGTTTCTAACCACCCAGCCGCCACCGGCAACTAACCTATGACCTTCTGACCTCTGAACTCTTCACCCAATGATGACCTGACCATGCCTGCCTGCTGATCAGTTAACTGGTAATCGCCTTTGCTTGCCTGTCGTCAGTGCAGCAAGCTGAGGCACTTGTCCGTTCGTCTTACCATCTAACCAAACAAAAGACAAAGAAATTGTTGTCCTCCAACTCAGCTTTTTTTTTTTTTTTTCCCTGTTTGGGTGAAAGTGGTTCTAGAACCTGCACTGAATAGTAGTAAAGCAATAAGGCCCAATTCATCCCACAGCACTGATCATCTTCTAATATCCCACCCTAAGCGAACGGTAAGAAGGCCTCTCTTAAGAAGGGGAGACAGATGGCCCTTAACTACTCAATGACAGAGGCAGTTACTGTGAGAGACTTCTAGGAATCTTTTTCTTCTCATAGTGAAGTTAAAGCTCTCTCTGAATGTACTGTGTGATGATGCATCATGCATGAACCTTCGGTCAGGGATGTCATTGGTGAAGTGATTTCAAAAAGTATTCAAAATTTGATATGCTGTTTAGTCACTACAGTGCCCTCAAAGGGCAGAAGTTGCAGCCTTTTTTATATTGCCTGCCAAAATTTGAAGTATTAGAGGAAAGTGTGCCATGAGAGGAGAAACTTGAGTTTTGAAAAGTAATGCAAATAACAAAACTGCAACACTATTTTTAAAAAGATAAATATCTGAGTTAAAATTACTGAATCTTTATTTTACACCTTCTAAAAAAATATATGAGAACAAGGTACATGCATTATGTGTCACATTACTGGGCAAACTGTTCAAGTATTTTTTTTTTAAACCTCCCTGTATAGAAAAAAATCATTAAGGATGTAAAAGCCATGCTTGCCTATTTGCTGTATACATGTAATGAAATTGTAGATAAAGTGTAGTGCATTGAAACAAATGAACAAAAGTAGATACTTTTACTATACAAGGGTGCTGGTGCAGAAAAAATATATATATTTTTGGAAATGTAGCATTTTATACTTTCAAGTGTTATAAAAAAAAAAAAAGAAAAAGAACAAAGAAACCCTTTATTTCATTAAATGATTTTTTCTGGTGGTTGTCAAGAAACAAAAGACCAAAAGAGCCTTTTTGTCTTTCTTTTTTATTTTTTAAGTATTGGAATAAGTCTAAAGAAAAGAAAGTGCCTTATTTTCCTTCATGGTCATTTAGTCAAGTGTCTCATAAAGATCAGCTGCTCCTCCCTCAGAATACAAGTTAATGCATGTTACTCAGTCGCCCAGTATGTGAAAGAAGATATGAGGGAGACAAATGAGTTGATGGTTTGAATCATATGATTTTTGCCACGTTACCTTGATGCAAATTTGCCAAATCTGATACTGTGAAAGATTTGATAATTTTTCTAATGCCTGACTAGCAAGTTTTGAAACATCATTCTTTAAAAAAATTATAATCGAATACTTTTAGTTATTCCAGTCTTCACTGATAACCCAAAGGACTCTGAGATAAAAATTATGTGTGACCTGAACTTCAGACAAAATTAGAGCTTTGTTTTATTTGGAGAAAGGGGATGCATTCATTTTGTTTTGTTTTTTATTTTCTTTTTAATTAATTGGAGATAATAGGATCCCTAGCAAATGTTTTCACGAAAGTGACTCTTGATTTTCATTCTGGAAAACAATGTTTTAAATAACCCAAATGTAACCACGTGTCTTTATATCATACCAGATAACTTGTGTAATGCATCTCTTTACAGATTCAGTAACCTGCCTCCCCCACCCTTTAAGTTTGAAAGAATGTGAAAAACTAGCATCATAGTGCATATAATACTCAACCACCTTTCAGCTTAAGCTTCTAATTTCTCCAGAAGTTCAAACAGTTATGTAGTTCAAGCAATTTGTGCGCAAAGCCTACATCTAAACACTTGAGTGTGAGTAATCATTAACTGCTTGGTACCAGATGTGGCAAATCTCAAGTGACGGTGGACTCCCTTCCAGCTTATCAACTCGTTCCCTCTTCCACACCTTCCCAGCGTCACAGTCAGAGGTCAGCAGGAAGCTTAGTCAGTACCTTCTTGGTGACCTCCCCCGCCATCTTCTCTCACTTGGAAACCTTGTCAGTTTATTTACTATGCAATAGACATTCATTGTTTTGTATCCAGCTAGCTTTGGTTTAATACGCCACTGCTTTGTCTTTCTGTTACACATACAGTTTTGATTTATTTACAGTATATGCTGTGCCATTTTGATTTTTATATCATTTGGTTGGTTGAATCAATTTGCGACACTCAAACACTTGAGGTGACAGTTATTAAAAACAATACCAGTATTTGATCCAGTTTCATCTCAACTATGTTATACCTGGACATTTTAGACGTTTATCAAAGGTCTTTTATGGGGAAGAAAGTAAATGTATGAAATAATAAATGTGTGACATTTATGGGTAATGTTGGCTCTGAGCAAACTTTTGAAAACTTGGTTGACAAAATTTTGGATCAACTGAAAAAAAAGCATGACTTTTGAAATCTCTGAATGCCTTGGTTCTCAGTATTATCATTCTTTATTGAATTTATTTCTTATTAAAATATGTAGTTTTTAAGACTTTTTTTCTGACAGTATTATGTAATTTTTTAGCGTGGGTAGATGGGAGTGTCGCTTCTATGTTATCGTACAGCTGACATGTATTTTTGTCTATTCTTTATTATCTTAGTAGTTTCATGCTATGTATGTACCATAACCAACCTATTGCCTATGAGAAACATGTAAGATAATGTATTTACAGCCATTGTTACAAGTTTATAATGTATTTTTCTATCTTGTTTTATATGTATGTTATATAACATTCAAAAAGAATTTTTTTCTTGATTGAGAAAAGGATACAAAATGCAAAATCCACAATTTTGATAACTGAAAATTGCCAATTGTTTTGCAGTACTTTATTATATTGGGTGTCTTGTCTTTTTTGGGCTTTTAGTTAGCTAATGAATGAATACATTAGACACTTTTGGGTTTTAGTTGGGATTTTACATAGCTTGCATTTTAATTCTTTGGTTCTTTGCTGTTTCTATTAACCCATAGCATTATTTTAATAAATGTTATAATATCAACCTACTAACTCTGGACTATGTCTGTTTATTAACCTTTATATGTTTAATTAAAATAAATAAAGACAAAAGAATGTAAAGTCTTGCGTTACTGGACTAACCCTGAAGAACGTGACCACAGATAACATAGCGTGACTTGTTTTTCTGTTGTTTGTCAGCTGACAGTTCCGCACACTACTCTTAAAATGGCTTTGATTATTCTGGTCTTTTACCTGGTGGGGAGGGAAGGTAGGTGCGGTAGAGATGGGAACAAAGTAGCCTTTGTTTGAGGCAGTCTTCTGCTCTTGCCACTTGCCTTTTAGCATCTGCCTTACTAATTCCACACCTTATTTTTCCTTCTCCAAAATAATCACTGTCTGCTCACAGCATCGAGTAAAAAGATACATTGTAATGGTATATACCTGGAGAAACCAGTTTGATTCTTTTGTTGAACCATTTCTTTTAATTTCTGTAAGTAATTTTATGGTCACATTGCAAAGCAGAGAAACTGTTGATATTTTACCTTTATTTAGGTTTTTGTTTCAACTTGACCTTTTTCCTTTGGAAAGCATTGAACTTGTTTAGCTAACTGCTCCTATTAGAGGGCTCAACTTGGGTGAAGCCAAAGGATCCCTGGCTGTCTCTGTTGGTAACCCGGTGGCCCAGAGCTCCACCATTTTCCCGTGAGGTAAAGAACACTCGGCACGTTACTGAGTTTTCCTCAGGTGTTTTTTTCTCTGTCTCCTACTTTCCTTGAAACATTAAACAAGAAATTTAAGAGGGAAGGACTATGAGATTTGAAAAGTTATGTATGATTAATTATTTGCATGCATATCAGTTTAAGGTTTCTTAAATATCTTCATGCTTTTCTTGGCTGAAACTTGGGGAAATTAACCTGTAATTATGAATTCTTTAATTCAAGGTGCATTTTTATTTCACAGATTGGTACTTGCTTTTTTCTGTGAAACAATTCTCTTAGATAAGATTCTCAGGATGAATTTTTGCATTTGTAAATAACGACATATCTTTGTAAATTACATTTTATTTATTTAGAGTTCTAAAATGTGTGGCTTAAATGAGTTACATATAATAGAAGACAAAACTATACCAACATGCTCTTAACCAACCCATCAGACTGTCAGGGTATTCTCATTTCATCAATATATATACACACATACATGTATAGATAACATCCAGAGTAATGATACCTGATTTGAGTGATAACAGCTAATCACCATTGAGATGATCATTTGGATCCTGTAAACAAACCTGGTCATTTCTCTGATGGGAGTGGTGGTCAGTGTGCCGTCGTTAGGTAGACAGGTCTTTAGCATGCTACTGTTTGTACAAGTTTTCCTTGCCATACAGCTCATGTAGTAGTCTGTGAACGTTCAAAGATGGCTGTCAAGCTGCTAATATTCAAGTTGTCATGGTACCATGTCACTTAAATTGGTGAATTTCTATGCAATTTTTACTATTCTCTGAAGCCTATGAATGCATCCTCATCTCATTTTCAGTTAAGGCTACTTTATGTATAATTATGTCTTTGCTACCTTTTATGTAAGAAACATAAAAAAAGTTTTAAAAGGTGCAGATAACATTGCAGATTTTTATACAGGTTACAATGTTATTAAACATGAAACTACCAAATTCCTAGAATCACATCACAGATTTTTTTTTATACAGGTTATTGAAATACTGAAACTATTTGAAAAAAACAATTGAAATTGAGCTTTCAGTCAAGAAGTTGGCAAAGTTAATGTACTTAAACATCTTTTTTTCTGTAGGCAAAATGTCAGGGAAAACAACGTGAAGGTAGTTACTCATATGCGCTCCGGCACGGTAGCTCCACATGTGAGAGATCATTCAGGCACCCTGTCTATAAAGCCTGCATGTGTATACATAAACACAATTGGTGTCTTTAGTTTTCTAAACACTAAAGTTCCTAATTTTTTAGTGTGCCAAAAGTAAATGATAGGTTTAAATGAAATTTCTCATTACCAAGTCAAGACTCTTTTATATATATATATATATATATAAATGTGTGTGTGTGTGTCATAACACTTTAACATGTGACAGCCTAAGTTTCTTTACTTTGGGGGTGGGGTGGGAGTGGTTTTGCCTGTTGGACCAGGATGAAATGCCTGTCTTTATTCCTTGATAAGAAGTAGCTATTATGGCATTTCAAACTATTTTTGGTAGAATGTACTGCCAAACGATAATTCATTTAGCAAAAATTATTCTCCAACTTTCTGAATTCACAGATTTTCTAAGTGCATACTTTATTACATTGTCATGAATTCTTTAATGCCTTTATTTCAAATGGAAAAAGTAACTTTATGGACAGTATTTTAGAAATATCATGTAATTCACGTCTAATTTTATATGTAGTTTAAGTGATCTAAATTGAGATACCTTTGATCTGAAGAGATTTACCAACATTATATGCACTCTTGCCCTCAATGCGGAATCAAACTGGTTAACTTCTGCACAGGCCTCTCCTTTCTACGTTTCTGCTGCACTAATTGCCAGGGAGTGGGAGAGAAGGTGGAGAAATTCATTCACAGTAGAAGGAGGCGATAGGTGCGGCAAAAAGCAGCTCACAGTATTGATTCCACATTATAGTTTTGTTGCCCCTTCTTGGCAAAAGATAACCACCTTGTGGGAAGATCACAGCTTCCAGGGTAAAAGAGAATTTATAACTTTTGAAAGTGCTATTAAGAAGTTTTTATTGGCTGGGCGTGGTGGCTCAAGCCTGTAATCCCAGCACTTTGGGAGGCCGAGGCGGGTGGATCACGAGGTCAAGAGATCGAGACCATCCTGGTCGACATGGTGAAACCCCGTCTCTACTAAAAATACAAAAAATTAGCTGGGCACGGTGGCGCGTGCCTGTAGTCCCAGCTACTCAGGAGGCTGAGGCAGGAGAATTGCCTGAACCCAGGAGGTGGAGGTTGCGGTGAGCCGAGATCGCACCATTGCACTCGGGCCTGGGTAACGAGCGAAACTCTGTCTCAAAAATAAATAAATAAATAAAAGTTTTTATTACCAAATAGATCTTTTATGGTTTATATTGTAGTGGTATGTATGAAACATTTAAAATTTTACTTGCAGAAATGGCATGTGTGTATATATCTATAGAAGTCGAAATAGGTGTTCCCACATGGGAACGGAGAACTGCGTGTGACTGTACGTGAAGTGCAGTAAACAACTGGAAAAAGTACATGTGCTTCATCCTGTCAAGCCAACTGCAGCTGGAAAGTGCTGCTTATTCTCCACCCCCAGAAATGCATGTATAAATATAGAACAAAGAATGCACACTTTCCATTTTATTGAGGCTTTCAACACTATTTAAAAGAAAATGTAAGCATCTGACATTCTGGAGTTCTAAATTAGAAGATGAGCATAATCACTGATTTTAGTCACTAAAGGAGATTAGTAGACATATAGTGTTCCTCAGTTGGACTGTGCATCCAAAATAGTTAACATTTTCTATCTTTAATAAATGGCACAATTTTTATGTTTTTTAAATGTAAGAAAGAGGAATGCCGACCAAAACTTGATTCATGAAAAGAACTAGTGTCATTAACTTGTAGAACAAAGTAGAATTGGTTTATTTTAAAAATTATTTCCAGCAGTGTGAAACGTTTAGGATTCTTTAACATCTAAATGTTTTGACTCCTTGTACCTTAAGTTTTCCAGTCTTTCTTATTTACATCATCTCCACGTACCTCTGCCTCCTTTCCTCTTGCTCACTGGAACCTTAGTTTTCCTCAGCAGGATGGTTTGTAAAAGTAGCCCACAGGTGTAGGATCTGTGGCACATCATACAGACTGGCGGCCCAAAGGTGTGTTTGGTTTGGCTTATGCAGTGTTTTGCTTTTTAAACTACTTGCCATACTTTGAAGGTGGAAACACTAATAAAAAGTCTGAATACCCATATTAGATTTTTTTTTTTAAATCTCTTCATGAAATCTGCTCTTCCTCAAAAATCAAAATGTCTAGAAAGCCCAAACATGTATTGTCACATAGTAGGCACCAGCTGAAACTGAGTAATCAAACTGCCTCCTTAAGCCAAGTATTCCCTGGTTAATCGGCACCCCACCCCTCCTTCCTGTCTCTAGTGTCACACTTGGGCTGTTGGTTTTCTTACTCTCCTGTCTTGCTTTAATCCTTCCTCCTACCTCTGCCTAGCTCCTGTAAATATCTGCTTGTCTCCTGGTCCAGGATGGTGGTCTTTCAAACCAACTTCTCAAAAGGGATGGCATAAAATAGGTTTTGATATTTTTACTTCTGAAAAATCAGATGAATGTTCTAAGTTTATCAAAAATGTTAGTCGCTTACTCATGAATATTGGATTTCTTACTGTTTAAAGGAGTTCTATTAAGTGAGTGGAAGGATTAGACCTTTGGATTTTCCTCCTAATGTATTTTTTTATGATTACCTTATACAATAATTTGTGGTCTACTTAGCAGTTAAACTAATTGACCATCTAATAGTTGACTATAAATATATCTAAAATAATAGTCATAAGTTTTGCATCACAACTTCCCAAAAACCTTATTAAAATTAGGTTATTCTCGTGTAATGCTATTTTGTGAAGTATATATGTACATAATGTATACTCTGAAAGTGCTTGTTTTTACATGCTATACAACAGTTTCAATTTTAAAGACTGTCTCCTGAAATTGGGATGAAAATCTATAGTCTTTGTTTTCTTAAAGTATCCTATACTACATTCATTGGTTACTTAACTGGGTATTAATAAAATAATTACAGGAAAAAAAGTGACTAAGAGCAAAAGGAGATGAAAATATTTGCAAATGAATCCACAATTCTTGTAGAACTTTTTGAGTTGACTAAAGATTTTATGAGCACTCCTTGAACTTAGAACTGTCAAGGGTGGGGATGATGAAGGTACAGTGCCTTGGCTATGCTTGAAACCTGAATTTTAATGCTTCCCTTGTTACGGTCATTGTCCTAAATGATTTGGTTTACGAAGTTAAGACATACTAGTTAGTTGTACAAGTGGAAAGTTGGATACATTTTAATTAAATGATATATGTTAATGAATTACGTTTTTGTGGATTGCTTTCTCACTGAGGTAAAACGGCATTAAAAAGTTGTCCAGAATTTAAACTGACTCTAGATTCCTAGGTGGTGGGAAAATGTAAAACTTGAAAGTTCCTGGGCGGAACGCAATGCCTGTGAAAACACCTGAAGCTAAGAGTTAAATTCGACTCTCAGGGAAGAAAGCTAGATTAGCAAATCAAACATGCATATGCCTCATCCAGAGCTGGTATTCAGGCATCAGGTTTTGGCCTACTGGCAGTAAAGTTGTTTTCAGATGAAACAGTGGAAAAGTTTGATACGTCATCTAGAAGTGGTCTGTCATCCTTAAGTATTGGTGTTAATTCTAAAATGAGTTAGAAACCTCCCATTACTGTTGGAATTAAAGCAACTTGGCATGGAGAGACATGAAAGAAAAAATGTAGTGTAAGCCTGACTTTATGTCCTTTTCACTAAATTCTATGAATCTGTTTGGCAGAGAGATTTTGTACTCTACAAGGAAAACATCACTGATACGGACAACAACAATAATGTACATGCCGTTAAGCCGATAAATGCCGAGATGGCCTTGTGAATACCTCGAATTCTTCAGAGAAGTGTTTTACTCTCTTCAGTGTTGCTATAGCAGAACACCTGAGGCTGGGTAATTTATATAAAAAAAGGGTTATTTGGCCCACAATTCTAGTGGCTGGAAAATTCAAGATTGGGCAGCTGAATCTGGTTAGAGCCTTATGCTGCTTTAGCTCGTAAAGCCGAAGCGGGGTGCGGTCCAGGTGCAGGGAGATACAAGGCAAGAGAAAGCAAGAGAGAAACTGAGGAGGCCAGACTCACAACCCAGTCTTACAGGAACTCACTCATCCATGCAGGAGGGAAAATACCCCCACCCCGAGGAGGGAGGGCATTAATCAGTTCCCGAGGGATCCACCTCAGTAACCCAAGCACCTCCTACCAGCCCCACCTCCCAGCACTTCCACACTGGGGATTAGATTTCACCCAAACCACAGCAAAGTGTAGCCCAATTGTTCTAAAATCCTTGTTATATTCTGCTCAAGTATCACCACCACCATCTTTAGCTCCATCCTAGAGAGGCTGTAACAAAAGTTACTGAATCAGAAAGCGGAGCGTACCTGATGTAAGTAAGCCAGGCGCTGTGGTTCACAGCACTTTGGGAGGCTGAGGTGGGTGGATCACCTTATTTTTCCCTGCAACTTCACATTTGAGTAGATACACAGTGAACTGTGGCCAGGAAGAGTTCGTGTTATTAAGGGAAAAACAGGGAAGCTCCTCCTTTCCTTACCACTTTCATCCCTCAGTTCAAAGAGGAGCACTACTTCCATCAAAACTGCATCGAACAGAACTAAGGGAAAAGAAAAATAGAAACGTAAGTTTAGCCTAAATACGAACTTGAAAGATGATACCACACCACCTCCCATTTCTAAAGTGTTTTTTCACTTGTCATTCTTCTAAAGCCAAAGGTGATGAAAGTCATGCCTTCTGTGAGATCTGTATCCATTCCAGCAAGCTGCTTGCCAAGAATTTGGTAATAGTGTCAACAGGAGCCTTCTTGCGGAGAGCCCTCAGCAGGCTCTAAGGAATGCCTGAAGTTTTATGCACAGGAGGCTCTCTGCCACTCCCTTCCATTTGAATTACTTACCTATTTCTCATAGGAACATTTCTTAAAAGTAGAAACTGTAGAATTGTGTAATGGAATTAAAATACAGAAATACCAGAGGAAATATTACTCGGCCATATATAGAAAAGGGTTGCTGTGGTACCCTGTAGTATGTCAGTGGCTATAAAAATCAAATATTATGGGAGAAAAAAACACTAGACAGTACGCCAGCAGAAATCACACATGCTTTGCCTTTGCAGGATTGCTCACATTGATGAAGATTAGCACCACAGTCAAATTTCTGAGTGCTTAATTAGCGTTAAACAATGCAATCAGTATTTCTGTGTATATCAAAATACAGGAAAACCAAACTTGTGCATCAGATTTATGTTAGTCAAGTACAGTAATGCTGTGTAATAGAATAATCTCTTAAAAACCAAGAGGAATCCAGATAGCTTGAATACATGTTCTCAAAAATACTCCCTCAGTGACCTACTGGGGAGAAACTGCTATTGTAATTGGTGAGCTTCAAATACATGGTTTGGGTAGACAGTAAAGACAAGATATTTTCATTGAAGACATCTTTTATTTTACAATTTTAGCCTCTCCTTTTAACAACATATACAAGTGTTTTACTGCCACCCTTCTTTAAGTACTGCTCTTCAACATCTCTAAGAAATTTAAAGATAAAATATTTGTGAGAAGCCACAAGTCAAAAACTGTAACTTGGCAAGCTGTGGGATTTTTTTTTTTTTTTTTTCCTCAGAGCAGTATAACCTTGCTTTCCACAGTTGTATCAGGGACTGACTTTGTCAAAAGCATCCAAGTATCCAAATGGTTGGTGTATTGTAAAGCAAACGAAAACAACCTGCTCCTGAGGAGTGTATGTTCTTTTCATTAGGACTATGAAACTGTGTGGTCATTGTTTAAATGAAGATTTCAGTTCCGCACGTGTATTCTGCCAGGTTGAATTGAAATGTGTGTATGTGGAGACAAGTTATCTTCAGCAAGGATGCTGGCCATGTCAGTTTTTTGTCTATTTTCTTTCATCACAGGAAACATCCCAAACTACCAGGGACTGGTTTCTTTGTTTGTTTGTTTATTAAACACTGGTCATTCTGGTGAAGTTTTTCTGTTGTTGTTAAGCTAATTTTTTTTTTCCATTGTATGTGTGTTTCCACTTTTGGGACATAGAGTAAATTTCGCCTAAGCTATTTCATATCACAGAATTTAAGAGGGGTTGGTGATTGAGGAAGTAGATTAAAAATACATAGGAATTTTGAGACTGAGCTGTCAATTACATTGTTTCGATAGTCCAATTTAGAACTCATGCTGATTTTTTAAAATTCCAAATGCAAGTCAGAGAACTTTCAAAATAAGCGATTTTGTTCTTTCAAGCAGTATTTATGTGCCAAAGTGATTGGGCTGAATATCATGCCTGGCCTCTAGGTAGACAAGAGTCAAGATACCATTCCTACTCCAAACAGCGTGGTCTCAGGCTGGGGGACAGAAGTGGAATGTGAAAGTAGTATGAGGGTTACACAGCAGCGTTCTAAGGCCCAGTTTTATGCAGAACATCAAGTAAATGACTCTCTTCTGTGAAGACAGGAGCTGACTGTTTCACAGTATGTTCATTTCAGAATGATGGCTAAACTTTAGTCGAAAGGGTTCCTTCTTGGTATAGCCATATTTGAAATAATCTTATTCCCTGAAATCATATCTTACTGATTTATGACTTGCCAAAAATATTTTTTGAAAGCCACTTTGTTTTGTCTGTTGGGTTACCAGGAGGAATTACTGTTTATTTTCACCCATCTTTGGCTGCTGCTGAGAAAGGCTTTTCTTCAGCCCTCTCCCCTCTCCCTCTAGGCCTTCCTGGGGGCTTTCTTTGGATCCAAAGCCAAGCCCCAGAGTGATATATCCCTAAGGGTAAAAAGCTGTTTGTCCTAGTAGTACTACCGCCATTATCAGTCTACCCGTCTCAAAGGCTTTCGTATTCCCATGAGACACTGTTTAACACTGAAATTCAACAACTATCCTTTCACCCTTTTACCTCGGCCTTGTCTGAGTAGGATTTTATATAAAAATGATAGCCTTACACTTAATCTCAGCAGTCTATATAATTTTAAGATAACATTCCTCTTCCTTCAGCCTTTTCGTCCTTTGGTTCATGTGAAAGTATATAAAGAGCGCCCTCGAAGGTGGGAGCACGTGGTGTTTTTCCTTGAGTTTCATATCACTGATGTTTAATTGCAATTGGAATGGACGTGCTCAATAAATATTTGTTGAGTGAATAAACGCCACTGTATCCCGTTTCCAGTCTGTCTCTAGAGAATTGTCAAGTGAACTGATAGACTTAGCCCTGAAGTTGGTGCAGAAGCTAACCGAATGACTGGCTGGAAGGCCAGTGAAGGCGGCAAGTTGGTCAGCAGGCTCTACAATGCACAGAAGCCTGGTCTGTGCATGGTATCAAGACCACGCCGGCGCTGGCCTTCCCATCATCAGCCCTTCCATCTGCATAACTGAAACTGTCCTCCTTACCCATATTTCAATCTTCAAGACGGTCTTTTATACTCACTTCAAGTATATATCTACATTAAGGTATTGCAGGGGAGGCAGGGTATAGAGAATAGTCCAGTTTCCATAGCTGAGAGAGAACCCAGGATCTTTTTGTAAGCATCAAAAATTAAAAGATCTAGAATTTAAAAAATGAACAGAAGCCCTCAGAAGTGAAACAGTTTTGTAGATCATGAGGACTAACACTCTATTGATTACAGATGAGAAATCAGATGCCCAGAGAGATATATTGGGAAATGATATTCCTAAGTTCATATACACAGTTGACAGACTGGGAATAGAATCTCTTGTGTGAAACCCTTGCTGTGAGCTGAGAGTTGGTACCCTCTAAGCAGGACTGTCTATATGGAAAGGCACGGTTTTCGCCCTGGGCTCTGGCTGCATTCAAATGCAGCTCCCTACTGTACTGACACCTCCACACTTTATTAACTCTTTCAGGTGGTATTTGCTAAATGAAAAAAACACTGCAAACAAAAAAGCACCTTTCCAAAAACGTGTCTTTCGGAATTCCACTATTTTGAAGGCCATACAGAATGTGTCTAGCCTCTGCAGGGTAAGGTGGGAAGTGGGTAATGCATGGAAAATTCAAGCAGCTTGCTCTTCCCATTTCTTAAATGCCTGGCATGGGAGAGGTGCCTCAAAAATGGAATCTGAGTGAGTGACAGGCCTGCCTCAACTTCTGTCACTTCCTGTCAATCACTGCAATAGCCCCACCCACATTCCCACCTTAGGTCCCAAGTCCATTCATCTTCATGCTTTTGGCCAAACTCCTGCATAACTGACAAAATTCCCTCCATCATTTTATTACCCTCCCAAATGCCATATCCATTTTTTTTTTCTCCACAAAGGAAAAGAAAGGGCTGCAGTGAGAGACCTGGCTCCTGCCAAAACTCAGGATCAGGTGGGTTCCCCACAAGAGGGTCTCCCAAAGGTTTTTCAGTCATGGTACACTCGCAAAATAATATTTGAATGGGTGACTGGGGTCAACTGATGAGGCTGCTCATAGCTGGAGGCAGCCACTTGGGGCTTAGCAGCAAGTGAACATTTCAGATGCATTTGGAATCCATCCCGTTTGTGCCAGGGCTGGGGAATGGGCAGAGCATGACCCCCACCACTCTGTGGAAAGGTAGCATCAGAGGTGACTGCACCCAAGTTGAATGTAATTGTAAAACTAGGATTGTTCCCTATTACTGTATAGAACAATATGGCAAATGTCACCTATTTCATTACTGAAAATTTCTAACCATTTTAGTGAATAGGAAGTGATACTAATATTTATCTTTTTTTCTATCAGAACATAAGGTACTATCTACAAGATGTGAGTTTTGGCCTTCTTGATATCCAGCATGTAAGTTCCATTCATAAATCATTGTTCACTACCTAATGACTCATAGCAGTAGCACATTTTATCAAGAGTTGAACTCTGGGAAGTCACTTTACACCACCGTACACAATGATGAGAAAGCTATAGAGTACTAAAGATTTAGAAAATTCTGAGTGCAGTAAGACTAGTATTTTTTCTCCCTTTGACTGGCAGTGACAATGTTGCCATTATCAATCAGGTGTTCGAAGGACTATTGAGGTCAGCTAATTATTTGATCCCCACCTACTACGAATCTCCTTTTGAGGGATATGGACTGTTGATTGGAGATTTCCACTTGGTGTCAATGATGCTGAAATAACTAGTTGTTTTTCTTCTTTTTTCCCTGGTAACCTGATTCACCATTTAATTTTGTGGGATTTCAGCTCATCTGAGCTCGCATTATCTGGTTCTTTTCCTGCCAAGTTTAGTTCCCTATGGATTATATGACCTAGCATAGTAATCAGGAGGTTTCTTTCACTCTATTCAGTGTTCTTTCAACTGGCAATTTATTCCTAGTGGAGGCATTCATACTAATGCTGTCATCACACAACTGTGACTTCACTAGGCCTGCGAACTTTAAAATCTCTTACATCCAACATGGGTTTCTCCAAAGGGCGTAGCAGGCTATCTAAACATAACCGAAATTTCTACTACTAAACACCATATCACATCTAAATTGAGGCCTAGACCACGAGCCCTATTTAACCCAAAAATCATTCATAACAATAACTACTGAGGAATACAAATGCCTGTTTTCTAAAACAAGATTTAAAAATCACCTTACTGCTAATATTTGAAATTACTTACAGAATACTAAAAAAGCAGACTGCCACATATGTGTCTCATAATTTTTGCCTTAAAAAGTATTCAGGCTTCTTGTGGGAGTCCTGCAGCTGTTTTACCAACACCAAAAATCAGTTGATCTTGACTTGCTTTCATTGATGCATCTCTGAAAAGTAGAGACTTAGATTAGGACTGAGGGAATTGAAATACAGTAGCCCCCTCTTATATATGGGGGATGCGGCTAGCACAGAACCTGATCACATTATGTTTTTTCTTTTCTTTTTTTTTTTTTCACTTTGAGACAGTCTCATTCTGACACCCAGGCTGGAGTGCAGTGGTGTGATCTTGGCTCACTGCAACCTCTACCTCCTGAGTTCAAGCAATTCCCTTGAATAGCTGGGATTATAGGCACGTGCCACCACACCCAGCTAATCTTTTGTATTTTTAGTAGAGACCGGGTCTCGCCATGTTGGCCAGAATGGTCTCAAATTCCCGGCCTCAAGTGATCCACCCGCCTCGGCCTCCCAAAGTGCTGGAGTTACAGGGAGAGCCACCCCACCCAGCCGTGTTTTTTCTTGTATATTTTTACCTATGATAAGCTTTCACTTTTTTACAGCTTCTCTTTGTTTTATCTGAATTGCAAGCTTCAGTACTCTTACGCTTTGGGTTCGTTATTAAGTAAAATCAGGATGACTTGAGCACAGGAAGTCAATCTGATAACGAAGACGGCTGCTGAGTGACTACTGGGGCCAGGGCAAGGTCTACAGCAAGGATATGCTGGACAGAGGGATGACTCAGGTCCCAGGCGGAATGGTGCAACATTTCATCACACCACTCAGAATAGCTTGAAATTTAAAACCTAAGAATTGTTTATTTCTGGAACTGTCCATTTGATGTTTTTCCAACATAGTTGACCTCAGGTAGCCGAAACTTCAGAAAGGGAGATGTGACTAAGGAGCGACTATTGTAATCTAGCTTCAACCGCTGTTCAGTAATCAGGAGGTGCACAGCGTAGACAAAGTGCATCAGTCAGCGCGAGGCATCTGGTGAGAAACTGCGGTGATGGTGTCGGTGACTGACTGTGTGTGCTGTCCTGGTGATGATGGTCTCAGTTCTCATCAGAAACACTAGGAAAACAGGGAACCTGGGATCTTTAAGAAAAGCTGATTCTCGTCATTCCTTTGGGGAGGTTTGTAACGTGATTTATAATCCTGTCTCACCCTATATGATGTCCGGTTTTCTCCACTACCTAGGAAGGGGAGAAGTACTTGAAGTTGTCTTGTTGAGTTCTCAATTCTTAAGTCATATTTGGTAGTGTGTCTTTTTGGCAATCAGTTTATGATTTCAAGTATTAGGAGTAAGGCTCCCCACGACCCCAACACACTTTTAAATAATGAGACATTCAGGCTGGGCGAGGTGGCTCATGCCTGTAATCCCAGGCACTTTGGGAGGCCTGCCCTCACTTGAGGACAGGAGTTCGAGACTAGCCTGACCAATATGGCAAAACCCCATCTCTACTAAAAATACAAATATTAACTGGGCATGGTGGTGGGCACCTGTAATCCCAGCTACTCAGGAGGCAGGAGAATCGCTTGAACCCAGAAGGCAGAGGTTGCAGTTAGCCAAGATCTCACCACTGCACTCCAGCCAGCCTGGGTGACAGAGCAAGACTCCATCTCAAAAAAAAAAAAAAAAAAAGAAAGAAAGAGACATTTGGGTGTCCTGTAGTGACTGCTCCGAAGCGGGTGAAGCTAAACAGGAGCTCACCTTCTAGGCAGCAGTCCCACAGAGCAGTGGCTCCCCGCCCGGGACCTACCTGGGGAACCTGGGAATTGACTGAATACCTGAGGGTTTACCCCAGCGTGAAACCTCAGTTGTGTCTGCAGGCCAGTGTTGTCAAATAGTAAAATTTCAACCACGGGGAGTAGAGACAGAAGAGGGGGCTCTCCGTCTGTGGCCCCTGGCATCTGTTCTCCAGTCCAGCAGGACAGGTTTGAGCTATCATTATTCTAAAAAAAGTAATACTTTTGAAGAAGAAAGTACTTGTCCTTGTGAAACACCCCGAGTTTCCCATAAGAAAGGTGCATACTTAAGGTGCTGTATAAATCTTTCTCATGTGGCCCTATTTCTCTGTCATCATGACGCAGGCTCTCTGGATTATGACTGCTTTCTCAGTCTGGGGATTTTAGACAGGTAACCTCAGATCTCTCATCTATAACATGGGGATAAAGTCTCTCTGTCACAGGGCTCCTAAGAGGGTCAGATGAGCTCATTAGTGTACATCTCTTAGCACATTGCCTGGAACTGGTGTGTTCGGTGAGTATGTGTCATTATTTTCCTCTATTGTTTCCTGTTGCTAAATTAAGAATGTGTTTTTAGGCTGGTCACGGTGGCTCATGCCTGTAATCCCAGCACCTTAGGAGGCCAAGGCAGGCGGATCACGAGGTCAGGAGTTCGAAACCAGCCTGGCCAACGTGGTGAAAACCCCATCTCTACTAAAAATACAAAAATTAGCTAGGCACAGCGACACCCACCTCTAATCCTAGCTACCGAAGAGGCTGAGGCAGGAGAATTGCTTGAATCTAGAAGGTGGAGGTTGCAATGAGCCAGATTGTACCACTGCACTCTAGCCTGGGTGACACTCCAGCCTGGGTGACAGAGTGAGACACTGTCTAAAAAACAACAAAACGAAACAACAGTGTGTATTAAATCTCCTTGGAGTCACTGGGAAGTGGGTCATTTCCCGACCTCTTTACGGCGTTGAAAAGATTTCATGTTCCTTCCTTAGAAACTCATGTACTTTGGGGGTGCCCATGTTACATAGTGAGTGAGATGTTTCACACATTTTTGTACATGATTAAAATAATATATGTACTTTATAACTAAGCTGTAGTTTTCCAGTAAAATCTAGCTGAACTCCTACCACAAATATAACAGGCATATAAAATCATGGTTACCTACAAAGTCACTATGATGCAATAATATTTAAACCTTACATGTCCTCATATTAAATTCTGCTTTGTACGTTGTAACTGCAGTTTATGTGACCTGAATATTTATTTCAAAGATAAATAATACCTACACATCCCTCCATGGGTTAGATGAGAGTGTTTGTTCCCAGGCATTTTTTTCGGTTGTGTGACTATTCGGATGAGACACCGACACGGTGGACAATTTCATGAATAATGAACAGGAAACATGCCAGATGCCAGCCTCGTGCCAAAGACTCCAACTGATCACCAAGAAACATCTGCAAGAATGCTTTTTAAACTCTTAGAGCACAGCTATGTCTGTGCGCCCAGCCTGCGCGGGTCAAGCTTCTGCTGTCATGACCTTCAATGACCAGCGGGTCCTAATGTCCTTTTTCACTGATGGGAAAACTTGCCGAAGGTTTCTTCTTCTCAATGCTAATATTGGAGAAACACAATTAAAACAGCAATAAGTGAGTGGAGGTGAAGGAGGCACTCCTAGTTATTGCTGTGCCCATGTCCTGGCGAAGCTCTTGAGTCAGGCCACCTTCAAGGAAAGATCTTTACCGGTTCACAGGACACATGCATCGCTTTCTCAGGACCTGACTGGTGCCATCTTATTCTCCGTGGTCACACTGTGTGCAGCCCACAGAGACCCCTCTCTTGAGAAATGTGCACGATGACTTAGAAGGCTTGGTGGGCCACTGGTCCCTTAATTTGAGGGCACATGTAGAGTAAGCAATCTCATCTGTACGCCACCCTCTTGGCGGGCTTTTCCTCACCCCCTTATTGTAAGGAAATGGTAAATCTTTTGCTTTACTATTTCCCCAGGGTGCAGGCTGGGGTGCAGGTTTTTTCAGGGGGCGATGGCACACAGGGCACCATGACTCTGTTGAATGGATTAGGTCTCGTGGTGCCTGTGTGCCCACGGTTTTGCTCTGCAAGGAGTCCAGCTCCTTTGAAAAATGTGATAGAAAATGTAGTAATAACAACAGTACTTCCTGGAATTTTACACAGGCCTGCTTCTTTAAAGGCAGAGAAAGGAGGAAGGAGGAAGGGAAAGCTAAGGAGTAAGGATGAACAGAAGACAAGATCTGAGATTTGGTTCCCGGGAGAATCAGAGGAGAATTCAGTGAGAAGACTGGGGAGGTGAACAGACCAGTCAACATTCCTCCTGACTGGGCAGCTGGAGGGACATGGCAGGAGGTCAGATTGCTGCTGACAGCTTTTTCACATGTTAACACTTGCATTCTTGGGCTTTAGATATAGTGTCATTCTTTTTTTAAACGGAGTCTTGCTCTGTCACCAACCTGGATTGTAGTGGCGAGATCTCACTGCAATCTCTGCCTCCTAGGTTCAAGGGATTCTCCTGCCTCAGCCTCCCAAGTAGCTGGGACTACAGGCGCACGCCACCACTCCCAGCTAATATTTTTGTATTTTAGTAGAGATGGGGTTTCACCATGTTGGCCACAATGGTCTCAATCTCCTGACTTCGTGATCTGCCCACCTTGGCCTCCCAAAGTGCTGGGATTAGACGTGAGCCACTGCGCCTGGCCTATAATGTACTTTTTTAGTTGAACAAATGCTATAAATACATTTTTTGTTTGTTTGAGTAGATTAGAATGCTTGTCACAAACAGCCTTATAATTGTTGGCACCGTAGAAGCTTTCTGGGCTCCTGACTCTAAAAGAAGAATCGGGACAGGAGTGGAATTGCGGGGTGGAGGAGGGACGCTCCTGTGAACAGGAAACTATGGGGGAAGTTATTCAGACGAATGCCGTGCTGAGGTTGGAAATCCCATTTCTAAAATGATGGCGGTGTGGTCATGATGCCATGGGTCAGCTGACTAGAATAATAACATAGAGCAGAGACTAAAGCTGGGAAAGCTATTGAAGATCAGCCGCGTAGTTGAGCTGGGCAACCTCATGTTTTACCCAGGGTCTCAGGAAGTCTTTGCATGACCCAAGATTTCAAAGCACTCATTAAGTTAAAGGACTGTTTCCTCCCTGGTCACGAAGAAACCTCAGGGACAAGAATGGCCTAAGCTTCCGTCTGAAGCTGGCATGAGCATAGGCTGGAGAGATCACTCAGTCACAACTGCCAGGCGCGTCACCAGAGGCCGTTTCTGTGAGATGTTCTTGCCACAACTTAGAATTTAATTCAGTATCTTCTCCTCCCGGTGGTGGGTGTGCCCTCAAAGCTCCAAAAACGCTTGAACCCCAAAGCCTGGCACTGAGCTGTCTCTCCATCTAAACGTGCTCCTCTTCAGCTCTTTCCCCCTCACCCTTCATTCGCTGGCCACGGTAGAACCCTGGAAGTCAGCCTTGCCCGTCCAGCTGCCCTCCCCTCTGCCCTGTGGCCTTCCCTGCCGTTGGCCTCCGGGCGTCCCTCATCTCCACCAGCGCAGCCTGGAATCACCGCAGCCCCAGGCCTCTACTCCCCGCAGCCTCAGCTGCTCCTCCGCATGGTGAATCCCCCCAGACTCGCTGCAGCTCACGCCTGGGCCTTCACACTGCGCCTCTGCTTTCTTTTTGAGTCTAGAGCCCAGAAAGAGCCTGTTTTTGGAGGATCCTCCTTCCTGCAAGGCCCCAGTGTGCCGTTCCCCAGCCCCTTCGGGGGCAAACGTTAGTACTGAAGGTGCCCTCCTGTGCTCCAAGTGGCCGTTCCTCCAGATGGCCCTGGGGGACACACTCTCTCTCCCACAAAGCCCCATCAGGCGCCTGGTCCACGCATCCCCTCTCTAGCCGCCTCTATTCCAACTTCTCCAGACACTCCCACCCTGATATGACAGCATGCTCTTCTCCAGATCACCTCGGCAAACAGAAGCACTCCAGAGAGACAAACTATGCCTGTCGCCCCCCAAAGCATACTCCTGGAGGGCTTCAGTCAGCCCGACACACGGCCAGACACGCGGTCACCTGTTTCCCCTGAAGACCGCTGGTGGCGTCCTCCTTTTGCCTGCCTAACTGACCCTTGTTTTTCGTCACTTGAGTCGGAAAGCCTCGTCTGAATTGCCACATGGATTCGTTGCCTCTTCCAGGTACCTCGTGGCTCCCGTGAAACCCTCTGAGAATATTTGCAGCCCTTCGCTTACTCCACTGTCGCCTGTCCTCACGTCCGCCCTACCACGTCGTGACGCTTTAGAGATGGGAGCTGTGCGCTATTCATCTTCCTGGTCTCAGTCCTTAGAACAGGTTCTGACACTTTGAAGAATCAATAAAACGTTTGTTCTAAAAGTGAACGAGTGGCTTCTGTTTAGAGTAGCATGGCACACTGGGTACTCAGAATATGTTCCCAATGAAAACAGCAAAAAAATGTTAGATAAAATATGTTGTCCGTTTTTACAAAAGCATTAACAAAATAGCAAGAGAGTAAGAAATCCTCCGGCTAGAATTCAGATGAAGTCATGCAGGCAGAGGAGTGACTAGTACTGAGACTGGTGTTTGCTAAGGAGGTTTTAGCAACGCTGTGTAGCGTGAGCTTCAATTTTTATCATTTTTTGAGGCACAAAATACAGGAGGCAATGCCTGAGTGAACCCCAGGTGGGATTCCAGTGAGAGGCCTTCTCCCCATGGTGCTAGGACTTCTCAGTCCCAGCAAATTAGGGCAAATTAGAAGGGACTTGCCCACCCGCAGAGACACACAAAGAACTGCAAGGAAAGTGCCTGTTAGCAGCGCTCAGTCTGAATGGTAGGGAGAGAAAAAAGAGAGCAAACATTGAACGGGTTGACCACAGCTGCCTTTACACCAGTTTGTAGCCAGAATTCAAGCCACCTTCCTGGACTGAAAAAATAGTCTCAAGCCAAAGATTTAAAGGGGTAGCACCTTTCAGAAACAAACACAAGTCGGATCTGGAAAAAAAAATCCTGGTCCCAGGCCTCAGAATATATTAACAAATACATTCTAGGACAGGTGGCAGCTGGCAATCAGTGAATCAGCAAACAACAAGGAAATAAGGCACCATGAGTGAAAACCAGAATGTGTGGATATGTGCAGACACAGACACAGAAGCATATAAAGCAGAGTCACGAAGATTTCAATTATGAGAAGTATCAGACACAAACATAAAATAACTGTGTTTAACAAATTTCATGAAATAAAAGACAAGCTTGAAAATATGTATGGAGAACAAAAAACTATAAAAAATAATCAGACACTTGTAAATAATATGAAAAGAGTGTCTATTAATGAAAAATGTAAGAATTGAAAGGAAAATCCCAACGTATGGACATGGTGGAATATTAGATGCAGCTAAAGAGAGAATTGTCCAGATGTAGCACAGAAAAGTAGGTAGATAACATAAATGAGAGATTTAAAAATATGAGGAGAGATTGACTCCCCATATACACCTAATCAGGATTCCAGAAGGAAAAAGAGAAACCATCAGGCAAAGCCGGTAAGTAAACAGTGACTGAAAAGTTTCCAGAACTAATGAAAAACACCAAATTATAATTTCAAGGAGATGGACGAATAAAAAGAGATCCACATCTAGACTATCAAACTAAATTTTATAACCAACCAAACGATTTCCGTAAGTACAAAATACATTTTCAGGTTAACTGGAAGTCAGAGAGCTTTCCAACAGACCCATGCTAAAGAAAACTCTAGGCCGGGCGCGGTGGCTCAAGCCTGTAATTGCAGCACTTTGGGAGGCCAAGGTGGGTGGATCACAAGGTCAAGAGATCGAGACCATCCTGGTCAACATGATGAAACCCCGTCTCTACTAAAAATATAAAAATTAGCTGGGCATGGTGGCACGTGCCTGTAATCCCAGCTACTCGGGAGGCTGAGGCAGGAGAATTGCCTGAACCCAGGAGGCGGAGGTTGCCGTGAGCCGAGATCGCGCCATTGCACTCCAGCCTGGGTAACAAGAGCGAAACCCCATCTCAAAACAAACAAACAAACAAACAAACAAACTCTAAGTAGTGTTTTTCAGACAAGTGATCATTGATGAAACGTCTGATGTGCAGACAGAAGTGAAGACCACAGACTGTTGTAAGTACATTTCGGTCATATAAAATAATATTTGGGGGTCTACCAAAGGCAATATAAAATTCAATACCCAACGATAGTGCATACACTGGACGGGGGGGATGGAATTAAGATATTGAATTATTCAGACTAGGCTGCTTTATTCTCCAGTAACAAGCAGTCCCGAGGTGTCAGTGACTGAACACGGGGAATCTTTGTTTTCCCTTGTATTGCATGGCCCCAAGCACACTGGTGCACTGTTCATTTAATCAAATGACACTCAGCGACTCAGAGTGACAGAGTATTCTTCTCAATACATCTTTCCAAGGTCATGGTGGCAAAAGGAAAAGAATAAAGATGAATCGTTTGTTGGCTCTTAAACATGTATGACCTCTTTCATCTCCTATTGTCCAAAGCATGTCACATGGCCATATCTAAATTCAAGGCATCAGAGTGAGCAAGGACAATCCTATCTTAAGAGCAACAGGAAGAGCCCTGGACTATTTATGAACATCTCTAATGATAAGTTCTTGTGTTTCTTGGGAACAGGATAACATGATTTCTCCAAAGAGGATTTGTGTTTATTTCTGTAAACATGCTAGGACAGGATAAGTCAACCGCAAATAGAGTACCATGTATAACCTCCGTTCTTGAGGAAAGAAAAAAACAGGATGAGAAAAACTTTCATCAATCCAGGTAAGACGAAAAAAATTAGAGGGAAATAAAAAGGCAGGAAAAATAAGAAGCACAAAATAAGGTAGTACATATAAATGCAAATGTATAAATTATAACAAATTTAAGTGAACTAAAAGCTCTAGATAAAACAGAAAAAACTTAGACTAGATCTTTAAAAATTCTAGCTATATGTTGTTTATAAGGAACATATTCAGGCCAGGCATGGTGGCTCACACCTGTAATCCCAGCACTTTGAAAGGCCAAAGTGGGCAGATCACTTAAGGTCAGGAGTTCAAGACCAGGCTGGTCAACATAGTGAAACCCTGTGTTTACCAAAAATACAAAAATTAGCTGGGTGTGGTGGCATGTGCCCGTAATCCCAGCTACATGAGAGGCTGAGGCAGGAGAATCACTGGAACCCTGGAGGTGGAGGTTGCAGTGAACTGAGATTGCACTAATACTTTCCAGCCTGGGCAACAGAGCCAGAGCCCATCTCAAAAGAAAAAGAAAGAAAGAAAGAAAAAAAAACAAGAAACATATCCAAAAGACCAACATAAAAAAAGATGGAAAGTTAGAGGATGGAAAAAAATACCAGCAAAATTATAAGCAAAAGAAAGAATTTCTACATCAAGATGGAATTAAGACAAAAACTTACTAGAGATAATGATAGAAAGTTTAATTTGTTAATATTTAACTGTTTTAAAATTTGAGGCAGTAACAATAAAACAAAAAATTATTAGAACTACCAGAATTAAGCCAAACCACTTTCAGTGTGAGATTTTAATGTAATTTTCTAATCAATTAATAAAACCTGTACACAAAAATAAACAGTGATAAAAGGAGAAGATAGAATATTTGAACAGTACAAATAAAACTATTGACCTGTATTACCTGTCTAGAACACTGCTCATCAACTGCTGGATACACATTAACTTTATACTGTGTCAAAGCAAGTCTTCAAAAGGACTGAAATAATTTAGACTCTGTTCTCTGTCCACAGTCCAATTAAGCTAAAAATCACTGACAAATGTACAACTAGAAATCCCTCATATGTTGGGAAACTAAAAAGCACACTACTGAGGTCATGGATCAAACAAGGAATCATCATGAAAATTAAACCTATTTTGAACTGAATGGCAACAGAAGTATTGTATATTAAAATGTGTATAAAATAACAAAAGCTGTAAATGGAGTATACACGATAACTTTAGATATTGATATTACAAAACAAGAAAGGGCAAATGACAGAGCTAGCTTCTGGTGGGAATGTGGTGGCAGTCAGAGCGTCAAGTTTCTCCTCCTAAAACCTTACAGAGAAACAAGGAAAATGTATGGAAACACTAATAATATACACCTCTCTGTAAGACTAGTAGATAGAGGAAACACAAACTCCATGACATCAGTAAGTTTTGGGTAAGAAAAAAAAACCGGCAACCAAAAGCCAGAGTAATCACTACAGGTGGCCATTCTGGTGGGGGCAGAAAAGAAGTGGGTATTCCCAGAGCTTTAAAGGAAACACAACCAAGAAAACATCAGCAAAGATTTATCTCAGAGGAAGACACCAATGGAAATTCTGTTGGCAGGTCTGAGAATGAATAGGACAACAGATGAGTATGAGGGGAGAGGGAAGAAAAAAGTATGGAAACTACAGGGAATCGAGGGACTACATAAATTGTCATTCTAGCAACAAATGAAGTAACTCTTTAACTGAGAGGCTAAGAAAAGTGGCCCTGCCGCGAATTCACATTCTCCCACTAAGAGCCGGCCCAGTAAAATCCAGCTCACAAAAAGATGAATTTTACAAGTAAAAATTCTGCATGTGTAGATACTATAAGAAAAAGAAAATTAAAGCTCCTTTGCAGAAGGGAAGAAAATCAACAACAAAAAAAAGCAACCAATTCACAAAAAAATAACATTTCAAAATAAATTTTAAAAGAAAAACAATTATGTAAAGCAACTGCAACTCTGGAAGAACATCATGAGAAATAGCATTTAAAAAATTCAGAGAAGAGATGACTGGAACGCTAGAAAAAATCTGAAGAAAATGCAAAGTCATTTCATATTGCAATGTGCGCAAGGGAGACTAGATGTCATGGAAATGAGAGTAAGAAACGACAGAAATGGGAAAAGTCAAGAAAATGGGGAAGAACAGATTAAAAGAATTTGAGAAAAAAAGATAGACTAAATACAAGCAAGAGAGATCCAACATTCGTATAATTGACATGTCCAAAGAAAAGAAAACAATAAAATAGAACAGATGTTTAAAACTATAATTCAAGAAAACCTCCCTGAAGATTTTTTAATTGAGGAGAGTGAACTTAATGTTTATATGGAAGAGATATATGCTTGAGAATATTTAAGCAAAAGAATAGTAAGAGAGGGCTTGACCTAACAGTTAGTGAAATTAGCAAGCCGCTATATTCAAATCAGAGTGAAAACTGCATGAGAACATACTCTTTATCACTGAAACAGCTAGATTGTTCAGAAATAGATCTTAATCATATAAGAATTTAATATGTGACCAAGCACTATTTTAATTCAGTGGACAAAGAATGGATTATTTAATACAAATTCTGGCATTGCCAGCCATCTGTTTGTGAGAAAATAGAAGTAAATAAAATATATAAGACCTGATATCACACACAAAAAAAATTCTGGGTGAATTAGAAATTAAAATTCAAAAATAAAAAGAACAATAAAATCCCTTAATAAAAATGAGGTACTACATTTACATTCTCGGGGTGAGAAATATTCCTATCTGGGAGCCTTGAAACAATAATAGACTTATGTGAATACAAAGAAATTAGAAACTTTTGTATGGGAAAAGAAGTTAAAAATGAATAAAAACACAGAAAAATATAAGAATTATTGATAAAGGGGTTTAATCTCTATAACAAACAGAGAAGTCTGGATAATTGTCAAGGAGGGTGTAAACCCTCAATAAAAAAGTGGGCAAGAGGCAATTCACAAAGGATTGAATTCAAAAAGCCAAGTCAAAAGAATGAAAATGCAAAAAAAAAAAAAAAAAAAGCAACAGCATAGTGGCAGCCTGGTTCCATGGTATTTTTTTCTCAACCGTCAAAGAATTGGCAGAAGACACACACACACACACACACAGAGAGAGAGAGAGAGAGAGGCTGCTGCTGTGAGGCTGTATGGATATGGGTTATTTACTGTAAGAGTCCCACTCTTGAGAATTGGACCCACGGAAGCTAGAGCATCAATTTGTAAACATATTTGTACAAGGATATTTATCACAACATTTTTCATGGTGGCAAAATCTAATGAATATTCAGACTAGGAAAAATTGAATAATTTATGGTACAACCACTTGGAAATGTAGGCAGCAGTTACAAAATGAATGAATTGAAATTATAGTAGGTGAGTTGGAAGAGTTTTTATCAGATATTGTTGAGTGTGGAAAAGCGAGATTCAGAAAACTCTCTATAATGGGGTCTCACTTTGATTAAAAAATAATAACCAAACTTTCATTACACATGTATAAGTAAGTATATGCATGTCATAAATATGTTTATGTATGAACATAGAGACAAATGTTGGCATCACATGGTGGAGATGGTCATGTTCACCTGGTCCCCAGAACTCAGCTTGCCATGCTGGTTTCCTTGCCATCTGAACCTGACCATCAAACCTATGCTGCATTTTAAGTTTTTTGTGCACCCCACTTCCAGATAACAATTTCTGTATTGTGTTAACAAGCTGCTATAAAAGAGACCAAGAAATCTAATGGCTCAAATGAGGTAGGAGTTTATTTCTTGCCGTCCAAGGCACATGTTCAAGGTTGACTAATTCTGGGAAATAGATGTTGAGAGATCTAGTGACTTGTATGCTGTGGTGAAACATTTGTAAACTATTCCTGCAGGAACTTGGAAGGTGGACCACAAGCCTACCCAGCCTGTAGCTCCAGGAAAAGCAACTGGCAAGTACCAGAATCTGGGTGTGTGCTGTCTACTCTTGGCTGCTTTTAGTGAGATATTAAAAGAAAGAGGGAGCTCAGAAAAGAATGGTCTGGTGGGTAGGAAGAGGTGGAGCAGAGCAAAGGGAGTACAGGGATTTGGGGGGCCAGACCACATGGAACAGCCACTGCTTCTGTACCCCAAACAGCAGGTGATCAGAACATGCACATTTCTCAAAACCTTTGTGAATGGCTTCCTGCTAAGGAAAAAAAGGAGGGGATCCATGCTTGTAGAAAAGCTTATTGTAAAGATGAAGGCAGGAGACCAGCAGGATTTGTTTTCAGACCTGCTGACCAAATCAGAAGCTGGTCCACACAGGATAAAGTGAAGAAACTGACAGGAACCAGCAAATGGCTGAGAAGGTGATCCCTAGCTGCCCTCACTGCTAAGATACCACCACCAGCACCATGACAGTTTACCAATGCCATGGCAGCAACCTGGAAGTCACTGCCTCTTTTCATGGCAGCAAACAAGAAGTTCCTGAACCTTTCTATGGCAATAACCTGGAAGTCACTGCCCCTTTTCTAGAAAGTTTTACATAACCCGCCCCTCACTTTACATTGACCCTTTCCTTAATTTGCATGTAATTGAAGTGGGTTTACATGAGTATAGACACAGCTGCCTACAGCCCATATGCTGCCGACTCTGGGAGCACTGCGTATGAGTTAGCCAGCTCTTGAAGCAGCAGTGCAGTTCAGTCAAAGGTCTGATTCTTCCCTGGATACAGCCAAGAACCCTCCCGGGCTAAGCCCCAGTTGTGAGGCTCACCTGTCCTGCATGGGAAGGGTGTTGCCCATGATTTCAGTTGGCCTCAGGCCAGCTGTCACTACACTGAGAGACGGGCAGGTGCCGCACAGGGAAGGAGAGAATACAGAATCAAAGCCAACTTCAGATTTACAAATAGGTGAAGATTTGGATGTAGTTATCAGCACGTGACTAAAAGCAAACGAACTAGAAGCCTCTGAAGAGTCTGAGAGCATTACATAGTCACAGGAACCTCAAGCCTGGCCTGCACTGAGCGGGTGTACAGGGATGTGTGCTAATCTGAGCCTCAAGAGGAAGTGTGGCATTCCCAGCTTGTCCCATCACCATGTAGACTGTGCAAGCACCATGCCCCCAGGAGGGCATATTCCTGAGGACAAGGCTTCCCATAGTAGAAAGAAGACCAGGGATTTCCTCCAAGAGGGAGAAACTGAGGCCAAATCAAGCATGTTCCTTCAGCCAGGACAGTCGTTCTCACGGTTCCTGCCTGCTGGAACCCTTGTTGCTGTGGACCAGTGAGAGCCGTTGGTTTCTCTTTCCTCCTTTTCTTCATGAGAATTTCAACTGAAGTGATCTGGGTCTGCTGCATGTGTTAGGTGTATATGTGGGAGGCCCGAGTATCACCTTTTAGTTTATGGATCACCAGACTATGAGTGATGGCTGTGCCTGAGGAGGAGGATGAAGTCACCCAGTGTCCTCAGCACGAAGCTCGACCTAGTTACCGAAGGTGACCTACACATAGAGCCTTTCCCTTTGGGAAGGGAAGTCAGGGCCATCTACATGTGGACAAAGGGAGTGCACACAAATGATTGACGGCTAGGCTGTGGCAATCCAAGTGGGGACAGTGTGCTATAGCTGCCCCATCCCCGCCCCGTCAACAGCTAAGCACGTTTCCTGAACTCGGCTCTCTCCAAGCCGAGATGCAAGTGAAAGGGTGATGCACAGTCTTCACCTCATGCTCAGGTTTCCACTCATCCCCTCTCCTGGCTGGAATGGTGATGATGAGCATAGCCTTGGAGACCAGGCATAGAAGACAGCAGAGCCTCCATCCTGGGTCCTCAGTAACTGTGTGGAGGAGAGCCACCTGCCCACTGAGACAGCTGCACTGAGTAAGTTGCACAAGGCATACACCTCTGTCTAGTCTGAGCCATTTTTTTTTTTTTTTTTTTTTTAGATACAACAGCTGTTGTAACCCTGACAATACATATGATTTACTGGGGGAGGGATAGTGTGACTTATGAGGTGGTATTATTTGTTTCTTATGGTTGCTGTACCAAATACCCACAAATTTAGTGGCTTAAAGTGACACAGATCAATGCTCTTAGTTCTGGAAGTTAGAAATCTACAGTGAACCCACAGGGCTGAGTTTCTTCAGAGGCTCTGGGGGAGAATCTACAACCTTGCTTTCTCCAGCATCTCCAGGCTGCAGCACTCCTTGGCTCATGGCCTCTCCTCCGTGTCCACAGCCAGCACGTGGCCTCTCCTCCATGTCCACAGCCAGCACGTGGCCTCTCCTCCGTGTCCACAGCCAGCACGTGGCCTCTCCACCGTGTTCACAGCCAGCACGTGGCCTCTCCTCTCCTCCCCGTCCTCTGCTCCCATCATCACACTTCCCTCTGACACTGACCATCCCGTGCTCATCAAGACCCTGCTGATGGCAGGGAGCCCTCTGGAATAACACAGGATCATCTCCTCATCCCAGATCCCTAATTTCATCCCATCCACAAAGGCTTTTGTCATGTAACATGACATTCACAGATTTCGGGGATGAGGATGTGGATCTCTTTGGGGGAAGCCATTATTCCATCTCCCACAGAGAGGGGAAAAAAGGGGAAGGAGGAGGGGAGGAGAAATTAAACCAAAAAACAAAGCATTTGTCTATTAAGAAAAATTGTATGTGTGTAGAGAAGTAATTTTTTTTTTGAGACGGAGTTTCGCTCTTGTTACCCAGGCTGGAGTGCAATGGCGCAATCTCGGCTCACCACAACCTCCGCCTCCTGGGTTCAGGCAATTCCCCTGCCTTAGCCTCCCGAGTAGCTGGGATTACAGGCACGTGCCACCATGCCCAGCTAATTTTTTGTATTTTTAGTAGAGGCGGGGTTTCACCATGTTGACCAGGATGATCTCGATCTCTTAACCTCGTGATCCACCCGCCCTGGCCTCTCAAAGTGCTGGGATTACAGGCTTGAGGCACCACGCCCGGCCGAGAAGTAATTTTTAAAGGAAAAAATATTTGAAAAAACGAAGAGGAGGAGGAGGCAGAGAAAGAGAATGAATAGGAGGAGGAGGAAGATGGGGGAGGGAGAGGAAGAAGTGGAAAGGATGAGATACTTTTGAGGACAAATGTAACCTAGTGTATCAACTCATGCCTCTGGGCAGGAAAAGGTATTCGCAGGAAAGCATTTCAAAATCAGATTTCTTTTCTTATAGTTTGAGTTCCAGTTCCCTTGTTGAGAGCAAAAATGCAAGTAAAGGCATGGATGGGATTTTTATTTTTAAAAAGTTCCCAAGGTGTTGCCTTTCTAGAACAGAACCTGCTGCTCTCTCTTCATTACATACACGGAGATTCTTCTGTTGTTCTGATCCAGCGTCCATTGAGCAGCCTCTGCCTAAACTGCCAAGCTCGGCTTTACCTGGTGTGTGCCTGTGGACAGGTGCACAGGTGCAAGCACCAGCCTTCGAAAGCTGAGCATCTTTTAAAGATGATGCTGAGAAAAAGTAGCACCTAAAATAAAATTCTTAGAGCATCCCCGGGAGAAAAATTAGGTACCTATTTTTGTCCTCTTTTCTTGAAATTCAAATTTTCTGGAACCAAGAGCAAGAGGACTGTGTGAGCTTTTTTTCTTTCTTTAATTCATACAGAATTTTAAGAATAAAAATTTTCTTTCCTTCTGGTACCGTTTTCTCACACTTGAGACAGAAAGTACTCTTGTGGAGGCCACCAATGAAGTCATTCTAGTTCAGGAGCATCCCGGGACAAGGACATGTATCGTGTTGCAAGGACACTTTCCCGGAGTCCTGGCACGCTGCCAGAATCCCCTTCCTGCCCCACCCAGGCCTCAGTGTAGACGAACCTCTGCTTGGAAATCTGTTTGGTGTCCCTAATGCAGAAAGTGGGCTTGCCATGGAATGGGGATCCAATGACCCAGAGGGAGGACACGGGAGGACCGCAGTAAGCAGGTGAGCTGGGGAGGCAGGCACGGAACCACACAGGTGGGCAAATGGTGGTGGTGGGGGTGCCAGAGCCAGGCCTGGGCTTGGGCAGAGCTCACAGTGCAGATGACAGGCCTGTGGGGATCGGCCGGGCTGAAGGCTTGGAGGGAAGGCGACCGGGTGCTGGTTTAGGCTGAAGCTCCAGGTGTTGGTGAGAGGTCTAATTTTGTTCCTTGTTTTCAGACTTGAAGTCCTAAATGGAACTGGTGGGATTGCGTGCGTGTTGCTACAAACATCCATTCCAGTGGGAATACAGAGAGGAATTACTGCTGCTCAGCTCTTACCATGCTGGTGGAGTTGACAGCAGTCACTGCTTCGCTCCAGCTTCTCTTGATCTCATCCATTCAGCCAATTCTGGGGCATTCGGTGAAGATTTGTGGCAGGAATTCCTGAGCTACACATAGGGGCAGCCTGTGGCCACTGGCTATGTACCAAGTGACGGCACTGCGGGGAAAGTCCTCTAGTTGGAAGGATGCAGGGGTCTCCTCCGGCCTAACCTCTCATCAGCATGCGATGGGAGAAGCCTTTAGACAGAACACAAGCCACACCCACTCCTTGACCTTCAGCCTTTGCAGCGACACAGAGTGCACTTCATCAAGCAAAACATTTCCAGCCCCAGTTAGAAGCCGAACTTTCTTTCTTTCCTTCCCTCCCTCCCTCCCTCCTTCCCTCCTTCCCTCCTTCCCTCGTTCCCTCCCCTCTCCTTCTTTCCTTCCTTCCTCCCACTTTCTCTCTCTTTCTCCTTCTTTTTCCTTCCTTCCTTCCTCCCACTTTCTTTCTCTCTTTCTGTTTCTTTCATTCCTCTCTCCCTCCCTTCCTTCCTTCCTGTTTTCCTCCCTCCCTCTCTTTCCTTCCTTTCCTCCCTCCCTCCTTCCCTCCCTTCCTCCCTTCCTCCCTCCCTCTCCTTCGTTCCTTCCTTCCTTTTTCCCTTCCTCCCTCTCTCTCCTTCCTTCCTTCCTTCCCCCCTACCTCCCTCTTTCTCTCTCTTTCTTTTTCTCTTCTTTTTCTTCTTTTTGACACAGACTCTCACTCTTGTCCCCCAGGCTGAAGTCCAGTGGGGCAATCTCAGCTCACTGCAACCTCTGCCTCCTGGGTTACAGTGATTTTCCTGCCTCAGCCTCCCAAGTAGCTGGGACTGTGGGTGCCTGCTACCACACCTGGCTACTTTCTGTATTTTCAGTAGAGATGAGATTTCATCATGTCGGCCAGGCTGGTCTCAAACTCCTGACCTCAGGTGGTCCTCCTGTCTCAGCCTCAAAGTGCTGCGATTACAGGCATTACAGGCATGAGCCACCGCGCCCGGCCCTTGAACTTCCTTTATGGTCACTGAAATCTGCCTCTTGGGGTCTTCTTCCCTTTGGCCTGGGATCCGCTTTTTGGAGCTAGAGCCACTAAGCCTCTCTCTAGCCTAAGTCCTTCAAAGAGCTACACCTTCCTGATGGGGACTTTTTGTTGCTGGCCGTTCTCTTGGTATGGCAGATATTATCACAGTCGCATCATTAGTGGATGAAAACGTTCCTGAATCTCACCCAACAGTGGTTTAGTTCCGAGGACTGTTTGGTACCTGAACCTCACAGCACAGCATGTGCACCAGGATTACCATTTCAATGACTGGATTTACGGGAGTTTTGACTACCAGGTTGTTCTGTTTCTGGAAAATAAGAGGTACAAAATGGATAGGTCAAAATCAAGGAATGTTTTTAGGAATATGAATTTGCCAGCTGCTGAAAGATGTCTGATTGAAGGAACCGACGGGGCCGTGTGTGATCGAGGGCCACCAGAGGGGGAAGCAGTACTATGAAGATGGAAACACGAGCTTTGCATTATGGAAAGTAGACTGTTTAATTATAAGCCTATCCCACATTTATTTAATATGAATACTGGCTTCTAATAGCATGCAGAATGTATTTCCATAAATGTCCTTTTTCTCTTGTCTGTTGCTGATAAAGAAGACATATGAGAATTACTGGGCACTGCCTGGTGGAGCTGTGAGAAGAGGGGCACCATCCTCCAGACCCCAGAATGGTAGATCCACTGACAGCTTACACTGTGTGCCTGGGAAAGCCTCAGACCCTCAACGCCAGCCTGTGAAAGCAGCCACGGGTGGGGGACTGTACACTGCAAAGCCACAGAGGCAGAGCTGCCCAAGGCTGTGGGAGCCCACCTCTTGCCTCAGCATGACCTAAATGTGAGACATGGAGTCAGAGGAGATCATTTTGTAACTTTAAGATTTAATGGGCTGGGCACAGTGGCTCACCCCTATCATCCCAGCACTTTGGGAGGCCCAGGCGGGCAGATCATGAGGTCAGGAGTCAGAGACCAGCCTGTCCAATATGGTGAAACCCTGTCTCTACTAAAAAAATAAAAAAAATTAGCTGGGCGTGGTGGCACCTGCCTGTAGTCCCAACTACTCAGGAGGCTGAGGCAGGAGAATTGCTTGAACCTGGGAGGTGGAGGTTGCAGTAAGCCGAGATTGTGCCACAGCACTCCAGCCTGGCAACAGAGTGAGATTCTGTCTTGAAAAAGAAGAGATTTAATGATTGCCCTATTGGATATCGAACTTGCATGGGGCCTGTAGCCCCTTTGTTTTGGCCAATTTCTCCCATTTGGAATGGGCGCATTTACCCATGCCTATACCCCCATTCTGTCTGTCTAAGAAGTAACTAACTTGCTTTTGATTTTACAGGCTCACAGGCAGAAGGGACTTGCCTTGTCTCCAATGAGACTTTTGACTTGGACTTTTGGGTCAATCCTGGAATGAGTTAAGACTTTGGGGGACTGTTGGAAGGGTAGATTGTGTTTTAAAATGGAGGGGCTGGGGCAGAATGATATGGTTTCACTGTGTCCCCACCCAAATCTCATGTTGAATTGTAGTTTCCATAATCCCCACTTGTCATGGGAGGGACTTGGTTGGAGGGACCCAGTGGAAGGTAATCAAATCATGTGGGAAGTTACCCCCATGCTGCTGCTCTTCAATAGTGAGTGAATTCTCATGAGATCGGATGGTTTTATGAGGGGCTTTCTCTTTTTTGCTCGACACTTCTCCTACCTGCCATTATGTGAAGAAGGACATGTTTGCTCTGCCCCTTCCACCATGATTGTAAGTTTCCTGAGGCCTCCCCCTCAACGCAGAACTGAGTCAATTAAACCTCTTTTCCTTACTAAATCACCCAGTCTCGGCAGTCCTTTGTAGTGGCATGAGAACAGACGAACACATCTTTCTATTGTTATTCTCATTTGACCTTCTCAATAATGCAGAAAAGGAAAGAGCACTTCCCCCATTTTCGCATGGTGAAGAGGGCAGCTCAGAGGTCGATTGCCTGGAATCATGATGCTAGCTGGCATCCTCGAGGTCCCGGGCTCGGAGCACAGGCTGTACAGAGACGAGCGGAGCCACAGCTCTGGAGAAGTGTTTCCTGAAACTGCTGCAGCCACACACAGAGGGGAGGGATGAGAGGGAAAGACAGAGGGGGAAATGGCTTTTGATCACGAACGGGCCTTTGTCCTTTGTCAGCACCTTATTTATTTGTTTATTTACTTGCTGTCTTTATTTATTTATTTTTTTGAGACAGGTCCTGGCTCCGTTGCCAGGTTGGAGTGCAGCACTGTGATTGCAGCTCACTGTAGCCTCCACCTCCCAGGCTCAAGCGATCCTCCTGCCTCAGCCGCTGGCAGAGCTGGGACCACAGGCACATGCCACCATGCCTGGTTAATTTTTTAAATTTCTTTTGTAGAGATAGGGTTTTCTATATTGCCCAGGCTGGTCTCGAACTCCTGAGCTCAAGCAATCTGCCTGCTTCAGCCTCCCAAAGGGCTGAGATTACAGTCATGAGCCACTGTGCCTAGCCCTGGCACCATATTGAGAAGGATCAAAGACATTCTCACTGACACCCAGTGTTTATGGAACGTTCTCTTTGTCTTTTCTGTCAAGGCTTAGAAAGGCACTAAGCCTTATGGAAGACTCCAGGTGCAGTGGTAAATTATGAGGCTAGACTTGGAGCAAGGGTGCAAATCACTTGAGGTTCCCTTGTGAGCAACTGAGCTACAAAGCTCAGGATCACTTAGCCCCTTTCATCTTACTGGAGGGAGGATGCCTACCCTGCCGTTGTCGGTACCCAAGGAACTTGACTGGCAGGGAACCGCACTGAATGCGAATTGCTGGTTTCCAGGTGAGCATCTTCCGAGAGCCATCAGATGAGCGCTCTGTGGTGATCTGTTCAGCCCACAGCAACACTAGCTCCAGCTCTTTGTTTAAAAAGTAAAGAGACGATAAATCCAACACTCACACATTCTCCTCAGTTACTATTATCCACAAGCCTTTAAAAATATGGCTTGCTCAAGAAGGTGTTAGAACTAAATCATCATTTACCTTTGTCACAGGGTTTGCAAATGTATAATGAGATTCCAGAGCTAATGTTTTGTACAAAGCACTTAGGAGAGCCAGGATGGAATTGGTTCAGAATTCTGATGTGGTGTTTTAATTAAAGATTGTTTCTAATCAAGGGTGGAGCAAAGGCTACTTACAAATGTCAGAGCAGCGTCCAGTCCACTGGTGCAGGGATGGACGGGGGCCTGCAGAGAGATGCTGCAGCCAGTAGAGAGAGAGCAGCTGAGAAAGCGCACTCAGGACATGGGAGTGACGCGTTCACCTGGAGGTGCCGCTAGCGACCTCGGACCCCCGAGTGTGGCTGTACCTGTGTCCCTGTGGACATCATTGTGGTGCAGCCATGTTTCTGTGGCACTGTGTGATGTCGAGGGGATGCTACTGATTTTATGCTATAGACTGGGGATGGCTGGGCAGGTGAGCACACAGGTGTAACCTGAGTGAGCTTCGACACCGCAGCCTCTGCGGTCATTCTGAGGATTGCAGCTTTGTAGCTTTCAGCAGGAGCCAGCATACTGCTGCTCGCTTGTTTCCCTGTGCACTGCTGTAGCTCATTTTCTTTTGCAGGGACTTGGTCTGATGAGAGAGTGACCTGGGCCTGGCACTCCCTGCAGCATGACTCCAAGCAATCACATTAATGGGGGTTTTGCGTTAGTATCTGAAGAGTGACCCGCCTCTGAAAAGGGTTGACGCAAAACCGCAAGGTCTAGGCAGGAAGCGGCCAGTTGCTATCAGGGCACGAGCTCCCTTTCCATTAACGCTGCTGCTGTGAAGCGGAATTGCAGCTCATGAAGCTAATTGAGTAAAATACCCAGCAACAGGCCCCTTATCGCAAGGTCGCAGTGACTGCTGGGTCTGGTGGGAATCATTAATGTACAGATTTGATGAGAGTGATTTGCAGGGATTTCCTCGAATATTTAAAACATAAATTAAAGTTTTAGATAGCCTCTGTGGTGCTCTGGGACTGCCCTACGCCAAAGTGTATCCTGTTAAGCGTTATAGTACATTTTGGGGTGTACCTCACAGAATGATAACATCGCACTTTGGTTTCTTTTTAAATCGGGGTCTCAGGCCTCCTCTGGCTGACGCCAAAGTCGTTTTACTGTTAAATTGCATCAGTGTCTGCAGAGGCACATTTTCTTGTGTGCAAGTTGGACCTGTAGATGAAAACGAAGTTTCGCCTCCCCCAATCCAGGGAGGGCAGCAGGGTCCCGGGCGAGCCTCAGGGAGGAAGACGTTCCAGATGATTCAGCAGAAGTCTTCTCTGGCTCCCGCCGCACCTCAACTCCGCTTCCACTTCGCCAGCACCTTGCTTTTCGGGCCTCTGAGTCTTTTGTCCTATGATCCCTTCCTGTGGAGAAACGTTGTGTCTTTCATTGAAATGCACATTTCCCGAGAGAGGACACATTTTAATCCTTATTGCTCATGACATGCTTCAAGTGGAGGCTGAGGATGGGGATCTACCGCAGGAAGGGAAGGCTGGGGACCAAGCCCGCTCAAGTGACCCTCTCTGAGGAAGCCCTGCCGCCAGCTGTGCTCGCCGCCTTTCACCTGAGTTTGTGTGCTTGTTCCCGTCTGGGACTTTTCACTTTGAAGCTCCAGTCACAGGATAACATCACTTTGAAACACATCATGGCCAGGTGCAGTGGCTCATGCCTGTAATCCCAGCACTTTGGGAGGCCAAGGTGAGTGGATCACAAGGTCAAGGAATGGAAACCACCCTGGGCAACACAGTGAAACCCATCTCTACTAAAAATACAAAAAATTAGCTGGGCGCGGTGGCATGCGCCTGTAATCCCAGTTACTCGGGAAGCTGAGGCAGGAGACTCACTCGAACCTGGAGGTGGCGGTTGTGGTGAGCCGAGATGATGCCAGTATACTCCAGCCTGGGCGACAGAGCAAGACTCTGTCTCAAAAAAGGAAAAAAAAGAAAATGCACCTTATATTTTAACATTTTGATTTAAATCGGTGTTCGTCTGCATTGTGTTTTACTTGTATTGTTTTAGTATAAAAAGCCCAATAGTGTTTTCATTTTCGTGCATGATAGTAAAAGTATTTAGTGGCATCAGTTAATACGAGTCTAGAAAACTAGTTTGTGTTTCATTTAGGAAAAAGATTTTGATAATTAAATATGATCAATAGTAAGATTATCATTCCAGCGAACATCTGCATCTGAGAAAGATGTCAGTTTGCACTTAGTGCTGGCGCACTATTTCTTCAGTGGCTCTTACTTTAACAAGCCTGCTCACCTGTGGAGGTTTCTCTCTGGTTCCATCTTCTTTCCCTTTCGTACTGTGTTACTCATATCAATGCCTCTGCAGTAAGGCAGGAGGGAGATATTTTTTTTCCCATTTGACATTAACATTAGGTAAGTCCCTTTAGTAATCTCTTGATCATTCATATAGTGTGTGGGCTCCAATTTTTGATTTTTTCTTGTAGAGATGGAGTCTTGCTCTTTAGCCCAGGCTAGAGTGCAGTGGCGTGATCTCGGCTCACTGCAACCTCCAACTCCTGGGTTCAAGCAATTCTCCTGCCTCAACCTCCCGAGTAGCTGGCGTTACAGGAGCACGCCACCACCCCCGGCTAATTTCTTTTGTATTTTAGTAGAGATAGGGTATCACTGTGTTGCCCAGGCTTATCTTGAACTCCTGAGCTCAGGCAGTGTGCCCACCTCAACCTCCCAAAGTGCTAGAATTACAGGTGTGAGCCCGCTGCAATTTTTTTTTAAAAGCACACCCGATTGAAGAAAAGAGGGTAAATTCCACCATCTTCAGTTCAGGACTCAGTAAAAGGAATTGTGCTTGGTTTCTGCCTAGCTCAGCACTTTTCACTTCCATCCAGCCGGTTCTTTACTAACGCCAGCAAGGACGGCTGTTCAGTGGAGGGCGGTCAGCCCAGGTACTTAGGCCAGGTCCTCCCTGCAGTATGACTGTAAAAACGACCACCGGAGCTATGGTACGTGCCGTTTGTTCTCAAGATGAAAATACTGCATATTCCCCACAGAAGTGTTTCCATCTGGACAGTTTTGTCTGATTCTTACAATCTCCATTTGAACCATCACAGTGAAGGTTCCTGCCCTTCTCCCCAGGGACATAGCTTTTCCTTCCTCTGTGGACATGGCCACCAGGAACATTCATAGTTAGAGGCACCAGAAGAAGAGCTTGTGCACCGGACAGAACAATACTCCCGGATACACCAAGGTGTGCTCTGCAAGGCAGACAGAGGGAGGACTGGCCTCCTCAGACTTTCTCCTGCCCCAGCCCATTTTAGGTGTCCTGGGGACCCTGCCCCACCTGGGGCGCACCGATGCTTTCAGCAGTCCCGAGGATAGAAAGTAGCCGGGCTGAAATCTTCATAATTGTTTCCTGTTACTTCAACTTACATCAAAAGCAAAAAATATATTTTTGTTTATAGCCTGTAGCTTAAGGTTGAGAAACTGTGTATGCATTTAGTGGAGATGAAATTTATTGGCAATTAAATCAGTTTCTAGGAAGCATGTGTAGCCCTCACTTCCTTTGCCTGGATCTGTACAACTAGAGTTCTGGGAAGAACAGGCAGCCCATGAGGCCAGTGGACTCAAGTATGGGTGGGCTATGAGTGCAGGTGGTCCCCAGGTGTGGGTAGACTATGGGTGCAGATGGGCTATGGGCGCAGGTAGACTACGGGTGCAGAGGGCTATGGGTGCAGGTAGGCCCCAGGTGTGGGTAGACTATGGGTGCAGATGGGCTATGGGCGCAGGTGGACTATGGGTGCAGAGGGCTATGGGTGCAGGTAGGCCCCAGGTGTGGGTAGACTATGGGTGCAGATGGGCTATGGGCGCAGGTGGACTATGGGTGCAGAGGGCTATGGGTGCAGGTGGGCCCCAGGTGTGGTGGGCCACAGGTACAGGGGAACTTCATTGGAGCTGCACAGCTGCCACTTCTGCCTTAAAGGGTGATCCCCTGGGGGAAGGTAGCCACGGAAGACAGTGGCTTCTCTTGCTGGTTTCATGCATCGTGCTTTGGAAATCTTTAATAAACAGAATGTCATGCAAGAATGAAAGCCCGTAAACAAACCTCTCTGCAAAACCTTGCTTCCCCCGCCTGTGACTCTGCTGCCTGTTATCTGTTCTGCTCCAGCCTCAGTGATGGGCAGCCTCATTCCAGGCAGCATGGGGCATGGATTTTGCAGAGGGCCCACCCTCACAGCCTCTCCTCTCTGGGACATCCAGACAGCCTTGAGGAAAAAGTCCCTGGAAAGGTCCAGGGACTCTGTGAGGCAGGGGTGACCAGAGGGAAGAGCAAAGAGACACTTTCACAAAATTTTTTTTTAAAGAAAACAGAATGAAAGCTGCTTTTCTTTAGTGTATAGATTCGTGGAGGGAGCAGGTGCAGACACTTGGAGCTTATGAATCTGACGTCCCACCTGCAGCTGAGGACAGAACACCTGCCAGCCCCCTTCTACGGCTGTCTGTCTGGGGGTACAAGGAGGATGTCTTGTGCAAGAGTCTTGCTTGCTTTGAAAATGAGGACTTTATAGATGTCATATCCATAAAATCTTCCTAAAGCAGGGAGGGGGCAGGGACAGACCAAGAGAAAGGGGTGTCATGTCTTCATTTGGATGAATTAACAGGCAAGTGCATTTTTCTCTTTACTTGGAAAGCACTGTGTATGGGTTGTGAAATAAAACCCGTGTTAACTTTGCAGCTGGGAGGTGCGTATGCCTCAGGGTGTGTCCGAGGGCAATCTGTGGAGAGCAGCTGCTCTGTGAAACCCACCAGGAGCGGTGAACACAGGAGCTGAATCCCGCTTCATGCTTCACTCTGGGCAGCCCAGGTGCTGCTGCGTGAGAATAGTCATCATCATAACCACAACAATAAGACACAGAATCCTATTTAATAAAAACAAGTGTGGTAAACACCGTCACGATGGATGACAGATGTTGCCCCTCCATAAAGAGCCGAGGGCATAGCACGTATCGAGTCAGCACTTCGTCTGCATCCATGTCCCAAAGTGTGGCAGAGTCAGAGTCACCTGGAGGGCTGATGACAACAGGACCTCGGCAGCCCAGCCCTGGAGTTTCCGATTCAGCAGGTCTGGGGCAGGGCCTGAGGATTTGCATTTTTAACCAGTCCCCAGGTCATGCTGGTGCTGCTGACTCAGGGAGGACACTTTGAGAACCACTGATCTACGTTAATTAATCTAATCCTTATAACAAGCCTATAAACTAACAGTGCTTATTATCTCCATTTCACAGTTGGTTTAGCTCAGACAGAGAGGGTTTAAGCGACTTGCCAGTACTCCAATCTGAGTAAGTTTGCCTCTGAACCGTGTGCCTGGAACCACAGGCTCCATGGGACACAAACACCACACACGGTCAGCAAAAGTGGCTGTGCCCTGAAGTGCCATCTTAGAGCCCTCAAACACGTGGGGTTTAGAGAAGCCTCTAGAAGCCAGCCTTGGTCATGGCCTTTGAGAACTACCTTAGAGTTCCCATAACCCCTTAGTGTTCCCATAACCCCCTTAGAGTTCCCATAGCTTCTTAGCATTCCCATAACCTCCCAGTGTTCCCATAATCCCTCAGTGTGCCCATAACTCCTTAAAGTTCCCATAGCCCCTCAATGTTCCCATAATCCTCGAATGTTTTTATAATCCCTTAGTGTTCCCACAATCACTGTGTTTCCATAATCCCTGAGTGTTTTCATAACCCCTTAGAGTTCCTGTAATTCCCTTAGTGTTCCCATAATCCCTAAGTGTTTTCATAACCCCTTAGAGTTCCCATAATCCCTCAGTGTTCCCATAATCCATGAGTGTTTTTATAACCCCTTAGAGTTCCCATAATCCCTCAGTGTTCCCATAATCCATGAGTGTTTTTATAACCCCTTAGAGTTCCCACAATTCCTCAGTATGCCTATAATCCCTCAGTGTTTCCATAACCCCAGAGTATTTTCATAATTCCTTAGACTTCCCATAATCCCTTAGTGTACCCCAAATCCCTCAGTGTTCTCATAGTCCCTCAATGTTCCCATAATCCCTGAGTGTTTTCATAATCCCTTCGAGTTTCCATAATCCCTGAGGGTTTTTATAAACCCTTAGTTCTTCTGTAATCCCTCAGTGTTCCCATAATTCCAGAGTATTTTCACAACCCCTTAGAGTTCCCATAATCCCTCAGTGTTCTCATAATTGTAACAAGCTTTCCCCCGACACGAGCCCGCAGGGCACCAAGTGATAACAGTGACAGTAATGGGCTTGCAGCTGCCCTTGGTGGCCCCATAATAAACTTGAATCCTCTGGCACACTTGTTTCATGGACATGACTGCTCTTTTTAGCAAGATGGCTCAGCTAGTACCCTTTGTTGGGATAAATGAAAGGTACCAAATGTTACTTCTATTCTGTTTTGCCTAAGAGCAATTATTTTCAACTTTCTATTTTCATACAAAGTAAGTTTTCAGCGCACAATAACTAACCATTGCTAATGAATTTAAATATCGGTCTACCTCATACATATATTTTTATTCTAAGTGTCTTCTATTTTAATTTTAAAAACCGGGCGCGGTGGCTCAAGCCTGTAATCCCAGCGCTTTGGGAGGCCGAGGCGGGTGGATCACGAGGTCAAGAGATCTAAACCATCCCGGTCAACATGGTGAAACCCCGTCTCAACCAAAAATACAAAAAATGAGCTGGGCGTGGTGGTTGCCTGTAATCCCAGCTACTCGGGAGGCTGAGGCAGGAGAATTGCCTGAACCCAGGAGGCGGAGGTTGCGGTGAGCCGAGATCGCGCCATTGAACTCCAGCCTGGGTAACAAGAGCGAAACTTCGTTTCAAAAAAAAGGCTTGAATGATAGATTTAATCTCAACATTAGCCTTAAATCACCTGGAAGAGAACTTACTTTAAAAGCCAGAAAATGGAATGGGTCCTTTATAACTGAAATGTTTTAGAACTTGGAGTCCCAAGAATATCCTTCCTCCACTAGACAGCTTCACTAGGTGCTTACAACAATTTCTTGTTTATCATGAAACATTTGTTTTCAGACTCTGAATCTGGTCTCCAGACAAAGGACAATCTCTGCATGATCTCTAAAGGAATGCAATTCTAAAATAACGCCAGCGACAGAGCTCAGTTTCTCCATGCAGCCCACCTTGGAAGCAAAGGCATTCTTTCAGCTGGGCAGCTCTCCTGGCGTGCAGCAGAGGCACACAGGTGAGCACCATATGAGCCTTGCTATGGTTTGGGTGTTTGTCCCTCTATACCTCACGTGGAAATCTGGTCTCCAGTGTTGGAGGTAAGGCCTAAAGGGACGTGTCTGGGTCATGGGGGTGGAGCCCTCATGAATAGAATAGTGCCCCCTCCCCTTGTGGCTGAGTTCTCGCTTCTAGTTTCCTTGGGACCTGCTAATTAAAAGAGCCTGGCCCCTCCCCACTCTCTGGCTTTCTCTCTCACCATGTGATCTCTGCACTTACCACCTGCTCTCTTTTGCCTTCAGCCCTTGAGTGGAAGCAGCCTGAGGCCCTCACCAGATGCAAATGCTCAAGTTTGAATTTTTCAACCATCAGAATGGTGAGCCAAATGAATCTTTTCTTTATAATTTTTCCAGCCTCAGGTATTCTCTTCCAGGAACACAAGACAGCCTGAGGCACACCCAGATGTAATAGAGAGACACAGTAAGGCTCCCCAAACTCAATCGCTTTATTCTCACACTGCAGGTCACCCAGGCTGGCTGACATAGGCCGGATGGGGCTGGGCAGCTGAAGGCAGCAGCCACCTGGGGTCTTGCTGTTCTCATGGTGGATGGGTGGAGCACACGCCAGGCGCCTGCTGCCTGCTGCCCACGAAATTCACTAGGCCAAGCCATGCTCATGGCAGAGCCTTCTTCAAAGGACCAGAGAAGTATACGCTCCCTCAGCGGAAGGAGGAGGAGAACGTCTGCGGAATAGTAATCTTCCCCATCAAACTTACCGCGTCGTACTGTTCCATTAAAAAAATCGGTCAGTTCAATGAGAAATAAATTAAACTGGTAATTTGCATAGTCTACCTTATTTAACAGTTGCTTTCGTGCTGGAGAAAGTGAGCCCTAGGGGGATGACGCTGTTGAACACTGGCATTTCCAGTGCTTTTCCATTTGATTCACAGGCGCTAGCAAATCCCCTGAAGCAGACAGTGTGTGTTCTACAGAGGGCCTTTCAGCCTCTGTTTACTGACTTTGAGTTTTACCGTAATTGGGACACACAGGTTCTGGCTACAGGACACCAAAGCTGAGAATTGTTTCAGAGAAAAATATCGATGATGTTCCTTCAAAAGACAAATCATTCCACCTGTGTGAAAAGAGCTAGATGAAAGGACTGGGGTTGGGCTAACTGCATTCATTTTAGCTTCCTTTAGGGCGTGGGCTTAGGTTGTGGTCAGCCTAAGACTGGCTGTGCTGATAGACGTCACTAGTTTCTCTGTTGCAGGTGCAGGACAGTGAGGTTGCCCCGGTCTCTGACTGCTCAGCTCAGCCTCCACCCTTGAGACTTTGGTGATCCCGAGCCTGGAGACCATGAGAAAAATGGAGTGAAAGGAGTGTGTTTACTGGGCGTCGGGAAGCTCTGAGAAGCCTGGAGCTTTTCTGTGTTGTGCCGGATCCCAGAGTCACAGGGACAATGGCCTTTCACTCATGGGTCCCTTTGAGAGTCTGATGGAAGCTATGATTTCCCCTTGGGAAACACACACACACACACACACACGCATGCACATACAGACACACATGCATACACTTTTACCACTATTTAATATCACTTTGAAATGCATATTCTTTGAATCTTGAATCTCATATTCTTTTCTGGAATTTTAGGTGCAAATTGATAGACACCAGGACGTCTTCCAGCATTGGTGTATAGAATCTTAAGTTCCTACTCAGATTCGCCAAGGTTTATTGATTCCTGACCCTACTGGTGGGGTTCATTTTTTGCTTTGTTCGTTGTGTCCTTGAGCATTTCATTTAGCAAAGGTTTCTGTGGGAAGTAGTTCTTGTCTACGTATGTCTGAACGTGCTGTAACCTCACCTCCATCGTGAATAGGAAATCAGGTGGACGTGGCGTTCTCAGTGCAAACTGCCTTTCCCTAGCGCTGCGAAGGCGTTGCTCCGTGGTCTCCTGGCAGAACGAGCTCTTATTGCTCTGGACTGTCTCATGCTGGTTTTTCTCCATGGGCTGAGTTTCTTCGCGCCATCTGTTCTTTCTGTTGAGAGCTTGTCGCTCTTACAGTTCCCTCCTGTGTGCATCTCCTTCAGCTTCCTTTCGGGGCTGTTTCCTGGTTTCTGGTTGGTGGAGGGATTTTGGTTGCTCTGCAGAGCAGGAGGCACGGACACTCCTTCAGGATGGGGTGTGCCAGCCTTGATCTGTTCTGGTCTCCCAGAGAGCTTCGTGCTCTTGACCTCAACCCTTTGGGCTCAGAGTGGGACTCTTGTCATTTTGAGTGAGGTTCTGTACTTTAGAACATGCGTAGAATGTGTTTTCTCTCATGTCAATGTGTTTGGAAAGACGTGGAGGAGGTGAGGTGCTCATGTGCTTTCTTCATGCTGAAAGGTGGCCCTCAAATAAATATGTCCATGGGAGGCTGAGGTGGGCAGATCACCTGAGGTCAGGAGTTCAAGACCAGCCTGGCCAACGTGGTGAAACCCCGTCTCTGCTAAAAAACAAAAAATTAGCCAGGCATGGTGGCATGTGCCTGTAATCCCAGTTACACTGGAGGTTGAGGCACGAGAACCACTTAAACCTGGGGGACGGAGGTTGCAGTGAGCCTAGATCACGCCACTACACTCCAGCCTGGGCAACAGAGTGAGACTCTGTCCCCCTCCCAAAAAAAAAAAAAAAAAAGAAAAAAGAAATGTCAATATTCTAACTCCTAGATCCTGTGAATGTGGTCTTATTTGGAAAATGAATCTTTCTTTGCAGATGTAATTAGTTGACGATTTTCAGATGAGATCTTCCTAGATTATTCAGGCAGGCCCTAGACACAGTGACAAGTGTTCTCATCATAGACAGGAGAGCAGAAGACAGGCGCACAGACACGAAGGCCATGTGGTGAAGGTGGGGGGCCTGGAGGGCAGCGGCCAGCGGCCGGCTGCCAGGAGCCCTTGGAGTCACCAGAAGCTGGGGGAGGCCAGGATGATTCTCCCCAGAGCCTTCACAGGTTTCTGGCCCCCAGAACTGTGAGAGGAGAAATTTCTGTTGTTTCAAGACTCCAAGTTCATGGTCATTTCTTACAGTAGCCTCAGGCTGAGACCAACTTTAATGAACATTTATTGATTTTATTTTTATCATTTTTTAACTTTTGTTTTAGGTTCGAGGGTACATATGCAGGTTTCTTACACAGGTGAACTTGTGTCACGGGGGTTTGTTGTATAATTATTTCATCACCCAGGTACTGAGCCTAGTACCCAGCAGTCATTTTTTTCTGCTCCTCTCCCTCCTCGCACCCTCCACTGTCAAGTAGACCTCATGTCTGTGGCTCCCCTATTTGTGTCCATGAATTCTCATCATTTAACTCCCACTTAGAGGTGAGAACACGCAGTATTTGGTTTTCTGTTCCTGAGAACATCCGGTATTTGGGTTTCGTTTGACAAATATGATGGCCGGCAGCTCCGTCCATGCTCCTGCAGAAGAATGATCTCATGGCCTGTTATGGCTGCCTCGTATTCCATGGTGTGTGTGTACCACATTTTTGTTTTCCAATCTGTCATTGATGCGCATTTAAGTTGATTCCATGTCTTTGCTTATGTGAACAGTGCTGCAGTGAACATTCGCGTGCATGTGGCTATATGGTAGAGTGATTACTTTAAATGAGCAGGACTGTGACCTGTGACTTTTTTGTCCTTGCTCCATTCCAGGTGTATGGCTCTCTTCTGGTAGCCACATGGTCTCCAAGCCTTGGCCGGGGAGGGGTGGCCTGATTCTCCTTTTTGGAAATGTCTCTAATTAATGTCTTGTGCATTGCGTCGCCTTTCTGGTGTCCCGCCTTCTGGCAAACATCCCTGTGTGTTTTCAAGGTTTAGAGACACGTATTCTGAACTTGAGGTGTTAAGATTTTTGCTCACATCTTTGGCAACGCATCTGCAGGAAGAAAATATCAGTTGATCAAAAATGAAGAAAAAGCTAGAAAATCTATGGCATTATTATTCAGAAGACATTTTCTGGTAGAGTTATGATAAAATGTTTTCAATAAATTAGTTTTACAGACTTTTAAGAGAGAGCTTTTAGATAAACGGAAATATGATTTAAATTTAAATTCAGCCCATTAAGTCATCAATCATATTGTTGTTGCGACATCATGTATTTCCTGTTAATGACACACGTAAATAAAAAAGAAACGGCCCAAGAAGGTGATTTGCGTTGCTGTTTGGGGCGACCACGGCCAAATGCTTGAAAAGATTTACCCTTTGTGGCTAAAGCTCAGAGCTTTAACCCAGAGCTGCCAAAAGCTGCCTGAGCAGCGGAAGAGGCACAGTGGGACAAGGATGTGCAGCCTCAGGCGGCGTGCTTCAGTGCGGCAAGGAAGAAGCGACCTTCATATTCGCCACGTGGAGTAAGAACATAACTTCCTTACGTGAGTCTTTTTTCTTTTTCTTTTTGGATGGAGTTTTGCTCTTATCGCCAGGCTGGAGTGTGCTGGCAGGATCTTGGCTCAAAGCAACCTCCACCTCCAAGCGATTCTCATGCCTCAGCCTCCAGAGTAGTTGGGATTACAGGCATGCACCACCACACCCAGCTAACTTTTGTGTAATTAATAGAGATGGGGTTTTACCATGTTGGCCAGGTTGGTCTTGAACCTGACCCAGGTGATCTACAGCCTCTGCCTCCCAAAGTGCTGGGATTAGGCATGAGCCACCGCGCCCAGCCTCGTTTCTCTATCTTCTTCCGTTCGATTTTTCTTCAGTTTCCCTAATATATTAATTAGCCCTCTGAGTCCTATTCTGATTCCTTTGCTCCTCATTTTATTTTCTTCCCTGCTTCCCTCCAGTTCTGCTCACTTTGGGCTAACTCTAAGTCTCGAAGACTGACATTTCTCTGCTCTCAACTCCCTCTGCTCTTTCCCATGCCGTTCTGGTTCTCACCGTAGTCTTCAGCTCAGCCTAGTGCCTTTGTGCAGATTAGAAAAGGCACGTCCCCTGTGGAGGGGTGAGTTGGAAAACGCTTCCTGCTCGGGTGGTCACAGACCCATTGCAACAGTCCGTCCTCACACTGATAATTACCCACTGAGACTGGGTAATTTATGAAGAAAAGAGGTTTAGTTAACTCACAGTTTCATAGGCTGTACAGGAAGCATAGCTGGGAGGCCTTGTAATCATGGCAGAAGGCGAAGGGGAAGCCAGCACCTTCTTCACATGGCTGCAGGAGAGAGAGAGTGAAGCAGGAAGTGTCACACGCTTTGCAACTGTCAGCTCTCGTTAGAACTCACTATCGTAAGAACAACACGGGGAAATCCGCCCCATGATCTGATCACCTCCCACCAGGCCCCTTCTCCAATTCGACGTGAGATTTGAGCAAGAACACAAGTCCAAACCATACCACCCATATTCTTTTGGACTGAATGTTTGTGTCCCCTGAAAATTGACATATTGGGCCCCTAACCCCCCAGGCGATGGTATTATTAGGGATCACTTCTGGGAGGGGATCAGGTCACAAAGGACCAGGTCATTACGGAGTTCGTATGAGAGCCAACAGAGAGCCCCCGGGCCTCTTTCTGCCATGTGAAACACAGTGACAAAACAGCCTTCTAGGAAGCAAGATGTGGGCTTTCACCAAACCCCAACCATGCTGGTACCCTGATCTTGAAACTCCAGTCCCCAAACCGTGAGAAGTAAGTTTCTGGTGTTGAAAAGCCACCACCTATTCTATTACAGCAGCCAGAATGGACAAAGTCACACGTGTCCAGAGCCCGACTACTATAGGACAGGGTGGAGCCGCACCCCATCTAGCCCCATAGCCAAGTGACTTTGTGCAGTGCAGACGCAGCACGCTCACTTTGGTCCCTGCCCCGCCGTCTCCACTCCCCTTCCTCAATCCATTAGGCTCATTGCTCCTCGCTGGCCTGTCCACCACTGGACCCCCCGTTTCTGCCTTTCAAATGTGCTTGCTGTGGTGCCCTTGAGTCCTTTTCCTCCTTGTCTACATATCCCCTGGTTGTGTAGAGAAGACTGCTCTTGGGTGTGACATGGGCTCCTCAGCCTGGCATATGTGCCTGATAGGATGGCGCTACCACCCCCGGGATGCCATTTCCAAGTGCCCCATAGGTGACTGTTGAATGGATGAACCCCCTGCTTCCTGATGTTAGAAGCTTAGCCTAGAGCTGCTTCCTTGTAAGTTGGGCCTAAAGCTGTCTTTGTACATAGTGAGCTATCACCTAGCTGGACGTATAAACAGACTGCAATCAACTCTTGTGCCAATCACTGAGTTTTGGCCAATCGTAGGTGGCCAATTGCTCAAATAAGGCAGACGCCCAGCTGTCACCAATCCGGCTGTGTGTGCACCTGACTTCGTTTTCTGAGCATAGCTTTCCTTTCCCTGTTCATAAATCCTCTCCAGCTCTGTGGCAGCACGAGAGTCTCTCTGATCCTATTCTGGCTCAGTGTTGCCCGATTTGCGAATCATTCCTTGCTCAATTAAACTCTGTTAAATTTAATTTGTCTAAAGTTTTTCTTTTAACACTGCCAGCCAACCCATCAATCAATCTCCTGTGGTTTTCTCTTCCTGCTGCTTCGTGATGCTGAGGAAGCTGTTGTCCAGGCGTGCTGACAATCCAAATTCCTGCAGGAAGACATGCCTGCCCGCCTCAGTGCTGCTGGGATGACCTTTGACTCATTTCAAAATGACCTCTTCTCGGCTGGACGTGGTGGCTCACACCTGTAATCCCAGCACTTTGGGAGGCCGAGGCAGGTGGATCACCTGAGGTCAGGAGTTGGAGACCAGCCTGGCCAACATGGTGAAACCTCATCTCTACTAAAAATACAAAAATTAGCCAGGCCTGGTAGCTCACGCCATAGTCCCAGCTACTCAGGAGCCTGAGGCAGGAGAATCCGTTGAACTCCAGAGGTGGAGGTTGCAGTGAGCCGAGATCGCACCTCAAAAAAAAAAACCCCAAAAAACAAAAAACAAAATGACCTCTTCTTCAAGGTCCCACAGAATGTATTCCCAAAACCCCCACTCTTCTCTGACTCCACGTGAACGTCCAGTTTCTGGAAGAGAATGTCTTAACTCCCACCTTACCGAACGACCTTCCAGAAACTCGGGGCCGTCTGAGTTCTTCCAACTCCCATGTTCTTCATTTTCTTTATATCCTCATGTACTTTCAATGTCTCCTTCACACCTCAGAAACAGGTGAGTTCTTTCTTCTCCACCAGGCAGACCATTCCGTGCAGACCGTGAATCGAAGCATGGAGCGTCTCTTCTGCACGTGGGCTGTCTTTCCTGTAGATTCAACCTCTTGTGCCTGCTCCTTTGCCTCCGTCCCCCGTGCTGGTCTTCTTTCTGGTCCTCGCTGCCTCTGACCTGGCTTTGGCAGCAGTTTCTCACCAGGGTGGACCTTCTCCAGGTGCCCCTCCTGCAATCCTACACACTGTGGCTTAGACCTTAGACAGAGTCTCTGTCATCCAGGCTGGAGTGCAGTGGTGCAATCTTAGCTCACTGCAACCTTTCCCCTCCTAGGTTCAAGAGATTCTCCTGCCTCAGCCTCCTGAGTAGCTGGGATTATAGGCATGTGCCACCCTGCCCGACTAATTTTTATATTTTTAGCAGAGACAGGGTTTCAGCACGTTGGCCAAGCTGGTCTTGAACTCCTGACCTCAGATAATCCACACATCTCGGCCTCCAAAAGTGCTGGGATTACAGGTGTGAGCCACCACTCCTGCCCCAAAAGCACGATTTTTGTTAAAGCGCTTCTACTCCAAAGGAAAAAGTAAGCCAAAAGCTTTCCAGTTATTGACACACAACGGATTCCACTTTCCATAACCTGTCCTTCAAGGTTCTACATATTCTCAGTTCAATGGGAAACTACAGCCTTAATTTTCATAATTCTCCTTCCCCATTTTCACTACAGCTAGCAGAAATGTTTTCTCCTGTTCAGTGGTACCCATGGTTGGAGCCCCTGTTTCTTTCACGTGTACGTGCTACGTGATGTGCGTTTTTCTCAGCATCTACATATCAGAACATTATTCAGCTCCACGATGAGAAGCCCAGATGAGCAGCCGCCTTTCCTCCAAGCCCCTTCCCTGTGAACAGAGGCCTCTGCCTTCTCCGCATTCCTTCAACCTGCCATGATCTCTTCCTTGTGACCTTTCTTTCTTTCTTCTTCTCATTCTGGTTTGTATCCTCATGCCTATCACCACTTCTGATCCATGAACCAGTAGGGTCATCTTTGTGTGTTCAAAGTCCCAGCACAGTCCCTTCCCTGTGGGAGTTTTTTTTTTTTTTCAATTATTTAACGCAGTATTTTTTCTTATTTATTTATTGTCCATTCACTGCCTGTGTTTTGAAAGCATTTAGGGCAGCTGACAATGAAGGACAAGCATAGAATGAGACTGGTAAAATAAATGCCAAAGTCAGAAGGCACAGGAGACAGTGGCTAGAGGTGTGAGCAGACGATTCACATGCACAAGGGTGCTGAGCTGGCCAAGGGCGCAGGGAAAGCCCTCTGCTTCACCAGCAAGTAAGACATAAAATAAAAGCAGCTGGCTGGGCGCCGTGGCTCACGCCTGTTATCCCAGCACTTTGGGAGACTGAGGCAGGCAGATGACCTGGGGTCAGGAGTGCGAGACCAACCTGGCCAACATGGTAAAACCCTGTCTCAACTAAAATACAAAAATTAGCCAGGCGTGGTGGCTTATGCCTGCCATTCCAGCTACTCGGGAGGCTGAGGCAGGAGAATCGCTTGAACCTGAGAGGCCGAGGTTGCATTGAGCTGAGATCATGCCACTGCACTCCAGCCTGGGTGACAGAGCGAGACTCTGTCTCAAAAAAAGGTAAAAACAAAAAAAAGCAGCTGTGCATTTCTGTTTTTCAACTATTTTGTGGGCGACCAGTAGAGGAAGATAATACCCCCAGTGTGGAAGAGCTTACAGGAAGTGACGGCTTTTGTGTAGCAGTGTTGGTGTTTACATTAAATTTCCGGCAGGCTACTTGGCAGTGTTTACAAAAACCTAAATATTGTTGTGTCTAGCAATTTTACTCCTTAGAAATATTTCTATGAAAATAACTGTGGATGAGCCCAGGGATTTAGGTCACATAATTGAAATACAACTGTTTGTCTTTTTCTGACACTGTACACGTTTATCCTAATGTTATTGATATCATTTTTGTTTGTTTCATCCCCAGTACATGGAGTTTCCAAATGACAAGATTAACACTGTAACTAGTGAAAGACAGAGGCAGCAATTTAGGATGACTCTGAAGTGTTTTGGGTTTTAGGATATATCCCATTAGGGACATACCATCAAAATATTGTCTTTTAAGATTATTATAAGAATTATTCTCTGTGTGGATACGACACCAGCTGGATATTCTTTTGATTTCTTTTCAGTTTTATGAAAGATTACTTTTTTTTTTTTTGAGACAGAGTCTTGTTCGGTCGCCAGGTGCCAGGCTCCAGGCTGGAGTGTAGTGGCGCGATCTCTGCTCACTGCAACCTCTGCCTCCCGGGTTCAAGCAATTCTCCTGCCTCAGCCTCCTGAGTAGAAAGATTACTTCTTATAAAATTTAATTTCGCTCTTGAAAATTCGAAAAATGTGATATGGATTCAAAGCCAGCACTCTTTGGCAAGGTGTCTTCAGTGAGGACCAGCTCCTGTCCTGCCTCCTCCCCAAGTCTCCTCGGTTCCTGCCTCCACTTTTCCTTCCCTTCCTTCCTTCCTTCCTTCCTTCCTTCCTTCCTTCCTTCCTTCCTTCCTTCCTTCCTTCCTTGTCTCTTTCTTTCTCTCTCTCTCTTTTTTTCCTTCTCTTCTCTCCTTCTCTCCTTCTTTCCTTCCTTCTTTCTTTTTCTTTTTTTTTTTTTTTTTGAGATGGAGTCTCACTCTCTCCCAGGCTGGAGTGCAGTGGTGTGAGCTCAGCTCCCTGAAACCTCCACCTCCCAGGTTCCAGCAATTCTTGTGCCTCAGCCCCTTGAGTAGCTGGGATTACAGACATGTGCTACCATACTCGGCTAATTTTTTGTGTTTTTAATGGAGATGGGGTTTCACCATGTTGCCCAAACTGGCCTCTTACTCCTGAGTTCAGGTGATCTGCCAGCCTCAGCCTCCCACAGGGTTGGCACCACAGGCGTGAGCCGCTGTGCCCGGCCTCCCTTTGGATTCACAAATGGTCGGCTTCATTGTTCACTTAATCTATGTTGAGAATCGCTGCGTGGCCATAGAGAGATATTCTCTCCAACTACATAGTATTCTGCTGTGTCAGGGTTTCATCTATTTCACTCCCTATCAATGGACATTTAAGTTAACAGTCTATCATCACGGACAGTGCCAAGTAAGTGGCCTTGTGAAGGTGTCCTTTTGTGTTTTTGCCAGTGTGCCTGAGGTACAGGCTCCTAGATATAAAACCGATGGGTCAAAGAGGTGATGTGTATGTCACTCTGTCAACTCCTGCTGAACCCCTCTCCAGGGGCTGTGCTATCCCTTCCGTTCCCACCAGCGGTGGATGAGAGCCTCGCCCCCGCCCCCAGCTTCATCCGCAGAGTGTGTTGTTGAGCTGTGAGATGTCCGCTGATGTAATCGTTGAGAAATGGCATGCCAGTGTCGTTTCAGCGAGCGGTCCTCTTATTCTTTTTTTTGAGACAGAGTTTCGCTCTTGTTACCCAGGCTGGAGTGCAATGGCGCAATCTCGGCTCACTGCAACCTCCGCCTCCTGGGTTCAGGCAATTCTCCTGCCTCAGCCTCCTGAGTAGCTGGGATTACAGGCTTGAGCCACCGTGCCCGGCCCGGTCCTCTTATTCTTAGCAAGGTTGAGCAGCTTCTCCTCTGTGCCACTTGCATCTCTTTCTAAGGAACTCTCTCTTTATATGTCTTTCCATTCTCCTGTTAGGGCATGCCTTATTCTTACGGGTGAAAACAATTTTCATTCCTGTGTTTTCCTGCCACTGTCTTTGACTGTGAGGAGGTGGTGGGGCCAGGGAATACCAGCCTATCAACACGGAAGCCTTGCGTTTACATAGTTACCGATTTTATTTAAAGGAGTTGACCTTCCACGACTGTCAATTAGATCTAATGATTGATATTTCATGGTGTCAGTCCCTCCAGGCGAAGACCACCAGGAGCACACAGCTGTGGTTGACAAACTGGGTTGTTTCTTGCTGCTCTGAGGAAGACCGCGCACCAATGGGAACGTGGGCACTGCGGTTAGTGGGTGTGAGAGAGAGAGGACTGATCGGACTTGGGCTTGGCCGGGCGATTCCAGGGACCTTGAGAAGGCAGAGCTTTGCTCTGGACTGGATGCTGCGGGAAGCAGGCGTGATTCTATGACTGTGCATCTTAATAAGTCTCCGCTACAGGAGGGAAGACAGGTCAGGCTAAGACTCTCACTGGTACAGAACTGGCCGTAACCCACAGTAGCCTGGAGGCAGCAATGCTGGCTATTTTGTGGCCCAGAAAACGTCTGTGTTTTGTTTGTGCTGATGGTGCTAAACCATGAGAAACCGCCCCCACGATCCAATCAGCTCCCACCAGGCCCCACCTCCAACACTGGGGATCACAATTCAACATGAGATTTGGGTGGGGACACACAGCCAAACCATATCAGGAATAATCTTGCTCGTGTCTTGATCCATCCTGGTCACAAAGTGGCCTTGTGTGTACATGACGTCTGGTGAAATTGTTCAGCAAGAGAACAGCAAGCTCGCCAGGTCCTCTTGCAGTGGCCCCAGCACCTGGAAGACAGAGCCTGGGCAGCCCTGCTCTTCTCAGTGGGCGCCTGCGACAAAGCCTCAGTCCTATTTATTTTTTCTTTTTTTTTTTTTTGAGACGGAGTTTCGCTCTTGTTACCCAGGCTGGAGTGCAATGGCGCAATCTCGGCTCACCGCAACCTCCGCCTCCCGGGTTCAGGCAATTCTCCTGCCTCAGCCTCCCGAGTAGCTGGGATTACAGGCACACGCCACCATGCCCAGATAATTTTTTGTATTTTTAGTAGAGATGGGGTTTCACCATGCTGACCAGGATGGTATTGATCTCTTGACCTTGTGATCCACCTGCCTCGGCCTCCCAAAGTGCTGGGATTACAGGCTTGAGCCACCGCGCCAGACCGCCTCAGTCCTATTTGTAATGTTGTGGTGTTGAGTGACCTATTCGTAATGTTGAGTGGTCATAACCCCGAGGAAGATGACAGCGCCATCTTTTGGCACTTATTTCACACCATATTATGTAATATCTCATCACACTATATTCCGCCTGAGAGAGGGTCAGCACCCAGGACACCATCACCCATCTTTCTGGCTCAACCTTTCAATATCCAGGAGGTTTTTTAAAAAGTGATTTGGCCAATGGGAGAGGGATCTCCCTTCCCAGAAGGAAATCTGACTGGGGAGGGAGAAAGGAGAGGAGGAGGTGAGAGAGGCCATCTGCCCTGCGTGGAGGGGTGGTCAGCCCCAGAGCTGGGAATTTGGAGGCCTCGGAGTCCCCCACTTTTCTACTATTTCCCTTAAAGTCCCCCCACCACCACTTGTTAAAGTGGATCAGCCTCTAGGGTAAAAGTAAACGGATGATAAACCAGAGAAAAAAGCCTCAGCCACACTTGTAATCTGGGGAATTGGAAGTAAAAGTCACTCTGCTGTCTTGGAAGGATGTAACAAGGAGATTGTGGTTACCACACTTCCTGAAGCGCACCTTGGTCTGATGAAAATGTTAATGGAATGTGTAAGACTCTGGAACATCTCATGACATAAATTCATACTTCAGGTTTTAAAAATAACATATTAGACCAATGAGAACATAGGCATTTAGGTAGTTAGAAGGAGCACCACACTCAAACATGGAAGACGGGATTGAGCCACCTGGAAAGTGACATCACTTTTCTGAACTTTGCTATTTTCATTTACAAGAAATCCTTCTTGTATCGTGATAATGATGAAATGTGGTCATGAGTTTTTACAGAATCTAGTACACTTCCTGCCACACAGACATACACAGTAAGCAGTAATCAATCATAGCAATAATGCAGCTGGGTATTCTGCCTCAATAACTAATATTTTCTACATCTCTAACAAATGACTGATATGGCCATGTTCTCCCTTCATAAAGTGACTTCCTGTTGTAATGGAAGGGTCCTCACTGGGTTTGTCACTTAGCCTGGATGCCAAAAGTTAAAAAATAGTGAGACTGCTGGAGTCCCCAGAACCACGGGGGCTGCACACACTCTTCTTGAAAAAGAAGTCGCAACCTGCCCAGCTGCTCCCAGAACTCCATGTGTGGTGTGGGCGGCTGCTGTCAGAGCCAGCAGGTAGGTGTCTGGAGAGCCACACCTTCACTGTGAGGGCCTCACCTGAGCACCATCTCACTCTGGGTTAGGGTGTCTCTGAGGAGGGCCTTGTCTCACGTATCTAACCTCACTTCTGGCAGTGATTCTTCTGCCCTAAAGATACCAAAGACACAGTGTAGCCTTGAAGCCCACTGGGGAGAGGCCAGAACCAGGCACCTGCTAGGGCCTGAAATGGACAGCGCCTTCTTAGGCACCCCAGCATCCTGACCCCAGGGAGTGGACCCGTGGTGTGGAGTTGCTGTCGGCCCTGTCAGGGCCCCAGGAGCAAGAGTGGGTTTGCCCCTGGCAGGGAGAAATGCCACTTCAGAAGGAAAGAAAGGAAGTTGTGGATACTTGGAACTTACCTGATTGGATTCAGCCTTTTCCACTGGAGAAACAACTTTTTCTCCTCCATCTAAGCCTCCTTCCCTGCCCGCCGTTTCTGTCATGTACTTGAATCCAAAGATCCAAGAGTTTCCACAGTTTATTGAGCAGAATCAACAAAACCAGCATTTAAAAATATATCTTCTCATGGCTTCCGTAAATGACCTCCAAGAAGATTCCAATCAATAGAGTTTTCAGTCATGTTCATCTGGACTAGACGATACTGTGCCCTTAGTCTAAGACATCGACTACTTGGTTATTGATGGTAAAGCTAATTGCCAAATAAATAGATATATTTTTAGACAAGGTCTCACTCTGTGGTCACGCTTGAGTACAGTGGTGTGATCACAGTTCACTTCAACCTCCACCTTTCAGGTTCAATCAACTCTTGTGCCTCAGCCTCCCAGTAGCTAGGATTACAGGCATGCACCACTATGCCTGGCTAATCTTTGTATTTTTAGTAGAGACAGGGTTTCACCATGTTGGCCAGGCTGGTCTCAAACTCCTGACCTCAAGTGATCTGCCTGCCTCAGCCTCCAAAAGTGATGGTATTACAGGTGTGAGCCACCAGCACCCGGCCGCCAATTATATTTTGAGTGTGTCCGAAAGCTGCCAGTCTCTACCTTCGGGAATGGTGTAGAAAGGGACAACATACATTTTGGATGGCTTCTTTTCTTTTTAAAACATGAAATGCTTTGGGGACGAAAATAGTTACCAGGAGGTCATGGGATTTTTAAAAAGTCTAAGTCTTAAATAATCCAGAATTATTGACTGAAAGCCCACTAAACAGTTTTCTGTTGAGCATGTGGTATGCAAAATAATGACCCCCAAGTGGTCCTCCTCCTAGTCCTCAGAAGCTGGAAACAGGTTAGGCGACATGGCAAAGGGAAATGAAAGTTGTAGGTGCAATTAAGGTTGGGAGTCAGCAGACTTTAAACAGGGAGATTATTCGGGAGTATCTGGGTGGGCTCAGTGTGATGAGAAGGGTCCTTAAACATGGAAGAGGGAGTCAGAAGAGTCAGGGTCTGGTTGATGTAATGGAAGAGAGACTCGACTGGCCATTGCTGCCTCTGAAGATGGAGGGGCCATGAGCCAAGGAATGCGGGCAGCCCATGGAAACTGGAAAAAGCAGGAAACAGGGCCTACCTGTCTACCCCAGGCCTCCGGAAAGACACTAGCCCTGCCCACAGCTTGGGTTTAACCCAGTGAGGGGTGTGTCCGACGTCTGACCTCCAGAACTGTAAGAGCCAATCTGTGCTATTATAAGCCACTACATCTTTGGTACATGTTTGCGGTAGTAGTAGGGACAACACCAGTGCTTTCCATGTTCCAGGCTCCGTGCTCAGGCCCTGCCACAGTGGACTCCTGCTCTCATGGGAGAGGCAGCCAAGGTGCTTGGACGCCACAGGGTAGCTGCTTAGAGTCCAGGTCCTCTCCTTACCTTAGCTCCTATCCAATGGTGCTGTGCGACAGGCTGTCAACCTGATGAGGGAGAAAGCAGGGTAGAAAATCACCGAACGGTGAAAAAGATACCATGGCATTCGGTGCAGAATAACTGGCGTTTGAAATTGTTTATCAAACCTCCTTCTTACTCCAGTAAATTACATTACATATTAAGAAATTTGGTTCCTAACTGGTTGTTTTGACATTATATAGACACATGGTTACTGCTTTCTAATCAATTCCTTCTTGCGGCCAACTTAATTGACTTATGGTCACTGCAGGTGGATAGGAGGTTACCTAAGCATCTGTCCGAAGGGTCTGGCTGCCTGGCCGTGGCCCCTGGTCCTCCTGGGGGGCAGCAGCAGTCCTTTGACTGGCAGGAGGCCCGGACCCCGCTTGTTGGTTATGGCCGCTCCTGTTGCCAACTGTTTGGAGGTGGTTTTGTCATCACTGTCGTGGGCACTGAAGGAGAAAGGGGAGGTTTGGGGAGGGGACAAGGGGCTGAGCAGGACGGGCTGACCCTTGGGGATGCCGGCAAGCAGGTCAGGGCAAAGCCTGAACCTAAACCTGAAGGCGGAGGCGAATCAGGACCCCGTTGAGGGTCCCGGGGTCTTCGCGCGCATTTGCATTGCTCTGGCCGGGGCAGGACTCGCTGGGTCAGGGCTGCAGCGCGGTCCAGGCCAAGCCCGAGGTGGGGCCCACGGGTGAGGGAGCCTTCCCTCTGGAGCCGAGCGTCAGGCTTCTGACCTCCAGAGCGGCGAGACGGCTAGTTCGTGCTGCTCTAAGCCACGACATCGGGGCTTTTCTGCAGCAGCAACAGAGAACAAATGCCAATGCCTGCCACGTTCCAGGCTCCCCGCTGGGCCACAGAGGACTAGGTCTCGTGGGAGGGGGAGAGAGGGCGATTGGACGCAGCCAGGCAACGGCTTAGAGGGCTGATGTCCAGCCCCTCGGTTCCCTCCGTGCTTGAGAGTCAGGTGGTCTCTGCAGTGGGGGAGGCAGTGGATGCCTCCTGGCGGACCACGCGCGCCTTGGGGGACTGGGGGCAAGGCCTGGTCCCCATCCTCCTCTCCCCAGGAACCCCTATCCTCCTCTCCCGGGTCCCCCATCTTCCACTCCCAGGTGCCCCCATCCTCCTCTCCCCAGGAACCACTATCCTCCTCTCCTGGGTCCCCCATCCTCCTCTCCCGAGGACCCCCGTCCTCCTCTCCCCAGGGGCTCCGTTCCCCTCCCTGGGGGCAGCGGCCGCGCTAACAGCCCAGGCTTCCCATTTTATCCCGCGGTCAGCAAGTCATCACCACCTTGTGGGGCCCTGGAGGTGCATTTTCCTCAGTCGCGCCTTTGTCTCCGGGACTCCCAGCCCTGTCTTCTAAAAATGTTTAGATGGGAGAGGGATCACCAGCCCCACGTGGTGCGCCCGGCTTCCTTGGTCTCCCTGGAGGCAACACTCTCTTGGAGGGGCTGTCGTGCAGGGGACTGACCTATAGACACTCAAACGATCAGTCACTTCTCCTCCAAACAGAGCCAGGAAGGTGCAATGCCCTGTGTTGTAGGATGAGCTTGTTTGTTCTCATCCCTGTTCCCACTTTCTTTGTATGTTTTATCTTCTCATATTCTAGTGACTTGGGCTGCTGATGCATGATGCCAGGGGCTTTTAATTTTTATTTTATATTATTTATTATTATGAAGTTTTTGAGATGGAGTCTCACTCTGTTGCCAGGCTGGAGTGCAGTGGCCTGATCTTGGCTCACTGCAACCTCTGCTCCCTGAGTTCAAGCGATTCTCCTGCCTCAGCCTCCCAAGTAGCTGGGATTACAGGCACCTGTCACCAGGCCTAGCTATTTATTTTATTTTATTTTACTAGAGATGGGGTTTCACCATGTTAACCAGGATGGTCTCCATCTCCTGACCTCATGATCTGCCCACCTTGGCCTCCCAAAGTGCTGGGATTACAGGCGAGAGCCACCGCGCCTGCTGCCAGAAGCTTATTAAAGGTGCTGCTTTTTTTGTTTCTCTTTCAGTGACCTGATTAAGCGCATATGTTCATTTATTCAACCGTTATTGCCATATGACTGCTTTGTGTCTGCCATTTTCATGTGAAGGAGATGCGGTCCCTGCCCCCCTGGAGTTTATATTCCAGCAGGAGAAGAGAGGTGCGAGTGAAGCGGTGGACATCTCATCTCAGGAAGCAACGGATGCTCCAAGGAAAAGCCAGCCAGCAGGGAGGGGAGCTGTTTAAAGAAGGGGAATGGTCTTAAAGGGCACTGTGGGCAGAGGGGGACCCAACCTGACTTTACCCAGAGCCCACATGCAGCTGGGTAAATCATGGGATCCAGATGGTGTCCTGTTTCTCACACAGGAAAACTCCCTCCTCCATATTTTAAAATAAATTATCAAGATATTTCCAGCAAAAGATTTTGGGAGGGCTTGAGCTGTGGGCATGGTTGCCTGGGGTTACCACAATGTTTTGCATGTGGAGACAGAGTCTGATCTCAAGTCTTCTTTGTGGGCACTGCTTACAACTTACCTTCTATTTGCAGAAAGCACCACTCCCTGTGGCTCATATTGCAGCAGTTGCTTGGAGCAAAGGTTTTTCTCAGGGCTGAAATTGGTTGAGATGTTTGGCGACGCTCAATGTAGCCTCCCAGTGGGGCAGAAATGAGAAAAAATGTCACGATCCCATAATATACCCATTATAATGGAAGCATTAATTTACCAAATAACGGGTTCTTTATATTTTTCACAGAGATTGCTCTGTCAGAACAGCTAGTGCATAAGATATGAAAAGGAACAATCTTTCCAGGTAATGTAGGGAAAAATGTAATTTTGCAACACTTGATAGAGCAAGAGGCCAGAAATTGAGATTGAGAGAGGATGTTGGTCTCTGTTTAAAGAACATCAATAGTACATCAAAAAAAAAAAAAAAAAAACAACAACAAAAAACTCCACCTTTTTTCTTTTTTCTTTTGTTTTAAGAATTTAAAAATGATAAAATCTTAAAATGCAAGGAGAATGTGTGAAGGCCCTGCTCATAAGCAGGGTAGCAAATAAAAAAGGTGATTTCAGTTGTAGAGGCTAAATTTAGCTTTTTATTTTTTAATGAACAGCTCGTAAAATTTCTGAGTAAAAATTAAATGAATAAATAAAGAGGCAATTCTTCCCTAGTTTGGGAAAAATCTAAGATTCCATTTCTCAAGAACATAGTACATAGGTGATGTCTTGATTATCTATTTCTATGTAGGAAATTACTCCTAAGCTTAATGGTTTTAAGCAACAGTTTTTTTTTTTTTTTTTTTAATTTCAGCTTAGCTGGAGACCTATCTCTGAGTCTTCCAGGGGGCTATAATCCAGGTATCAGCTGGGGCTGCAGTCTCATCTGAAGGCTCAAAAAGGAGAGTATCTTTCTCCAAGCTCACTTTTGTGGTTGTCAGCAGGAGGCAGCTCCTCACTGGCTATTATCTGGAGGCTGACCTCAGCTCCTTGCCTGTGGGCCTTCCACAGGGCAGCTGGCACCATGGCAGCCGGCCAGCATCCCTGATATGGTTTGGCTGTGTCCCCACCCAAATCTTGTCTTGAATTGTAGGACCCATAATCCCCACGTATCATGGGAGGCACTTGGTGGGGCTGTGATTGAATCATGGGGGTGGATTTTTCTGTGCTGTTCTTGTGGTAGTGAATAACTCTCATGAGACCTGATGGTTTTATAAAGGGCAGTTCCCCTGCACATGTGCCCTCTTGCCTGCTGCCATGCAAGACGTGTCACAGCTCCTCATTTACCTTATGCCATGATTGCGAGGGCTCCACAGCCATGTGGAGCTGTGAGTTCATCAAACCTCTTTTTCTTTGTAAATTACCCAGTCTTGGGTACTGCTTCACGGCAGTATGAAAATGGACTAATACAATCTTTCAGAGTGAGCAACAAGAGAAGGGGAGGGCAAGGGCATGGAAGATGAAGCCTCTGCCTCTTTGTGATGTAACCTCAGAAGTGACATCTGTCACTTTTGCTGTGTTCGTTAGAAGCCATTACTAGGTCCAGTCCATGCTTGAGGGGAGGAGATTGCACAGGAGGTGAACACCAGGGGCTGGAGATCACTGGGAGTCGTCATAGAGGCGGCTGACTGCAGGCAGTATCTGTCTACCTGCTCAGCTGTGATCAGTTCTGCACTAGCGAGAAAACTTTCCACACATCTCAGTGCATTAATTCTGCTTAAATGGAGAAATTTGAAGTGAGTTCTTATCACTTTTTGGAAGGACCAAAAGAATATTTTGGGAAAAGCATGTTTATGGAAAGTTATGGAAGAGGGAAGAAGGGAGGGGGTAAGCCCTTTGAGGGACTCCAGGCTGAGCCTATGATCTAACGATACATTGAATACATTATTAATTCCTGGTCATCACAGCAAACTGCCTTCCACTCCCAGGCCTTTTGAGCAGGCACTGGGAACGGCTGCAGCATTGCTGGTTTCCCAAGTCCTTGGCGGTCAGCAGGCCATATCTGGAGGCACCTCTCCCATCCCGCGGTGTTCTCTATCATTAGCCTCTGTGCTTCCTGTTTTCCAAAGACTGAGTAACAAAGGGGCAGATGCAGTAGCCATGACTTTCAGATTGTAAGCTCAGGTGATCAAGGAAAGTAAGCTACTGGGTTTTCCTAAAACCCAGTCACAGAGTTTCCAGGTTGCTCAGCCTCGGTTTTACTGTCCCCACTGCTGTTTGCTGAGTGGCACCCAAGTTTCAGGGGAGGGTGGGGGATGTCTCCTCCAGGGAGGATGCACTGGGGGGCAGTGTTTGCTCCTCGGCCAGCATGTCCTGCACCCGCTGAAATGTTCTCTGCTCTGCTGGGTCGCTGGGGTTTGAGGATGAGTCTCCAGCCTCTGTCTGTGAGACCCTAGGACTGTCATCTCCATGAGATGGGTCCACGAGGTCCCCGAGGCTGGCCCAGGTGCTGTTTGCCCAGACTTGCCGCGCAGCCCTTTCTCCTCAGGGTCAGCATCTTTCCGGAGCTCTACCTGTGCAGGAAAGATGCATGTCTCCACACTCTGGGTCACAGATACCTCCTGGGCCTGCGGAAGAACCCCCTCCCCTGCTGCCTGTGGCGGGTGGAGGAGAGGGACCCCTTCTTGGATGACTACCCTGAAGCTCTAATGCCCCTGATTTTCCTTCTCAGCGAGCCACTTTCTGGATGGGGGTGACCAGTGTCACTCTGAGCCCTCACACATTTCCCCAAATGTTTTGTGTTGGCCCTGCGTGCTTTCTTGTCCTTTAGGGCCAGGCTTTCAAACTCCGAGGCCAAGGAATGTGTGCCTCCTTTAGGCTACAGATTTCCCTGGAACTGGCAGCTGTGGTGGGTCGGTGGTGATGGCAGAGTGTTCTGGGGGGCTTGGTATAGTTGCATGTGCCTGTGTGAACCAGTGTATATGTGCCCCTGTATGTGCAAGTGAGTGTTAGGAGTGTGAGCGAATGAGAGTGTGGAAGTGAGTGTGTGTGCGTAAATGACAGTGATTGTGTGTATGACGGTGAGCGTGTAAGACAGTGTATGAGTGTGTAAAACAGTGTATGAGTGTGTAAGACAGCATTGGAAACGGATGCTCAGTGTCGCAAAGAAAAATTAGCCCTGAGACAAAGGATCTTTCGGCAAAGCAATTTTTACTTCCTGCAGGAAGGGTTCTTTCACCAGCCATCTTGCCATGAGAGTACAACAAAGGGAAAGCAGACATATTTATCCCTTACGCATCTGGGCTTGTCCTTACTGCTGTGTTTGATCTTCGTTGGTTGGATCCAGACTCACAATCTAAACTAAAACTTAACTGGCTGGTCACTTAAAACTTTTCTAAGCAAGTAAAAGCAACGGAGAACAGAAAGGAAGTCCAGTTAAGGAAGGGGCAGAGGCTGCGAGCTGGGGGCGCCTGTGAGCACCTCACAGCACAACTGTGTGCTTGTAAGCATGTTCAACAGCTACCTAGGACAGGGCTTAACAAAGAGGGTTTATTCTCTAACAAGAAAGGAAACTGTGAAGAGGAACTTCTCTACTTACAGCAGTGTATGAGAGTGAGTGTGTAAGTCTGTGTAAGACTGAGTGTATGAGAGTGTGTCAGACTGTTTATGAGTGTGTGTGTATGTGTGCGAGTGAGCGTGTATGCATGTGAGTGAGGGAGTGTGTGTGCAGTAGGCAGCATCTGACAGGCATTTTCTGGCCACACAGAGGACATCGGGAAGTCTGGGGTCCTAACTGAAGCTGGAAGGGAACATGACTGGGGCAAGGCCTAGTGAGAAGTCTGGGAGTGTTGGGGAGTGGGGGCCGAATGCAGGAAAGATGCGTGGGTCATCTGGCAGAGAGAGAGAAAGTGGCAGCCCCTGGCTTGCTGGGTATGCGGAGCTGTCAAGGCAGCCGCTCAGGCCCAGGGAGGAGGAACAGAGGCGAGAAGAGGGTAGGAGCACCAGTGAGGCAAGGCTGGTGTGGGGTAGGAGGCCCTGTTTCCCCGGCCTCTGCAGGCGGACAGAGGTCCCCAGTCGCTACCTCCCAGCTCCTGTCCTGCTCTTGCCTGCAGCTTGAAATGTGAAGGCAAATCAGTATAAAGGCTGTGAGCTCCATGATGCATCTGGGAACATTTGCATCAGCTCCTGTTTCCAAATGTGCAATTACCCTGGAAGGCTCTAGGCTGGGGAGAATCTACCTCTTCATAGTTGTGTGAGCAAGTGTGTATGACTGACTTCAGATGTACAAGCAAAACGTTCTAGTCAAATTTTTATGTAACTATGATAATCAGAGTTTGTATTTTAGTTCTGATAGAAGCATTGAGTGATACAATCACAGACAATGACCTTTTTAAGATTGTGTGCGTCTTATGATCGTTCCACCCGACGGCCTTTTGTTAATTGTAATTATTTTTTCCACAGATGGACTCTGGAGCCAGGCAGGTCGAGGGATTCTCATGTTTAATCTTGACCGTGGTCAGTCCTGTGTGGCAGGTGTCTTCACAAACTCAGTGCAGGAAACAAAAGAGATGAAGTCACTTGCTCACGTTCTCCCAGCAAGAAAGGTTGAGAGCTGGGCTGTTCCCCCGCAGGCTGCCTGGAAAACCTTTCCCGTTGGGTGCGTCCCGCCTTGCTTCCCCGCTCTACTTTGCTCTGCGTGGGGGAATGTCGTCTGCACGCTACCAGGATCTGAGCTTTTTGAAGGTAAGGACCTGGCACACGATAAGCAATCAATAAACACTTTTGAATTAAACAATTAAACATAAAGACATTAAGTAATGTGGGTGATTAAATGTATTTTTAAAAAGTAGTTTTGTGTTGAGACTGAAAGTCATTTTAAAACATGCAGTGCTCTGTAAGAATCTGATATTCATAAAAAAATAATAAACAGCTTAGGTGCTAGGAATGCAAATTTATGACCATCACAGACAACACTGGACATTTACAAATAACGTTTGTGCAAACACCAGTGCTTTTGTGATGAATTATTGAACTTCTCTTTCAACATGGTAAATGATTCAGATGTGATTGCATCTTTTTCCAATGTCAAGAGTGCTGTACCTCTGCGGGTGGTAGCTGGGAATCGCTAAGCATGGACCGGCCACCGCCGCGTGGGTGTGCAGGTCTGGCGGCCCTTCCAGCCTCAGGAGCGCTCGGGAAGTCACTGACAGGCGTCGAGTGGAGTGAGAAGGTGACGCTGTTCCCAATCTGGATACTTAGAAGCACCAGATGATTCTCTACTGAATGGGGACGGTGCCTCTGCCATCACTGGAAGCAGTGAACACCACGGAAGACGTTAAGGAGCAGGGGCCACTCTCAGTGGTTCCCGGGGTGGCCGAGGAGCCGGGAGTCCAGGAAACCTCGACAGGCTGTGAGGACCCAATCGCTCACAGTGCAGAGGGAGCCTCCTGGGGATTCCATCATCCCAGTAGCACCCCATGAGGAGCTACCATTGTCCCATTGTCCCTATTTTACAAACTGGTGAGGAACGTCTCAGAGAAGTCATGGAACTTCTTCAAGGCTCTCCAGGGAAACCAGCATTTGCACTCAGACGTTCTGACTTTCAAACATGTGCTCTTCGCCCCAGCACGCTGCCGTCTTCCTCTGGAGTCCGTGGTGGATCTGAAAAGTGACATAAACGCTGCGTTTCACTTCCCATACTCCGTGTCTCAGTCTCTTTCACCGGAAGACTCTGGTTTCGAAGTGGTGGCCTGAGGAAGATGTGAACCACACAGGCTCTGCCTTTGTGACACAGGAGTGCCTTTAGAGCAGAGGGCAATGGACTTGCTCTGTGGATTCTTCATAGCAATTACTGCATTGACTGAAATTCAAGATAATATCCTGGAATATTTCTGTTTGGTAGCACCTCCGCTACAGATACTGTCCACACACTACAGTGTTCTTTATGTCTGGGATTAACTTCTTGAAGTACGGTGCCAGGAAGGATCCCATGCCCCCGAAGAGCAGGCATGTAACCTCCGTGCCTGGTGTGGCATGAGGGCCAAACCCGGTGCTTCATTCAACCCCAGTTTAAAAAGTTAATCCCCGGCAACCTCTGCATACTTGGGGAAAAGATAAAAACAGGGATTTTCATGTATTTTCCTACTTTCCCTGAGAAATTTCAGATCGCTTTGAGTATCTTTTGTGCATTTGGAAATGGGAACTTACCATCAGCCTTTCTAAATCTTTTCTTGGTAGTACGTGGGTGTCGAACTATAAACGTAAGAACAGAAATATTTCCCTCATTACGCAGACCTCACCACACACCACACACCGTTTTGTTATGAGTGTGGCCTAGGTGACAACATCCACATTCTGTGTGTGCACCACAAGAAGCAGGGGTTGGCAAACTATAGGACGTGAGCCAAATCTAGCCCACTGCATATTTTTATGAATAAAGTTTTATTTAGAATACAACCACACGAATTCATGCATGCGTCGTCTGTGGCTGCTTCGGGACTACAATGGCAAAGTTGAGAGGTTGCCACAGACGCTACATACAGCCTGCAAACTCTAGCATGATTTTTCTTTTATTGATTGTACTTTAGGTTCTGGGGTACATGTGCAGATCATGCAGGATTGTTGCATAGGTACACACATGGCAAGGTCGTCTGCTGCCTTCATCCCCCCCATCAGCTATATCTGGTTTTTCTCCCCTCGTTAACCCTCCCCACTCCTCGCTGTCCCTCCCCTAGCGCTCCCCAGCTGACCACAGTGTGTGCTGCTCCCCTCCCTGTGTCCACGTGTTCTAATTTTTCGACACCCACCTATGAGTGATAACATTGCATGTTTTCTTTTTCTTTTCTTTTCTTTCCTTTTTTTTTTTTTTTTTTTGAGACAGAGTTTCCTTCTTGTTGTCCAGGCTGGAATGCAAGGGCACAACCTTGGTTCTCTGCAATCTCCGCCTCCTGGTTCAAGTGATTCTCCTGCCTCAGCCTCCTGAGTAGCTGGGATTACAGGCATGCGTCACCACACCCGGCTAATTTTGTATTTTTCGTAGAGACAAGATTTCACTATGTTGGCTAGGCTGGTCTTGAACTCCTGACCTCAGGTGATCCACCTACCTCAGCCTCCCAAAGTGCTGAGATTATAGGCGTGAGCCACCGTGCCAGGCCTCTCTAGGATGTTTTCTACGCGGTCCTTTACAGAACAAATTTGCTGACCCTGGAATAAAATGTAAAAGACAGGCAGCACCATAGGAAGCTCCTGTCTAAAGAGAATTTCAGCTAACTGGCTGGAGAGTAGGAACACACTTACTTTTTCTTGCGAGTGGGGAGTAAATAGTTCTGCTAGAAACTCCTCATTTTACATAGAGTGTAATGAGGTCCTAGGTTCAGCCAACAGGATCTCCAGTAGAAACTCCTCCACTGAACATGTGTCTGTGAGAAATGACTTCACCTTCACAAGAAACCTTAGCTGCTTGACCAACCGCTTAGCATGCTGAGAGGGTCAAGAGGAAGCATGGAGATGAATTTCCCTACAAAGTGTTGTTTTTATGGCAGGTTGGGCCTAAGAGCCATGTTTGGCTCAGGACAATGATATTTTTCCACAGCTGTTTGTTCAGGGATCTGTTTAAACAAAAAACTATCTGGTATCTTCCCAATCTACCCTCAGTTAGATTTTCAGAGTAGTTTGCTAAATTACGTATTTATTATAACTTTCAACTCACATTGTACGGGAGAAAATTAGAATCTATTCATTTTGAAACTTGAGGAAAGGAAATTGACAATATAGATATGGAAGCCACAAAAGGAAAAATGGAAGAATTGAAGCCGTATGATGTCTAAATAGGGCGATGTTTAAAATATTGGAGCTAGCTAAACAGTTTTCTTTTTTTTCCTGTTTGTAGTGTTTGGCTATGTAGACGTGGCCTTAGTTAAATAAACTCATGCGACATCACCACATTGAGAACAATATGTATTAAAATAAAACTTAAATGAATTTTTAGTGTGGATTGGATGCAAGAACCCATAAAGATTTATTGCCATTTTTTCAAACATCATTGAAATTAGACTTAATTATCTGCGCAATTTGCTGGAAATAGCATTTTAGAATTTTTGATCAAGTATATGTCATTAATTTTAAAATAGAAATGTACTAAGCTGGTTTTTAAAACATTCCCCAAAATATAATTTCTAAAGCACTTGTTGGAAAAGTTCTCTCTTCCTCCTTTCCTCTCCCCAAAGGTTTTGCCACTCCCAACTCTTAAATCGGCAAATGGATTATTTTTGCTTTTTTGCTTGTTTCTTTTTAGACCATGACAACTTTGCGTGGCCAGATGGGTTCGGGTGACCGCCCAGGATATTCACGTTAGAGGAAGAGAGGAAAGGAAACAGCTTTGCTCTTCAGTAATTTTAGACTTTGAAAGGACATGGGTTAATGGCTTTTTATTATTGAGCTTTTTTTTGGGGAAAAGTAATCTTGTATTTTCTCCAGGTATGCTGGTGTCTATATGGCACCCAGAAAAGCTGAAATTTATCAAATTAATTCACTTGGACATTTCAACCGAGTAGTCATCCTCTGCAGCATGCTTTGTGTTTAAGGGCTCATTTCTATCAAGGTGACAGTGTTAAGTGTAGGGAGCCAAAGCTCCAGAGCCTGTGATCTGTTTTTCATGCTTGCCTTCTTCATGAAAATCTATTTCACACAAATGCAACGCTTCGGCGGTGTAGCAAGGCTTCACCTCCTGAGCTACATGATAGGAGCTTGTCCCAGAATCATGTCCCAGGCTTTCCTCCCCCCATCGCCCACGCCAGCACTGATACTCCAGCTTCCCACCTGCCTGCTGCCCTGAGCCTCTGTTCTGTTACTCCTGAGCCACTGCCTTCCAGTTGGTTCTCTTTGCTGCCCATCCAACCAACTCCCTGCCTCGCCTTGTGTCCCACCCCTTCCTTGCCTTTTTAAGCCTGACCATCCACGCTTCCCCAATCACCCATCATCTACCATACACGGCACCCCCAGGTAACTCAGGGTTCCTTGGAGAAGGAGACCAGACAGAGCCTTGGCTGGCATGGCCTCTTCACAGGGCTGTCATGAAGCAACTTGGTGACAGCAGCGGAGAGGTGACCCAGGAGTGAAACAAGCAGGCCCTAGGCCTTGCACTCAGACATGCTTGGTCCAGTCAGGCCCATGTGGGAACCAGCATTTTAGGGACTGACTACTCCCTTGGAGAAGAAGTGATCCTAAAGAAAGAGTCAGGAAGACACAAGTGGCCAATCAAAGAGGAGGAGAGGCCCCAGGACATCATGGTGCCTGCTACCTGGGTTTGTCTCCCGGTCCAGAATTTTGTGGCTCATGTCTGATTTTTAAGAGAGAGAGAGACAGAGTCAGAGAAAGGCGGGGGGAGGGGGGAGAATGATTACATGAGCACGTGAGAGAATTAAGTAAAAATAAAAAAGCTGATTGGTAGATTGCAAAACTGTTCTCAGTGTTGAGACTTCATTGTTCTTCCAACCTGGACCACCCTCAGTGTCCCCTGGAATCTGAGTGAGCCTTGTGCCGGTGTGCTTTGACAGTGGGACGTGGAGGGAGTGACACTCGGCTTTCACAGGACCTGCAGCTGCTTCCTCACTCCCTTGGAAGGCTGCCCTGAGGGCACCACGGAGCACACCAGGTCCACCTGTGGGAGGGTGAGAGGCACCCAGCCAGCACCAGCCAGCACCATGGAGGGAACCGAGGCACCCAGCCAGGCATGCCTGTGAGGCCCACTCAGACCTGCCTGGCCAGTAGCCAGCTCCATGAAGCTGCAGGAGCGAGTCCAGGTGAGAACAGCAGAGGAATCACTCACCCGCTGGCCCCCAGGAGTGCAAACAGCCATAAACTGCTTCAGTCACTGAGTTTTGGGGCATTCGTGGTGCAGCAAATGCGATGGGACCAAGCTGCCTTATGAACGTTGCGGTCAGATCTGCTGGGATCTTTCTTCTCTACTCTGGAAGAGCATAGCATTCTCCTGGTGCTGAGGGAACTTACCATCCCAGCACCTGGCGAGAGAATCCTTCTCTGGGAGGAGTGATTTTTGTGCGGTGGGCTGATGGTGGGCTGGATGAGGCTGTGAGAGCTGCTTTGGGGCAAAAAGGGAGACCTGAGGTGCCAAGGTGGCAACAGCTTTCTACACAAGGAAGTGGCAGGAACTAGGGGTTAGGAGGGGGCGGGAAGGACGGAGCTGAGCACCACTTTGGGAGGGGGACCCTGTTTGCAAAAATATGTGGAGGACTTTGGAGAGGCTCACAGTGGATTTGCTGCAATGTAGATGCCTTGGCTACACCCAGAGCTAATGCGAGTGTTTGCACACCCCAGGACATCTGAGCGACACATGGTTTCAGCGCATTGAGGACTCCAGAGACTGACTCAGTGCAGGGCTGGCGATGTTGTGGTGGAAGCGTCTTCTTTCATCATCCAAAGGAGGCTAAGTGGTCAGGAAGGGCCTCATGAGCAAGCATCCCAGAGGGGTCAACCAGAGAGCAAGGAAAACAGGGAAGGGGGCCCCAAGCCCCAGCTCAGCAGTCATTAATGTTGGTTTGATGCCTCTGGAGGGCGCCTGAACTAACTGGAGATTGGGCGGGGGTGGCGTGGGGCAGGCGGAACAGAGCTCCTCTCTCAAGAGGAAGAGAGGGTAGGAAAGCAGTCCTGCAACCTGACTCCGTTCTAAACTGGGCCCCAGTGAGAATGGGAGAAACAGAGGCATGCAGAGAAAGCCAGAAATGCGGAGGACGCCCGGTGCGTGTCTTTGGTTGGAGTGAATGGAAGGACTCCGCTGGTCTCTCAATTTCCAGGTGGAGAATTTGCAATAACTTTTCTGGCTGACTCAGATGATCAAAGTAGTTTTCCTTTTTTTTTTTGAGACAGAGTCTCGCTCTGTAGCCCAGGCTGCAGTGCAGTGGTGCGATCTTGTCTCACTGTAACCTCTGCCTCCCGCATCCCAGTTCAAGCAATTCTCCTGCCTCAGCTTCCCAAGTAGCTGGGATTACAGGCAAGCGCCACCATGCCCAACTAATTTTTGTAGTTTTAGTAGAAATGGGGTTTCACCATATTGGCCAGGCTGGTCGTGAACTCCTGACCACCTGCCTTGGCCTCCCAAAGTGCTGGGACTGCAGCCATGAGCCACCGCGCCTGGCCTGTTTTCCTTTTTTTAAAAAATGTGCTCCCATCAAGTAAATAACTCCTTATTAACATTCTTCTGAATAATTTCGTGAATCTGTATTAGGTTTTTGTTGCTGTGGACCATATCACCACACACTTAGCACCTTAGAAAACACACACTTACTGCGTCCTAGTTTGTGTGGGGTGGGGAGGCTGGGTTGTGGGCTGCCTGGGGCGGCTGCTCAGGGGCTCTGCAGGTGGAAATGAAGTTGGCTACAGCTGGGTCTCCATGGAGACTCAGGTCCTCTTCTAAGCTTGGCTTTCATTGGTGGAATTCATTTCCTGGTGGCTATGGGCCAGGTTGCTCTCAATCCACTGAGACCCCCTGTGCAGCTCACAGCATGGACGTTTGCTTTGTTCCAGGCCAGCATGTGTGATCTCGCCTTCTTCAGAGTCTCCTGGGATCGGGTCAGGCCCATGTAGAATAATCTCCTTCTGATGACCAAAGACAGTAGGCAGGTGTCCTACTCACAGAGGCACCCTTGCACTCCAAGGGAGGGCACTGCAGGGTGGGCACACCAGTGGGCAGAATCCTGTGGACTGCCTTGAGTCCTGCCTCTCATAGTATCAGTGTGTGAATAATTTGGTCTCAGGATGTTACTGAAGGCTCTGGCTCAGTTTATCCATGCTCCTGTAACACAATACCGTAGACTGGGTAATTTATAAAGGACAGAATTTTGTTTCTTACAGTTCAGGAAGCTGGGAAGTCCAAGATCAAGGTGCCGGCCTTCAGTGTCTAATGAGGGGCTGAAGACAGAAGGGCCATAAAAGAGGCCACTGAGGCCCCACAAGCCCCTTTGTAAGGCACTAATCCCAGTCATAAGGATGGAGTCCCCGCGACTGCACCATCTCCTAAAACTCTCACACTGGGGTTTATCCAATATACACTTTGGGGTGACACATTCGCACCCTGGCAGGTGTCATTACAGGTGCATTTTATTTCTTATTTTTCTCATGACAGACCTCGGAAGGACCTATACTCCTGTCTGACCCAGTGGCCTCTGACGCTGTCCTCACTTTGGCCCCTTTGATGTTTCAAGGTCAGCCTGCTTCTCTGACTTCAAGGTTGAGAGTCTGGAGCTGACTTTCCCCAGGTGAAATGGGGGAAAGGCAGAAAGCGTTTTCTCTGTACTTTGGTTCTCTCGTTGCCCAGGCTGGAGTGCAATGGCACAATCTCAGTTTATCACAACCTTACCTCCCGGTAAGGTTGCTCCTGCCCCAGCCTCCCGAGCAGCTGGGATTACAGACATACACCACCACGCCAGGCTAATTTTTTCTATTTTTAGTAGAGACAGGGTTTCTCCATGTTCGTCAGGCTGGTCTCTAACTCCTGACCTCAGGTGATCCTCCCACCTCGGCCTCCCAAAGTGCTGGGATTACAGGTGTGAGCCATCATGCCTGGCCCAGAATTTACTTCTTGACCTCACAGAGTTGAAGGAGAAAAACTGGAGCAAATAAAGAGAACCAGGAAAAATAACCTATCAGCGCCCTGTAGTTGGAAGTCATACTTCAAGCGACAGGAAGGGATTCTCCGCCATCGAGAGCGGTTACAGAGAACATGTTCACCAGATACACGCCTGCCTTTCATGCCAACCCAGCTTCATGAAGAAATTAGTTAGTGGCAGTCCTGGTACATGCTGATGTGGGAAACCAAAAATGAGTGGCTTTACGTCTCGTTAGGTTCTTCTGAGATCTCTAGATGACATTTTTTTATCCTTTTTTTCTTTGTTCCTAAGTGTGCCAAGCTCATTTCAAGCACAGGCAATTCAAAATCAACCTCTGCCGTATTTCTGCAGCCGAGGCTGGGAGCATGGAGGTGATTCAAGGCAGTAATTAATGTCAAACACGAAACAATCAGCATGCGTGGGTGACTGCGTCTAAATAATCCAAGAAGAAAGACCCGGTGTGTTTGGCATGTTTAGATACAGACTCTCACCGATTCCAGGTTGGTTTGTAGATGATGAATAGTGAAGGTATTACTCATGGCCTGAAAGCCTGACATTTGCAAAGCGCATGGCTGTTGCTGCCTTAAGAAATACCACATGATTCTGTTTTGACATATTTTATATTCAGGAAGGAGAGCGGTTATCTATACAGGCTCACCTCAAAGTGCCTACGACTGATGGAGCATTATCATATCCTATAAATAATTTGGGCACGAGTGTCATTATAGGTATAAATCAAAAGGACAACTTTTGCTTCTAGATTTACGTGTGTTTGTAAATTTATATTGTGTTTAGGAAGGAAGGAGGTAACCTGCAGAGCTGTTCAAATGGCGTAAAGCTCAGTAGCTGTTGGGAGCCAGGCAGCAAAACTAAGAGGCTGTAGCTTCATCGGCTGGCGTTAAGAAGAACTGGTGCTTACCGAGTAGATGGAGAGGAAGCCATTGTAGAAACTGGCCAGGGTCCAGAGCCGCGGTTCTCAAGCATGTGCGTGCATCGGAGCATCCGGCAGACTTGCTGACCTCAGGTTGCTGGGCTCCGCCGCAGACTTTGTGGCTCACTGCGTTTCTGACCAGGCCCATGTGATGCCCAGCCCACATTCAGAACCCTTCACCAGAGAGCAAAGTGTTCCTCATGGGAAGAAAGGGGGGCTTTTCTTTAGGGAAGCACTTTGATGAGACCCTTCCGTTGACAAGCTCAGAACTTCTACTTAAGCTAGTTCAGATTCGAAAGCAGAATTCAAAAAGCACTGAGGCAACGTGAGAGCAAAGTTGCCCTGTATGATAAAGCGGGCAGGGGGGGTGTTGGATGGTAGCTGGAGGGCAGAGACAGGACGGTTGGTGATGGGCAGAAAGGCGAAAGACCAAGGCTACATGCTATAGTAAGATGGTGGCAGACCTGGAATCTACATGGGAAGAAGCTTCCTGAGGTTGGGAGGGTCTGGTGAATCCCCAGAAACAGCGGCGTCCGATGTTCGAAGTGAAGTTTTCCTGAACTGTGCTGGTCTTCCTGTGACCCCCGACCCCGACCTCCACCGTTATCCCCAGCATCTGCTACAGATCGGGGCTGTTCACTGGCCTTGCTGAGTTCTTCAGGACCTTGCTCCTCAGGTGTGCTCTACGGACCTTTCACAGGTTGGCCTTCCCGAGAGCTTCTCAGAAATGCAGACTCTCAGGCTCTGCCCCCACCTACCGAATTGAAGTCTGGAGTTTAACAAGGTCCCTGGGATGCGTTTGTGTGTCTGGGTTTGAGAGGTGATTTTAAGGCAGAGTTGTCCAGACTTCTGTGCCATCACTGTTGCCTGGGACATTTTCTAGGCATGCAGATTTTAGGGCCCCACCCCAGCCCTTGGAATCAGAGTTGTCTAGAGAGAGGCCTGTGTTTCATAAGACCAGCTAGTTCTTATGACTGGGCATGTTCGGGGAGGAGGAAAGTCCTCTAATGGAATGAGGGGGAGCAGTTTTGATACTTGGGTGGTTGAATCGAGGCAGGGACAGGATGTCAGCCACAGGAAGCACGCAGCAGGTGGGGATGAAAGTGAGCAGAGAGTAGGACTTCGTATAAAAGGTGACAGAAAGACACACCTCCGCTGCAGGAGCCCTCAGACAGCCTTGGCAGTGTTCGGAAGGCCTCTGGATTTCCCCCAGACTGGTTGCTTTCAAGTGGTGGGGAGGGATTTGGCAACACCTGGAGACACTTTTGGTTGTTACAAGTGGGAGACGTCACTGGCATCTCGTGGGCAGGCACCAGGGATGTTTTCAACCTCCTGCCATGCACAGGGCAGTCCCTCCTGCGGTGGCCCCACGTCCTAACAGTGCTGAAGGTGAGAAACCCTGGTCTCTTGCTGCCGCTTCAAGTGTGGTCCTGAACCAGCAGCATGGTATCACCAGGGAGTACGGGACTTGTTAGACACGTCAGTCCAACTTTCTTCCGGTGAGGGGGCTGCATCTCAGACCTCCTGGGTCACACACCGTAGGGCTGGGGTCCAGCGACCTGCGGTTCAGCAAACACTGCAGGTGTTTCTAACGCATGCCACAGTCTGAGGACAACTGCTGACGTAGGCAGTGTGGAGCTCCCATTCTGTGGGACTACGCTGGCAGAGGCAGTGTGGGGCGCCCACTTTTGTCCATACAAACTGCACAGCAAATGAAAGGGTGGCCTAGGAGGCTAGATGCTCGAGGTTATCGAGGTTCAGCTGCAACACCAGCCAGGGAGCCTTGTGTGACCAGCCTGTGTCAGCACTCCTGGGAGAGGGGTCTGCATGAGGGCTCTGTGCGTCTCCTGGGAGCACGTGGCTTCCTGACTCCACGGAAGACCCAGGGACGTGCAATCTCCCTGAGGGTTCCCAAATTCTCTCCAAGTTTGAGGAGGGCTGCCGTGTATTCTGTACTGAAACGAAGCTCACCATTTCCTCTAGTCCCATCTCTAGCTGAGAATGAATTTTTTTCTGTTTTAAAGCTATACTTGGGGCCGGGCACGGTGGCTCATGCCTGTAATCCCAGCACTTTGGGAGACCGAGGCGGGTGGATCACGAGGTTAAGAGATCGAGACCATCCTGGTCAACATGGTGAAATCCCGTCTCTACTAAAAATACAAAAAATTAGCTGGGCATGGTGGCACGTGCCTGTAATTCCAGCTACTCGGGAGGCTGAGGCAGGAGAATTGTTTGAACTCAGAAGGCGGAGGTTGCGGTGAGCCGAGATCGCGCCATTGCACTCCAGCCTGGGTAACGAGAGCGAAACTCCGTCTCAAAGAAAAAAATATATATAAAGCTATACTTGATATTCAATTTAAGCTCATTTTATGGATTTATAGTGGTGGATATAGTTACCCTCAGGGCCTAATGCTGCCATGTTTCTGCACAGAGACTGCAGCATTCTGCAGAGGTGCCTTAGGGCCCTCGCCAGGCAGGGGCTGGGCACATTTGCTTTTACACTGTGCTAGTTCCTGCTCTTCTCCCCACAATCAGACACATTCAATTTTAACTGTTGTGTGAACTGGGCTTCTGGGATGGCAGAGGTGGGGAAAGCTTTGTTCTGCTGAAAAGGGACAGTGCTTCCCAACTTCTTTTTTTCTTTTCTTTTTTGAGATGGAGTCTTGCTCTGTCACCCAGACTGGAGTGCAGTGGCACGATCTTGGCTCACTGTGACCTCTGCCACCTGGGTTCAAGTGATTCTCCTGCCTTAGCCTCCCAAGTAGCTGGGATTACAGGCGCATGCCACTGTGATGCCTGGCTAATTTTTTGTATTTTTAGTAGAGACGGGGTTTCACAATGTTGGCCAGGCTGGTCTCGAACTTCTGACCTCAAGTGATTCACCTGCCTCAGACTCCCAAAGTGCTGGGACTGCAGGCGTGAGCCACTGTGCCTGGCCTTCCCAACTTTTTTCTTGTCCCAGCATACACAAAGAACAGAGCGATTTATGCAGCCAGGGATCAGTTGAGGGGCTTTGGGGTCTTTGAACAAACTCCTTGAAGGATGGAAGGTGTACGTTGGGGCCCACTGGCACCCAGCAGCAGCACGTCTGGCAGAACCCTGCGCCTGCAAGGAGGACCCGTACTGATTCCTACCATGACCCTGTGTGTGTGAAAGGAGTGAGGATCTGTCCTTGTGAGGACATCACCAAGGACACCTGCCTGTGGGCTGGGTACACTGGGCTTCCCAGCAGTGTGGACAGCTCAGGACGGCTCTGGGTGGCCCAGCCTCAGAGGCTTGCCTCACTCCTTGATAATTTAATGTTTGCCATGGAATATCTCCTATGAGATGGAGGCTGTGGCAGATCAGCTGACTTCCAGCGGCTCTGCAGCAAGGCTGTGCAGCGAGTCGTGTGGGCCTCATCTCCACTCCGCTGAAGAGCAGCTGAAGCCTGAGCAGATGAAGTGACTTGCCCCAGGTTACTGGCTCCAAGCTCAGCAAGGTGTGAAATCTAGACTCTGCCTAGAGCTCCACCGGAACCCCACCCTCTCTCCAAGTGTGACGACAGGTCAGGCTGTGACGCTGTTGGCTGGAGTGAGGGCCAAGTCTCTCTTCCCAACCCCATGCATGTGGTGTCAACCCCCAGGGCTAATTCAGTTCACTTAAGTGAATGTTTCTGAGTGCTGACTGTGTGCACAGCACTGTACCAGGAGTAATAAGCTCTAAGTAGACTTTTATTCAAACAGGTAGAAGGCTTGTCAGTCTTCCAGTTATAGTCTTTTTTTTTTTTCGAGACAGAGTCTCATTCCGTAGCCTAGGCTGGAGTGCAGTGGTGCAATCTCTGCTCACTGCAACCTCTGTCTCCATTCAAATAATTCTCCTGCCTCAGCCTCCTGAGTAGCTGAAATTACAGGCATGTGCCACCACACCTGGCTAGTTTTTGTATTTTTACTAGAGACGGGGTTTCACCATGTTGGCCAGGCTGGTCTCAAACTCCTGACCTCAGGCGATTCTCCCACCTCAGCCTCCCAAAGTGCTGGGCTTAGAGGGGTGAGCCACCTCACCCAGCCTAGTTGTAGTCTTAATCGTATTTCAAAAACTTGAGGTTTCAATGCAAAAGAGATATTCCCAACCAAAACAAGGACAATATTGGAGAACATAGTAATTTTCTTGTGAGTTTGTGACATGATAGCCGAGACCGCCGGATGTTTGTTCCCGTCTCTGAGCGCACAGCTGGACTGCATTCATCTGCTCGCCTTGCAGTTGGGTATTGTTATGTTACCAAGTTCTGGTCGCCTGAACACAAGCAGGTGTGACGTGCCCCTTCCAGGCCTACCCTATAAAATGCCCCGGTAAGTGATCCTTGACTATCCTCCCTCCTCCGCTGGCCGAACCAGGGGACTTTGGAAGGCATGTGTTGAAGATGGCAGAAGGGAAGGCCGTGGGCCTGCACAGGGGTAGCTGCCTGTCCGCCCTGCAGGCCTGATGGGAGTTTCTCCCCGCAAGCCAATGGCAAGGGAAAGCAAAAGCGAATGTGTCCTGGAAAAAACGGACCCTACTTGGTCTGAGTCTAACGTGGTAGAGCCATGAGGTCTTCGGGAAGTTACTAAGCAGTCTTAACCTCTGTTTATTCTTTAGAGGGAACATGGATTCTTTAGATCTCTGCTTTGCCACAGCAGTGACACTGTGGAAAGGTCAGATTAGGTCTTGGAAATGTTAAATCAGGAAGCTGCAGATGAGTGACTCGAGGGCCAGGCTGGTTATTAAGCTTGTATTGCTCCACTGCTCCAGCTTCTAAACATTCCTGGCTTAGATGGCAACATTGAAAACTCAGGAAATTTCGCATAAACATTTGGATTTTTCCACTTTTCTTGAGAAGTCAGAGGTTCTGGCAATACCTAGGTAGCTAGCATTCTCAAACGGCGGTGATTTGCTGGGGCTGCATGTCACTGGCTTGCTCTGCTGGAGTCTCTACCGCTGCCTTACCATGGAGCCACATGACTTAGTTACTTGCTGGTCTTTATAGGGTCTGAATTTTCAAGTATAGCATTATACAGATGTATGCTTTTATAATTAATACAGTGGCTTACGATGTATAAAATAATATGTACATTAAAATAAACAAGAGTTAGCTATATATTTAGTATCTAGGTCAGCTAATTGAACTTAGTAATGTGCACCAGACTACACTGGGAACAGATGGTTGGACATCCGCCAGCAACAGCCATAAATGAGAGGTGCGGATTCTGCTTTTCAAGGGGGACTAACAGGAAGATCTTCCATTATTTGGCATTTTTTGCTCTGGGTCTTTGGCTTCAGGGTACATCCGCATTGGCTTGAGCCAAGCATCATGAGTCTTTGAGCACTGGAGAGAATAAAACCTTACCCAAACCGCGGGCAGCTCAGCAACCCATTCAGATGTCATCTATTTGCTGGGAGAGCATTGGAGAGAATAAAACCTCACCCAAACTATGGGAAGCTGAGCCAGCCATTTAGAGGTCATCTATTTGCTGGGATCTGTGGTTTTCTCCAGTTTTTGCTAGGCCAGAGAGCAAGGAGTCATGACTGACTTTCTAAATGCACACTGCATTGAAGGGAGGAGAGGGAGCACCACATTCCTAGGCCTTCTAATAGGCTCAGCCCATTGGAGATGCCCACTATATTAGTAAGAATCACAGCCCTAAAAATTAAACAGCCTCCAGTGAGACTATCAGAGAGGCGAGATGTCTCCTGAAAGGGTTAGTATGCCTTCCAAAGTAGAAAACTTATCCTCAAGGACTGATTCTGGCAGCCCAATGGGGGAAAACAGCTTGCAAAGCAGTTAAAAGCCCGAGAGCCAGGAGAAGAACAAAATTTGAGAAATGGATCACTGAGAACAAGTTATGTTTAATTCAAAGAGGAGCCAGACCTGCCGAGGTCCTGCATTACTGAAGCTGGAGGAATTGCACTTGCCACTTGGAATATAGTTAGAGACTTGATTTTGCTAAAATGAAGACTCTCCCCATGCAAGCAAAGAAAATAAGATGGAAACACTGGCATATGGGGAGTCAAAACAAGGATTCCAAGCAATTCATTTCGGTACAGTTCAGTCCAAGAGATCCGTCGTCGTGTATTATTCTGCCTTGTTCTGAAATAGTGGATGTCTCATATTTCTCATCATGGTTATGAATAAAGTAAGTCTTTTCTCAGGAAAGTATAAATTCTTGTTGCAGGAAAACATTTAGGGGTGTGTGTGTGTGTGTCATCCTTGGGTCTTGTGCAAGATGGAAAGATGCTTTGTGGAAGAGGTCCGGGGGCATGGTGAATGGGGCTGCCCGTGAATCATCTGCACAGACCAGAGCTGAGGTGGGGATGCTGTAACGGATATTCGAAGCAGGCTGACACAGCCAAACTGCAAAGTAATCCTTCTTTTATGCTTTGTGCTGGGCAGTCTGTTGAAAACATGCTTTGCAAATAGGGCTTTTGCAAAGAAGAATCCATGGTAGAGGTCAGAAGAAGGTCACAGAGGTGGTCTAAATGTAGAAAATAAGAACCCAGCAGAAAGGTGAAGGCTGTTCTGAAAGCGTGGTCTCCCCACCACCACTGAGGTCAGCAGCAGCCCCTGGGAACTCCTTGGAAATGCATATTCTTGGGCCCCACAGCAGACCACCCGAACCAGAAATGCTTAGGGCGGGGCCTAGCAGTTTGTGCTTTAGCAAGCTCGCCCTGTGATTCTGATGCAGGCTCAAGTTTAAGAACACTGGGTTAAGGGGACCAGAGCTCATTAGCACAGAGAAGAGAAGGTGGACTGGGGAGTTTAAGCTTCCGAAGTTCAAGCTCAAGATTAGCAATATGCTTCCTCCCTTTCCCACCCATTTCTCCCAAGGGCAGGACAGCACATGGCAATGTCTGCTGCAAAGTCAGCCCCAGGGGCTCATCCCGGCTGCTACCCAGAGTCACCTGGTGGACTTTCCTAACAGCTCCATGCTGGGTACTCTCATTTAATTGATGTATTATTTATCTAGTTAAGCTCCCCAAGCAAATCTCACGTGCAGCCAAAATGGACAACATGACCCCTGACAATGTAGAGGAACTGGACAGGAATAAATGTGCTGCTGCCCTACTGGGGGTTCACGTGGGAGAGGCGTGTCCTCAAGGGAAGCCAACCTTTCAGGTCACCAGTCCCAGGAGGGGCCTCTGCAATCTCGAGGCTCTTAAAAAGCCTCAGCTGGCCGAGTGCAGTGGCTCACGCCTGTAATCCCAGCACTTTGGGAGGCTGAGGCAGGGGGATCACCTGAGGTCAGGAGTTTGAGACCAGCCTGGGCAACATGGTGAAACCCCATCTCTACTAAAAATATAAAATTAGCTGGGCATGGTGGCATGCACCTGTAATCCCAGCTACTCAGGAGGCTGAGGCGGGAGAATTGCTTGAGCCAGGTAGGCGGAGGTTGCGGTGAGCCGAGATCATACCACTGCACTCCAGCCTGGGCAACTCTGTCTCAAAAAAATAAAATCAAATAAAGTAAAAAGTCTCAGCTACCCCAGACACCTTCCTTTGCCCTTGGTTCTTGCCCAATATGACAGCCTCCTTTTTATTGACCTTTTCTAAAGTGATATTGTTCCTGGGAGCTGTTCTGGCCTTCTCTTTCCCTTCTTCCTGCCCCAAGGAAAACAACTATTTTTTCTTTCTACCCCACTACACACTCAGCTCGACCACCTCTACCCCAACAATGTTGGGTTGACATGACTTGCATCTGAGGAGAAGCGTTTGCTTCCTCTTGGGTGTTTTCACTTGGCGTTAGATGCAAGGAATTTATTTATTTATTTTTAGCATTACTCTAGATTTTGGCAGAAGAAAAAAAGCTCATTTTATATTACTCAGATCGTCATGTTTTTCGGCAAACGATAGATAGTCAAGAGGAATTTCAGAGGTGAAATGAAACCTGAACATGTTTTAGGATGGAAGGCCCTGATGTTCTCCACTCACCTTCATAAATGAGAAGCATCTTATTTGCAAGCGTGCCTCTAAAGGGGATGAGGAGATAGTGTGCCTGCTGTATGCCACTGGTCCATGACCCGTTCCCACCTGTTGGGACTTGTATTCTTTTCTTATACAAACTTAGCTGATTTCATCAATAAGCCCAGCTTAGGCTTTTTCTTCCTCCTGGTTAACAGAGTTACTTCCAACAGGGGTAGGCATAAGCTGAGCGAGAGGTGCTGGTGTAACAGTGCTGGGCGCGGTTGAGTTCCGGGCTACCTGCTCATTGCTTGTGCTCTTGGGACCTACTCTTGTTGGAACCCAGCTGAACTATGTTACAGTGAAGTATTGCTGAGTCTGCTCTGACATATGACTTGGTGGGTCTGAAAGGCCTCAGCCTATCATGGGCAGTCTGGTCACATGGGCAGCCTGGTCACATAGTCACCTGGTGTCCATGGCCAGGCATTCTGCTTCCACCAGGGCTCAGTAGAACATCAGGAGAGGTTTTTCTTTTCTTTTTTTTTTTTTTTAATTTTTTATTGCATTTTAGGTTTTGGGGTACATGTGCAGAACACGCAAGACAGTTGCATAGGTACACACATGGCAGTGTGTTTTGCTTCCTTTCTCCCCTTCACCCACATTTGGCATTTCTCCCCAGGCTATCCCTCCCCAGCTCCCCCACCCCGCTGGCCCTCCCCTTTTCCCCCCAATAGACCCCAGTGTTTAGTACTCCCCTCCCTGGGTCCATGTGTTCTCATTTTTCATCACCCACCTATGAGTGAGAATATGCGGTGTTTCATTTTCTGTTCTTGTGTCAGTTTGCTGAGAATGATGTTCTCCAGATTCATCCATGTCCCTACAAATGACACGAACTCATCATTTCTGATTGCTGCATAATATTCCATGGTGTATATGTGCCACATTTTCCCAATCCAGTCTATCATCAATGGACATTTGGGTTGATTCCAGGTCTTTGCTATTGTAAACAGTGCTGCAATGAACATTCGTGTGCATGTGTCCTTATAGTAGAATGATTTATAGTCATTTGGATATATACCCAGTAATGGGATTGCTGGGTCAAATGGAATTTCTATTTCTAAGGCCTTGAGGAATCGCCACACTATCTTCCACAATGGCTGAACTAATTTACACTCCCACCAACAGTGTAAAAGTGTTCCTTTTTCTCCACATCCTCTCCAGCATCTGTTGTCTCCAGATTTTTTAATGATCACCATTCTAACTGGCATGAGATGGTATCTCAATGTGGTTTTGATTTGCATCTCTCTGATGACCAGTGACGATGAGGATTTTTTCATATGATTGTTGGCCTCATATATGTCTTCTTTCGTAAAGTGTCTGTTCATATCCTTTGCCCAATTTTGAATGGGCTTGTTTGTTTTTTTCCTGTAAATCCGTTTGAGTTCTTTGTAAATTCTGGATATCAGCCCTTTGTCAGATGGGTAAACTGCAAAAATTTTTTCCCATTCTGTTGGTTGCCAATTCACTCTAGTGACTGTTTCTTTTGCTGTGCAGAAGCTGTGGAGTTTCATTAGGTCCCATTTGTCTATTTTGGCTTTTGTTGCCAATACTTTTGGTGTTTTGTTCATGAAGTCCTTGCCTACTCCTATGTCCTGAATGGTTTTGCCTAGATTTTCTTCTAGGGTTTTTATGGTGCCAGGTCTTATGTTTAAGTCTTTAATCCATCTGGAGTTAATTTTGGTGTAAGGTGTCAGGAAGGGGTCCAGTTTCTGCTTTCTGCACATGGCTAGCCAGTTTTCCCAACACCATTTGTTAAACAGGGAATCCTTTCCCCATTGCTTGTTTTTGTCAGGTTTATCAAAGATTGTATGGTTGTAGATATGTTGTGTTGCCTCCAATGCCTCTGTTTTGTTCCATTGGTCTATATCTCTGTTTTGGTACCAGTACCATGCTGTTTTGATTACTGTAGCCTTGTAGTATAGTTTGAAATCCGGTAGTGTGATGCCCACTGCTGTGTTCTTTTTGCTTAGAATTGACTTGGCTATGCGGGCTCTCTTTTGGTTCCATATGAAGTTCATGGTGGTTTTTTCCAGTTCTGTGAAGAAAGTCGATGGTAGCTTGATGGGGATAACGTTGATTCTGTAAATTACTTTGGGCAGTATAGCCATTTTCACGATATTGATTCTTCCTAACCATGAACATGGAATGTTTCTCCATCTGTTTGTGTCCTCTCTGATTTCATTGAGCAGTGGTTTGTAGTTCTCCTTGAAGAGGTCCCTTACGTTCCTTGTGAGTTGTATTCCTAGGTATTTTATTCTTTTTGTAGCAATTGTGAATGGCAGTTCATTCTTGATTTGGCTTTCTTTAAGTCTGTTATTGGTGTAGAGGAATGCTTGTGATTTTTGCACATTGATTTTATATCCTGAGACTTTGCTGAAGTTGCTTATCAGTTTCAGGAGTTTTTGGGCTGAGGCAATGGGGTCTTCTAGGTATACTATCATGTCGTCTGCAAATAGAGACAATTTGGCTTCCTCCTTTCCTATTTGAATGCCCTTTATTTCTTTTTCTTGCCTGATTTCTCTGGCTAGAACTTCCAGTACTATCTTGAATAGGAGTGGTGACAGAGGGCATCCTTGTCTAGTGCCGGATTTCAAAGGAAATGCTTCCAGTTTTTGCCCATTCAGTATGATATTGGCTGTTGGTTTGTCGTAGCTTTTATTACTTTGAGATACGTTCCATCGATACCGAGTTTATTGAGGGTTTTTAGCATAAAGCGCTGTTGAATTTTGTCGAATGCCTTCTCTGCGTCAATTGAGATAATCATGTGGTTTTTGTTTTTGGTTCTGTTTATGTGGTGAATTACGTTTATAGACTTGCATATGTTGAACCAGCCTTGCATCCCCGGGATGAATCCTACTTGATCATGATGGATAAGTTTTTTGATTTGCTGCTGCAATCGGCTTGCCAATATTTTATTGAAGATTTTTGCATCTATGTTCATCATGGATATTGGCCTGAAGTTTTCTTTTCTTGTTGGGTCTCTGCTGGGTTTTGGTATCAGGATCATATTGGTCTTATAAAATGATTTGGGAAGGATTCCCTCTTTTTGGATTATTTGGAATAGTTTCAGAAGGAATGGTACCAGCTCCTCTTTGTGTGTCTGGTAGAATTCGGCTGTGAACCCATCTGGACCTGGGCTTTTTTTGTGTGGCAGGCTCTTAATTGCTGCCTCGACTTCTGCCCTTGTTATTGGTCTATTCATAGTTTCAGCTTCCTCCTGGTTTAGGCTTGTGAGGACACAGGAGTCCAGGAATTTATCCATTTCTTCCAGGTTTACTAGTTTATGTGCATAGAGTTGTTTGTAATATTCTCTGATGATGGTTTGAATTTCTGTGGAATCTGTGGTGATTTCCGCTTTATCATTTTTTATTGCATCTCTTTGGTTGTTCTCTCTTTTCTTTTTAATCAATCTGGCTAGTTGTCTGTCTATTTTGTTGATCTTTTCAAAAAACCAGCTCTTGGATTTATTGATTTTTTGAAGGGTTTTTTGTGTCTCTATCTCCTTCAGTTCAGCTCTGATCTTAGTTATTTCTTGTCTTCTGCTGGGTTTTGAGTTTTTTTGATCTTGCTCCTCTAGCTCTTTCAATTTTGATGATAGGGTGTCAATTTTGGATCTCTCCATTCTCCTCGTATGGGCACTTATTGCTATATATTTTCCTCTAGAGACTGCTTTAAATGTGTCCCAGAGATTCTGGCATGTTGTGTTTTCATTCTCATTGGTTTTGAAGAACTTCTTTATTTCTGCCTTCATTTCATTGTTTATCCAGTCAACATTCAAGAGCCAGTTGTTCAATTTTTATGAAGCTATGCGGTTCTGGGTTGGTTTCTGAATTCTGAGTTCTAACTTGATTGCACTATGGTCTGAGAGGCTGTTTGTTATGATTTCAGTTGTTTTGCATTTGCTGAGAAGTGCTTTACTTCCAATTATGTGGTCAATTTTAGAGTAGGTGTGATGTGGTGCTGAGAAGAATGTATATTCTGTGGATTTGGGGTGGAGAGTTCTGTAAATGTCTAACCAGTTTGCTTGCTCCAGGTCTGAGTTCAAGCCCTGGATATCCTTGTTGATTTTCTGTCTGGTTGATCTGTCTAATATTGACAGTGGAGTGTTAAAGTCTCCCACTATTATTGTGTGGGTGTCTAAGTCTCTTTGTAAGTCATTAAGAACTTGCCTTATTTATCTGGGTGCTCCTGTATTGGGTCCATATATGTTTAGGATCGTTAGCTCTTCTTGTTGTATCGATCCTCTTACCATTATGTAATGGCCTTCTTTGCTCCTTTGATTTGTGTTGCTTTAAAGTCTATTTTATCAGAGATGAGAATTGCAACTCCTGCTTTTTTTTGCTGTCCATTTGCTTGGTAAATCTTCCTCCATCCCTTTATTTTGAGCCTTTGTGTATCCTTGCATGTGAGATGGGTTTCCTGGATACAGCACACTGATGGGTTTTGAATTTTTATCCAATTTGCCAGTCTGTGTCTTTTGATTGGTGCATTTAGTCCATTTACATTTAGGATTAATATTGTTATGTGTGAATTTGATACTGCCATTTTGATGCTAGCTGGCTGTTTTGCCCATTAGTTGTTGTAGATTCTTCATTATGTTGATGCTCTTTAGCATTTAGTGTGATTTTGGAATGGCTGGTACTGGTTGTTTCTTTCTATGTGTAGTGGCTCTTTCAGGAGCTCTTGTAAAGCAGGCCTGGTGGTGACAAAATCTCTGAGTACTTGCTTGTTCGCAAAGGATTTTATTTTTCCTTCACTTATGAAGCTCAGTTTGGCTGGATATGAAATTCTGGGTTGAAAGTTCTTTTCTTTAAGGATGTTGAATATTGGCCTCCACTCTCTTCTGTCTTGTAGCGTTTCTGCCGAGAGATCTGCTGTGAGTCTGATGGGCTTCCCTCTGTGGGTGACCCAACCTTTCTCTCTGGCTGCCCTTAGTATTTTCTCCTTTATTTCAACCTTGTTGAATCTGACGATTATGTGCCTTGGGGTTGCTCTTCTTGTGGAATATCTTTGTGGTGTTCTCTGTATTTCCTGCATTTGAGTGTTGGCCTGTCTTGCTAGGTGGGGGAAATGTTCCTGGATGATGTCCTGAAGAGTATTTTCCAGCTTGGATTCATTCTCTTCATCCCCTTCTGGTACACCTATCAAACGTAGGTTAGGTCTCTTCACATAGTCCCACATTTCTTGGAGACTTTGTTCATTTTTTTTTGCAGTTTTTTCTCTGATCTTGGTTTCTCGTTTTATTTCATTGAGTTGATCTTCGACCTCTGATATTCTTTCTTCTGCTTGGTCAATTCGGCTGCTGAAACTTGTGCATGCTTCACGAAGTTCTCGTATTGTGTTTTTCATCTCCTTTAATTCATTCATATTCCTCTCTAAGTTATCCATTCTTGTTATAATTTCCTCAAATCTTTTTTCAAGGTTCTTAGTTTATTTGCATTGCTTTAAAACATGTTCTTTTAGCTCACAAAAGTTTCTCATTATCCACCTTCTGAAGTCTAATTCTGTCATTTCGTCACAGTCATTCTCCATCCAGCTTTGTTCCCTTGCTGGTGAGGAGTTTTGGTCCTTTCTAGGAGGCGAGGTGTTCTGGTTTCGGGTGTTTTCCTCTTTTTGCGCTGGTTTCTTCCCATCTTTGTGGATTTATCCACCTGTTGTCTGTTTAGTTGCTGACTTTTCGATTGGGTCTCTGAGTGGGCACCCAGATTGTTGATGATGAAGTATTTCTGTTACTTGGGTTTCCTTCTACCAGTCTAGCCCCTCCATTGTACAACTGCTGAGAGCCACTCCAGGCCCTGCTTGTCTGGGGTGCACCTATAGCAGCTGCGGAACAGCGAGGGATGCTACCAGTTTCTTTTTCTGCTATCTTCGTCCCAGAATGATGCCTGCTAAATATCAGTCTTTTGGATATAGAGGGGTCAGGGAGCTGCTTGAGGAGACAGTCTGTACTTTATAGGAGCTCAAGTGCTGAGCTGTGAACTCTGTTGTTCATTCAGGGCTGTTAGGCTGCTACATTTAATTCTGCTGCAGCTGAACTAATAAAAAAACCCTTTTTTTTTTCTCAGATGCTCTGTCTCGGGTAGGGGGGGTGTTTAGGGCTTTCTTTGTGAGTGTCTGTTGTGCTGTCCTGCCCAGCTAGGAGGCAGTCTAGTCACTATTTGCCTGCTGAGGCTCTGCCCTGCTGGTGTGAGGTTCGCCCTGTTGCTGCAGGCTCTGCCGTGCTGCTGCGGTCTCCGCCCTGCTGCCACAGGCTATGCCCTGCGGTGGAGTCTCTCTGTTGTAGTGGTTTGCCTCGGCAATGGCAGGCTGCGTCAGTAATGGGCGTGTCCCTCAGTAGGGGCGGATTGCCTCCGTAATGGCGGACGCCCCTCCCCCATGGAGCTGCACCGTCCTGGGTTCAGCTGTGCCCACACCCGGAGCGTTTGGAATCGCCGTTTTGTTTGTCCCACTGCACTACTTCAAACGCTGCTTCCCTGGAATCTCCTGGGCTGGCTCACTATCCAAGTCCCATTCAGTCTCAAGTTCAGCCCTCTCAAGTCTCAGATTGCCAGTTTAACAGGGCACCCGGACCAGTGCTCTTTGTGTGGAGCACTGTGTAGCGCCGCTGCGCTACAGCGCCAGCCAAAACCTCTGCCTGGCATCCCGCCTCTCTTTTATACCTGGGAATTTCCCCGTTCTGTTGGCAACAAAGATCCGTCTGGAAATGCGGCCCTGACTCACCCTCTCCGCGCATTCACCGAGAGCTTCAATCCTGGGTTGTTCTCACCGCGCCATCTTGAGTCCACCTGCCAGGAGAGGTTTTTCAAATGACATGTCATTCTCTGCTGCAGATGACATGTCCTTGCTCCAGAACCACAAGAGACTGCATTGTGATTCTCTCATTGAGCTTGCCCCAAACTCCACATGGCACCTTTTCCGACCACTGATATCTCCAATACAATAGGGCCTGCCAGATTACATGGCCCAGGTGACAGCATTGTTTGCATTACAGCCATGACCTGAGTCCTTTCCAGAAGGTCATCACATGACCCAGAATATGGGTGGGAGAAGTTTCCCACTTTTTACCATGTTAAGATGAGGAAAAAAACGCACCTTAGAATTGATGATGGTGTGATAATTAATTTTGTGTGTCGATTTGACTTGGTTATGGCTCCCAGTTGTTTAGTCAAACACTAGTCTGGCTGTTGCTGTGGAGGTATTTCATAGATATTACTGTTTACAGTCAGAAGATCTTGAGTAAAGCAGATGATCCTCAATAATGTGGGTGGGCCTCATTCAATCAGTTGAAGGCCTTGAAAGCAAAGACCAAACTATCCCAGAAAAGAAGAAATTCTCCTTAAGCCTGTAACCTAGAAATTCTGCGGAGATTTCTAGCCTGATGCCCTGCCTGCCCTACAGATTCAGACTTGCTGCCTCTCAATTTGCATAAGCCGATTTCTTAAAATAAAATAAATATCCTACCTCTCCACCTATATATTCTATTAGCTATTTTTTTGGACTAGCACATATGGTATGTCTATCTTTATGGAAAAGAGTAAAAAAGAAATCTGGGATGAAATAGATAACTTTCTAGAAAAACAAAAATCAAAAAATAATTGACTTAGTGAAATAGTAAAATTAGAATGTCTGAATACATTACAAGAAACAAAGAATGATGGAAAACGTGACTGAAACAACACAGTTAGCACTTGTCTTCTGAAGTGCATACACAACGTTATGGACCAATTCTATAATATACTCATAAGTATAAATGGCTAATTCCTATCCTATTAAAGTGTTTCAGAGCATGGAATGGGATAAAAAAATTTCCAATTTATTTTTTGGAGGAAGCATAACCTTGATACTAAAATGTGCCAGAAAGGGTACATAATTAATAATCACAACAAAAACATCTACAGATGAATCCTGCTGATAAATGGAAATATGCATTTTGAGTCATTTCTGATAGGGGCTCTCTAAAGCATAATCTTAATGATATAAAGTTTGTTTCAAGAATATAGATAGGTTTGACTTCTAATAATGTGATTTGTTTTATTAACAAGTCAAAAGGAATACAATATTATTATGTTCTATAATGATATTTCATAACATTCAAAAGCCATTCTTGGTTTCTTTTAAATACTCCTAATAAATAAGGAATTAAAATTTAATTGAATTATAAACCTGAGTTCAAGGCATGTTGGATGATTCCATGTGGTAGCATTGTGCCACTAAAGTAAACAACAGAGCTTGTATATGATATGCCTCTGTGAGTGAGTCCGTGAAACCCATACAGGAAAGCAGTTTTCATTTCTCTCATTGCCTGTTCAATGTTGTTGCACAGTGAGGGATGCTGTGATGGACAGCCCAGGAAACCCAATAGATTGCTCTCCTTCCCTTCTTCTTGAGTGGCCTTCATGGCTGCCTCTGCTGAGTTGCTTTTGATGCAGTGAGTTACTACCCTTTATTACAAAAATCTGAGTGTGTTAAGAGGGTTGTGCCTAATTTTGAGAATTCCTGGCTGTCATCTGTCCAAATGCATAATGATTTTTAAAATCATGAGTTTCTTCCTAAAACTCATTCTCTCTTCCTAAAACTCATTCTCTTATGTTACAAGAGGTTCTTCCACAGCAGAAGAATATAGTAGAATCACAGAATTGACAAAGAACTTGATGTAGTTGGGATGTCTGTCCCCTCCAAATCTCATGTTGAAATGTAATCCCCAGTGTTGGAGGTGGGGCCTGGTGGCAGACACTTGGAACACGGGGATGGATCATGAGTGGATTGGTGCTTTCCTTGTGATAGTGAGTGCGTTCTTGTGAGATCAGTTGCTTTAAAGTGTGTGAGACCTCTCTGCTCTCTCTCTCTCTTGCTCCTGCTCTTGCCATATGCTATGCTGGCTTTCTGTTGCTTTCTTCCATGATTGTAAGGTTCCTGAGGCCTCACCAGAAGAAGATTCCAGCACCACACTTCCTGTAAAGCTTGCAGAATCACAAGCCAATTAAACCTGTTCTCTTTATGAGTCACCCAGCTTTGGGAGTTCCTTCATAGCCACACAAAAATGGACTAATGTAGAACCATTAGACAACAGATGCCTCTCAAATGAATGAGGTTTCTGGTCATTTACCTTTGAATGTAAATAAGAAGTCCTCTCCTCTATCCCATTTGAACAACTTAATATGTTGTTAATTAAAGTCATGATATACTAACCAGTAACATACTCTCCTTTTATACTGAAAAATGATTTCTTTTCTATTCTCCTAAAGAAACTTTGAAATGAATGAAAATGGGGCCAAAATGGAATCTTTCTAATTTATTCCCTCAATATATTCCACATTTGAAACTTCAGTAACTCTCTGAAGTAAATATTTGAATATGTTTCTGTATCAATTTCATTTTTTTTTTTTTGAGATGGAGTCTCGCACTGTCACCCAGGCTGTAGCGCAGTGGCACAATCTCGGCTCACTGCAATCTCTGCCTCCTGAGTTCCAGCAGTTCTCCTGCCTTGGCCTCCCAAGTAGCTGGGACTACAGGCATGCGCCACCATGCCCAGCTATTTTTTTGTATTTTTAATAGAGACAGGGTTTACCATGTTGGCCCGGATGGTCTTGATCTTCTGACCTTGTGATCTGCCCACCTCAGCCTCCCAAAGTGCTGGGATCAGGGGTATAAGCCACGGCACCCAGCCCCATTTCATTTTTTTTTTTCTATTTTCAGAATAAATTCTTCTTCTTTTTTTTAATTGTATTTGGGCTCTGGGGTACATGTGCACATCTGCATCCTGTAAGATTGTTGCATAGGTCCATACATGCCACAGTGGTTTGCTGTCTCCGTTCCCCTACCGCCCCCTTTGCCTACATCAGGCTTTTCTCCTGGTGTTATCCCTCCCCATCCTCCCTGCTCCCGCTGTCCCTCCCTTTCCCTCCCCTTCACTCCCCCACTTAGCCCTGTGAATGTTGTTCCCTTCCCTGTGCCCAAGTGTTCTCATTGTTCATCACCTGCCTATGAGTGAAAACATGCAGTGTTTGGTTTTCTGTTCTTGTGTCAGTTTGCTGAGAATGATGGTTTCTAGATTCATACATGTCTCTACAAAGGACAAGAACTCATTGCTTTTTTATGGCTGCATAGTATTCCATGATATATATGTGCCATATTTTGTTTGTCCAAATATCATTGATGGGCATTTGGGTTGGTTCTAAGTCTTTGCTATTGTAAACAGCACCGCAATGAACATACGTGTGCATGTGTCTTTATAATAGAATGATTTATATTCCTTTGGGTATATACCCAGTAATGGGATTGCTGGGTCAAATGGAATTTCTATTTCTAGATCCTTGAGAAATCACCACACTATCTTCCATAATGGTTGAACTAATTTACACTCCCACCAACAGTGTAAAAGTGTTCCTATTTCTCCACAGCCTCTCCAGCATCTGTTGTCTCCAGATTTTTTAATGATCATCATTCTAACTGGAGTGAGATGGTATCTCAATGTGGTTTTGATTTGCATTTCTCTAATGACCAGTGATGATGAGCATTTTTTCATATGTTTGTTGGCCACATATTTGTCTTTTTTTGAGAAGTGTCTGTTCATATCCATCGCCCACTTTTGAATGGGTTTGTTTGTATTTTCTTGTAAATCTGCTTTATTTCTTTGTAGATTCTGGATATTAGCCCTTAGTCTGATAGGTAGATTGCAAAAATTTTTTCCCATTCTGTTGGTTGCTGGTTTACTCTAATGATTGTTTCTTTTGCTGTACAGAAACTCTTAAGTTTAATTAGATACCACTTGTCTATTTTGGCTTCTGTTGCCATTGCTTTTGGTGTTTTAGTCATGAAGTCCTTGCCTATACCTATGTCTTGAATGGTGTTGCCTAGGTTTTCTTATAGCGTTTTTATGGTGTTAGTTCTTATGTTTAAATCTTTAATCCATCTGGAGTTAATTTTTGCATACGGTGTAAGGAAGGGGTCCAGTTTCAGCTTCCTGCATATGGTTAGCCAGTTTTCCTAACACCATTTATTAAACAGGGAATCATTTCCCCATTGCTTGTTTTTGTCCAGTTTGTCAAAGATCAGATGGTTGTAGATGTGTGGCGTTGCTTCTGAGGCCTCTGTTCTGTTTTATTGGTCTATATCTCTGTTTTGCTATCAGTTCCATGCTGTTTTGATTACTGTAGCCTTTTAGTGTAGTTTGAAATCAGGTAGTGTGATGCCTCCAGCTTTGTTCTTTTTGCTTAGAATTGTCTTGGCTATGTGGGCTCTCTTTTAGTTCCACATGAAGTTTAAAGTTTTTTTTCCCAGTTCTGTCAATAAGGTCAATGGTAGCTTGACGGGGCTAGCATTGAATCTATAAATTACTTTGGGCAGTATGGCCATTTTCACAATATTGATTCTTCCTAACCATGAGCATGGAATGTTTTTCCATCTGTTTGTGTCCTGTCTTATTTCCTTGATCAGTGGTTTGTAGTTCTCCTTGAAGAGATCTTTTACATGCATTGTTGTTGTATTCTAGGTATTTTATTCTCTTTGTAGCTATTGTGAATGGCAGTTCGTTCTTGATTTGGCTCTCTTTCAGTCTGTTATTGGTGTCTAAGAATGCTTGTGACTTCTGCACATTGATTTTGTATCCCGAGACTTTGCCAAAGTTGCTTATCAGCTTAAGGAGGTTTTGGGCTAAGACGATAGAGTCTTCTAAATATAAGATCATGTCGTTTGCAAATAAGGACAATTTGACTTCTTCTTTTCCAAATCGAATGCCCTTTATTTCTTTGTCTTGCCTAATTGCTCTGGCTAGAACTTCCAATACTATATTAAATAGGAGTGGTGAGAGAGGGCATCCTTGTCTAGTGCCCTCTCTCTTAAAGGGAATACTTCTAGATTTTGCCCATTCAGTATGATACTGGCTGTGGGTTTCTCATAAATAGCTTTTATTGTTTTGAGACACATTCCATTGATACCTAGTTTATTGAGAGTTTTTAACATAAAGAGCTGTTGAATTTTGTTGAAGACCTTCTCTGTGTCTATTAAGATAATTATGTGTTTTTTTTTCCTTAAAAAGAAAGTTTTTGATTATATAGGTTTTGAAACATGATGTAGAATAGCTGGACTGACATTTTCTCATCATTTTCTAAGTGTTCATTTTCAAAGCAAATGAATATGGTTTAAATGACTTGTTTTAAAACATATATTCCTTTTCTATGGGGAGAGATTAGAGGAAACACCATGTTCTGGGTTCTAAATGACAAGTCCTGCTCATCACCAGATCCCCTTCCAGTTTTCTTTTTTCTTTTCTTTTCTTTCTTTCTTTTTTTTTTTTTTGAGATGGATTCTCACTCTTGTTGCCCACGGTGGAGTGCAACAACACAAGCTTGGCTCACTGTGACATCCGCCTCCTGGGTTCAGATGGTTCTCCTGCCTCAGCCTCCTGAGTAGCTGGGATTATAGGCACATGTCACCATGCCCGGCTAATTTTTTTTATTGCATTTTAGGTTTTGGGGTACATGTGAAGAACATGCAAGATTGTTGCATAGGTACACACGTGGCAGTGTGATTTGTTGCCTTCCTCCCCTTCACCTATATCTGGCATTTCTCCCCATGCTATCTCTCCCCAACTCCCCACCACCCTGCTGTCCCTCCCCTATTTCCCCCAACAGACCCCAGTGTGTAGTGCTTCCCTCCCTGTGTCCATGTGTTCTCATTTTTCAACACCGCCTATGAGTGAGAACATGTGGTATTTCATTTTCTGTTCTTGTGTCAGTTTGCTGAGAATGATATTCTCCAGGTTCATCCATGTCCCCTCAAAGGTATGAACTCATTGTTTTTGATTGCTGCATAATATTCCATGGTGTATATGTGCCACATTTTCCCTGTCCAATCTATCATTGATGGGCATTTGGGTTGATTCCAGGTCTTTGCTATTGTAAACAGTGCTGCAATGCACATTTGTGTGCATGCGTCCTTATAGTAGAACGATTTATAGTCATTTGGATATATACCCAGTAATGGGATTGCTGGGTCAAATGGAATTTCTATTTCTGGGTCCTTGAGGAATCGCCACAGTGGTTTAACTAATTTACACTCCCACCAACAGTGTAAAAGTGTTCCTTTTTCTCCACATCTTCTCCAGCATCTGTTGTCTCCAGATTTTTTAATGATCACCATTCTAACTGGCGTGAGATGGTATCTCAGTGTAGTTTTGATTTGTATTTCTCTAATGACCAGTGGTGAAGAGCATTTTTTCATATGTTTGTTGGCCTCATGTATGTCTTCTTTTGTAAAGTGTCTGTTCATATCCTTTTCCCACTTTTGAATAGGCTTGTTTGTTTTTTTCTTGTAAATCTGTTGTAGTTCTTTGTAAATTCTGGATATCAGCCCTTTGTCAGATGGGTAAGCTGCAAAAATTTTTTCCCATTCTGTTGGTTGCCGATTCACTCTAATGACTGTTTCTTTTGCCGTGCAGAAGCTGTGGAGTTTGATTAGGTCCCATTTCTCTATTTTGGCTTTTGTTGCCAATGCTTTTGGTGCTTTGGTCATGAAGTCCTTGCCTACTCCTATGTCCTGGATGGATTTACCTAGATTTTCTTCTAGGGTTTTTATGGTGTTAGGTCTTATGTTTAAGTCTTTAATCCATCTGGAGTTAATTTTGGTGTAAGGTGTCAGGAAGGGGTCCAGTTTCTGCTTTCTGTACACAGTGAGCCAGTTTTCCCAACACCATTTATTAAACAGGGAATCCTTTCCCCATTGCTTGTTTTTGTCAGGTTTATCAAAGATTGTATGGTTGTAGATATGTTGTGTTGCCTCCAATGCCTCTGTTCTGTTCCATTGGTCTATATCTGTTTTGGTACCAGTACCATGCTGTTTTGATTACTGTAGCCTTGTAGTATAGTTTGAAGTCTGGTAGTGTGATGCCTCCCACTGTGTTCTTTTTACTTACAATTGACTTGGCTATGCGGGCTTTCTTTTGGTTCCATATGAAGTTTAAGGTGGCTTTTTCCAGTTCTGTGAAGAAGGTCATTGGTAGCTTGATGGGGATAGCATTGAATCTGTAAATTACTTTGGGCAGTATGGCCATTTTCATGATATTGATTCTTCCTAACCATGAACATGGAATGTTTCTCCATCTGTTTGTGTCCTCTCTTATTTCATTGAGCAGTGGTTTGTAGTTCTCCTTGAAGAGGTTCCTTACATTCCTTGTTAGTTGTATTCCTAGGTATTTTATTCTCTTTGTAGCAGTTGTGAATGGCAGTTCATTCTTGACTTGTCTCTCTTTCAGTCTGTTATTGCTGTATAGGAATGCTTGTGATTTTTGCACATTGATTTTATACCCTGAGACTTTACTGAAGTTGCTCATCAGCTTCAGGAGATTTTGGGCTGAGACAATGGGGTCTTCTAGATATACTATCATGTCGTCTGCAAATAGAGACAGTTTGGCTTTTTCCTTTCCTATTTGAATACCCTTTATTTCTTTTTCTTGCCTGACTGCTCTGGCTAGAACTTCCAGTACTATATTGAATAGGAGTGGTGAGAGAGGGCATCCTTGTCTAGTGCCAGATTTCAAAGGGAATGCTTCCAGTTTTTGCCCATTCAGTATGATATTGGCTGTTGGTTTGTCGTAAATAGCTTTTATTATTTTGAGATACGTTTTGTCAGTACAAAGTTTATTGAGGGTTTTTAGCATAAAGCGCTGTTGAATTTTGTCAAAGGCCTTCTCTGCATCAATTGAGATAATCATGTGGTTTTTGTTTTTGGTTCTGTTTATGTGGTGAATTACATTTATAGATTTGTGTATGTTGAACCAGCCTTGCATCCCCGGGATGAAGCCTACTTGATCATGGTGGATAAGCTTTTTGAAGTGCTGTTGGATTCAGTTTGCCAGTATTTTATTGAAGATTTTTGCATCAATGTTCATCATATATATTGGTCTATAGTTTTCTTTTTTAGTTGTGTCTCTGACGGATTTTGGTATCAGGATGATGTTGGTCTCATAGAAAGAGTTAGGGAACTCTTTTTGTATTGTTTGGAATAGTTTCAACAGGAATGGTACCAGCTCCTTTTTGTATGTCTGGTAGAATTTGGCTGTGAACCCATCTGGACCTGGGCGTTTTTTGGTTGGTAGGCTATTAATTGCTGCCTTGACTTCAGGAAAACCTTGTTATTGGTCTATTCAGGGTTTCAAGTTCTTTCTGGTTTAGTTTTGGGAGAGTACAAGTGTCCAGGAATTTATCCATTTCTTCTAGATTTACTGGTTTATATGCATAGAGTTGTTTGTAGTAATCTCTGACGGTAGTTTATATTTCTGAGGAATTGGTGGTGATCTCCCTTTATTTATTTATTTACTTTTTTGAGATGGAGTTTCACTCTTGTTACCCAGGCTGGAGTGCAATGGCGGGATCTCAGCTCACTACAACCTCCGCCTCTTGGGTTCAGGCAATTCTCCTGCCTCAGCCTCCTGAGTAGCTGGGATTACAGGCACATGCCACCATGCCCAGCTAATTTTTTGTATTTTTAGTAGAGACGGGGTTTTACCATGTTGACCAGGATGGTCTACCCACCTCGGCCTCCCAAAGTGCTGGGATTACAGGCTTGAGCCAGCGCACCCGACCTTATTGTTTTTTATTGCATCTATTTGATTCTTCTCTCTTTTCTTTTTTATTAGTCTACCTAGCAGTCTGTCTATTTTATTGATCTTTTCAAAATCCAGCTGCTGGATTTATTGATTTTTTTTAAGGGTTTATTGTGTCTCTATCTCCTTCAGTTCTGCTCTGATCTTAGTTATTTTTTGTCTTCTGCTTGCTTTTGAGTTTTTTGATCTTGCTCCTCTAGCTCTTTCAATTTTGAGGATAGGGTGTCGATTTTATATCTTTCCTTGTTGCACATGTGGGCATTTATTGCTATAAATTTCCCTCTAGACACTGCTTTAAATGTGTCCCATAGGTTCTGGTATGTTGTGTCTTCATTCTCATTGGTTTTGAAGAACGTTTTTATTTCTGCCTTCATTTCATTGTTTATCCACTCGTCATTCAGGAGCAAGTTGATCAGTTTCCATGTGATTGTGTGGTTTTGAGTGCTTTTCTTAATCCTGAGTTCTAATTTGATTGCGCTGTAGTCTGAGAGACTGTTTCTTATGGTTTCCATTCTTTTGCATTTGCTGAGGAGTGATTTACTTCCAATTATATGGTCAATTTTGGAGTAAGTGCAATGTGGTGCTGAGAAGACTGTGTATTCTCTGTAGTTGAGGTGGAGTTTCCTGTAAATGTCTATTAGGTCTGCTTGGTCCAAATCTGTGTTCAAGTCCTGAATATCCTTGTTGACTTTCTGTCTCATTGATCTGTCCAATATTGTCAGTGGAGTGTTAAAGTCTCCCACTATTATTGTAAAGGAGTCTAAGTCACTTCACAGGTCATTAAGAACTTGCTTTATGTATCTGGGTGCTCCTGCATTGGGTGCATAAATATATAGGATGGTTAGCTCATCTTGCTGCATTGATCCTTTTACCATTATGTAATGCCCTTCTTTGTCTCTTTTGATCTTTGTTGGTTTAAAGTCCCTTTTATCAGAAACTAGGATTGCTACCTCTGCTTTTTTTTTGCTCTCCATTTGCTTGGTAGATCTTCTTCCATCCCTTTGTTTTGAGTCTATGTGAGTCTTTGCATGTGAGATGGGTCTCCTGAATACAGTGCACTGATGGGTCTTGACTTTTTATCCAGTTTGCCAATCTGTGTCTTTTGATTAGGGAGTTTCAGCCATTTATATTCAATGTTAATATTGTTATACTTCAGTTTGATCCTGCCATTTTCTTACTGGCTGGTTGTTTTGCCTGTTAGTTGATGTGGCTTCTTCATTGTGTTGTTGTTCTTTACCATTTGGCATGTTTTTGTAGTGGCTGGTACTGGTTGTTCCTTTCCCTGTTTAGTACGTCCTTCAGTAGCTCCTGTAGGTCAGGTTTTATAGTGACAAAATCTCTCAGCAATTGCTGTAAAGAATTTTATTTCTCCTTCACTTATGAAGTTTAGTTTGGCCAGATATGAAATTCTGGGTTGAAAGTTCTTTTCTTTAAGGATGTTGAATATTGGCCCCCACTCCCTTCTAGCTTGTAGGGTTTCTCCCAAGAGATCCACTGTGAGTCTGATGGTCTTTCCTTTGTGGGTGACTTGACCTTTCTCTCTGGCTGCCCTTAGGATTTTTTTCCTTCATTTCAACCCTGAATCTGACAATTACATGCCTTGCAGTTGCTCTTCTTGAGGAATATTTTTATGGTGTTCTCTGTATTTCCTGGATTTGAATGTTGGCCTGCATTGTTAGGTTGGGAAAGTTCTCTTGGATAATATCTTAAAGAGTGTTTTCCAGCTTGGGTTCATTCTCCCCATCACATTCAGGTACGCCAATCAAGCGTAGATTAGGTCTTTTCACATAATCCCATAGTTCTTGGAGGGTTTGTCATTTTTTTCACTCCTTTTTCTCTAATCTTGCCTTTCTGTTTTATTTCATTCATCTGATCTTCTATCTCAGATATCCTTTCTACTGCTTGATTGATTCAGCTGTTGAAACTTGTGTATGCCTCACGAAGTTCTCATGCTGTGTTTTTCAGCCCCATCAAGTTGTTTATGTTCTTCTCTAAGCTGGTTATTATAGTTAGCATTTAGTCTAACCTTTTTCAAGGTTCTTAATTTCTTTGCATTGGGTTAGAACATGGTCTTTTAACACAGAGAAGTTTGTTATTACCCAACTTCTGAAGCCTACTTCTGTCGATTCATCAAATTCATTCTCTGTCTTTTTTTGTTCCCTTGATGGTGAGGAGTTGTGATCTCTGGGAGGAGAAGACATGTTCTGTTCTTTGATGGTTTCATACTATTTGTGCTGTTTTTTTTCCTATCTTCATGGATTTATTTCCCTTTGATCTTTGAAGTTGGTGATTTCAGGAGGAGTCTCTGAGTGGACATTTTTTTCTGTTGAGGTTGGAGCTATGTCTTTTTTGGCTTGTAGAGGGCGTTGCTGGGCTCTCTCAGGTCAGTCAGGTTGTTGGGTAGGTGGTCCTCCTCTGGGGTTTATTTGCAGGTGAGATTGGCCCTGCCTTCCTAATGGCATCTCTCCCAGGGCTTGATCTTCCTGGTTGGGGTCAAACTAGTGTATTTGCTGCCAAGCTCTCTAGTGAGGGCTTCAGTCTGAGCTCTGTGGAGGTGGGGCCTCCCAGGCCTTATGGTCTGTTTCCCCGCTTTCAACTCTGCCTCCCTCTGTGGGGCGGTCCCTTCTGCTGGTGTTAGTCCAAACTTCCACCTCCTGTCTGGGAGGTCCATGTGACAACTCGCCTCACCTGGCAGGAGCTGCTGCTCAGATTTACATCAACAACTTACAGTGCCCCATGGTCTGGCAGGGCTCTCGTGGACCTGGGTTGCAGGAGGGATGAGGTAAGCACAGGATCCGAATTGGAGCACCAAGGGGGAGAAGTCCCCTGACCCTCTTAGCCAGCTGCATGGTTTAGGTGGGGACGCCCTCCACCCCATCTTGATTTGCCCCCCTGGGTGGCTCTCACGCTGCGGCTTCTTCCCTGGGCTATTTTCAGTGCCCTGTTAGTCCCACAGAAATGAACCGCACACTTCGTTTGGAATCGTGGAGTCCTCTGGCCCTCTGTGTCTCATTTGCTGGGAGCTGCCTTCTGGTGCTGGCTTCTCATGGCCATCTTGGTGCCCTCCCTTCATTTTTTTTTTTTTAACTGCACTGATAACCTGTGAGGCTAGAGCAGCAGCTATGGACAGGAAGCCTTTGTGAGCCAATAATATACCTGGAACCAAGTGAGAATGTAGACATTACTGTGAGATATTTGACCACCTCCACATTATTGCAAAATGGCATCTTGTTTATGCCACTTGGATTGGCTCCTTTGGATGGGTCCTAGTCCCACCTGTTTGATGCCAATTTCACACATCAGCACCTCATCCACCACCAATCCCTCACTTCAACTCCAAAGCCTCCTGAGCTTGGTGGAGTTGAGAGGCTGTGGAAAGTCTTATGAGAATGAATGGGAGCTCACACTGCTGTCTGGTCCATCACTGATTGCTCTTCAAACTCTGCCTTCTCCCTGCTGCTGACATTGTCTTTCTTTTGTATTTCCTTTTTTTCCCTCTCTTTTCCTTCTTGTCTCCTCATCTCTTCTTTTACTGTCTTTTTCCCTTTTCCCTTTCCTTCCTCCATCCCCCTCCCTTTTGATTCTTTCCAGATCAAAGGGCTGCATCACTGAGTAAGTCAGATAGCTACCTCTTCCCCATCTTCCTTTCCCCAGAAACAACAAATTTCAACTGTTTTAGCTGATCCTTTTGATATTTACTTTTGTTTCTCTGAGGAAAGAAACATATTAACATTTCTCATTTTATATTAATAGTAGGCATTATTCATTGACTTCATGCAGTGTAGGATGAGGATTTATTTATTGTTTTAAGTCGCTCCTGTCCTACCACACATAAGCACACATTCAGGCCCTTTTTAAAAACATTTGCTCAGCTTTCTAGGTACTGACCATGACGTATGCTAAAACTCTCCCCTAGCCATAGAAATCTACTCTCAATATCCTTAAACATGTTTGCAACTCAATGGCTAAGTGCTTGACAGGACGGATACTCCATTCTTCATGATGTGCTTATCTCACATTGCATGTCTGTATCCAAACATCTCATGGACCCCATAAACATATGCTTTGTACCTATAAAAATTAAAGAAATCCTCAGACACATGAGAATGCTTATCAACTTCATCTTGAGCCCATCTGTGGAGCTCTCTGACCTGCTTCAATCAGCACCAATGCCCACCAGTCCAGCCACAAAGCTACTATTTTGAAGTAATGTTGGTGAGAAGTTGGATGGCGGTTTGATCTTTGGATGCTTTGTACCATATCTGTTTTTTCCAGTTGATTTTCTTCCTGAATCTGCTCTGGGAGTTACCCTTTGCTCGCTCTTCTTTCAACTCTCTGGTATTCACGACCTTAGTGCGTGTCTTCTTTTGTTACTTTAATCCTTATTTTATGGAACAAACCCTCCTATACTTCATGAGAAGCTCTGGTAGGAGGTACATTTTTGGAGAACTTACTTGTCTGAAAACACCTTTATTCCACCCTCATACTTCATTAATGCTTTGGCGGTACTGTATTCTAGGTTAGAAATGATTTTCTATTCACCCTGTGAAGGATTTGCTCTAGTTTACCGTATTGCTGGTGAGAAGTTGGATGGCATTTTGATCTTTTGATGCTTTGTACCGTATCTTTTTGTTTGTTTATTTTCTTTCTGAATCCATTTTCACCATAGTGCTGGATATTAAATGGGTCCTTCCAATTCCAATAAACATATGTCCTCCGTTTTTTGAAAAACCTTTATTGGAGTTTTTTTTGGATGATTCCTTCTTCTCCATTTCCTCTGCTCTGTCTTCTGGAACTAAGATTATTTGGACATTGGAGCTTGTAACCTGTCCTCTATTTATTTTTATCTTCCTATCTCTTTCTCTTCCACCTTTCCTTCCCTCCCTCCCTCCCTCCTTCCTTTCTTCCTCTACCTTTTAGGGGATTTACTCAATTTTTAGGTTTCATCGCTCTATTAGATAGGATAGGTTTGGCTGCTAAAGTTGAGACATAGTGCAGCGCACAAGTTCCTTCTCTCCTACGTAACAGCCCAGGCATGAGTGGTCAGGGCTGATGTCATGGCTTTGAGGTATCAGGAGCCCAGATGTCTCCGCCTTGCAGCTCTCCTATTCCTAAGGTGTGGCTGAAGCTCAGGTGTTCCACCGCCCATATTCTTGCTCTTGGTTAATGAGGGGATGCAGCTTAGATGCTGCACACATTATCTTGTTTACATGCTCTTGGTCAGAGCTCAGTCACCTCGCCACTTCTAACTGTGGGGGGAGCTGGGACATGTGGTCTTTATTCTTCAATCTCATGTTCCATCTAAAAATTGTGGGCTCTACCAAGTGACAACTAAGTGTCTCTGTCACAATTCTCACTTTTGGCGACCCGAATATCCATGTGCTTTCTTCTCCCACTCTGAAGCACGTTCATACCTTCCTAAGAGAGAGCCTGAAAATCAAATTCACAGACTGCAATACAATATTAAGGTTAATAATATTTAATAAGGCTCCTTATGCCTTATTTGATCCTCCAGCAGAACTGAGCAAAGCTGCACGGCGCTGGAAGGGAATCCCAGTTAATGCCGGGATCGCAAGCACATCAGGGACAGGTGGTAGAAGGAGAGCAGCAAGTCCACGAAGACCAGATGCCCGTCCTTCCTTCGCGGGAGAGGCGACAGGAGTTTCCTTCCCCAACTGAGTGTACACATTCCTATTGTGCCACAGCCTCCACTTACCAAATTTAATTTGATCCCATCAGAAATGTAGCAGGAACTCTCAGCCGGCAGAGACTGCAGGCTGCGGATGAGAGAGCTCCCTTACCAGAGCTGCATTTCCTTCCATTGCGGTTACCTTTCCTCTCTCTCGTAGGCTTTTCTGAAAGGAGCAGTGAGCAGACAACACATCTCAGCAGGACGCAGTGTGGCGATGCCAGGTTCACTGCTCCAGTGATGGGAAGGGCTTGGAAGATGGGGCGGGGGGTCCCTGAAGGGGAGGCTGCATTGTAGCACTGGCAGCTCCTGAACTTCTGTTTCGGACGGGTTACAGGCGGGAAGACACTCGGGCACTTGTCTTGCAACTGTGTCTCAGAGTGGCACAGTGTTCCCTTTAGGTGAAGTAGTTAGCACAGGGAGTTCTGGAAGAGTTGCTGTGGATTATGGGAGTTCAGCTCCCCTGTGCCAGCCTGTGCTTCCTCTCTTGGCTACAGCAAGGAGGGCATCTAAGATGGCAAGAGGAAGCTGCGTCTTAGGCAGGTGATTAGGGCCAACCTCATGTTTTTGTCTGGGATCTGCTTTGTGTCCTGCTGGACACAGGCAGAGAGAAGCTGGAGCAGAACTGTTTTTGTCCTTGAGCGTGAGTGAAGCTTAGCTGAAAAATCAGTCCCCTTCCCTATCTACAGATCTTCCCCACTCTTGCTAAGGCTTGTTTTAACTGGAGCAGGTCAGCGTGGGTCAGGCGGATTCATGGTTTTACGGTGAATGAGCTGGAACAGACATGGGCCTGCTGGCAGGAATTCAAAGCTCAGACACGTTCCTCAGACCTCTGACTTGCATAATGAAAATTCAGCTGCTCAATTCAATTGGGAGCCAGGTAAACAAGAGAAGGAAGGGGAAGTAGGAAAAGGGAAATTAAATCATGAAGCAAATGTCAAGTAGAGGTCAACGTAGAAGTGAGACCTGACATGGGGATGATTTTTGATTCACCAACAGCATTTCCTGCTGCATTTCTGATGGGATCAAATTGAACTTGGTAAGTGGAGGTGGCCGCACGATAGGAATGTGTAGACTCAGCTGGGGAAGGAAACTCCCGCCACCTCTCCCGCGAAGGAAGGACGCGCATCTGGTCTTCGCGGACTTGCTGCTGTCCTTCCGCCGCCTGTCCCTGACGTGCCTGCAATCCCGGCATTAACGGGGATTCCCTTCCAGCGCCGTGCAGCTTTGCTCAGTTCTGCTGGAGGATCAGGTCTCAGCACAAATAACCCCGCCGTCCTCTGCTGCAGCCTCTGGGGACCGGGGCACGGCGGTTTTAATTGCTGACTTCCAACTTGAGTCCTGAGCGGTGGGCTTTAGAACGAGCCTGGCTGAGTCTTTCATTCTTATGTAGGCTGGTTTTTCTCTCAAACCAATGCTTCACAGCTCTAGCAACTCCCTCCTCTGCTCCGGTGGGAAGCCCGGTGGCCTTGGGAGGGAATGTGTGTGGCAAGGACAGAAACAGCGTCCAGCCGCAGCGTGTGTGGCCCCCGACAGAGATGCAGACTCAGTGACACAGCGCCCAGGCCACTGAGCCATCTCACTGTGTACTCCTGGGCTCGGGAGTAACATGTCTCAGGGACCTTCAAACAGAAATACTGGTTACTCTGGATTTGAAGCAAAACAGAGAATGGGCTTGCCCGGAGTCCTCCCATGCTTCACGGCAGGGCCCAGAGTCCGCGGGCTCTTCCTGAGTCCTGCTGGCCTCATTCCTAGGACACTGAGCCCTCTGCTTGCAGGGATGACAAGGACACATAGAATGACAAACTAGAAGCTGACAGAGGGCCGCACTGGGCTGAGTGTCGAATGGAAAAGAAACAGGAGGGTGTCCCCGGAGGCAGTGCAGAGCCGAGCGCCAGGGCCAGTGCACTGGGCTTTCAGCACCCAAGTGGCTGCTTATTAGTTGTGACCTTGGGCATGTCCACTGTCATCTTAGTGCCTCAGTTTCCCCAACTGTGGATGGGAGCTAATAATAGTACCTACAATGAGGATTCGATTGGTTCTACCCAGAAAGCCCTAAGCGGAGCACCTAGCTCACAGAAAGTGCTCGATATTATGGGCTAAGCTGAAGAGCCTCTTTCCTTGACCTATCCGGCTTCTGTAAATTCATGGGGATGAGCCCTCTCCTCTGGCTGAACCAAGCAGAGGAGGCTTCATGGAGGAGGAAGGGTCTAAACTGGGCCTTGGGAGATGGTTAGGTGAGGAACACAAGGGAGGGGCTCTGGGAGGGAGAACAGCAGGAACAAGGCCTGGAGGCAGGGGAGCCGGAGGGGATGCTTGCTTTGAGGGGGGGGACTCCGTGCTGTGGGGTCACACACTCCTGATGGTCACTTTTCTGGATGAGGGGCTGGTCTGGATGAATCCTGAGAATGAATTCACGAAAGGCTGCTGTAGCTTCTCAAGCAAACTCCGCTGGTGTGTGGGCACAGGTGCTGAGTTCATGTGCTGGAGAGAGGTCGCCAGTGCTGGCTGCAGCAGAGCTTATTTTGGACAGAAGTGAGGGACATCAAGAGCAAGCTCGAAGCAAGCAATGGCCGAAGGCAGGGAAGGAGGGTATTATCGAATGTCATCATGGGGACACCGTGATGGCCAAATGCCAGTAGGATCTGAGTCAACATTGCGATATTTTGGGGACATCGTGAAAAGATTCTGAAGGCTCAATGTCTTTCTCACCAGGACAGTCCTCACATCCTCCAAAGCCTTGCAGCTCATGCCCTTTGCTGAGCCATCATACATGCCCACCTTAATTCTGCTGTGTCCGGAGACCCTCACTGCTGGTTTGAGGCAGCTTCTTTTTCCTTCTGCCAGAGCGGTCCTCCTTCTGCATCCAAGATGAACACCCTCACCCAGTTACAGGCTTCCCAGAGCGAGTGCACCCCCATCGCTCCTGGGTTCCTCCACCAGCCTTAGGTCTCATCCCCTCTTGGATCATGGATGGCTCCTTCTCAATGATAAGAAGAAAGCCAAACCTCTGGGAATATGGTCTCTATGGCATTTAGCAGTTTCCTGGAAAAGAGGGGGTGCAAATGGTCAGAACTATTCCTGGATTGCAGCCTTGAAAATAAGGACATAATTGCAGAATCTAATTTTTGGTTGAAATTTCTCCAAGTGCCATATTCAAGGTGACACCACTCTATGGGGTTTGCTGTCGCCCATGGTTGGTCAGAGCTATCTGGAATACCCAGAAGCTTCTCTTGAATTCCAGAGAGAAGTGAGGGTCTTCTCGGGGCAGATTGGACTCTCTGGATTTGGGCCTGATGGAGACAGCAGTTCCAGGGACAGCAGATGCAGGCATTCTGGAATGGCCTGAGGAGTGTCTTGCCTGCTCGAAAAGCAGCACCCACTTCCTCGGCCACGGACTGACAGAGTTCTATGCAGCAGAGGGACTGTGTCTTAGCAAATGAATATTTGGGTGAAACACAGTTCTTCACAAAGTTTAAATGCAAGAAGTTAAAGACTGAGCAGTTCAGATAGAATTGGCTGAAACAAGCAGTCTGGATACCTGGCTCAGAACCTGCAAGCAGGCGCATGCAGCCGGGAGGACTAGGTGAGCATCTCTGCCCCCAACCCTTACAAGCCAACGTTTTAAGGCACATCAAAGCCTTCATCAGTCTTGGTTTTCCTTGGGATTAAACATAAATTATGTGGTGGGTTTTGAGTATATGGTCTCTAGTGCCCTAATTTGTCTTGAAGGGGAGAAATTATCCAATAGGAAGGGAAATTGACAAAAACCCTGCATTGACTCCATCAGTTAATCAACAGGGATATTTTGGCAAGGTGATTAACTCTACAAGAAGACCATGGCTCTGGCCAATTCTATTTTAAATCCAAGTAAGGGTGGTAGAAAATGTATATTTTCATGTCTTGACTAACAGTTATATACATACACAGATTTCACAGATTGGTGAAGGAAAGGTATCTGGAGAGAGGCAGAGTTTGTGTCATTTATTCATTTCTTCAAAAATTGAGTGTTTGCTGTGTCTGAGCCACCATTTTTAGCATTTTGGGACACACACTTTACACACAGAGACACACACACAGACACACACCCAGAGACACTGATACACAGTCACAGACATATGCTAATACACACAATCACACTCATGCACACCCAGAAACACTCATACACACACACACAGAGTCACACTCACACAGACACACAGGCACAGTCACATATAGACACATACCCAGAAACACTCATACACATTTATATACAGCCACACTCACACAGTCACAGTTACAGACACACAGACACCCAGAGACACACACACTCACAGACATACACTAATACAGAGTCACACTCACACAGACACACACCTAGAAACACTCATAAACACACACACAGTCATACACATAGTCACAGTCAGACAGGCACAGTCACATGCAGGCACACAGACATACACCCAGAGATACACACACTCACATATACTAATACAGATTAACACTCACACTGACACACACTCAGAAACACTCATACACACACATACAGTCATATATACAGTCACACTCAGACACACAGTCACGGTTACATACACACAGACACACACCCACAGACACTCATACTCACAGACATATACTAATATGCATAGTCACACTCATACAGACACACACCCAGAAACACTCATACACACACACAGTCACACTCAGACACACAGACACAGTCACATCCAGACACACATCCAGACACACACCCAGAGACACTCATATGCATTCACATACACTAAAACACAGAGTCACATTCACACAGATCCACACCCAGAAACACTCATGTGCACACACACACACACACACACACAGAGTCACATACAGACATACAGTCACATTCATACACACACACACACACACACACACACAAACACAGGTACACACTTACTCTCTGCCCTTCAGGAATTTTACATTTATGTAAAATTTTCGATCTCTTGAGCAAATGCACAGCAGCAATTGAAAACAATTTAGAGGCAGAAAAGTGAGCTCCCTGTCTTTTGGGAGACGGGCCTGGGGAAGAAGATAATTGGGGCTGAGACCCAATTATTAGCATCTACTCCACGCGCATGTGTGGTGCTCATTGAGAGAAATACCCCCCAACCCAGCTCTCCAGGCCCTGCCCCATGGTCCTATTGGATTATATAATGGATCTCAATAACTCCAAATGAGCTATTATACTCTGCCATATAATTATAGATGTAGGACACATGTAGGGTTAAAAAAAGAAATTCACAGGAAAACACTGAAACAAATTGCAGAGCAATTTCAGTGACTGATTATATTTAAACTGCAGTGTGTCAGCTGTTCTCATATTTTTTTTCAGAGTTCCCAAATCCGTGAGACAATATTCTGAAGCTATCAACCACTGGTCTTTATTTTTGAATCAAAGTCATTTTAGAAATGTGAAAAGCCCGTGTCCCTGATCTTTTCTTTTTGAGACTTTTAAAATATAAAAATGACATCTCACTTATTTTTTTTTGGACAAGTCTTTATCTTCTTTGTCCTCTTCAGATAATACAAAATACTAACAATAAAAAATAAAAGCAGTTGTCATTTACAGAGCTCGTGTTCTCTGCCAAGTACTGCGGTATGTATTTTGTCAACTCGTCTTAGTTTTCACAGCAAACTTAGGAACGAGCCATGGGTTGTATGAAGTTCCTGTGGTTGAGGAAGTTTAAATAGCACGTTGAAAGACATGCAACTCATAAATGATGGTCATGACTAGAACTGGGCTAATCTATTCTTATAATTTTTAGCTAAATGACAGCTGTAAACGTCCATTCCCTAGAGTGTTCTCTTTTTCTTTCTTTCTTTTTTTTTTTTGAAATGGAGTCTCTCTGTCAACCAGGCTGGAGTACAGTGGCACAATCTTGACTCACTGCAACTTCTGCCTCCTGGGTTCAAGCGATTCTCCTCCCCCAGCCTCGCGAGTAGCTGGGATTACAGGTGCATGCGACGACCACGCCTAGCTAATTTCTTGGTTTTTTTTTTTTTTTTGGTAGAGATGGGGTTTCACCATGTTAGCCAGGATGGTCTCGATCTCCTGACTTCGTGATCCGCCTGCCTCGGTCTCCCAAAGTGCTAGGATTACAGGCATGAGCCACTGCGTCAGCCCCCCTAGAGTATTTTCATATGTGTTGTCTCATTGATTCTCAGAGTCCTGAACATAGATCAAATCTCAGTAGAGTATGATCCCGAATTTACAGGGGGGAAATCGAGGCTCAGAGAGATCGTGATTTGCCCACACACAGCTCACTTCCCAGTAGGGCTGCTGAGGCTCGGCACCAAGCAAAGCCAGTGTGCAAATTGGGCCATCAGACCCAGCTCCCCACTGAAAAAACAACAGAACAAACGCACATGCCACACCACCTATGGCATCAAGGTGGTCTTTTTCCTCAAGAGTGAGCCAGGCTGGAAAGGGACTGTCTGCTAAAGTCAACAAGATGCCGTGCAGCCAGCGCTGACTCCTACCTGTGAAGCTGTTGAGCATGTCCCACTGTGTGTCTACCCAGGGAGGATACGCAGCCCCAAGGGTCTGCTTATGATTCCAGCCCTGCTCGCCTCTGCTGCTTGCAGCCAGAGCTGGCTGGATGTGGCGAGTAGGTACTGAGTCCCATTGCCTCCATTCGCATCAAGTGCCTGATGGAGCTGTCCAGCCTCCACATGAAGGGGGTCTGAGGTGTTGGGGCAAAATGAGGGTCCTTGCTTGAGCTCACCTTGACTCTTCTCACAGGTCAGGGTATGAAGGGAGGGGAAACAGAGCAAAGCCAAGCCTGGGGCTGGAGGGCTGGTGGGGGGTGCAAGGGGCTGTCACAGTGAAACCTGACTTCACGGGCACAGTACTAGTGGGGAGAACGTTAAAGGGAGTCACTTTAATCTTCAGAATGAGCTCAGAGGTCCACAGGGTGGATACAGAACTCCTATTCATTCATTTAATATATGATTAGATGTCAGTGTTGTTGGAGTTACATTTTGGGAAATGACTATTCATAATGGAAGTCCTGGCACGGTTTCCTTCTAATCAGCAAAACGGGGTGGAGGACTCAGCTGTGGCACCCTCGCAAGAGGCTCTTAATTTACGAGTGATGTTAAATTATGCTGGCTGCCAGACAGTCAGATACGGGAAGTGATACAATAAGTCACTGGGGATGTGCTGGTTCTTCTTTTTTCATTTGACAACCACAGGAAGTGGCCATTAGCCAGGCCATCTGAGAGCAGCATCTGATTGCTACGCTACGTGCACAGTTTCTTGAGTAACTGAAAAAGCCTGACAGGAGGGCTGCAGGGGTGGGGTGAGATGCAGGGTGAGGAGGCGGATACACATCTGGGGGTCAGGGTCCTCAGAAGCTCGCCTCAGGATGGCTCACATGGCTTGTTTTTCGCTGGCTCCTCTGGGACTCCTCCAGGTTGGGCTAACCCTAGTCAGGTTTGTCAAAGCCCTACAAAACTAGTTCACATTATTTTTGTGGCAAATCATGCACAAAAAACTTATGAATAACTCATTTCTTACTTTGCTCTTTTCTAGAAACGGTAAATTCAATACAATGTGCTTTCCAGTCTGTCATGACTGCATGAGGGCAGAGGCAGATTGCAGGTGGGGCAGGACTTCGTAGCCAGCACTCACTTGACTGCATGGGGTAGCCTGCTCCTCAACTTTCAGAAGCCCTGAGACTTGAAACTAGAGAAATTAGCAGGACTCCGGGGAGAACAGAGTCTGGAGAGGACAGCTTGGTGTGCGCATGTTTGAAGAGTGTGTCGTTCCTAACAGCAATTTCAGTGCTCACAAGCAATTTATGTATATTAGAGAAAGATGCTGCCATATTTTGCTGAAAGGTTAACTGAGATGGTATTAGGTAATGGAAGTGACAGACAGTTCCCCCCCTCCTTTTTTTGAGACGCTCTGTCACCCAGGCTGGAGTGGCACAATCTCGGTTCACTGCAACTTCCACCTCTCAGGTTCAAGCGGTTTTCCTGCCTCAACCTCCCGAGTAGCTGGGATTACAGGTGTCCACCACCATGCCTGGCTAATTTTTTGTATTCTAGTAGAGATGCATTGCACAGGCTTGTCTCAAACTCCTGACCTTGTGATCTGCCCGCCTCAGCCTCCCAAAGTGCGGGGATTACAGGCATGAGCCACCATGCCCAGACAGGGCCCTTTTTAAGGATGTATGAAGCTGATATTATAGAAGTCCCCTTTCTGTCTGGGCTGTATGAATAGGCTGCAACTTGCCCTCCCAGTTAGATCTCAGCTGTCTTAGCTTCCTTTCCTGGCCTGGCCAGCCAGTGCTCTTTCACTTCTTTGAAATAAATGATTTTATGCCCATCAAAAGAGTGCTTCCTTTTGAATTAAGAAAAAAAGACTGATTGGATGCGTTCTAAGCTTTCTCGCACATTGGAGTCACTGGGTGATCTTGATAAAATTCCAGTGCTTTTCAAAGCTCCTTTTCTCCAACTCAATGTCCCTGCATTTTCTGGGCCTCCTTTGTTAGCATTGGGTAGCAGTCAGATTGGTTATTTTGCTGTAACAAACAACCCTGATGTGTCATGTTGGAGGGGGCAAGGAAGCACAATCTCACCTTATTCCCAGAAGGAAAGCCAGAAATATTTGTAGGAAAGCGAGCAATGACACAGGGATTATTGATTTTGCATTCTAGATTCTCTTAGTTTGAGTAATTCCTTCCAGATTTGTTTCCCTTAAAATTTTGAGAATTAAGAGATTAATTTTGCTGCCTCAAAATGGAAATGCTTTCTGGAACCAGGAGGGTGATACCACTGGTTTTCCTAGACTGTTTTGTGACCATTTTCTTAGTTTTGATGACTCTAGCAGTTAGGATTTTCTTTTTTTTTTTTTAAAAAAATAAGAACAACAACAACAACAACACCCAGTAAATCCTACTGGTGGATCTGACACAGCTAGTGATTTTCATGCTTGACATATCAGAAATCTGGGTGCCAGTCCAGGGCTGCTCCAATGCCATTTAGGACTCAGATTCCCTCTGAATTTCTGCTCCACCGTCCTTAGCACCGTCATCTTTGTCTTCATGCCGCTTGACCCATGGTCCTAAGATAGCACTGCTCCTTTCGACTTCAGGTCCAAGATGAAGAAAACAGACAAGGGCAAAGGAAACGAAAGAGGCCAGAGCCTTCTCTCTGTATGGTTTTGGGGGAAGGTAATCTTTCCTCTGGACTTGTACCCTCCATCTTATTAGCCAGGGTTGTGGGTCATGACCACCTGGACTGTAAAGAAGCATCTCTCGCAGGGGAAGTAAGGAGAAGGAAGGAATGTAAATGGCTTTGGTGGAGCCGATGCGCAGCATGAACACTCAGGAGTAAGCAAAATATGTGCTGTAAATTCCAAGTCTAGGCCTTGGGCTGTGGTCCCTGATAGTTCAATAAAAACCCTCAAGTTACTTCCTAATAACTTTGTGACTGGAATGGGCTGCGGGTTTTAAGTCATGAGAACAGTGAAATGACCTCACGCTGCAGCAGTGCGAGCATCCATTCGGTAACCCGGGTCACGCCTTACCATTTACGCACATCTAGATTTTGGGTCATGGTGAGCTAAGCAGAGTCGGATAGAAATTAAACATCAAGAATGGAAAATGTCTATGCCAAAGCGATCCATCTGATGAAATTATAGTTCAGAGACATTTTATAATAGAGCTACAGAATATTGAGGCTGGATGGAAAATGTGCAATGGAGCAGTTACAGTTCAGCATCCTCTGCCGAAGTGGAGCAGAGAATTAAGACAATTACCGAGTACTTCAGGCAAGAAGAGGTAGTGCTTGTCTTCCTGAAAATAACCTTCCTGGGTCCTATAGCTTTCCCCAGGCCACCAAAATAACATCAGGCTATTCACACATTTCCCTTGGACTATTGAGTTCATTCTGGAAGAAAATGGCTCTCAGGAGTTAATGGCATTAAGATGTGGCCTGGGCTTTTGGCTGGTAGATCTTTAGTGAAAGCAGATGGCCACAATGGTATTAAAACTAAAGACTGCAGTAAAGCTTTTAATTGAAAACAATTGGACCCTGCTGGATGGTAATTACCTTGGCTGCTTGCAGATAATATCCTGCCCCTGATGCCATGAAAGAAAAGCTGAAACGGAGTGAATGGGACCTGCTTGGTGTGCATCTAGTAAGGATGGAAGTCCCCAGACTGCTTTCTCTGGGGGTCCTTCAGCAAAGAGAGCTAGAAATGAAGAGGAGAACTTGCTGTAGCACTAGTTGTAAAGACAAAGTGTTCATTTATGAAACAACCGAATGAGTCCACGTTTACTTAGAGAAAATTGGAATTCCTTACCTTTAGGAAAAAAAAAGATACTTTAAATACTTCTTCCTTTCTCAGTTAATGATAAACCCTAATAAGAAAGATGTCTCATTTTTTGGGTGATTTCCTTGAAGATCTTTGTGCTGTGGACTGCTGCGATGCCCGAAAAGTCACAGGTGTTGGCAGTAGAGGCTGAATTTTAAGGTTTACATTCCTGTTCACTTAAAGCTTTGACCTCTCAAAGCCACCATGGCTCAGATGACGTTTAGATGTGGACACTAGATGTGCAGGAGGCAGTGATGTAATAAAGCTCCCAGGGACTCAGGCTGGAGGTTAGGTGCGTGGGGACCCTCGACCACAGGCTCCTTTCTAAATCCAACAGCAAGATTCTTAGAAGGGAAGACTAGGGGTAGGGTGGGGAAAGGTCTTAGGAAGCCAGGGGCTGAGTGGCTCCCAGAAAGCATGCCTGAGATCTGAGGGGGGTCACTGCACGGGGCTGCAGGACTGCTCCTGCGCGGCCTCCAGGTGGTCCAGGTGACCCCGCTCACCTGCCAGGTGGGAAAGTCCTGCTTCTGGGCTTTTCCTGGACCCTGGCCAGCACTGGGATTTACTCTCCTGGTAATCACACACTCTCAGAAGGCCCTTTCCCTGAACAGCCTTATTTCAGCAGTAAGGTGCGCCCACCTACCTACCGACTCAGGCCCACCACGGCAAAGACCCTCTACCCTCCCCCCGGCTCCTCTGCGGCTCAGGGAGGGCACCTGGTGAGATGCTGGCCCCGCCCCATCGACGTGGTGCCATCACGTGACTCCCCCCCACCAATGAGAGGTAAGCGGAAGTGACGATTCTTTCTCCTGCGCGGGAGCTTTACGGACGCGCCAGTGCATGCTGCGGCCTCTTCCGTTTGCCTCCGGGATAGACGATGCTCGATGTAGTGGTGAGTGGAGCCGTCATGGGTGATCTGCAGTGGATGGTATAGTAAGGTGCCCCCACCCCATCTAAACAGTCCTGCCCGGAGCTGGTGGGTTCCCAGGAATGATGCCTATTTGGCAGTGAGGCCCTGCGGGGACAAGGACGGAGCACCATGCAGCCGACTGTGCACCCTTGAACCCTGCAGATGCCAGGGTGAGATGGGAGTACTGTGCCAGTCCCCACACGGCGCTGAGTGTGCCGTGTGGGGCCTGGGACGTCCACCTCGAGCTCCTCTGACTCTCACTGGCCTCGCTGTCCGGGCAGTGCTGAAGCGCGAAGGCTCCAGGCCTGGCATGGAACCCGAGCCGGCGCAGGGCAGGGTCGTGGCTGCATTCACAGGGAACGGGGACCCCATCGCGGCAAAACATCGAACTTAGCTTTACATACACGGTAGTAGTTTATGGAGCAGAAGTAAAACACAAAACATAAAATCTACGTGAAAAAGGGAAAATGTGCATACACGATTTCTTACAAAAAAAAAAAAAAAAAGGAAAAACTCTCTTAACTGTACTTTGGTGGCCTGGCTTGGCTATTTCCTTCCTAGAATATTCTCGTCTATTCTTGACAGTCTAAGTTGTGTGCTGTTGTGTTTTCTGGACATCACTTTGTACTCATTCCATTTAATAAGGGCACATTTCTTTGGATTTCCCTAAGTCTGATTCTTGATGTTTTCTGAGGCAGCTGGTTGATGTTCAGTTCTGGAAAGTTCTCCCTTATAGAGCAGCTTTCAGACGCTGTTGCCTTTAATGGTTACACACATGGTACCATTGTCTTTTAAGCGCCAGGTGAGCAGGAGAGGGGCTCTACAAATTATCAAGTTCTCCCCTCCAAAAGGCAAGGTTCTCTTCCAATCATCTAATATCTGGTCTTGACAGTTCAGTGATAAAGCTCTCTGGGGCCTGAGACAAGCGTATTCTTGTGGGGAGGGTCCAAGTTTTAGGAAATCTGCCCGCATTAAAGCACAGTTTCTTCTAGCAGCTCTGACTCGGGCTGTGGGTCCTTGTAGAATAAATCTCATCCCTCTTTATGTGGTACCTGTTTGAAGACAGTGACCCTTGTCCTTTGAGTCATATTCTTTAGGCCTTTTTTGAGCACGGGGTTGTGGTCTTTCTGCAGCCTTAGCAGTATTCCGCTGGGGACCAAAGGGAGCCCATACTTTGAATACAATTTTCGAATCATTCTATTAGTCCTATTTAGCCCTGAACGTTTCAATTTTGGTGGCAGTGCCAGAATATGTGAATAAAGGACTATAATATACTCCTTGATACTGGATTTTTTTTTTTGAGAAAGATGTAATGGAAAAGCAAGTTAGCTTGAAACATCCCATAATTTTTCATGGGTAGTTACAATAACTGCTTGCTGTTGGTATTATGCTATATAATTGTACAGTGTAATTGCTTCTTATAGTCCCATAGTATCTGTTCTATAGCATTCTGTATTATAGGTATTTTAAGGTGCTGTTTTAAATCGATTTGGCATATACACAGCCATAAACTGCTGTGGGATTGATTAGATAGTAGAGTGAAGCTGAAACATTTAGTGCATTGATTCTTAATCTGTAAAGATGTTTATTTGCAGTTCTGCATGTATTTATTACTATGGCGTAAGTAATGTTAACATTAAAAAGAATATTTGGGGTGTGTGTGCTTCTAATAATAAATTAAAAATTCCATTGTGTGTTAGTCCATTCTCATATTGCTATAAAGAAAGACCTGAGACTGGGGAATTTATAAAGGAAAGAGGTTTAATTGGCTCTTGGTTCTTCAGGCTGTACAGGAAGCATGTTGCTGGCACCTGCCTGGTGTCTGGGGAGGCCTGAGGAAACTTTTAATCACAGTGGAAGGTGAAGGGGGAGCAGGTGTGTCACATGGCCAGAGCAGGAGGAAGAGCAAGGGTTGGGGAGGTGCCACACACTTTTAAACCACCAAATCTCATGAGACTTCACTCCCTATTGTAAGGACAACACCTAGAGGATGGTGCTAAACCATTCATGAGAAATCCACCCCCATAATCCAGTCACCTCCCATCAGGCCCCACCTCCAACTTCGGGGATTATATTTCAACATGAGATTTGGGCAGGGACACAAAACAAACTAGATTACACTGTTAGCTCTTTCCAGATGCTTCCCAGCTGAGTCTAGGCCAATGGTAGAAAACAAAGCAAAGCCTAGAGGATCACCTAGACAGGGATGTTGATACCTTGCATGCCCTGCCCAGTGCTGTGACAGTGTAGGATCATGATTAATGTTAGTTGATTGAATAAATCTAGGGAGGTTATTTTTGAATCTTCCAGAACTAGCACAGTCAAGTGGTACATTTTCTCTACCTTTATTTTCCTTGAGCAAAAATGGGATGATTCCAGTTTCCTCTTTGAGAATGAGCATCCTTCTATAAAAGAGCCTTAATGGGCTTTCTCAATGGGTCCTTGCTGAAGATTTCCTGCAGTTCTTTTTCGTGGTCTTCTTTAGTGTTTTATCGATGTTTTCTGGTGGCTGCTATAATTTATATATGTGAGTATTGTCTGTCTTTAGACAGTATTTTATTTTGACTCATCCCTGGTCCTTCTTTCCATTTTGCTTCTATTGGTGACCAGCGGTAGTATGTGGTTAGAATACGGAATTTAATTTTGGGAATAAATGGCACAAGGAGACTGATAAGATGCAATGGAGGCTTGCTCTTTGAAATGACATTAACCTTCAGGGTATCAGGGAACTATTTAATACATTGATCCTGAAGTTTTTGAAATGTTCTCATTTTCTGTTTCCACATGTTGGTCTGGTGAGTAAAGGTCAGAGTGAAGAGGGGAAAGATGGGATGTGACTGGAGATGGGAGAGATGGATTGAGACATGACATGGGAAAGTAGATCTAGTCTCTCTGGGTCCTGGCAAGCTTACAGACAGGTGTTGGCCTGTAAATGGCTGAACGGGCCTGATTTAGTTCATCACGTTAGAGGTAGTTGGCTGAGGTAGCCAGGAAACACGATTCATAGCTCTCAGTAAAGTGAATAATTTACTCCCTTCCCTCTGATAGAATGAAATCTGTAAAGCCTTTGGGACTCTTTGGATAAAGTGCTCTACAAACACAGATGAGTTTTGGTTTTATTACAGAGAATCCTGGGATGGAAAATGGGAGTTAAGTTAAACATAAGGATTTATTTCCTGGGGGAGCCTCTTTTAACATAATTATTTTTAAGAAAATAAATTTGTGATAAAAGAGTTGAAATCATCTATACGTTACAAATTTGGTATAGTTACATTTGAATGCAGGTGCAACTCATTTTTTGGTAAATAATTAATATTGTATCTGTAGACTTGCAAAATCCCATAGTATCACTTGAATGCAGTGATTCTTACACATGGTCTCTTGCTAAACCTGTAGTTACTGGGTCTTACAGGTGTGCCCAGCAAGCACACTGTACCAGTCACTGAACTTTACTGGAAAATGGAAAAGCAGAGGGTGTGCATGTGCGAATGAGTCTGAGTGTGACTACTACGGGGAAGGAGAAGGAAGGGCAGTGGTGAAGAGGGAGCAAAGGGAAGAAGAGGAGAGAGAACTGGGATGGGTTCTTCAGAGGAGCTGTCTCCAAGTTCTCCGTTTCTTCCTTAAGCTGAGGTGCTCACATTGAACGTGGTGTTAAGAGTATGGCCATTGTTACTGGCAACAGTAAGTCATGTTGAAGTGTCCATGTATTGTTGAATGGATGGGAAAAATGATGATGAGATAACAAAGCACTTTGTACTGTTTGGAGAATGCGTTAAGTTAATATCGTCCAAAATAGAAGTGAGATTCAAAAGAAGGAAATGAGAAAAGGCAAAATGGTATTTAATAACAGGAGATGGCTTTGAATGAGTTTAGCATCATGGCCTGGTAGCATAATTTTAAGTAGGTCAGGAAGATTTCTTTCTTTTTTCAAAATTGGTGTTTTCTTATAGCTGCAATAATCGATTGTTAATGTAATTGACCAAAAGATATTCTTGGACACTGCATCAGAGTCATTAACTGTGGATGTCAGGTCTGGGCAAGTGAAGGAAACATTTAAACTAACTTATGTATTATAATATAAGTAATTTATAATCATATTTCACATATTTTATATATCTACATATATTTTGTGTATGACATATTACATATACATATTATATGTATATATGCTATGTTACATATTCATAATATTACATAAATACTATAGACATGTAATTGTAAGGCTGGGCATAAAAGGTGACCCATCTGTCGGCCACCTCATCAGGAGTGATCCACTAGTAGAATTCTTACTTCCTGTTCCCGCAGCATTACGTTCTGCTGGCCTAGAGGTCTTAGTTCCAGAGGGAGGAGTGCTGTCACTAGGAGACACAACAATGATTCCATTAAACTGGAAGTTAAGATTGCCACCTGGACCCTTTGGGCTGCTCCTCCTTCTAAATCAGCAGGCTAAGAAGGGAGTTACAGTGTTGGTTAGGGTGATTGACCCGGACTATCACAATGAAATCAGACTACTACTCCGCAATGGAGGTAAGGAAGAGTATGCATGGAATACAGGAGATCCTTTGGGGCATCTCTTGCTACTACCATGCCCTGTAATTAGGGTCATGGGAAACTGCAGTTCAATCCAGGCAGGACAACAGATGGCCACGACCCTTCAGGAATGAAGGTTTGGGTCACTCCACCAGGAAAAAAAAACATGACCTGCAGAGGTGTTTGCTGAAGGCACAGGTAATACAGGTAGGTAGTAGAAGAAAGTAGTCATCAATACCAGCTGTGATCATGTGACCAGTTGTAGAGACGAGGATTACGTCATGAGTATTTCCTCCTTATTTTGTTAAGAACATGTTTTGTGCATGTATACACTTGAACTAAGAAAATGTCTTTTATTTCCTTTTATAATGTGACATAAGATTTATTGACTTTATATCAGCATTTAAGTGCTGTTAACTTTATGTAATACCATTTAGGTTAAGGATTAGTGTGTTTCTGGTTGTACGAAGGATAGCTGTGTTAGGTGTAATTAGGACCTTATTATTGTCTTTCTTTGAAGATTCTGATTTCAGGAGATGTGTGTGGGTTCAAGTTGACATGGGGTGGACTTATGATGGTTAGTAGTGAGTGTTAACTTGATTGGATTGAAGATGCAAAGTATTGTTCCTGGTTGTGTCTGTGAGGGTGTTTAACTCAAAGGAGATGAACATTTGAGTCAGTGAACTGGGAGAGGCAGACCCACCCTCAGTCAGCTGCCAGAGCAGCTAGAATAAAGCAGGCAGAAGGAAGGTGGAAGGAGCTGACTTGCTGAGAGTTTCGGCCTTCATCTTTTTCCTGTGCTGGATGTTCCCTGCCCTTGAACATCAGACTCCAAGTTCTTCAGCTTTTGGACTCTTAGGCTTATGCCAGCGGTTTGCTAGGGGCTCTTGGGCCTTGGGCTATGGGCCACAGACCGCAGGCTGCACTGTTGGCTTCCCTACTTTTGAGGTTTGAGGACTCGGACTGGCTTCCTTACTCTGCAGCTTGCGGACGGCCTATTGTGGGACTTCACCTTGTGATTCTGTGAGTTAATACTCCTTAATAAGCTTCCCTTCATATACACATCAATCCTATTGGTTCTTTCCCTTTAGAGAATCCTCACTAATACACCAGGGTAGTGGAACACTTAGACCACGTTCTTTGGAAGTAATAGTTACAATCAAGAAGTTTATGTTATTTACTTATAAAACCTGCAAAGTTGAATGGCACCAAAGCAATTGATAATTTTTGGAAAACACTGTGAACACATCCTGCTATCCCATAATTACTCCATGTTACCATCTCATGAGGAAGCCAGGCTCTGGGATATTCATCTGGTTTTGATCTTAGGGGTTACACATACAGCTCCATAAGATTATATGTGTGGTGAATAGAGATTCAAATTCAGTTAAATAGATTGGGAGTTATTGAACAAATTCTCCACTTAGGCTTCGGAATTCTAGATGGATAACACACTCAGGTGCTCAGTGGATGCTTGGCTGTGAGTGACTAATCCGGATGGCTGGTTTATCAGCTTTGCACGGTCACTTTGGTTTAATACTGGGTAAGAAAACTCATAGTTTGTCCTGACATGCTCAAGAATAGTTTGCTGTTGAAGCAGGTTTCCTCTTACCCTTGATGATTTTCAGAAGAGAAAGGCTGTGAATCTTTGCTTGGGTAGTTCATTTGAAAGAGGTCATTATTCTTTTCGTTAAGCACAGACAGGTAAGAATGGTTTCTGGAAACATCTGGTTTGGAGCATTGGCCTCAGGCTCCTACATTCATGGTCATAATAAAATGAGGCTTAACAACACCTCTGCAGTCAGGCTAGAGGAAGGGCTTTGCCGAAAAACAAGTAATGTGGCAAAAGAGTTGACAAATCAGTAACAAAAGACCAACCTTACTGTTGTTGCCTGGGTAAGGGGGTACGGTGTCTGTGGTTGTCATTTTGCCATGGACAAGAACCATTGCTTCTTTATTTTCATGTATACAACACTTTGAACAGTAGTTGGTATGTTGTTGTCAGTAGGAAAATGTTTGTTGAGTGAATAACTAAAAAAACCCAGAAGTAAAACACTAGCAGCAGCATTCTCTGAGTGACTGCTCATTTCAATGTTGCTATACAGCATTAGCGATACACCTGATATGGAAAAATGTGCAGGGGTTTCCTAAAGAGGGTAGTGTGCGGACTTCTAGGATGATTCCCAAAGACCCATGCCCTTGTATAGTCCCCTCCTCTTCAGTGTGGATGGAACCTTTAACTTGCTTCTAACTAATAAAATATGGTAAAGATAAAGGGATTTTGTAGAGTAGTTAAGGTCACTAATCAGTTGACTTTATAGTAAGTGAAAGGAAGATGATCTTGTGTGGACCTTCATTTGAGAGCTCTTGGGGTCCCAGGACCAGAGCAGCTAGCAGCCCTGTCCTAGTAGGGAGCAAAGGGTGCTGGATGTGGGTGTTTTCAATGTGCCTTTCATGGGATATTTCTTTTATCTGGTGGATGGCCTAACTCCCCAGTTGTCTGACTTACATGGGAAACTTGTTTGGATTGGCAGACACCCTTGTGGCTCTGTGTGACCTGTGTCCAGTTTATGATGACCTCAATCCACCATTACAGTAGGGAGCAAGCTAAACAATTTTTACTTATGGATCTAGGGCAAGGAGGGTGTGATGAGGTGGGAGGGCAGTCCTCTATTCTCAAGCCAGGCAAGGCAGGAATGAAGAGTTAGGTGGAGAGAGAGCGAGCACGTGTGGCAACTAGCAGTATACATAAGGGAACAGGCTGTGGGCCACTCTGAGTTCTCAGGCAAGTGCCTGAATCAATGGTTCCTTTAAAGGAGGGGGCAGGAAAGTGGGGGAACCAGTCTAATAGGCAGGAGAGATGCCTCTGCTTTCTCATCTCTGGCCACCAGCTCGAGCCATGTAGGCGTAGTGTCGAACTGGAAACTGTGCCGGGGTCTCTGAGCCCTGCCTCTGCATGAGAAAGTTAAACTTGCATTCAGAATGGATGCTGAGGCAACACAAAATTATGCGAATGCATTATAAATCTGACTGAATCAGGTGAGCATTCTGAAAGAAATTCTAGGTCAGAAAGCTGAAGAAATCAGAGACTCTCCTACTGGCCTCAAAGAAATGAGCTGATATGAGTTATACAGCTGCGATGTGATGGATCAGCCAACAGCCCTGTGAACACGCCCAAGCACCCAGCCTCAGAGGAGCCCCCCGCCCTCGCCAGCACTCTGATTGCAGCCTTGCGAGATCCTGAGCAGGAACAGGTCCTGCCTGGAAACCTGCCCACGGAAATCATGAGACGAGAAATGCATGTTGTTTTAAGTCACTCAATTTGTGGTACGTTGTTACGTGGAGATGGAAAATGAATACACAGGGCGGCTGTAGATATTTATGCGTGCCCTGCTGGCTGTGTGGTATTAAAGTGCGTGTATCTAGTGTGTGAGATGTAGATAGCCACAAACACGCCCTGCAAGCTGTGTTAAAGGGTCATGCCGTATTAGCGTCTTGAACCAAATGAGGATTTTGGAAAGAGGTTTTGCTTTCCCTTTTTTGGCTGCTGTGAACCACCAGGCAACTTTGTTAATCATGTCAGACTTCAGTGGCTCAGGGGGCATGTGCAGCGGTTGTCAGGCAGTTCCAGAAAAATTCGGTCAGCTTTTTACAGAATGTCACTTGCCATAAAATGTTGACAATTCTTCATATGTATTAGCTGCACTTTCAGTATTGTTCTGCCTGATAATAATGATTGTTAGCTTAAAAGAGCTTAACTCTTCAGCATCATGGGTTATGCCAGCTTTCCTATTTATTATTTATTTAAGAGATTGACGCTTGCTTTGTTGCCAAGGCTGGAGTGCAGTGGTGCAGTCAGAGCTCACTGCAGCCTTCAACACCTCCGTTCAAGCAGTCCTCTCACCCCAGCCTTCTGAGTAGCTGGACTCAGGTGAGAGCCACTGTACCCAGCTGGTTATATCAAATTTTAATGCAACTTTTGTCTTCAGCTTGAGACTTCTTGGATTGTTGCGTTTTCTAGTCTGGACCTGAGATTATTCTGGACATGGCTCTTGTGTGGCTTATTCTAGATTCTCATATGCAGTGTGAAAGGGAGTAGGGAAGTTATTTGAGTTATCTAGTCCTTACATTATCTATGTAATACAAAACAAAAGTGAGCTTTTGTTTGAAAGTAGGAAAAAACAAGTAAAAGAAAAAAGAAGATAGTAGGTTAAGGCAGAATATGACTTGCACCAGTGGGCAACTAGTCTTATTTGACAGAAAATGGAGTTTAAACAATTTTTCTATTCTGATTCTTATGAAGTGTGAGAAGAGTTCTCTTCTAGTTTTAGGTATTTTTAGTGTTTGCATGTAGGAGAAAATCACTCAGCAGAAATAAGGGGTGATGGATACTTCAGGAGAGGGATTTGTGTGTAGGTTTGCTCTCTGGGCCTGCCCTCCTTCCATTTAGAGAGACAAGTTGGGTAGTTTGCACGTATTAGACACACTGATGTGAAATCTGGAAGGCATTAGTGAGGCAAAGACAATTTTCTTGCCCCCTTTTGGTTTTTTGGATGTTTTTGTCTTGAGTGTTCCAGGATCTGGGCGGCAGGAGGCTGTGTGGTTTTGACTCTGGTATCAGCTTCCTGGCCCTTCGATGGCAGCTCCTGCAACGTATTCTTGAGCTTGCAGCCCTAATGGTAGCTTCAGAAGAATGAACTTACTCTTGAGGGTATTTCTAAATTGCTACTGGAGTCATATTTGCAAGTGCAACCTGGAAAGTTTCTTTCACATCCCATGTGTTCAGTGTTTCACAGTTTAACACACCTCGAGTGCCTTCCCTCGAATCCTGAATCTTGATGCATATGTCTAGTTTAGCATATGCATTGGATGTTTTTATTAATGCATTCTCTTTTATTGATCAGCCTTGCAAAAGGATTATCCATGTTTTAAGCCCTTGTAAAAATCCAGCCTTTGGTTTTGTTAATTCCTTTTTTGCGTGTCTTTGTTTTCTCTTTCATCATTTTCTGTTATACTTTCAGTATAAACGGTTTCATTATTTCTGTTTCATCATTTTGTGTTCATACTTCCCTTCTAAATCTTTAAAAGTTTTATCTTGTTGGTAGATAACTATTTAAATTTTAAACTTGGTTCGTTAACTTTCAGCCATTTAAAAACTGTTTGTTCTGGAATAAGTCGTTAAGCCTATACATTTCTCTTTGAAGATGGTATACATGTGAGTTTTGGTTTGTGGTATATTTACTATTGTTTAAACTGGAGCATTTTAACTTTACACATAAGAGGGGATGTAAACTTTTTTTTGTTTTTGATTTTTAACTTCCTTGCACTGGGCCAAAGAATGTAGTTTATATTATAGTGATTGTTAGGGATTTGTTGAAGTTTTGTTTATGGACCAGGAATATATATTTTTTTATTGCATTTTAGGTTTTGGGGTACATGTGCAGAGCATGCAATATACTTGCATAGGTACACACATGGCAGTGTGTTTTGTTTGCTTTCTCCCCTTCACCCACATTTGGCATTTCTCCCCAGGCTATCCCTCCTCACCTCCCCCTCCCACTGGCCCTCCCCTTTTCCCCCCAATAGACCCCAGTGTTTAGTACTCCCCTCTCTGTGTCCATGTGTTCTCATTTTTCATCACCTGCCTATGAGTGAGAATATGCGGTGTTTCATTTTCTGTTCTTGTGTCAGTTTGCTGAGAATGATGTTCTCCAGATTCATCCATGTCCCTACAAACGACACGAACTCATCATTTCTGATTGCTGCATAATCTTCCATGGTGTTCCTTTTTCTCTACATCCTCTCCAGCATCTGTTGTCTCCAGATTTTTTAATGATCGCCATTCTAACTGGCGTGAGATGGTATCTCAATGTGGTTTTGATTTGCATCTCTCTGATGACCAGTGACGATGAGCATTTTTTCATATGGTTGTTGGCCTCATATATGTCTTCTTTCTTAAAGTGTCTGTTCATATCCTTTGCCCACTTTTGAATGGGCTTGTTTGTTTTTTTCCTGTAAATCTGTTTGAGTTCTTTGTAAATTCTGGATATCAGCTTTTTGTCAGATGGGTAAACTGCAAAAATTTTTTCCCATTCTGTTGGTTGCCGATTCACTCTAGTGACTGTTTCTTTTGCCGTGCAGAAGATGACTTTCTTCACAGAACTGGAAAAAACCACCATGAACTTCATATGGAACCAAAAGAGAGCCCGCATAGCCAAATCAATTCTAAGCAAAAAGAACACAGCAGGGGGCATCACACTACCGGATTTCAAACTATACTATAAGGCTACAGTAATCAAAACAGCATGGTACTGGTACCAAAACAGAGATATAGACCAATGGAACAAAACAGAGGCACCGGAGGCAACACAACATATCTACAACTATACAATCTTTGATAAACCTGACAAAAACAAGCAATGGGGAAAGGATTCCCTATTTAACAAATGGTGTTGGGAAAACTGGCTAGCCATGTGCAGAATATTTTTTTAAATGTTCGTGTGTTCTTGAAAATACTTCTGGAGCTTTAGGAAGCAAATCAGCATAGTTAATTGTATTATTCAAATAGTCTATATATTTTTTGTGTTTTTTTATTGTTTGGTCTACCAATTTTTTAGAGAAGAATGTTGCAGTCTCCCTGTATATTGGCTATATTGGTAGATTTGTCAGATTATCTTGAAGTCCTGCTATTTAAAAATATATTTTGCTGTTGTATTAATAGGTGCCTACAAGGTTAAAATTTCAGAAATTTTCATAATAAAAACCATAATAAGATTGGTCATTTTCTTATGGTGTAATGGTCCCATTTATGTCTAATAACACTTATTACTTTAGAGACTGTTTCTCCTATTAATACTATTTTCATTCGTATTTTCTATGTATTTTTTTATTTTCAACTTTTCTAAGTCTTTCTGTCTTAGATGTGTTTTCAGTATACTGCGTGTATATGTATGTATGGTTGTGTGTGTGTATTTGTGTGTGTACTTTTTTTCAGCTGTGCCTATTGTGGACAATACATATATAATTTCCGAAAAAGATCCAGTCTGACAATGTATTTTTGAACTCATCAGTTTGTTTTGTGTCCACTCACATTTATTGTGAGCATAGATATATCTTATTTATCTTGGTCATTTTATTTCTGTGCTTTATGTTTGTTCGGCTTTTTATTAGTGCTTTTCTTCTTTCTTGTTTATGCTTGGATTGACTAGGCTTTTCTTTCTTTTCTTTTTTTGTTATAATTTATTCCTACATGGATTTGAAGTAATGTCTTGTAGTGATTTTCCAAAAATAACTAAAATATATTTAAGCTAATATTTAAGCTAAAATCTAAATTCAGTTAATATCTTTACTTTCCTCCTAAAGAATAAAAAAACCTCAGAATGTCTTAATTTCAATCATGATTATCCCAATTAGTATACTGTTTTCTCCAGTGTTTTAGTATTTATTTTCCCTACTTGAGATCTGTTGGTCTTTTTGAATTTGAAGATTGATGTCTGTCATTAATTTGGAAAAATTCTCAACTGTTATCTCTTCAAATATTCTGTCTCATTGTATTATTCCCTTTAGAAACTTCAATTAGATGTATGGTAGGCCATCTCACTCTATTAGTGTGTTTCTCAATTTCTTGTTAATATTTTTTTCATCTTTATAGCTCTGTGATTCATTCTGGAATATTCCTTCAAATTTATTTTTCATTTCACTAATTCTCTCTTCAGATATGTCTAATTTTCTGTTTTAACCCAACCTTTGCATTCCTAACTTTATATTAAATTTATTTCCTGTGCTTATTTTCTACCATTTCCTATTTTAGAAGATACGGTTTTTCCATGATTATTAATTTTGCATCGTGAGTTTGATATCATCTTTACTTTCTTCAAACATACTAGATATGTGTTTTTATTTATATATTTTTGATAATTCTCAATTCTCCTTTGTGGGTTTGCTCATTTATGGTGGCTTTTATCCTTGTATGTATTGCTCGATTTTGAGTTGTGAAATATATTACTTAGAAATTAATGTATAAGACATATATGAGGCCAACAATCATATGAAAAAATGCTCATCGTCACTGGTCATCAGAGAGATGCAAATCAAAACCACATTGAGATACCATCTCACGCCAGTTAGAATGGCGATCATTAAAAAATCTGGAGACAACAGATGCTGTAGAGGATGTGGAGAAAAAGGAACACTTTTACACTGTTGGTGGGAGTGTAAATTAGTTCAACCATTGTGGAAGACAGTGTGGCGATTCCTCAAGGCCTTAGAAATAGAAATTCCATTTGACCCAGCAATCCCATTACTGGGTATATATCCAAAAGACTATAAATCGTTCTACTATAAGGACACATGTACACGAATGTTCATTGCAGCACTGTTTACAATAGCAAAGACCTGGAATCAACCCAAATGCCCACTGATAATAGACTGGATTGGAAAAATGTGGCACATATACACCATGGAATATTATGCAGCAATCAGAAATGATGAGTTCGTGTCGTTTGTAGGGACATGGATGAATCTGGAGAACATCATCCTCAGCAAACTGACACAAGAACAGAAAATGAAACACCGCATATTCTCACTCATAGGTGGGTGATGAAAAATGAGAACACATGGACACAGAAAGGGGAGTACTAAACACTGGGGTCTATTGGGGGGAAAAGGGGAGGGCCAGTGGGAGGGGGAGGTGGGGAGGGATAGCCTGGGGAGAAATGCCAAATGTGGGTGAAGTGGAGAAGAAAAGCAAAGCACACTGCCATGTGTGTACCTACGCAACTGTCTTGCATGCTCTGCTCATGTACCCCAAAACCTATAATCCAATAAAAAATTTAAAAAAAAAAAAAAAAAAAAAAAAAAGAATTATTTGGGGTCTGGATATTTTTGATAATTCTCAATTCTCCTTTGTGGGTTTGCTCATTTATGGTGGCTTTTATCCTTGTCTGTATTGCTCGATTTTGAGTTGTGAAATATATTACTTAGAAATTAATGTATAGGAATTATTTGAGGTCTGGGTTTAAGACTTTTGTCTTGTATCTATCAAGACAAATACCATGTATCACATGGCTATGTACATAGGGCGAATTCTGGCCCCAGTGAGTACCAGAATGTGGTTAGATATTCTCAGGGAATTTTCCTCCCTTCATTCAGAGCCAATGCTGAAGCAGTCTTTCCATGGGTGTCGTTTACCGAAAGTGCTAGTGTTCACGGTGTTGTGGTCTCTGATCCGATTTAATGCCTTACATGTACTTGCTCTTCTGTTTTCCCCACGCAGGCCCCTGACATTAGCAGATCACTGCATCTTTCAGCCTTAGCCCTTGCTTACCTCTTCTATTCAGGATTTGTCATTGTTTTTGGCATGTGAGAATGTCCTTTAAATTTTTGCCTGGCTAGTTATAAAAATAATTTTATGAATATTGATATATTAGTATTAATAGGATTGTATTTGAAAGCTTTTATGCATACATCATTGTTTATCTTAATAAAAAATGGAAAGGACCAGAGTCCTGCTGGAGGTTAGGTTCATCTGATGCAGGTAATTAGGCGGTAACTTCCCTAGAGCATCTATAATGCAGGAGTTCATGATGAAAATAAAAGGAATACATGCAGGAGTTTAACTCAACCTAGAGAACTCTAAGGTTTCAGTCACTTAAACAGAGTCACAAGAAGAGGTCCTTGTTCTGTTGTTATTTACGTGGGCTCTTCAGGTGTAGGTCTGCCTAGAGAAAATAAAAATCATCATAACAAAAATAGACACGAATCCATAGAAGAATGACCAGTCTCATGGAGACCTCCTTCCTTCTTTATCATAGTCTTTATTGCATCAGACATTGCCATGCAAATGCCTGCAAAACATTCGCAAAGTCAAATTTTGAGCCTTATAATAGAAGCCGGATTTATGAAGTAAATGGAAGTGATATTGGAGAACTGTTCAAATCCTGCGCAAAGCCCTTGAAAAGTGAGTTCCTGAGGAGGCTATACCAGCTAACATGTGAAAAGGAGAAAATTGATAAGGACAGTGACATGATAAGTTTCAACAGATCAAGAGGGATGCTTGGGAGCATTGATGAAATGTGCTCCAATATTTTTGCAAAACTGAGCCTCTTTTTGATGGGGCTGAGGAAGTTGGTATAAATGTAAGCTGTCATGCTCAAACACTGCCCCCATCTATACTTGATGCAGTGTTTGTTTAATAAGAGCCCAAAAAGATGTTAAATAGAAACAAAACAAATTTGTTTTGATTTACAGTTCTAGATAAAACCTCAGTTGAACTGTTTGATCATTTACTGTGAAATACTGGTTTCTATTTTAAGTGGATTCCCTTGAGCTGGCTTTTCTTTCTGTACTAACTCAATGATAATGAAGCCTCCTGTATTGCAAATGATCTGGAGCGTAAGTCTGGTGTAGACTCCAAGTCCCTCATACGATTGAAGCTCATAGCCATGCAGAGTGAGAGTATATACCATGCTGGTCTGGATGCCTTTTTTTCCTTGTGTGGTCCAGATTTAGATGATCCTTTTCTCTGTGATCTGTGTATGCCTGCACTTGGAGGGTCACTTTGGTGTATGAGGACCTTTATGACCTTTTAGGGAAAATTTGGGCTACACTGGTGAATATTCAATATTTATGCAGAGTGTAAAATGCTTCCCAAAGGTGTTCTTCAGGCTTCTCCCCTAGTGTGGGCTATCCATTGCCCCAGCAGTTTCTTTTGCTCTGGAAATGTCGTTTTGCACTGCATGGGTATATAGATCTAATTGGATGCTTTGGCAGTTTCTGCCGCTCATGTCTCTGTATCCAGTCACTGACGTGCTGTGGTAACAGAGAATGTTTTCTCTTGTTCAGAGGTTAATGGACGCAGTAACTGCTTGTTGGGATTCAGGCTGAGAATGGATTCTCCAAATTGGGTAGAGACTCACTCAGTGTCTTGACCCTTCCCGTATGTATAGCAGGAAGGCTGCAGCAGTCCTTGGATATCTCTAGCAGTCTTTCGATGTCCAGTCTGAGGGGCAGATTAACAGTTAAGTGTATATCTGGGATATACACTGAGGGATCTGAAAGCCTTCATCTGAATCCCAGTTATGGCACTTACTAGCTGTGTGGCTTAGATATGTGACTTAACCTCTCTGTGCTTTTATTACCTCATCTACGAAAAGAACGTGATTATTGTTTCCATGTAATAGATTTCTTATGAGGACCAACATGAGCTACTATTTGGGATATGGTTAGTAAGTGTCAAGTAAGCTTTTGTTAAAATAAATTATATAAACCATAAAGCTGAGAATTATTTGTGAGATTTTAGACATTGTACTGAGAATTAATTCTGAGATTTTTAGATATAAAGTCCCACAGAGCAGTTGAAAGGAGCGTGTGTGTGCGTGTGTGTGTGTGCGTGTGTGTGTGTGTGCGTGTGTGTGTGTGTGTGTTTGAGGATGATTGTGGATTAGGGAGAACTCAGCACCATTAAACCCTCCTGAGATGTCAGAGTCCCATATTGGCACGTAGAAAGTGAAGGGAACGTTTGCAGGGACTAGAGGATTCTAAATTATTCATGAAGGCTTTGCAATCTTGAATCCTTTAATTCCATCACTTCTCTAGTACAAAAGGCAAAACCAATATTTTCTGGTTATAGATTTTGTAAAATAAAATCCTTCGGCTTTGCCAGCCTGGTGAAACTATTTTAATATGAGGTATCAGCTGCTGTATCTATTGCTTCAATTAAAGTCTACCACTGGAGAAAAACCAGAGAAACCCAACTCCATGAAAAAAAAATTATGAACAGAGGCAGTTTTAATCTCTGGCAGTGCTGTTAAGCTTGTGGGACTGTGCTTTGGGATTTCTAGACAAAGACAAAGGCTCAAGCTGGTAAATGAATTCTTTCCTAAGTGAAGCAATACCATCTAGTCCCTAGAAATGAACACTTACATTTTGGAGGTTTTCTTGTTGGCCCAGTGCCCTCATTACCGTGCTGGCTTCTGTGCCTTTTTGTCCTTGTGGCCCTTGCCTACCACCCCTCCCCTCTGTTCTCTTCTCACCTCTCCTACCCCAGAAGAGAACACACCCTTTCCCAAGGAGCTGCCCAGACAAGGGCAAGTCCTGTCTCCCCACGGGGACTCTTACAGCACCATTTCCACTACCCTTCATTTGGCATGTGGAGTGCATTGTTGGGTACTGGTCTGTCTCATTATCAGCTATAATGTGGCTTCACAAGGATAGGACTTCTATTTACACTTCTTTCAATTCCTACACTGCCAAGCATGACAGATGCTAAATAAACAGTTACCAAAGGATTGGATTCTGGGACCCTCAGTTCCAGTCCTGGCTCTGCACCAGCTCGCTACCAGCTTGCTACAGAACTTTTTGATGTATTAGCCAGACACACTGTTACACATATATGCCTTAAGTAATCATAGTCATAATAACAGCAAGACAGATAACATTTACTGAAGTCTTCTTACGTTTCAGTATTGTTCTAAGCATTTTACATGTGTTACCAAATTTAATCCTTACAAAACATTTATAAAGTAGGTACTGTTTGTCATCACCATTTTATAGATGGGGAAATTGAGGCACTGAATAGTTGAGTAACTTGCTCAAGAACACAGAACTAGTAGTGACGGTCCCAGCGTTCAGACCCAGGCAGTCTGGCACCTCAGTTAGCTGACTCCAGTAATAACAATAGCCTCCTGTGGCAGCTTTTGATGCGTTTACTTGATGAGGCCACAGTCCAGTGATGCAGTTGGACGCTAGTCTAGGTGTTGTCGTGAAGGGATTTTGCAGGTGTAATTAAAGTCCCTACTCAGTTGACTTTAAGGGAGGTTATTCTGGGTAATCTGGGTGAGCCTGACTTAGTGGGCCCTTGAGAGCAGGGCTGAGGTTTTCCCAGAGAGAGGATGTTTCACCTGCCCACCCGGCAGCCCTGTCCTGCCCATGGTGTTCCTGGCCTGACCCCTGTCCTGTGGATTTCAGTGTACCCAGACCCCACAGTCCATGGATGGCTCCTGGTCCTTGATCCTTCCATGTGTGTCCTGTACTGGCTCTGCTGCCTTGGTTGGACCTTGACCAGGACACACTGTGAGACCCACCTAGCACTCTGGAGTTTGCCTGGAGCCATCATAGCCCTCGCCTGGGAGCACGCTGTTCCCTTTAGGGGCTCTCCAGCATCCCATGTGCCTCTCACAAAGATCTTCCTTCCCTCCATTCTGTCTGGTGGGCTCGGAAAACTTAGAAAACTCTTCTTTCCATTACAGGTAATTCTGTGCCCTCCCCACAGTGGACTGGGAACGACTTGAGGGTGGTGTCCTGTCCATCTCTTGCATCCGTCATCAGAGCCGAGAGTAACGCTGGCTCATGCCAAATGCTCCATGTTTGCACATGTGAAGGACTGAGCCAAGTTGAAAAAGATGACCTTCTGGCTTTTTTGGGTAGGAGCTTTTCTTTTCTTACTGGGTGCTAATAAGTGTTTTAAATCTGGGGGACAGCAGAGGCAGAAACATTAGGATTGTGGTAATTCACGGCGGATATTTATTCTAACGATTGACTTTCAGATTCTATCCCTTTAACTGCCATGCTTAACCTTTATTCTCCTGAGTTAAAATTTGCTGCATTTCCCTAGGTTTCAGATGAAACGAGTGACTGTGAGTATGCGTATGTTTTACCTGGGGACAATCATTCATTAGTGACCTAAACTTGCATGAATAAATGTCCATTCACAGTAATCAGGGGTTATTGTGCATTTATGGAAATAACCGGATCAAAAGAGCCTTTCTCTAGAATATCAGGGTCCCAAATTAATTGAAATATCATCAGAGTAATGTTTTGATTTTCTCTCTCTGTTCTGTCCTTTTCTCCTTTTGTGAAACAAACAAACATGACCTCTTCCAGTTTAGTAATTGTGTTTTCTGAAATAGAGTTGGTAGCCTGAGAGTATTCATCAAAAAGCAGTGAGCTTGATGAGACAGAGGCATGATGTTGGGAACGGTATTTGTTTGATCATGTTCTAGGGCAGAGTGGCTTGATTTTGTGTCCTGGGCTTAGGACACGGAAGGCGTGCCCACTGGGTGAGACTGTGCTGGTTTCTGTGTGTATACTCACTGCCGTTCCCTCCTCATGTGACGATTTTATCAGGGAACCTTGTGGTAAATAAACATGATGAAGTTAATTAAGCCTTTGCTTCAGGGTAGGACAGATGTGGGTGCCACACAGTTTTGCTGCAAATGCATATGTCAACTGTGCCCATTTGAAGAAAACTCAGCCCCAGGCAGCATCTGATGTCTATGGGACATGAACTGTGCATTTCCACATGTGGATGACTCACGTGGTCCTTCTAGGGATAAAAGTCTCTTATAAAATGTGCTTGAATGGTATTAAGTACAAACTAGTTTGGAATTTGAGGGAGAAAATGGTGTTGGTGAAGTTCACTTCAGTGGTTTTCTCATAAAAGTAGAAGAAATCAAATACTTTTGATTCTCCTGCCTGCTCTGCACATATGTATGTTCATGTAGGTTTCTGTGTGCATGTGTGTGCAAGGGTAGTAGCCAAAGATGTGATGTCTTGATTTTGACTTCAATTCTTGTCATTTCAAGGCCTAATTCATTTTCATCTTTCCTAAGGAGAACCCATGACTGTTTTCAAAATCATTAGAGAAAGAAATGATCTTCCTTAATAATGTTCTAAATATGGAGGAGAGATCAAATGAAGGCAGAAAGGCATTTATAAACATGCCCTCTCCACTCTTGAACTCACTTTAAAATTTTCTGTTCAAGCTATTATATAGAAAAATGCCCCAGTCTGCTTTGAGGGCTACCAGTGTTTTAGAGATTAATCAAGCTTGGGCTCTCTTAAAACATCAATACTTTGAGAAAGAAAGAGCTATTATCTTCCTTCTTGAAATTCATGGCACAGAGTGGGAAGACTGACAAAAGCTGGAGCAAAACCCAATGTGCTTCTCTGTCTTTGCATGAGAGTATTTCCCCATGTTACCAGTGAGGAAACTGAGCTTAAAACCTTTTTTTTTTTTTTTTTTAAAACTCTGTTGCTAGAGATTAGGACACGATTGTTCCCAGAGAGGGCTGTTATGAAAGAAAGTTCACAGCAATTCAGGAAGCCCTTAGGAAGCCCCAGATGAAAGGCGCTGGGGAGGGAGTGCAGTGTGGAATGTGACTGAAGCTCAGAATGGAGCAGACTGAAATAATTGAGACGCTTTTAATTCATAAACAAGGTTAATCTCGTGTCCATCCAGATAATTGAACTTCAAATAGGATGACTTCAGCTGTAGCCAGAGATGATGTCTCAGGACTTTTAGTCTCACCTGAGAAAAACAGTGAGGAAGTCATGTTTAATCAGCAAGTGGTTGGAAGAGCACTGACTTGGGTTGGCCAGGCTGGAGATGGAAGGCCAGGCCCACCACTCACCAGCTCTGAGGCCCTGTTTGGCCAGCAGATCTTGCTCTGCTTTTGATCATCCTCCATAGTATTACCACGTAGCAGGCATTTAAATAAATATGATCATCTTCTGTTAGGAGATGCAGAGGTCATCTCCATGACTAGGCATACCTAGTTGCTAGTGGGTGATTGCTCTGTTCTGATGGACAGTGGCTATTTTCATATTTAGATGATTCTGCAGGGAAAACATTAAATTGCTCAGAAGGCTTGAAGGATTTCACTGGAAGAAAAATAATAGTTGAACCTAGTGTAGTGTTAATCTGTCCCTTAAAATGAAAAGCTATATTTAATTCCATAAAATGTCAGTCAAATCATTTATTTATTCTACCTATTAAGTGTGCTGAGAAGTACTCGCAGTTTAGTTGGGGAGACAGACTCACAAACGAACAGTGACTGTAGTGCATGGTTAGGTGGAGCAAGTGACCTCCGACCTTGGTGGTGGAGGAGGGAGCTGGGAGAAGCTTCAGTGTTCAGACTACTTTTAGACTGAGTTTTGAAAGATACATATGGATTTGCCAGAGGGAAGTGGGGAAGGCAGGGGTGTTCAGAGGAGGAATATTTTTCATAAATTCAAGAGGGGATGGCACTGATTCTGGCTGGCCTGACATGTTGGTCCTCCTTACAGATGTGATGACCAGAGCATCAGGTTCTTCTCCTGAGGCTCAGTGGGTAAGCTGGTGCCCTGTGCTGAGAGCCAGGGCTAAGGATGGAGCGGAGCTCTTTTTTTCTGGTCATAGTGGCACCTCTAAGTGAAGATGAAGTCACGACCCAAGAGACCCTGGAAGAGCAAGCTCAGGGTGGGACATGGCTCCTCCTCATAGGGGGCATAGGCTGATTATATAGGCTGGCAGGGCTGAGACAGCCCTTCTTGACTCATCAAGCCATGTGCCTTGCCCACAGCTATGTCCAGCTGGAGGAGGGGGGTGGGCGCATGCAGGTCTTGGTGAAGGACCCTCAGGGGAGCAGAGTCCTATTGAGTCTTCTCTTAGCCACTCCCAAGTGGAAGGTCTATTTGTGGCAACCCGGTGACTCTGGGTTGGCTGGGGTTTGGGGAGGTCCACCTGACATTTCAGCAGCAGTGGTGGTGGTCATGTCAGGCCACAGTCCTGGGGTTTGTGGAAGGACTTATGCCAAACTGTACGTCAGGGGACCACTTCGCATCCTTCTGCTGCTGGGATATAGGTAATATCTAATTTGCTTTTATGGACTGAGAGTTTTCACATCACAGTTTACTTTTTCTCTTTTCACCTGTCTTTGTGGAATAATCTTCAGAAAAGAAAATCTGCTAAAAACCAAATATATAATATTAAAATAGGCTCCAAAAGCAACAGTGATGTCTGATTCAAAATTCAGTGTTAATATTTCTAAGCAGAATGAAAACAAATTTAAGTTGTCATCTAATTTATGGAAAATGAAACCTCAAAATGTACTTGACACATTAGTTCAACATGATGTTATAGATCGTATGTTTTAAAAACCACACAGCCATATGCCTGTTTGTTCATGTATGGATGCACACATATCTCAAAGGAATCCCTTCTTTCAGTGGCGGGCTGTACGCTGGTGAGTCCTCCCCTTCACCTGGGAAAGGTGATGCGACCGCTGTCCTCTTGTGTGCACCCATGCTTCTTCCAACGTTTATTGGACACTTACTGTATACCATTACTTAGTTAAATGCCTTTTTAGTTAGAATGAATGCCTATTTATTCTCTCATGTAATTCTCACAACCATCAGATAAAGCAGGCGCTATTCTTACTCCCATTTCCCTGATGAGTAAGCCAAGACTTAAGAAGATTAAGTGAATTTTTCAGGAAGAGAGGCAGCTAGCAAAGGGGACAGTCTGACCCCGGCCATCTAACTCCTGAGCACATGGTCTCAAGCCCTCTTTTACTTAACAAGCTCTCCTGCTGGACTGAAAGCTCCATGCCTGTCACAGTGTATGTAAATAATGATAAATGTTAGTTGCATTGAATTAAACTACAGAGTGTTGTACGTCTGTGCCCGGGTGATTAATGGGCGTCACTGGTTCTCAATGAGGCCATTTTGCCCCTAGGGGACATTTGGTGATGTCTGGAGACGTTTTTGGCTGTTGCAAGTTGGGGAGGAGGTGCTATGGCATCTGGTGATTAGAGGCCAGGGATCCGCTAAACATCCTACAATGTACAGGACAGCCCCCACAATAAAAAAAAATCTTAATGGAAGTGTCAGAAGTGCTGGGGTCGAAAAATCTGGTGTATATTAATTTGGTAACTTTTTGTGAGATATAGAGGCAAGATTATCCCCCATAATCAAACCAAAGCTAAAAGGTTTATGCTTATTACATGTTTTCTAAGGAGGTTGTTTTGAACATTTTCATTGTTGAATCCCTTTTATCAGCAATTGCCAGTTGTTAAAAGTCAAGACTCATCTTTGTCATTCTTTCAAGACGCATTAGCACAAGTCAGGCGGCTACCTGGTGTCGTGGAAATACTGCACTAACCAGAGACGATCGGTTTTGTTTAGGACTGTGCCCTGTGAACTTTGCCGACATTTTTCATTGTATAGCTTTACAACTTTAAAGAAAAGTGTATAGGCATACCTTTAGGATGTCTACTTCCTGAATAGCATATTTATAAACACGGGCCAACTGGATGAAACTAACTACTTGTGTCGAGTCACCAAACACAGTAAAATTATCACTTAATTCTGCATATTCTTTATGTTCACTTGGAATTATAAAGGCAGATGCTACCCTTATATGCTTAACAGTGTTTGACTAGAATAAAATACATTCAAAAGCAGGATTTTTTATTTTTGATACTTTTCAATGAGAAACTTAAATACTGTATTTGGTATTACATTCATAATTTATCCATGAGATCTCAAATAATATTTTACCATTGTAAACATTCCTGTAAAGAACACCTTCTAGACAAATATCTCCTTGTAACAATAAACTGTGATATCCATTTTTTATGAAAAAAATCTAAACCACATATCCCCTAGGACTGCATTGCTTTATTTGTGAATCTCTAATCAGTTTATTTTAACGAGTATTTTATGCAGAATTTATGGGAGAAAACTATAATCATACATGTTGGTGTTTCAGGCATGGTGCTGTGGTCAACTCTGTGGTCCCATTGGTCTTGAAGACGCTTGTATTTCTTTCTTTCTTTTTTTTTTTTTTTTTTTTTTGAGACAGAGTTTTGCTCTTGTTACCCAGGCTGGAGTGCAATGGCGTGATCTTGGCTCACGGCAACCTCTGCCTCCTGGGTTCAAGCAATTCTCCTGCCTCAGCCTCCCGAATAGCTGGGACTACAGGCACGTGCCACCATGCCCAGCTAATTTTTGTATTTTTAGTAGAGATGGGATTTCACCTTGTTGACCAGGATGGTCTCGATCTCTTGACCTCATGATCCACCCGCCTCGGCCTCCAAAAGTGCTGGGATTATAGGCGTGAGCCACTGCGCCTGGCCATAGAAGACGCTTGTATTTTTTGAGTCATGGGTCTGCTGTAGTCTTTGCAGGCACAGAACACACAGGGATGGCACAGGAAAGTCACTGAATGCATGCCGGCTAACCAATTTCTGCTATGATGTGGATTTCTTCTGGCTTCATTATGTCAAGTTCATAAATTAGACATCAAAAGTTATCAAGTAGGTAATATTTTTTAAAATATAAAATGATATGATATTAAAACAATTACTTTAAATTTTGTCAAAACTTGTTCATGTGTGATTGGATTTAAAAATGGAGGTCTAGACTGAACACCACTAGGATAGAGGAGAGATGGTATACTGAGCGTGAGACGAGTATTTTATGCAGAATTTATGGGAGAAAACTTTGCAAATGAATTCCACGAGTCTTGGACTTCTAAACCACATGGAAAGTCTAAAAGGGAGTAGAGGGAAGATTTCTGAATGCTTGTGAAGAGATGCATGTGGGAAACATTGTGGCTGTGTTGTGAATCTTCACTCCCTCACAAGGGAGGAGGTGGCAGGGGGAGCCACATCCTTCATCTGTAGCCTAGTGAGGGGATTTCCATCAGCTGTCGCACGGTCCTTGAAGTGTGTTCTTACAGCTGGGAGATGCAGAGTACTACCGGCTGAGAAGGATGAAGTGGGCTCTAGTAAGAGCATAGAGATGTCTGGGATTGCCCTGCACTCCCAGAAGTTTTTGGAGCAAGGGATGTATCTGTGTCTTCTGGCCATGTGAGAGAGCTGGTGTGGGACTGTCCCGGGTCCTGCCCAACAGTGCCATCTAGAAGGATGGAGAGACCCCAGTAGCAAGGAGCTGAAAGGCATGCTCCATTTCTAGGAGCTAGGGAAGTATCTGAAGATACTGCCCCGAATCAAGCTGCAAACATGTGGGTCAGCAGTGTAGGAGAGCAGACCTAGAGATAGGAACCTGAAGAACACTGCGAGGTCCCTGCAAAAGCATAAAACCACTCAGGCAGGCTAAGAATTGCCCACCCCTTCCCCAGACTCTCCCAGGTCTGAAATAGCATAACATATTAGTAAGTTGATCAAGAATCATAAAATGGATATTCTAGTTGCAAATCTTTCTCATAATACACATGATGCTTTTTAAGTAAACCCATGTCTCAAACCCCAACACACGCACAAATACCTAGCACTCTTATCTGTAAACACTCAACACTCAGGAAAGCCAGTCTATATCCCCAGGCTGACCACAGATCTGTGGCCTAGATGGGCCAGTCCGATCAGATTCCTTCTTAAGAACTTAAACTGGAAGGAAGCAAAGAAAGTGTTGCTACTTAGAGAAAAAAGAGACACAGGAGTTTCTGTGGCTGTTGATGGTGGAGTGCTCACATGATCATCCACCTGCTTCCACTGTGGGAGTCCCAGAATCGGCCTTGGATCCCACCCTGTACCTCCTTCTCCAGCCGGAGGGCAGCTTCTCATCACAACCCTATTGAAGGGCTCCATGAGGGGTCTCTCATCGCCCCTTAAATAAACAGCGCCTTATCTATTCCACCTAGAGGGAATGTTTGTTCCTAGCAAACAAATGAGCCTCAACTAAAATGTGCTAAAAGAAAGAAAACCTCTGTACCTGTTTGGAGAAGAAATGAAAAGCAAATTAGCTTCTGAGGTATTTGGAATTAGTTTGGGGTTTTGTTTGCATGTTTGTTTTTCACTAGAAACTGAAATGAAAGGCAAAGTTGGTTTTGAAAGAGGACTCATTTCTAATTCAAAGTGTTTAGAAACCTCCTTCTGGTTTTCAACTCTCCCTAAGTCTTAGGCATTCCTGGGGCCTCATTTGGGCTCTCATAGTGCAGAGAAACTCCCCTAAGTTCACTGTCCTGGACATTATGTCTGAGAACTGTTGGCCAGAGATTCGTAGAGGCTTATTACACTAATCTAGTGGGACACCTGGGTGCTTTCGCGAAAGGGACAAGATTGGTTCTCAGTGCTATCATGATGTGGTCATTTACACTGCTCATAGCAATTTCCCCCTTTTATACTTGAAATGGAGCTGCGGTTGGGCAAGTGTCATACGTAACCAGATGTCAGATCTATGACCAGCATTCTTCAGTGCTTGTGGCTCAGATTTATGCCTGTCCTTCGGGGCTTCCCTGGTTATTACAGGAGCCCTCCTTATCTGCAGGGGTTAGGTTCCAAGACCCCCAGATACCTGAAAATGAGCATAGTACCGAGCCCTGTATATTCATTTTTTTTTCTTGTACACACATATATCAGTGGTAAAGTTTATAAATTGGGCACAGTAAGAGATTAGCGACAATAACTAAGAATAATTACAACAATGTACTGTAATAAAACTATGTGAATATGGCCTCTTTCTATCTCTCAAAAAATCCTATTGTACTTTACTCACCTTTCTTCTGAGGATATGCAATGATATATGCTTCATGATAAGAGGAAGTAAGTGAATGACGTGGACATTGTGATGTCGCAGTAGGACACTATTGAGTTTCTGATGAAACCTCAGAAGGAGGATCATCTCCTTTAAGTGACCCTGGATCCTGGAGCCTGGGTCACAGTGATGTTGATGGTTGGGTGTTGGAAGCAGACAGTGTTGAAGATTAATGGGCAGGTAGCCTCTACAACTCGGATAAGCTGGACCAAGGACTGACTCACACTGCAGGCAGGATGGGGCAGGACTGTATTAGAGTTCTCTAGAGAGACAGAACTAATAGGATAAATGTATATGTGAAAGGGACTTTATTAAAGAGAATGGACTCACATGGTCACAAGCTGAATTCCCACGATAGGCCGTCTGCAAGCAGAGGGGCAAGGAAGCCAGTGGTGGATTGGTCTGAGTCCAAAACCTCAAAAGTAGGGAAGCCAGTAGTGCAGCCTTCAGTCTCTGGCCAAAGGCCTGATGGCTCCTGGCAAACCACTGATGTAAGTTCAGGAGTTTAAAAGCTGAAAAACTGGGAGTCTGATGTTCCAGGGCAGGACGAAGTCTGGAAGAGTAAGCAGGTCTAGTGTTGACACCCTCTTCCGCCTGCTTTATTCTGGCTGTGCTGGCAGCTGATTAGATGGTGCCCACTCAGATGGGGAGGTGGGTCTGTCTCTCCCAGTCCACTGACTCAAATGGCAATCCCCTTTGGCGTCACTCTCACACACATACCCAGGAGCGATACTTTGCATCCTTTACTCCAATCAAGTTGACACTCAGTGTTAATCGTCCCAGGGACTGGGTTTCACGATGCTGCTCAGAATGGTGCAAAATGGAAAACTTATAAATTGTTTCGGAAATTTTCCATTTAATATTTTCAGGCAAGAGTTGACTATGGTAACTGAAACTGCAGAAAATGAAACCACAGATAATGGGACTACCGTATGTAATATCCAAGGTCGTAACCACGCCTTCCTTGATCTATAGGACAAGTGAGAGGCAGCTTGGTGAGATGGTATGTGAGGCTTAGGTAAGACCCATCCCTTAATGTCTGTCTTACACGTCTGAAGTCAAGGCCAGAAATCCATTCAGTGTATCATTTCTCTAGGCATATAATGGATGAATTAATAACTGTGTTAATTCGGCTAACATCATGTATCTTTTCCTGTACAAGGTACTGGGAGAGACAGAGGAGAGAAAGAAAAATGGCCTAGGTGCTGTGATGTGTGCCTGTAGTCCCTGCTACTTGGGGAGCTAAGGCAGGAAGATTGCTTGAGCCCAGGAGTTTGTGTCTAGCCTGGGCAACTTAGTAAGACCGATCTTGGAAAAAAAAGAAAAGAATTTTAAAAAGCACAGCTTCTATGTAAGAAAACAAAAACTACATAGAAGTAAATTCTAGTTTTCTCTACCACTGTAGGATGGCTGTAGTTAACAAGATATAGTCTCAAAGAGCTAGGAGGAGGACACTGAATGTACCCAACACAAAGAAGTGGTGAATGTTTGAGATGACATGCTAATTACCCAGATCTGATCACCACAGATTACATGTATCAGGACGTCACGGTGTACTCTGTAAATACATACAATTATTATGCATCAAATAAAATAGAAAAAATAAAATGATTGGCATGCAGTTTCTTCCCTCGTGATATTAACAATTCAGTATATACAGTCATAGGAGGATGAAAACATTTAGGGCTTAGAGGAACAGCTTGAGATAGTAGGTATTGCTAGAATGCAGAGGGCTTTATGGGGAGAATCTTGGGATATAGGTTTTGAAGGGCATATTGCAGCCATATAGCAAAAAGTCTCACACGCCCTGTCAGCCAGAGCCTGATTAGGGAGCGAGGACCCACACTAGGTGTTTCAAAGAGGGACTTTTATTTGAGGGGGTTGATCTCATAGGCAGAACTCAGGCTTCCAAGGAAGGGTTATGACCCAGCTGCTTCCAAGATTCCGAGGAACTCAACTAGGCTGTTTCTGGGAGTATAGAAAGAAACTGGAACTGGAACCTTCCGACACTGCTGGACCAAAGTGCCCCTGCAGGGTTGATGCTGACAGGAAGCAAAGAGGAGGAAGGAAGCTCCTTCTCCACCCACTTGATTTGGAGTTTCCTTCTAGCATCTTCTAGTTACTTGGCAGAGCCTAATGGAGGCAGCCGGCAAGGGAGCCTGGGAAGTGTGGTGTACAGAGTCACAGCCCAGTGTCACAGAAGGGCTTACGAGGGTACATTTGGAGCTGAGAGCCAATAGCGGAGTAACCAGGCCCCTGGTGATAGGAAAGCTTGAGAAACCTATTTTCTAGGAAATGGGATTCATCAGCTGTTTTTAAGCAGGGGTGAGACATGAGCTTAGCATAGCTGCGGAGGTCACTTTGGTTGAGGGATGAGACCCTAAGGCAGGGAGGCTAGTGAGGAAGTTGTGGCAAGTTGCGTTTTCCAGCACCCACTCTCTCCCATTCTATATACTCTTCTTCCATTGTGACTTTGTCACTTCTCCAGTTGAAAGGTGACATCTGTTCTCCTTGTTCTTCAATTGGGCAGATTTATGACTAGAGTGGAAGAGATGCCGTAGGACTTATGTGATTAGGTGGCGAAAGGCTCTATACCTTTTTCCAGGTGTCCTTTAAGATGCTCACTTTCAGAGCTGGCCACTGTGCTCAGAGGAAGCCCAAATAGCCATAACAAAGACCAGGTCTGGCATTCCATCTGAGAGCCACATCAACCTTCAATAAAAATTAAAAAAAAAATAATATAGCACATAATGAGTTTAGTTCTGGAGGTTGGTATTATGAGGTGTATGTGGTGGGAACTCTGTTGAGTGTTTGGGGACATGGGTCTGGAGCTCAGTGGAGAGGCAAGGTGTGAATATGGGGGTCATCATGAACAGAAGGCAAATGAGCTCTCCTTTGAAAGAAGAGTAGAATGAGAAGAAAGGGGATAAGGACAGACTCTGGAGGAATCTGACATTGAAAAAGGCAAGGGAGAAGCAGAGAATTCAGAGGAGAACCAGAAAGTTATCTTGCTGAAATCACTGATGAAGAGAATTTCAGAAAGGATGGAGTTGTAGTGCCAAACTCTGCAAACAAGTGGCCAGGAGAACTGGAAAGAGCTCATGTGTTAGCTTCCCAGGGCTGCTGTAAGAAACACCACAAAACAGGTGGCTGAGAGCAACAATAATTCATTCTCTCATTGGTATGGAGACTAGAGGTCTGCAGTCAAAGTGTTGGCGGGGCCATGCTCCCTCTGGAGGCTCTAGGAAGGATTTGTCCTTGCCCCTCTAGCTTCTGGGGATCACATCAGACCTTGGTGTTCCTTGGCTTGTTGATGGGTTACTCCAGTCTCTGCCTCCATTGTCCACGGTGGTCTCCCTGTGTATTTCTCAGTGTCTCCTTTTCTTATAAGGACACCAGTCAGATTAGATTAGGGCCCACCCTAATGACCTCATATTAAGTTGATGACACCTGCAAAGACCCTAATTCCAGATAAGGTCAAGTTCACAGGTTTGGGGTGAATGTTAATGTTTGGGAGACACTCTTTAATCCCGTACAGGCCATCTTTGGAGACGGTTACGGAGAGCGTGGTCTCCATGAGTGGTGTGGGCGAGTGTAGACGGCATTGTTGAGAGGGATAGGAGATGGAGCACATGGACAGCTCTTTGAAGCCCCTGGCCAGGGGAGAGGAGAGCAGAGGTGGCATGCTACGGAGACAGGTAGAGGTTTTTGTTTTTTTCCTTCTGGATGGGAGCAAGTGGGGCAAATTACAGGCTGGGGCAAGGATCCAGTTGATAGAGAAAGAATCACGGTTGAGTTAGGAGAATGACAATGGATGGAGCCTGGTCTGGCAGAGAATGGATATTGTGGGATCCCATTCAAGATTGGAGGAGTTAATCCAGAAGGAGGAGGACCCACAGCCCTGGATGGAGATGTCAGCCTGAGTGCCGTGTAGCCATAGACCCAGGAGCAGATGGAGCTGGACAGGCTGCAGTCACAAAGGAGTTGCCCTTTTTTTCCTTCTCTGTGGCCTAAGTCAGTTCCATTGTTCTCTTATTTTTGAAGGTAGCTATGAAAACATATTCTTGCCATCTGGCTCTTCAAAGGCATTGCAGCTTGCTGGCTTGCTCCAGAGGTCACGCTGAAGCAGTCAGTGCCGCTTCCAGGGCTGGGGTCAGCTCTGCTAACAATAGGCACCCCCGGTTCCTATGGGAGGCACTTCCCCTGCACACAGGAAGAATTGGGGAAAAAGATAGAGAGGACAAAGCTGAGGCCCCACAGCACCATAAAAAACGTTGACTAATGTCAGGCCCAAAGCTTTATTTATTTTGTGGTGGGGTCGTGAATTCAGAGTCCTTTTGAGAGGAAATGGATGAATTTCACATGAGTAACCGTTGGCGTGGATCATTTCTATGCTCTGAGCTCCATGGGCTGAAGTTTCCCATGAAGCACAATTTCTTGATTTTTCTCTCAGGATAGTGGCGTTGGGAGGTTCTGAGGGAGTCAGTTTTCTCACCCCTTTCTGAATTCTGAACTTGTGGAGAAAGATACAGAGAATTCAGAGAGGGGTCAAATTTGCTATTGGCTGGAAAAACTGGACCTAGCGGCTTGTTCGTGAAGCCCGAGTGAGCGTCCTACTCCCTTTCTCCTTAGTTGAACTTTCCAGCTGAGGCTGTGGGCCCAGCAGATGGGCAGGGTCTGCTGTCCAGGGTGATGTGGCCTGAGGGGACAGGCAGCTTGAGAGAAAGCCTAGGAGAGCCGCTTTCCCAGCTCCAGAGGAATGAGGACTGTGCCTGTGGGATGTGTGTTGTCCCATCTCACGCACATCTTCTTTACTGTGTTTGGGGAAAAGCCAGCAAGAGATAAGAGAAGGTGGCTGCTCCTTCCTCCACTCTCCTGGGAAGGTGGCAGTGTTGGTGGATGTTCCAATCTCGTGGGCTGGCAGAGAGGTAGGAGAGGGTGCTCTCCTTGTGAGCAGTTACTGAATACACATCATGAGATAGTTTCCATGGGGCAGCTTATTGTTCTAGGTAATATCAGTGGCCTGTGCAAGACTTCTTCTTGGGAGAAAGTACAGCAGAGAGGGAGAATCCCCGGGATGCAGAGCCAGACAGCTGCTTTCTTTTTCTGGGTTTGCTCTATCCTGGGCAATGGGGTCTTGGGCAGTTTCCTCAAACATCCATGGGGCCACACATCCACAATCTTTAAAACGAAGGTGAGAGAACTTTGTTTAGGAAACATATATGACTAAAGACTCACCAGGTTAGTCGGGACAGGCTGAAAAACAGACAGTGGTTCTTCAAACTGAGGAGATTGGGATGCTGAGGTCCTGTGGCTCCGTGCCCTCTGCAGTGGGTGCAGCCGTGGGAGTGGTCCGCTCTCCTGTATGTGCTTCTTACAAGTTGGGGAAATACTTGCCCCAGAGCCCCACTGCACAGGGCTCATAGTTCCTTGATTCTCCTGAACAGTACTGGACTCAAATATTTTTTCCTTACATGACCCAGATTTTAGTCTGGGCAATATCGTAATGATTTCTATAGCCAAAGATAAGGTGAGCTTATGACAAGAATAGGGATTTCTTAGGAGAAGCTGCGTTGGAGAGTCTCTGTTCTTGGAGAATTAATTAGCTGAAGCCCAGCTCTTCACTCTTCTGTGAATACATCATGTTCATTTGCTCCTGTCTTTGAGCTCACGTCGATTTCGTTGTCTTAAGTGACTTCCTTCCTGTCCTCTTGTCTCCTCCCAGCCTGGGGTTATAAGTGCACATCTTCTTCATCCACAAAGTTCCACCTGGTGATTCCAGTGCTCCATGATAACTCCTCAGCCTCTCCAGTCTCCTAAAGCACTTACGATCTGTATGATGTGATTTAGAAGTTAATTATATCCCATCTTATTTTGTTCTCTACTATGTTAGTCTTGTCTTCTTGTTGAATATAATATTTTTCGAGAGCAAGGTCTGTCTTCCCCAGTGTGTGCAATTCTTCCGTTTTCCACAGCTAGGATCTACTTCCCAACTTGAGGAGCATATAATCTGGTAGAGGACCAATCTATGGATTAATCACTTGACTGAGTATGATAAAGCTGTTGGGCAATTGTGAACCAACCACCATGGGAATTTGGGAGGAAGACTGACTTTAGGCTGGCTGTTTAGGTCCATACCTCCTCAGAGAGGAAAACAGCATTGCAGTGGTAGCTTAGGGATTAGATAGCACTAGTGCTGATTTAAAGGGTGAGGTGGATGTTGGGTGAGGAAAAGAGGTTATTCCGCGGAGAAAAAAATGGCATGTGTAAAGATCTGGGGACATTTATTTGGGGAGCGGTATATTTTGATTGATGAATAGTTTACATTTGGTAGGCAGTCAGGCTGATATGATCACCGCTGCACTTCGAGAAGATTCCTGTGACATGAGGCTTAGACATCCTGGGGGTAGAGATACTAGTTACAAAGCAACTGCAACAGCCCAGGTAAGAGATAGAGTGGCTTAAAGTAGGTGGTAGAAGTGAAAATAGAAAGGGACAAATGGTAGCCATTTACAAAAATAGAATTGAGAAAATTAGAAATTCAATGTGCGGTGGAAGTTGAGAAGAGTTTCAAGAAGAGGCTGGGGAGTAAGTGAACGATGTCTGTTGCTGCAGAAAGGGTAAAAAACTTGAACCTGGTTATTAGGTGGTTAGTAGCAGGTCATACCTTGGTGGAACCGTACGCAGATACGAGCACAAAGAAGGCGATAAAAATTTGCACTAGGGCTGGGCGTGGTGGCTGATGCCTGTAATCCCAGCACTTTGGGAGGCTGAGGCAGGTGGATCATGAGGTCAGGAGTTTAAGACCAGCCTGGCCAACATACTTAAACTCCATCACTACTAAAAAACAAAAAAGTTAGCCAGGCATGGGGGCAGGCGCCTGTAATTCCAGCTACTTGGGAAGCTGAGACAGGAGAATTGATTGAACCAGGAGGTGGAGGTTGCTGTGAGCCGAGATTACCCCATTGCAGTCCAGTCTGGGTGACAAGAATGAAACTCTGTCTTAAAAAAAAAATTTCTACTTGACTTTTGTATTGCTCATCTCATTTGCTGTGAAATTTCACGTCATAATTGTTAACATTTGATGCACAAGAACTGACTTCCATAATTAATGGCTTAAAGTATCATCTTAGGTCTCACAATTTTGCGGATTAGGAATTTGGGCAGGTGCTGGCCCACGATTCTTCTGCTTCATACAGAGTTTGGCAGAGATCGCTTTGTGGTCATTGGCAAGTGGGCTGTTCTGGAGGGTTCAAGATGGCTTTACACATGCCCCTGCGGATGTGGAAGGGTCTCCCGGGGAGCTGGGATCTCGTGGGCCCCTCTCCTTCTCAGTAAACACCAATGCCCTGGAGCCACACAGACCCTTCTTTAACTTTAGCTCTGTGGGAGGCTGTCTGGAGCCAGGAAAGCCATCTTTGTAAGAGAAGCTCTTTGAGGCATGCCTTGAACATCCCTCACAGGACTTTCTTCTGTCTGAAATGACCCGTGAGACACCATGTAGATGACCTGAAGACTTAACGAAGAATCTTGCAACAACATCTTGGGTTTGATCTTTGCTCTGGAGCCAGTTTTTCCTTTGAGAATCTTTTGCTGGAAGAGACGAAGGATAAGAAAGTTTTATTTTCAAACCTAGTAAATCCTGGCTCCTTTATATTTCTTCTACATTCTGTTTATAAAAAATAACAGTTCCTTTTTTGGTTCATCTTTGTCTTGAATTTTATCATTGACAACCAGGAGATGAGTTCTGTGTGCCAGCTGGGAAGCTCCTCTGCCTAATCCATGGATTCATAGCTGTAGCTTCTATTTTCCATGTTGTGTCAAGGGTTGGGTTCATTAAACACGTTGCCATCTCATAAAATGGGCCGTCTTTACTCCATTCTCTGAAGTAGCTCCTCACTGTCCCTCCTTCCCAACAGAAGTCTTGAGGCCTTCCAGACCTCGCTCCACCTCCACCACCAGGTCTCCAGTCCTGAGCCATACATTGTCATTTTTGTCTCTGAAGCACCTCATTTCCAGGTAACAAGTGTTTTCTTTTCTGGTGACCTATTGCTGCATAACTACCTGAAAATTTAGTGACTGAAAGCACATGCAATTTTTAAAAATTTTCCTTCAGGTTCTGGGGTACATGTGCAGGTCATGCAGGGTTGTTGCATAGGTGCATACATAACCAGGTGGTTTGCTACCTCTATTTCCTCTTCATCTATATGCCGAATTTCTCCCTATGTTATCCCTCCCCACCCTCCCCACCCCCTGCTGTCCCTCCCCAGCCCCCGCCAACTGCCCCAATATGTGATGCTCCTCTCCCTGAGTCCACGTGTTCTCATTGTTCAACACCCGCCTGTGAGTGAGAACATGCAGTGTTTGGTTTTCTGTTCTTGTGTCAGTTTGCTGAGAATGATGGTTTCCAGATTCATCCAAGTCCCTACAAAGGACACGAACTCATCATTTTTTATGGCTACACAGTATTCCATGGTGTATATGTGCCACATTTTCTTTGTCTAGTCTATCTATCATTGATTGGCATTTGGGTTGGTTCCAGGTCTTTGCTATTGTAAACAGTGCCACAATGAACATATGTGTGCGTGTGTCTTTATAACAGAAGGCTTTATGGTCCTTTGAGTATATACCCAGTAATGGGATTGCTGGGTCAAATGGAATTTTTATCTCTAGATCCCTGAGGAATTGCCACACTGTCTTCTACAATGGTTGAACTAATTTACACTCCCACTAACAGTGTAAAAGTGTTCCTATTTCTCCACATCCTCTCCACCATCTGTTGTCTCCAGATTTTTTAATGATCATCATTCTAACTGGCGTGAGATGATACCTTGATGTGGTTTTGATTTGCATTTCTCTGATGATCAGTGATGATGAGCATGTTTTCATACGTTTGTTGGCCTCATGTTTGTCTTCTTTTGAGAAGTGTCTGTTCGTATCCTCTCGCCCACTTTTGAATGGGGTTGTTTGTTTTTTTCTTGTAAATCTGTTTTAGTTCTTTGTAGATTTTGGATATAAATCCTTTGTCAGATGGGTAGATTGCAAAAATTTTTTCCCATTCAGTTGGTTGCCGCTTCACTCTAATGATTGTTTCTTTTGCTGTGCAGAAGCTCTGGAGTTTAATTAAATCCCATTTGTCTATCTTGGCTTTTGTTGCCATTGCTTTTGGTGTTTTAGTCTTGAAGTCCTTGTCTATGCCTATGTCCTAGATGGTTTTGCCTAGGTTTTCTTCTAGAGTTTTTATGGTGTTAGGCTTTATGTTTAAATCTTTAATCCATCTTGAGTTAATTTTAATGTAAGGTGACAGGAAGGGGTCCAGTTTCTGCTTTCTGCACATGGCTAGCCAGTTTTCCCAACATCATTTATTAAACATGGTGTCCTTTCCCCATTGCTTGTTTTTGTCAGGTTTGTCAAAGATCAGATGGTTGTAGATGTGTGGTATCGCTCCTGGGGCCTCTGTTCTGATCTGTTGCTCTATGTCTCTGTTTTGGTACCAGTACCATGCTGTTTTAATTACGGTAGCCTTGTAGTTTGAAGTCTGACAGTGTGATGCCAGTGCCTCTCCCTTTCTACTTTTTGCCCCTGTGAGGATCCAATGAGAAGGCACCCATCTGCAAATCAGGAAGTGAGTCCTTACCAGACATTGAATCTGCTGGTGCTTGGATCTTGGACTTCCCAGTGCCCAGAACTGTGAGAAATAAATGTTTGTTGGTTAAGCCACCCTATCTATGGTCTTCTGTTCTAACAGCATGAATGGACTCAGATACCTAGTATTTTTCTGCTAGTAGCTAGACTGGCCTCTAGGCTTAAGAAGGCTTCTCTCAATGGCCTGGCACTCTGTTAGGGACAGAAAGCCTGGGCTCAGCTGATACCTCATCGTCCCCATGTTATCTCAGTGCCTCTCCATAGCCTCAAAGGTGGGACTATCGGATCTCTTACCTGGCAGCACAAGGCTTCAGGAGACCAAGGAGGAAGGTGCCAGTCTTTTTGAAGCCTATGGACTGGCCTATGGTCACTTTCACCATGCCTGGTTAGTCAAAGCTACATATTCAGAGAGGAAGCCCATTAAATGCCAAGACTCTAACTAGACTACAAAGTCCCCTCTAAGTGCTGTCATTTCTCTTGGATAATCAATCTGTGTGCTTTATTCAGTGAGTTAAGAGCAGTTTACAAAATGCCTGCTATGTATTAAACACTGACAAAATATATACTTGCTGATAATTTTTTATGATTGGTCAACTTGAATGATGAGTTATTATAGAAGACTAAAGAGATTAAATAGTCTCCTCCTTAATCCCTCAAAAGCTTAAGCTCACTAAATCACTACCTAGAAAATTGCCTACACCCAGAAATCTGTATCTTGGCAAATTTTGCTTGCTTCTCTCTCTCTCTCTTTCACTCTGTCTCTTTCGACAGACTGGAGTGCAGTGGTGCGATCTGGACTTGCTGCAACCTCTGCCCCCTGGAGTGATTCTCACGCCTCAGCTTCCCGAATATCTGGGAACCATGCCTGAATAATTTCTGTATTTTTAGTAGAAACAGGGTTTCACCATGTTAGGCAGGCTGGTATCAAACTCCTGGCCTCAAGTAATCCACCCACCTCAGCCTTCCAAAGTGTGGGGATTACAGGTGTAGGCCACCATGCCTGACCAGCAATTTTTTATTTCTTTTGTGTCTTTATAATATTTAAAGTATCAGTCAAAAATACTTGGTTCCTATAGTGATGAGTAATTGCGATGTAATTACTGGGCCACAGACTAGCCCAGAATCCCTGTGGGAAGGGAAATCATCTCCTCTTATTGGGAAGAGCATCAAAGAGCACGTGGCCATTTTTAATCTTCCATAGTAACTCATCATTCAAGTTGATGAACTTGAACTCACCAATCATAAAAATTATCAGCAAATTCATTTTTTCAATGTTTAGCACATAGCAGACATTTTGTTAATAGCTCTGAACTCACCAAGTAAAGCACACGAATGGATTCTCCAAGAGAAATGACAGAGCCTAGAGGGGGCTTTGTAGTCTGGTTAGAGTCATGGCATTTTGTGGACTTCCTTTGTGAATTTGTGTAAATCTCCCAACCTCACTCAGCCTCAGTTTTATTTGTAAAACATAACAAATATTATGTATTGTGTAAAATGATTCTGTTATGCACAACATAAAAATCTTTAACAAAATGGAGACTTTGTAGAGTGTAAATGTTTAATATTCAATATGTCTGTGGTGATGAAGCGAAGAGCTTTGGGGTGAGACCACCCAGAATCTGATCTTAGCTCCACTGCTGACTTGCACATGACACCTTGGTCAACTCACTCTTTAATCCCTTTGAGCCCCACTTCCCTTGACTGGAATGCTGGTGTCACAGTTCCTCTTACATGTAGTGCGTGCCGCACGGTAGACTCAGCGCATGGTTGTTATTTTTGTTGTAGATGTTGCTATTTTGCGCTCTGAGTCTAGAAATGAAGGCCGGAGCTTGCGTGCACCACACCTTTGGATTTGTGTGGATGAGTCAGTGGTGTCCTAAGTGAGGGTTGTCCATTAGAGGCATTCCGCTGTGGCAGGAGCAGCTTCAGAAACAGGGCAGGCTAGGGACAATATTTAGAAAATGTTATCCCAAATCAAGTCTGTTTGCTGCCATGTGTCAGCAAATCTCACAGTGAAAAATGCCTACATCTAAAAATTATTTCTCATGGTCATCTGATTCTCTGAGACAGCTTGTTACTATCTGGTAAGTACTGCATTTTGCAGGTATGTCAGAAGTCCATGTTAGCTAATGAACATCAGTTAATCCTCAGTGGATATGCCTTTAGTAATCAATTGGCATTTGATTAACATGAAAAACTTGCCTGTTAAACCTAAATTAAACGTGTGGTAAGTCTCTTTGAGACAAGTGAGGGATGTTGTCAGGACATACAATGAAGCGTAGGCATCCACGCTCTGTTGTTAACTTGATATGAAGACACCAAGTGTGGACTTCGGTGAAGGCTGTTAGTATTTTAGTGCGCTCTATGTGATCCTTAATGTCAGAGTCTCATCTCTTGCTTGTCCTTCTCTTCTGAAATCTCAGAACACTGAGCTAAGCAGCCAGTTCTCAAAGTGGGCCCTGAGCAGCATTGACAGCACCTGCTAGAACTGCAGGTTCTCGGGCCCCTCCCAGACCCACTGAGTCAGACACTCTAGGGGGTGCGCCCCACCAGTCTGGTTGTTCATAAGCCTCCAGGAGAGTCTGATCCCTGCAGCTTAAGACCAAGGAACTAGGGTCTGGTATCAGGAGAGAGGATCCGATGAATACAGACCATCTCTCCGAAGCTTAAATTCATTAAGCACCAACTAGTAAAATGTCTACACCCAGAAAGCTGGATCTATTTTTTTCTTTTGTGTCTTTATTATGCTTAAAGTATCAGTCAAAAATACCTGGTTTCCATAGTGACGAGCAATTAGGATATAAATGCATGGGTGTGGATATAAATTCCAGAATCCTTGCAGGAGGTTAATATTTGCTTTACATTTAATAGGAAAAGAATGCTGTTGTTTTCTGCCTGGGTTGCATTTTTTTCCTTCTCCTTTTACAAATTGGTTTAGCCACATCCTTTATTTTATTTGCTCCTCTCTCCCATAACTCTAGAATTCGGGTACATTAGAAGCTATCCATAAAGCCCAGTGAGGACATGTGATAAATTTAAGCTGGAGCATTTAAAATGAGCTGGAAGAGTAGAGGGAAGTAAACGCAGCCATTTGCGATGTGGGTGGCAGTTTTTAGAAAGTGTCTGTGGAGGGCCAGCTTGGCATCAGGAAGGGAGGCATTCCCTAGTGGTGTCCGCAGAACAGACACTCCTGTGACAGGTGCCAACTTCAGGCAAGGTGGGGCTCATCAGCAAGCCTAGGCCAGAACACTTGCTGGTGCAGAACGGTGAGAGAAATGTTTCCCCCAAGGACATGATGTGGATGCTGGACAGAAACCACTGGGGGAAGCTTCCTGAGAGGAATTCCAGAATGTTTTCTCTGGCAAATAGGACAGAGGAGGCAGAAAAGCAAACTGGATCTCACTTCAAGTCTTTACAGACACAGATGGAGAGCAGGAAGAAGTCACAGGTCACACGGGTGGGAGACATGGTGTAGCTGAGTGGAACCTGGTCATGTTTAGGTGTGACAAAATGCCATCATGCCACCTATGCGCTGGACACGCAATGCCTGGACTCCAGTGGCTGTGCAGGAGGGGAGACAATGCCTGAAGGAACTCACACAGCACTGCAAGGTCCTCCTTCCATCTTGAAAGTAAGCCATCCTTTCTGAAGAGCCCCTCAAGCCAGAGACTGAACCCCCATATAAAAATAAAACACATGTCAGCTCTGCGAAGCCAAAATGACTCATCAGCTTGTCTCCTGTCCTAAGTGTTGGCTGTGTCGGTCCTCATTCTCTCTGAAAACTTTTGGACTAGGAGTTGTGAAACCAGATTTCTTGTTATTGACTTAGACTTGCTGTTTTTCTCCCCCTTATCCGCAAAATGAGAATACTGGTCTTTTATTATAATAAGAATTGAAAAATGATTACAAAATACAAGGCAAAAAGATCCATGTTATTTAAATATGATGCTTACTGAGTATTATTTTGAGATTCATTTTATGTGCCATACTAGTTTACAAATATTCTGTAATATTTTATCTTCGTAATCAAATCTTGAAAGGAGAAGGCCCCCTATAGCTAATCTTTCTCAGAATCAGCTTAATTCGTTAGTAGGTAACTATACCTAGGCCTCTTTCTAGAACCCTAATGAAGTTGGACATGAACAATTTTTAGACATCATGAGTTTTCTTACTGAGAAGCTCTAAAGGGAAGAGTGAGGGCAGATGTCCCCCCAGGGACCTGGGCAGTAATTACCCCCAGGCATATGACTGGAGGTTCCCAAAACTGCCTTCTACCCAGCAGCAGCAGAGGGGAGACCAGGTTGGCAGTTGGACTGACTGACAGTGATTTCCCTTCTGTTGAGTGATGAGCCCCCCATGAAGAAGGTGCGCAAAGTGGCTTCCTCTCTCCCTGTCCTCGGAATGGTGCCTGCCCGTGACGGTGTCCTCAGGCCCCACTGTTGCTCCAGCAAGACGTCTCGGGATGTCTGTGCACTCAGCCTGGTGACCACTAGAGGAAAACGTTCTCCAGGGCTACCAAGAGGTACCCTGAATTGGGGACACTGAGGAGAGAGGCCGGAATGGCTGATGGTGGGGGGAGACACCCCTGTCTGACTGCACCCTCTCCTGAGACCCTTGGGGCATCCTGGGGAGACCAGCAGGTTTGGAAGTCCTACCCTTTGAAATTTTTATTAAACAGGAACTTCTGAAGGAAGTTTTTCATTATTAGTAACACCCTGACTTGCTCCCCCCGTTGTGACAGGCTCCCCTTTGTGTGGGGCCCCTCCTGAGTCCACATCCTTCTTAAGGAACGGTTTCACCTCCCTTCCTGTAGGGAGGTGATAGGAAGCCAGGGCTGCAGCCCCAGGGAGAGAGAGGAGGCAGCCACTTCTCTCTTCAGTGCTGTTCATTCCAGTTTGGCTCTGACTGTGGCCAGGGAGTGAAGGGGTATAGGATGGAAGGCAGCAGCAAGTACTTAGGCAGCTCAGTCAATGGAGCCCCAGATCTCCTCATCCCCTGCCAGCCCTGTGCTCTTCTTGGCTGGATCTGGGCAGCCTGGGGCAGGACCCAGAGTCCAGGGTCACCAGTTCTCCTTGCCAGGTCCTAGGACCCAGTCCTGTTGAAATTACAGAGCTGATGGGAGTGCCCTGTGCTGGGTGTGAAGCCCAGGCTTTACAGGGCTGCCCATTTGCCACTACCCTGGGTATCCCCTGAGGCCGTGGGTGCATCATAGCTCTTCAGCACACCCACAAACAGACACCAGAGGTTAGGGAAGGGTGATGGCACTTTCAACAGGTTGTTGACACTTAGCAGCATTTTAGAGACCAGCCTGAGTCAGTGCTTCCTGAGCATCCGTACCTGCTCAGAAAGCTGCTTTTGAGCCCGATTAGCTATAAGGGGCCCTCTCATTTCAGTATTTGATTATGAATATAAAATGCCTTCTTAAAACTCTTATAGAACATTCATAAACTAGCATGGCACATGAAATGAAGTCAAAATAATACAGTAAACCTTGTGCTTAAATAGCCCAGATATCTTTTTCTTGAATTTTGTAGTGATTTTCCAATGCCATTTATGTAACGGCCCAGTGTTCATGCTCATGGATATGGGAAGAAAGTCAGCAAGAGTGGGTTTTGGAGACTGGTCTAAACCCGAGTTGGATCTGGGTCATGTGGAAACCAACAGGCAAGATCCTGGGCTGCACTCAGGCCTGTAGCTGCAGATGCTCAGCCCAGGAGCCTGTGTGTTTGACGAGCACCTGGTGTTATTCACAAGCGTCCCGCATTGGCGTGGAGGAGCACTGGAGGGTAGAAACCTCTGGAAAGAGAGGAGATTGCAGTGAAGCCTCAGGGTCCTGGTTGTAGCCAACGAGATGCTTCATGGTTTTTACTTCCTCATCTCTCCACTCCTGGTTACTTTTTGGACTTCCTTTTTGATTTCCTGCTTTCATAGAAGCCTAATTTTTAATATTAAAGTTTCAGTCAGCTCAAGAAAGGCAATCTGTTGTCTCCTTCACACGGTGTTGAAGGATTTCTGTAATCCATTCCAGCAGCGAGTTAGGGGAAAGTTTGATTTAACCCCTGCATCCATGCCTACAATTGCTACTCGCCAACATTTCATTACTTCTTGCAGAATGTAAGTGCCTGTGTCTAAAAATGAAACTGAAACCTTCTAGAGATCAGAGCCCTTCATGACACCAGCTCCCTGCTGTGCCTGTGGGCACCTGATGTTGGATGCTGCACGACCCTGCATCTGTGCGGAGGCCCAGAATCACGAATGGTCTGATGAACAAGAAATGCCACTGATCTGGTTTGCAAGGCGGTCAGCAAAGTGGTGGAGGAAGCAGGAGTCCCTTTCGGTTCTTAAAGTCTTCACTGACAGGGCACAGAAGGATAGGGTCCCTTTTGCCTTTTCCTTCTTGGCGATACCTAAGTCTGGCTCAGATGCCTTTGTGTGTTCTTTTAGAGACTAACAATCTCTACTGCTCACAAAATACCTGTACTTGGGTCGTGTTTGATATGGTGTGGATGCTTAGGGTAAAAAAAAGTCATAACCAGTTCTGGAAAGGAAGAGATGAAGAGAAAGGTTGTAACCTGCTGGGTGGGTCGAGAACACTCCACACCCGTCCCCCAGAATGAAATCAGCTTTCCAAATCATCTGTTTGGGCAGGAGTTTCCAGCCAGTTAGAACTCTCTGTCCTCACTTCCAGTCTTTTAGGGAACACTGTATTTTGAAAGCCAGATGAGGAAGGCAGATGTTTTTCTCATCTCCACCCACACCAAGACTATTGTTTGCCAAGTAAACTGGGTTGGGACTCAAATCCTGCCGAAGCGCTGCCGCTGGGGGCGCTGGAGGCTTCCAGCCTGGACAGCCCTGCCTGGGCCATGGGTGGTGCACCTGTTATCAATTAACTGTCCAGGCTGAACTTGGCAATGAAGGCCAGAATGGGCGTGGGAGGCTCGGCCTCCAGCTAAACTTTGACTTCAAGGTCAAGGAGGAGTTTGAAAGGGTGGGAAGAAAAATACTGCACATTGGTTGGGTGAACAATATTTATTAAATTTAGAGCCATTTATACTCACCCTTTCTAGATTTTGTAGTATTTTTGAAGCAAACACAACTCATTTTCTATCAGGGAAGCGATGCTTAGAACTGGAAAAACAAAGTAGAACTGGCATAAGATCCCATCGAGGGATGGATTTCCTGACTTCGCAGCCAGCCGTTCCTCCATGCGCATTATGCGTCTGGAAACAGGGATCCCACGTGGGAACGCTGGGGAAGTGGAACGTTGCAGGCTTCCCGAAACACAGCTGCCCAGCGCCTGCCCACATCCTCCTCAGCAGCTTGGGATGACCTGCAGCTGCGAAGCTACATGGGCACTGAGTTTCCTCTTTTCAGCTGTGCACAAAGATAGGCCCTTGGCGGGTGTCACCACAGCACAGTGCCCCAGCCTACCTGTTGGCCTCGTGTTCCCCAGGAGTGTTGGGGGGAGAGTGCTGGCCCAATGTCCAGCTCTTCCAGGAGCTGGCCGGCAGCTCTGAGGGTGCTGTGGGTGAAAGCCTCTGGAGGTCTGTTCCCCGGGGGAATATGAGGCTGGCAGTGGCCTGGCACTCGGTTTTCCAGCCACCCAAATTCAGTTGCTCTCTGACCTCTTCCTATGCACGGAGCTGAAATACTGTGCAGAAAGCAGTGCATCAGACCCTTTGCCTGCAGGAACGTACCCTCCGGTGGAGGACACCCACCAGCATAAAGAGAACCAGGGCGACGTGAGAGGCATGGGCAGAGCAGTGCATGCTGAGTATGGACCAGGAGAGGAAAAGCCACTTCTTGCTTTTTTATTCAGGAGGACAAACAGCAGGAAAGGCTTGCTTGTATGGTAGTTTTCAGCTTCCCCCCTGACCTCCTTCCTCATCTCTTTCTTGCATGGCTCACAGCTATTTGGTGTTAAAAACTGAATTTTGGGCAGATAAAAATGCTGGTGTTTTCCTGGTCTGCCTGGCCCTGGCTGCTCCGTCTTGGCCACAGTGGCACGGCTGGGGTTTGGAAAGGGGAACCTGGGGGCCTGTATAGAGCCAGTAACAGCCACGTGCAAGCTCCACCTCTCGGTTCCTGCTCTCAACACACAGTCCAGGGCCGTGGTCACCTGGTGCTGGCTCCAGGGAGTTCTAACCCCAGCTCTGGCTGGGGCTAACCCTGGAGACTTCAGCCAGTCTCCCCCATGCCCCGTGCGTGCCTTTCCAACCACCTTCTTCCCAGCTAGGCTGGGAGGGATCCCTCCAGCCTCAGGTCTCTGGGGTTTCCTCCTACCTAGGAGAGGTTGGCTGGGATCAGTCCCCCCACCCCCACACTCTCCTCCCCTTCCCTGACTTCTTCCCATTCCCCATCCTCTCCTCCCCACCCCAACCCTCTCTTCTCCTGTCCCCACCCTTTCCTCCCTACCCCAACCCTCTCTTCTGCCCCTACTCTCTCCTCCCTACCCCTTACCTTCTCCTCTCCTTCCCCTACTTTCTCCTCCCCACCTTTACCCTCTCCTCCCCAGACCTCCTCCTCCTCCTCCTCCTCCTCCTCCTCCTCCTCCTCCTCAGACCCCCACCTTCTCCTCCCTGCCCCCACCCTCTCCTCCTCATTCCCCATTCACCCCCATCTCTTTGGTGAGGCTGCAGAGTGACTTAGATTATCCCAGAGTGACCTAAATGTTGAAGAAAGTGCTCCCTGTCTTTCCTTTCCCCTCTCTTCCCATCTCTCTGCTACTTCGCCCCCCTTCCCTCCTACTTTGCCCCTCTTCCTTTCCCTCCACCCTGCCCCTTACCCTGTTCTCCTCAGGCCATCTGGCTGCCTGGGAGGGCCTCCCTGGGCACCCACCTCCTTCACAAGAGGGTCCCAGGTCAGGACTGCAGGGAGGAAGCTGGGGCAGGTTCTCAGCTTGGCCTCAGGCTGACCCCAGTTCTCGGATAGAGAAGCCCATATTTGGGGTGTAGCAGAGAAGTACAGAGAAAGGAATGAAGACACTGATGTGGGGCTGGGAGGGTGGGGAGGGCAGAGGGTTGTTAGGACGGAGGGAGGGGAGGTTTATGACAGCCTCTCAGGACGATGTCGATGGGTGGGAGGGGGCAGACACCAGGGAGGCAGAGAAAGCTGGGGGCACCGTAGAGGCAGGCACAGAGAGCTGGTGGCCCTGCCCCAGGAGGGACCTCCTCCCAGGCTCCATGCTCGAGAGTTGAGGTGATGTGGGGTGAGAAGGCCTGAGGTCAAATGCAGGGGTCAGAAATGTGGCTCCGGAGAATGCAAGCAACATTCCAATAGGGCCAGGCTGCCTTAGGACCAAGATGGCAGCCAGGGACAGTGGCAGTGGGGAGCCAGGAGGAGACTGACTCTAACAAGGGCCGTCAGGAATTCCGCCAGGGCCGAACGGTCCGAACGCTTGTGTCACCCAAAAGTCCCAAGGTGATGGTCTTAGGAGGTGGGGCCTTTGGGAGGTGTGGAGTGGAGTCACATGAGGGTGGAGTCCTTGTGAATGGGGTGCCTGCCCTTGAAATGGAGGCCCCGGAGAGCTCCTTCGCCCCTTCCACCACCTGAGGACACAACAGGAAGGCAGTGAAAGGCCCCAGCTATGAACCAGGGAGCCCTCCTCAGACACAGGATCAGCTGGCACCTTGGTCTTGGACTTCGCAGCCTCCAGACGATGAGAAATAAGCTGCTGGTCTAAGGTGTTCTGTTGGAGCAGGCCAGAGTAAGATGGGGCCCCAGAATACAGCATCTCCCTCCCCACCTGCCAGGGCGTCCCTCTCTCTAACTCACCTGAACATGCCCAGGCTGCAGTGACTCTGGGGCCCCAGGAGACTCAGGAGAGGGCGTGTGGGCACCGAGCAAGGCCAGCCACTTCCTTCATGAATTCTGTCACCTGCTAATGGCAGCATTTACAGAACCATCAGAGACATTTAAGGTCCATAAAACTGTGTGTTTACAGGGAGCATCTATGTGAGGAGTTAGCGTTTGCTGAAAGTCAACATGGTGTTTGTTGTCACCTTACAGGTTTTGCTTCGCAAACTTTTCCTTGGTCACTAAGCTTGCCATGGACAGTCGCAGCCGTGGCTGTGATCTCATGGGTGTCCTGAACTGAGTCACGGTGATTTCTAACGATGCTGTGAAACTTAAAACAGATTAAAAGCCAGTGCCCAGTGCTCTTCAATTTAGTACATGTTTACTTTACCAAGAAGATTCACAATTACAGCAAAAAAATGAGTGCTGCGATATTGGCGTGAGGGACCCTGGGTCACTTTGTTACTAGACAGTCACTGCTTTCGCTGCCCTCGCCCAAACCCTCTGCATTTATTGAGTGCAGAAGGTTTGGTGTCTCCTGGGTAGACTTGAGCCTTTCTTGGAGATAAGGTCTTTGCTGGGACAGAGAGACATGGCAGCAGTCGGGAACCTGGTGCTTCAGGAAAGCTGGATGCCAGGACCACTTTCAGGCAGCATTCCTTCAGCTTCGTCTCTTTAGTGAAAAGCTTAGTGAACTCTCTGATGATGTTTAATGTATTGTAAGTTTGCATTTGTCATTCATTGCTCTCACCTCCTAGTCTCTGCCTTGTCTCTCCCTCAGGGCAAAACTGACAGATGAAAAGGGAAACCAAGGCTCCTGCCACCAAGTGTGCCCGTCTCCAAGCACAAAGGTTTCCAACTGTTTACTCACACGGCTCTTCTGTGCCCCCCACCCCAACACCTGTCCCTTCAGGTGTGGGCCCCAACATGTGCTCAGAATTGGGCACTGAGTCAGCAGCTCCAGTGGTTTCCAGGACGCTTTGAAATTGACTTCTGACTTTTAGAAAAGATGTCGTCCCCCTTTCTGCTCCTGCCCTGGAAGCTACTGAAGCAGAGCTCAGACTCAGGCTGCAGAAGTGAGCAAGGGGCCTCTTAGAGTCGGCTCTGGCATTTGAGGGGAATGGGTCGCTTGTCTCTAGCAGCAGGAATGGCAGTGGATCCTCAGCTCCTCTTGAGTGCCTACCAGGTGCTTGGCGCTCTTCAGGCCTTCACGTGAATTTGCGCCTCTCATCCCCATGCAGCACCTCGAGAGTGGTTGTTTTGTCATCCTTGTTGATAAAGGTGAAAGAAGTTGGGCGCAGTGGCCCAGGCCTGTAATCCCAGCACTTTGGGAGGCCAAGGCAGGTGGATCACTTGAGGGCAGGAGACTGAGACCAGCCTGGCAACATGGTGAAACCCTGTCTCTACTAAAAAGATATAAAAATTAGCTGGGCGTGGTGGCAGGTACCTGTAATTCCAGCTACTTGGGAAGTTGAGGCAGGAGGATCACTTGAGCCCAGGAGGAAGAGGTTGCAGTGAGCCAGGATCACACCACTGCACTCCAGGCTGGGCAACACAGAGAGACTCCATCTAAAAAAAATTTTAAAAAGGTGAATGAAACCTGGCACAGAAGTGACCTGCTCCAGGTCACAGAGCTGATGAGTGGTGCGTCCTAGAGGTCGTGGTCTGGGGTGTCCCGCTGTTAGACCTCTGCTGTGTGAGGCCTCCTGCTCATTGCCTATTCTCTCCATCGTGGGAGTTCCCTGTGGAAACCTCCCAGTGGCCTCACACAGGCTTAAGAGAAGCCTTTTTCCTTAGTCCCTGCCCCCACACCCTCACCCTGGGCAGCCCTGCTCAGGTTCCCTGCCCTTTTCCCCACAAACCTCTCTTTGGATATGGTCAGGCTGTGCTGTGCTGACCAACCCCAGAACCTTCTGGTTTTTCTTTTTCTTTCTTTGTTTCTTTCTTTTTTTTTTTGAGATAGTCTCACTCTGTCACCCAGGCTGGAGTGCAGTGGAGTGATCTTGGCTCACTGCAATCTCTATCTCCCCGGGTCAAACAATTCTCCTGCCTCAGCCTCCTGAGTAGCTGAGACTACAGGCGTGTGCCACCAAGCCCAGCTAATTTCTGTATTTTTAGTAGAGATGGGTTTCACCATGTTGCCCAGGGGCACGGTAGCTCACCCCTGTAATCCTAGCAGTTTGGGAGGCTGAGGTGGGTGGATCACGAGGTCAAGAGATCGAGACCACCTTCCTGGCTTAAAACAAACATGTATTTTCTCTGGGCCCAGAGTACAGGTCTCCTAACTCCAGGTCCAATGTGGGTGGCCCAGAGGCTCTGCCTATGATGGGCTCTGCTGGGGCCTTGGAGACTTGGCAGAAGGGGGAAGTGGAAGTGGGTGCTGTTAGGGTTCATTGCCTCAAGTAAGTCATGCGGCCACATGTGGCTTCCAAGAGGCAGTGCAGGCAACCCTGTGCTGGATGTGGGTGGGCTGGGACCTGATGGGGGTGACTCTGTCACCGGATATGCTTTCGCCCCTGAGGGCCCTGGCTCTGGTCACACCCTTTGTAAGGATGCTGGAACTGGTGTTTCATCTGGAGGACAGATACAGGGTCCCCTCCTCTGTGACGGTACTTACCAGACAACATGAAATAAGCCCCATGGCTGGCCACCATCACCTCAGTCTGTTCTTCTGTCTGGCATTCTTCTGTCTGATATTTTCCTTTTTTGCCTATCTATCATCTATCTGTGTATCATCTGTCATATATGTATCATCTGTCTATGTATCATCTCTGTACATGTCTATCATTTACCTGTCAATTTTCTATCTGTATCATCTGTCTATCATTTTTCTCTATCACCTATCATCTATCTATTATCTTTCTCCCATCTGTCACCTATCTGTCTAATCTCTGATGGATGCTCCCTGGAAGAGCCTTCTGGTCTGTTGCCCCTCACAGTGTCCCCAGGCTGGAGCCATGGCCACCGTGTGGTAGGTGCCCAGCAGTTACTTGCCAAATGCATGTCTGACTGGGAGGCCTGTGTGTGGTTGCAACATGAAAAGGCCATGGGGCAGGCCACAGTCGGCATTACCGTCCCCTCCTGTGGCCCTCACTCCCATGGGTGATGGCCGGGAGAGGCTTCTGTTTTTCGGTGGAGGCAGAGAAGCAGGGGGTGGGATCTGGAGAGGGTGTAAATAGTGATTAGAAGGAATGTAGGCATGCAGGGGAAATGAGAGCGTCTGGGCAGCTGTTCTCTATTATTTAATGTTTGCAGGATATTTTCAGATTCCAGAAATTTTTGGTGGTGCCCTTGAAGAGTTTGAAAGTCTAAAATCACCACTGAACAAGTGAGCCTTGTGTTGATTTAGTGAAACTGTTTACCACCTGTATTCGTTTCCCAGGGTTGCCCTAATAAAGTACCAAAAGAGGTGTGGCTTCAAACAGCGGAAGCCGCAGAGGCCAGAAGTCCAAGCTCAAGATGCAGGTGGGGCCGAGCTCCTCCTGAAGCCTGTCGGGAAGGAGCCTTCATTGTCTCTTCCAGCTTCTGGTGGTCACCAACTTGGAGCTTCTCGGCTTGTGGATACCTCACTCAGTCTCTGCCTCTGTCCTCATCTGGCTCCTCCCTGTGTGTTGTAACGTCTTCCCGTCGAGTACATCTGTCCCTGTGTCTCTCTTCCTCTTCGTGGAAGGACGCCAATCAGATGAGATCACGGTCCACCCTAGTCATCTCATCTCAATGGGGTTGTATCTGCAAAGACCCTATTTTCAAATAAGGTCACTTTCATGGGTACTAGGAGTTGAGTCTTCCAGATGACTTTTATGGGACATAATTGAGACCACAGCAACATTGCTGACCCTGTCCTTGCATGTTCACAAGTCACACTGCAACCAGCCCACTATTGTTCTTTGTCGAGGGGCCTGACCAGCGCCCTGAGTTGTCCCCTTGTTTCCGGGGCCCCCGACTGCTCAGCTTAGCTCCATCTGACTGACACTGCCAGATGGTGGGTTTGCTCGGTTGAGTCGAATGACCCAAATCTGGGGCTTATTTATCATATGCAGGTGCCATGTTTGAGAGCCACTGGATGGTAAGCCATAAATTAGAAGGAATGGTCAGTTATATTTTCTTTAAGTTAGGAAAGCTCCCTGGCCTGCAGTCGGGAGACCTGGTTTCAGCCTAGTTTTGCTGCTTATTAGCTGTGTTGCTTTGGAAGTGTTACTCTCTCACTCTGGGTCTCAGTTCCTTCATCTGTAAAACTAGGGGATGGAACCACAAGACTCTAAGGTCAAGTCCAGCTCCGTAGCATCAATGCGTTTATCAATTCTGGAAAAGATAAGACAGTTCGCAAAATGTCTTTGTGAGGTGGTGGTGTTTGTGTTTGTTTTTAGCTTATGTGTTGGTTCACGGAGCCAGATAATCAAATGTGAATGAGTTTTCAGTTCTTCACCTTGAATAATATATTTTCCCTAAGAAGCCAACACGACTTTTTCTAATCAGGGTTTCCAAATCATTAATTAATTCATTAAATAACTCAGTCAAGGTCCAAATGCCAATCAAGATGCACAAAGAAGAAGCAATTTTTTGCTCTGAGTTATAAAACCAGCCAAGCACATCGTTGGTAAACGGAATCTGGTTTGTATGCAGCGTGGTTTGGTGAAAGGAGATGCTGGTGTCAGTGAGAAGGCAACACAGCTGCTGTGGGTCTGGGGCCCAGATGTTTGGTGGCTGTTCCGATCAGCCTGGCAGCATAGGCAGCCCTGCCAGGAGATCCAGCAGGAGCCAGGCCTCGCTCTATGGGGGTTCCTTAATAAGCCCTCGATGCCTGTGTGCTTCCTGGGCAGCAGCAGGAGCAGATGGAGGCTGTGTTCCCACACCGGGCCTCCACCGCTTGTGGTGGGGAGGCACGTGTGAAATGGCTCAGTCCCTCCTTGGGTTTCCCAGGACCTCCTGTCAAGCGTGTTCTCTCATCCTGCTAGTCTGGCCACCCTCGTTGGCTGGAAAGGTTGGCTCCTGTGACGGAGCCACAGGAGCAGCTGTGAAGAGGGGAAGTCTAGCCTTAGGTGAGGCTGGAGACTGAGAATGAGGGATTCAGACAGGCCTCTCTGGCCTCAGCTTGCAGGCTGGCTGCTCAGCAGCCGCTTCTCCCTGGTTTGCACATTTGTGAGGATTTACTTTCTTACAGAGAATATTTTAGGAGTGTCTCCAGGAAAACTAAGACCACTGCATGTTTGCGTAGTTTGACCAGTGTTTCTCAAAATTTAATAATATATGCACCCCCTTTAAAGGACATCCTTTTTTGATTTAAATATGTTTATTATTCCATTACATAAGTGTACAAATATAAAACTGGGAAAAAAACTTTGTATTTAGTTCTTATACATATAACCAAATCACTAAAACAAATTTCCAAATTTCATGTGAAGAAAATTATAACAAATAATATTCAGATTAGCATTAATTGATTGCAATGACTGATGTTTTGCTGAGAAAAAGACTTAATGAATTTGTTTTTAGCTGCCAATTATTATTTTGACATGGGAATTAATTCATTAGTGTCCTCTATGTAATACTGAACAATTTTTTTTTTTTTGAGACAAAGTCTTACTTCTGCCACCCAGGCTAGAGTGCAGTGGTACAATCTCAGTTCACTGCAACCTCCACCTCCTGAGTTCAAGTGATTCTTTTGCCTCAGCCTCCCGAGTAGCTGGGATTACAGGCAGGCAAGTGTCACCATGCCTGGCTAACTTTTCTATTTTCTTGTAGACATGGGGTTTCACCATGTTGACCAGGCCGGTCTCTAACTCCTGACCTCAGGTGATCCAGCCACCTCAGCCTCCCAAAGTTCTGGGATTTCAGGCATGAGCCACAGTGCCTGGCCCGAACAATTTTTTTTAAAAGGATTTGCCAGAAGTCCTTCCTTGAATATTGACTGCTGGATTCACTACTAATGAACCGTCACCACTTGGTGTGTACAAAGAGCTAATCCAAATAATACATCTGTGCCCAAAATAAATACGGTGCTAATGCTAGGTTTGGCATGTGTTACTGCTGTGTTTTGAGCAATGACTGTTCCCCTCATGTTCCTCTACTCAGACTTTTACAAAACCTTTGTTTGTACCATAGGTGGGAATGGAGTACTTACATATTAAGACTGTTACAAATCAAGCCCTCTTTTCTTTGCTCACTAGCCTCTAAAATAATGGTAAAACTATTATGTTATCTCATTGGATCTAAGATGCCTTGTGATTTTGTGAACCATTAGTAAAGAAACACTGCTGCCAATTAAAATATGAAACAACATCAATGAAGGATATGAAAATGTGAAAAAAAATGCATGTTAGAATTAATGCAGTGGAGAATTTAGCAAATATTTGTATAGTTTTTATGTGTTAGCGTTCTTAAAGTGTTTATTACACCAATTCATTCAATCCTCACAACACTCTGTGAGGAAATGTATCAGCGAGAACAGGCTAGCTTTTGCTATGGAAACAACCACCAAATCTCAGTGGCTTAACTCGACAAATGTTTATTTCTTGTGCATGTCAAGTCATTCGTGGTTCTCAGCGACTGTCCAAGACTAAGTGGAAGCTTAGCTTTCTAGGCCGCTTCCATCTTAGGTCACCAGAAAATCAACTTCAGCTTTCCTGATTACTTCTTTTCAGGAAGAAACTTGGAGAATTGTATACCAGCTCTTTTTTTTTTTTGAGATGGAGTTTCACTCTTGTTACCCAGGCTGGAGTGCAATGGTGTGATCTCGGCTCACCGCAACCTCCACCTCCTGGGTTCAGGCAATTCTCCTGCCTCAGCCTCCTGAGTAGCTGGGATTACAGGCACGCGCCACCATGCCCAGCTAATTTTTTGTATTTTTAGTAGAGACGGGGTTTCACCACGTTGACCAGGATGGTCTCGATCTCTTGACCTCGTGATCCACCCGCCTCGGCCTCCCAAAGTGCTGGAATTACAGGCTTGAGCCACCGCGCCCGGCCCACCAGCTCTTAAATATTTATCCTCCAGAGTAACTCACGTCACTTCCACTGATATTTTGTTGGCCAGAGCATTTCATATGGCCACACCTAACTTCAAGGGAATGTGTACCTGAAAACAGAGGAGAACTAGAAATTTCACTGAAGAGTAATGTTTGCCCCAAGTGGGTTATACCCATTTTACAGTTAAGAAAACTAAGGCACAGAAAGGTTAAGTAACTTAGCCAGGGTTCTAAAGCAAATACGTGGCAGCGCCGGGATTTGAACCCAGCCACTGTAGCTCCAGAGCTATGCTGTCAACCACCATCCTGTGCTTTCTCTCTGAAATGTTTTGCATTATTCTGCCATACTGGTGGGTTTCATGATGTCACATGAAATCTACAAGATAATGTGAGAAAGCAAAGTGTATGGAAAGGCTTCTCAGTTGAGAATTATCATTTCAAAACAGAAGTGTTGTTTAAAAAACTGATTAAAAAAGCAAAGAAAACCCAACATGAATCAGTAACAGTGGATGCTGGATGATTATAGGGTTTTGTCTTGAGAACATGGTACTCTAAAGGCAGACAGAAGTGCATAGCAGCATATTAAAGGCTCAGTAGATTTAGATGATCATTGGGCTTAGAAACAGACATAAACATACACTTTGAAACAGCATAGAGCCAATATATTATTTTAAAAAGATTTTCAAAATGAAGACACAAAATAAAATATTCCCAGAGCTAACATTCACACTCCTTAAACTGATAAATGCACTTCAGTTTCAGACACATGACTTAGAAGCTTTTAAACCCACAGAGGCACAGAGACCCTGAATACTGTTCCGGTGATGAGGTGTGGTTGCTGTGGTCTTTTTCCATTTTCACAAGCTGGTTGGTATTATTATTATTATTATTATTATTGGATACATGCAGAGGTCACTGATGGCATATGATTATCAAAATGCCAAGTACCAAAGATTTCCTTTGCTTGCTCCAAATTTGTCATTCATTTATCAATGTATTTTTTTTAATAGAATTGTCAAGTTGGGCTTTTAAATCATTTTAGGTCCTCAGATCTTAAACTCATGAACTGGCAAAATGACGTGGTAGTTATTCTCAGGGGTCAGGCTTTTGGTATTGAAGTTCATCACTCTTTTATTATTTTTTCCCCCAAACGACCCGTAGTTAAGAGTTTTAAAAGTCCCAGGTGGCTGACTGTAGAAAGCATGGGTGGGTGGGAGACGTTGTGAGATGGGGACAGGGAGACCGGTCGGGAGGTTAGTTAGCTGGGTCCAGTGGGGACGTGAAGTCTGACAGCGCTGATTATTATCGAGTGCCGTTACATACTGTGCATATGCAGGGGAATGCTGAGCTATCGCAGGATATTGGTGTCATTTTAAGATGAGGGAGTTATTGTCCTGGGCCTTGTAGGCCAGCTGTCTCTCATTCTTCCCTTAAAAATATACCCAGTCTTACCAAAGCATCAAGGGTAGTTACTTTGCACTTTGCAGAAATAAACAGGAGAGAAATACAGGCAGACTAATATGGTGTAGTTATCACACAGTCAAGTTCATTTATTCAGAATAGTATTGGGAGCATCCAACCAAGGGCTGGCCTGAACATCCGGGGGAGGAGAATCACCCTGCCGTGGGTGGCACTTCCCTGGAGGCTCAGGCTAGACAGCCGTGGAGACGCAGATGAAGGTGATTCGTGTAGACAGATCTGCATGGGGACAGCTGCAGGTCATAGGGGCTGTGTGCGAAGATGGGCCCTCTGCAGCTGGGAAGCTCCAGCACTCCTCTCCAGGCAGAAGCTGCTAGCATTGGCACTGTCACAGCCCAGCTGCCCAGGAACTGCACCTGCCAGACAGTCTCCTCCCCATCAGGCCTTATTCCAAAGGTAGGTATAACACTATAGCTATAGGGCAAGTGGAATGTCTTCCCTGTATTCAGGCCAGCATATGTTTTCTGTGTGCTTACTATGTGGCAGCTGAACTCACTCACCTGCACTCCTGATGAGCGCAAGAGGCCATTATTGTCCTCAGTTTACCACTGGGGGATCAGAGGCACCAAAAGGCTAAGTGAACTGCCCCAGGGCACACGGACACCACTGTCCAATGTTGCTCTTAACATTTTTAATCAATAATTTTCAAAATATTGTAGTTTTCAATAAAAAAGTAGGCTCAAGTCTTTTGTATCAAAAGCATGTTTAGTTCATTTATCATTCATTCACTCTGAAGTTCTGGGTGTAGGGGATAGACATGCTGGGAAGCTTGCCTTTGGAAAGATTGCAGTGCAGCGAGGATACGCATGTTAGGCACACATGTGACTATGATAAAAATCACTGTGTGGTGGTGTGACTGCCACAAAACTTCCAAAAAGGAGTGACCCCCCCACCCCCAGCTCAGGTGGCTGGGTGAGCTGCACAGACAGGTGGGCCTTCAAGACCAGGTATGAGAATAAGACTAATGTAGAGGTGGGGCAGAGGCGAGGCTCTGTCCTGGGAAATATGGCCAGTGGGGTTTCCAGGATGGGGGCTGGGGGCATTTCACCTGCTGCCCTGTAGTCTTGGGGATATGGAACAGGGATCTAGGTGGAAGTTTCTGAAACACTCTGCACTGACAAGCATGGGCAAGCCTACGGTCATCCAAATGGAGCTCAACAGATCTGGAGTGCTGGCAGATGGAGGGATGAAGGAAAGGGGAGTGGGCCTCAAAGCGTGGGCTGCAGACCCAGAGGAGAGGGTGAAAGAGCTTGGCAAAAGGCAGAGTGGGGTGGGAGTGGGAGCTAGCCCACGATCCACTCTACTGCATCATGAGCATGGCTGTTAGAAACCAATATGCCAACCGGAATAAACATTAAACTCAAAGCCAGCAGTTAAGTCCCTTGTTCTTCAGAATTTGGAAAGGCTCTTGCGGGATTATTTAGATGATCTGGTTCACTTAATAAAAACGACTCAGATAACTTTCAGCTTCATTTTCTCCCCTCAAGCCTGCCGTAGGACACTCAAAATCATCCAAGGATTTCAGCTCCTGACATAGTTGTCATCATCCTCTAAAAACATAGGCAGAGCAGCACGCACTTCAGCCTCGAGTGACACACAGGGGGGTTGACCACGAAGACACTGAAGAGGCACCAGTGTGTGCCCCTGCACACTGGCTGTTGCTGATGTCTGTAGGGGCTCTAAGTGAGGAGGAAAGCCAGTTCACAATCAGTGTCTGTGTGAACCTGAGTGGGCAGTGAGATAAAGATCTCTCAGAGGAAAGGAACATGAAGCCAAAAGCCTCTTCCAAATAGCTGTTCATATCAGTGCTGAACTTTGCAATGATCATTTTGTGGACTTTTTCTAACAGAGAGTCATGCAGGTTATGTAAGATTCAGACTCCGCCAAATTTGGAAGTGTCCTGGCTGAGAATGTCTGTGGGGGACTAGGTGACATCTCTTGCATTTAGATATGTGTTTTCTTGCTTCCTCAATTCCATACCCTCTTAGGATTGCAGCCTCAAAGGAGAGACAGTCACCCCAGTGTGAGCAGCACGTGAAGGAAGAGAAGAGGCACTGCCTCCTAGGGCCTGGAGAGGGAGTGCATGTGCTGGGGGCGCCCCTGCCTGGAGGCAATGGGGTCTTATTCGTTTAGAATCTGGGTGCAGTCGGAGCTGCTCCCACTCTGTTCCTCATTTATCCCCGCTGACCGCATGGATTCTTTCTGCTGCTTGTCAGCATCCATAAAAAGTAAAAGTCAAAATAAAAAATAAAGCCTCTAAATGGAGACTGAGACTGCGGGAAGGCAGGTCTCAGTGCTCCTGAGCTTCTGTTTATGACGGAGTGCCCTGTGGTCCGCTTGCTGCACATGGTGACATGCATTTCACTTCTTAGGTGACAGTGCCTGAACCCTGTGCCTTAGTTTCTTTTGTATCCCATAGCATTTATAAATAGACCTTATCAACAGTGAGACCTCTGTGGATACCCACGAGTTCAGCTGCAGATAGGGGTATTTGTGAGTACCTGCCGACCCCGCCCCCTGAGCCAATGAGTTGGATGTACCTCTGCTCATTTACAGATGGAAAAATGAAGTACAGAGAGGTTCACTGACTTGTCAGTGTGTGTAATTAGTTCATTTATTCAACACATTTTAAACTTTATGGGAAAAAACATTCAAGGAATAGAGAAAGGCCCATTCATGCCTGATATTTATTGGGCCATAAAAACTGGACTTTTCACAACTGAGGGACCATTCTGCAGGGTCCGCCTGGACAGGGCGGCCAGTCAGGGGCATAAATTTCAGGTTGCACACAGTGTGCACTCTTACCAGGTCTGGTTCAGAATAGGGAGCAAAATGTGTGTGTGGGTGTGTGTACCTGTGTGTATGTGCATGTGTGCTCACAGCTACATCCCTGTGCATGCACACATGTGCTGGCATATACGTACATGTGCATGCACACATGCTCACCTATATGTACGTGTGTGTGCACGTGTATGCTTGCACATCTGCATGTGTGCATGTGAAGAGAGAGGAAGACTTAGAATGACAGGGGTTGGGGGGACTTGAGGCCACATCGTCTCCACCCAGAGGTGATGGCCCTGGGAGAATCGATGCTTTCTCACTGCCACTGCATCTCTCTGTTGTATTCAAGGGCCAAGAGGAAAACAGGCCCAGGAAGGAGGGTGACGGAGATGTTTGGCTTCTTGCTCTGACAGCCTGAAGGTGACAGATATGACAGGTGGAACTCTGGCCAGGTGAGAGCACAGCAAACCAAGGAAAACAAGTCTTTGAGGTAGGCAGTGGGCCCCAGGGATTCCTGGTAGACCAAGATCAGGAAGCACGTGCAGGGAAGAGATATCTGAAAATCAAGTAATGAACTGGGGAAATTGGGCTGCAGAGGAAGTGGCCATGATTTACCCACCATGCCTGCCAGGCGCAGCAGTCACTGCTTTGTACTCTGCTGAGTGTGTGGAGGCCAAGTGGCTCTTGGCTGTTTTCCAGACATCCCAGAATTGAATTGATGGGACCTGCGTGACAGGTGCTAGCTAGCAGGAAATGTAAAGAATCAGGCCTGAGCTGGGTTTCTTGTTCTCTTTTCGCAGGAGTGTTTCCTTCCCATACCAAACCAAGGGAGTTCTGTGCCAACATCCTTCCCCCTCCTTTTCCTCTGGGGCTGTCTTACTCCAACTTGCAGTCTGTTTTGTGGTTCCAGCCCAATGGGCTCATCAGTTTATTCAACTGGCTTTTAAAACGGCCTCATTTGTCCTGACATGGGGAAAGAGGCCACAGTGTGACCAGAGAAAAATGATGGTGGCCCTTCTGCACGGCATTTTGAGTCTGCAGGTCTCCCTGTGGCGACACGCCTAGGGGCCAGTCAGGACCACCCCTGCTTGTGCTGCAAGCTGAACTATTGGTAGAAAATGTGGGGTCTGCTGGCAGCCCACAGTCAGGTGCTCAGGATCAGCATCTTGTCACCCTCAGCCTCAGGCCAGGCCAGCTGGCCCTGCCTACGCCACGGGCATGGCTGAAGGGCAGAAGGCCAGGCCAAGGATACCCGGGGCTCAGTTTTCCTACCTGCAAAATGAATACTGTCAGGAAAGGCAAGCAAGGAAGGAGTGAGAACCATTGGCAAGTCGGCGAACATGGGGCTCTGGGAGTAAAGCCGTCTCTGGGTTCCTTAGCCCCAGGGCTGCCAGGAGGGAGCAGGAAGGGGGCTCACTGCAACCTCAACCTCCTGGGTTCATGCGATTCTCTTGCCTCAGTCTCTTGAGTAGGTGGGATTACAGGCACACACCAACATGCTTGGCTAATTTTTAGTAGAGATAGGGTTGGCCAGGCTGGTCTCGAACTCCTGACCTCAAGTGATCTCTGACCTCAGTCTCCCAAAGTGTGAGCCATTGCGCCTGGCCCTTCCTTTCATTCTTATTCATTGTTAATTCATTTTTATCTTCCTGGCTTCTGACCTGTTGCTGACCCACCAGCTTGAGGGATAGTGTTTAGGTAGTAGCTATGACTTTGTTGATACACAAAGAGATTTCCATTTCTATACTTTGCAAGAAATTGAGATGGAATCAGCCAAGATTGCTGCTAGTTACGAAATTATGTAACTCCCTGAACTAAAAACAGACGAATACTTGACAGTTGTGACTTTTGGTGTGTTGATGCGGTTGTCTGCTCATCTCATCCTGCCCATGTCTGATAGATCCGCTGCCATCAAAGACCAAGTTCCTGGTGTGGGTGATGTTGGTAGAAATCACTCCTTCAGTCTGAGGCCATTTGCTAGTTTATTGTGTCATTGTGGATTAATCCTGAATAAGCATTGACGATACTATAATAGTCATATAAAAACCCACCAACTGTTTCAACTTTGTTTACTGAGAATTAGCATGCACCAAGGACTTACAGAGTGCATTAAATTTAAAGGCTTGAGACCTCAAGGCTGTGCCAACTGAGCTTGGTTGCCAACTACTTTCAGCAAGATTGCCTTTTCCTGGGTCACCTTGTAGCATTTGCTTTTTAAAGAAGGCCTATGTCGGTTTCCTGTTTTGTAGGCACACTTCTTTGTGCAGAAGGATTCAAATTATTATAACAACTAAAAATCAGAAAAGCTCCCTGTACATTCATGTACTTTAATCCACGTTTTAATATCATAGAAACAGACACACCATAAACACTACAGTGTCTCGCTCTTCTCTTCACAAGTAGGTCTTGGGGCCCATTTCGTATTGGCATAAATAGGTCTGCTGCATTTTAAAATGGCTTGGTGGGACGTTGCTGCATGGGTGTGATTGATTTTAGCCAGTGTTTTTGATAGCCAGGTGGTTTTCAGAGTGCCACTACAAATAAGGCCGCAGTGAGCATATATCTTTGACTGGTGTGGACTTTAAAGCAGATTCCTGTCCTGATAGGGCCTCTTTCTCTCTCTTCAGGGTGTGTGGCCTTGGTTGGAGAGGACTTGTAATCAGGGGTGACATCAGGAGGTGGATTTGTTGTGGTTGTCGGCACTGGGTGCTGCCTTTCTAGGATTCCCAGCTCCACGTTGGTCCCTCTCTGCCGGCAGCCCCCTCACCCCTCACCTCTCACAGTAGTCTGTAGAGGTGCCAGAGTCAGGACTGAGAGTCAGGAAGAGCCCAGACCCGACTGAAGCTCTGGACACTGCTGTCCGGAGTCATAGCAACACAGTCGTCACTTCCCAATTCTCTTTCACTAGCCCAGTGGTTCTCAACTGGGGCGGTTTTTCCCTTGGGATATTTGGCACTGTCTGGGGATAGTTTTGATTGTTGCCACACTGGGGCAGGGAGTACCTACCATTGGCATCTCCTGCGCAGAAGCCAGGGAAGCCACTGACATCCTGCAGTACATGGCATGGCACCTACAGAGTCCAGCCCCAAGTGGCGGTAGTGCTGCTGCTGAGAAGCCCCGCTCTGGACTTTTCTTTACAAGAAGCAGGAAAACATCTATTTGCCGCTCCTTGGTTAAAGGATTCCTTGGACTCAAACAAGTCCCTGATGCACATGGGGTTTCTATTGAGATCAGGCTTGGCCAGACAGAAACCAGACCTGGCAGCATGGCATGCCCAGGGAAGGGGAGAGGCTGGGCTCTTCCGCTCCTACGTGCATGAGTAGGAGGTGAAAGAGCTCTTCACGGCACAAGCAGCTGGTCACTGCCAGTGCCAGCACCAGCTCTCAGGGACAGCATCTGCACGCTTGTAATGGGAGTGGAGCCCCGGATAGCCAGTGTCCAGTACGGATGGAGTAACTGTCATAGGCTGCCAACTCTCTTTCCAAGAAGTGGATGGATGTAAGGAAAAGGGACTCCCAGATCCTGTGATTCTAGTTAGGATTGCTAGAATCCAGCCAGGAGTGACATGGGGTATTTAAGTGGTCAGAGGAAGATGAGAGTAGGCAGGGAGGGGGCCGTGATCAGAGACAGGCAAGGCTGTATTCATCCCCTTCTCAAAGCACTTTAATTCCCAGAGAAGGGAGAGCTGACCTTCCAGTTACTGCCCTGACAGAGTGTGAGGAGTCTGAGTGGAGAGTTTAGGGCCCAGGTGGCAGAACTGAAGATAAGGTATTAGGAGCGGTCCCAGAGGGCCCCTCCCTTTCCGTGGCTCCCGGGTGCAGAAGGCAGGTCGGATGCAAGTTTGGGCCCTTTCAGCTCCCGAAGCAAAAAGAAAAATGACTCTTCTACCCTTCAACTCCCGCTCTCCCTTCCCCTTTCATATTTCTTACCAGAGGTGATTTTCATATGACATCTTGGGGGAGCCCGGGGCAGACTCGGTAACCCACCTAAAGTGGTCGAGTCGCCACCCATTACTAAAAGCCACATCAAATTCTTTGGTGCCTGTCTTGCTTTGTTGATAATTATATGGAATAAGCTACTCTTGCATAATTGGGGTTAATATGAAACATGCCAGACTGGACCTAGGCTTTTGGTGGGAAGAGGAACAGAACTGGAAGGAGGAAGGAGCCGGGATTTCTGGAGGTTATGGCCTGTACTGGTTGGAACTCTGGGATGCAAGGTCCCCATTCAGAGTGGCCCCTGGCGAGCAGCTGGTACTCCTTGCTGCAGGGAGGCAGAGACCGCACCTGCTGGAAGTGACTCTAAGAAGGCAAACATGTTCATTCTGCTCTGGGGTCTTGTATTGTCTGCTCCAGTGTGCGGTGAGAAAGGGGCTTCTCTTAGAGATGTGGAAGGACCTGCTCACCATGGCTTCAGCCCTGGGGGATGGGCTGATGGGCTCTGTCCCCAGAATTGCCACATCAGGAGCTCAAGGCTTCAGAAGCCCTCAGCCTGGCCACAGCAGCCGCAAATCCAACATGGCTTTGGCCCTTACTGCCCCTTACCACCACTCCCCGCAGATAGTCATGGGGTCTTTCTGAAGCTCTTGTGACTCTGTGTCCTCTACCAGAGCCAGGCCCATTGGGACCACTGGTGTCTGCGTTGCGGCATCTTCTAATGCAGTACCTGGTGCACGGTGGTCCCTGGAGAGGAAGGGATGCCTACTGCACGTGTTTTCCTCTGTCACACTCCTCTGTCACCTGCTGAGCAGACTGCGGGCTGGGACTTCTAATCAGCATTGGGGGGTCAGATGTGCTTGTGTTAATGACCTGGTGACAAGGAGCTCGTCGTCTGAGGGAGAGAGAGATGCATGGACTTGCCTGAGCTGTGAGTCCCCCTGGGGGATGTGTGGGTAACAGCCGCTTCCTGGGCCATGAAGGGACTGAGGCCCTTGTGTCTGGGGTCTGGGCATGGGAACGAATCCATAGAGTAGGCAGAGACTTGGCCAAGTCCTGTAGGTGACCTTGGGGTCCCTGGAGTGGAAGCATCCCAGGTGCGGCAGGAAGCAGGAGGGAGGCTGAGGATCCGACAGAGCCGGTTGCTGGGGAAGGGCGCAGGCTGCCCGGGGCTGGAGGGGATGGTGAGGGCCAAATTGAGGGCCTAAGGGAGGCCAGCTTGTGAGGACCAGAAGCCCTCTAAGGCTTGGACTCTGTTTGGTAGGCTGTGGAGACCTCTTCCAGGGCAGCTGGCAGGGGAAGGCACTGTTTGTGTTTGCACTTTCATCATTTACCCTGGAAGCATCTGGTAAGTGAGCTCAAAAGGCCACGTGCCTACAGGCCTCAAGCACAGCCACCACAGAGTGCACGGACCATGTTTCAGAGGCAGGTGTCTAAGAGCTTGCAGCTGTCCTGTGAGATAAATAAGTACTGTCATCATCATCCTCATCTAACAGACAAGGAAACTGAGGCACAGAGAATTCAGGCCTCTTGTACAGGGTCACCCACTAGTAACTTACAGGTCCAGGGTTGGGCCCAGATGGTGCGACCCCAGGGGCCAGCTGCTGTCCACCAGCCAGGCCTGCTCCTGAAGGATGCTGCGGGACACGGGAGGCCTGAGTCCAGGCAGTCCCAGAGGAGAGGAGAGGGAGGGGTCACTCATGGACCAAGGCATTGGCCAGATCTGCTTATCAATGAGATGAGGGCCATGGGAGACCCCTGAGACTAGGCCTCAGATCCTGGCCCTGAGCCAGGGTATATATCGATTTCTAAGTATTAAATGGCATGAGCTCCAGAGCAGGGGCTTTTGTATTCTTTATTTATGGATTTATTTACTGATGCATGAGGGTGCATAAGCGAATGAATTTCCTTCCTGCCCCATAAAGTAGACAGTGAGTGCTGGGCGCTCTGTCAAGCCTCTCTCGGACAGTCCAGGCTTCAGGCTCAGTCCTCTACTGGACGTGGGCCCTCACATTGGGGTTATAAGGCTACTGTCGGGATGAAATTGAATACTCACGCAGTGATCATGTTGTACGGGCCCGGCACGCTGTAGGTGCTCAGTTTGCCAGTCGCCTTCTGTTTCTTTTCCTCTAAACAGTTGCTGAGTTAATTTGGGAAGCCTCATTTATGTTAGTATAAAAACAAGTCTGCCCAGTGTGGTGTCTCACACCTGTAATCCCAGAACTTTAGGAGGCCAAGGCAGGCAGATCACCTGAGGTCAGGAGTTCGAGACCAGCCTGGCCAACATGGTGAAACCCAGTCTCTACAAAAAATACAAAAATTAGCTGGGTGTGGTGGCAGGCAGCTGTAGTCCCAGCTACTTGGGAGGCTGAGTCAAGAGAATCACTTGAACCCGGGAGGTGAAGGTTGTGGTGAGCCAAGATTATGCCACTGCATTCCACCCTGGGTGACAGAGTAAGACTCTGTCTCAAAAACAAACACAAACACAAACAAGAAGTATCTTCCCATTGCCAGAACTGGATTATGATATTTATGCTCTGTTTCCCTCTTTGCTTAGGCTACTGGGATGCTTGGCATTAAAAGTCTGTGCTCAGAAGCTGAAGTCTTCACCATGGTTCCCGTATACTGTTTTCTCTACGACTTTTTTCTTTGTTTCTCATTTTGCCCTAATTACTTCAGCATCAGCATCTGAGTTTGTATTGCTGTCTCAAATCCACTTTCAGAAGTAGAAAGAAGATAAATATAATAAAGCTAAATATAGATTTAACAAATCAGTTTTCTGTTTCATAGTTGAGACAGAGAATGTCAGGAAGAAGAAAACAGAGGAAATATTTGCTGATTTTTGTTCTCTTGTTTCTCTTGTTTTGATCCCAGTGAAAAACTTTTATCTGGCACATATTTAATTTTAAGCAAGAAGAGATGAAATAAATGAGGACAATGACCTGAGCTCTTAGTTTATTGATTGGATTGGAACTGTCCTGATTCTTCTCAATTTGTCTCTTTCTTTCAACTACCATTGACCTCATTTTGATGTTGGAGCTCTCTCCTGTAAAATGTAAGAATGGAACTGAACAATTCCCAAGTTCTCTTCAGTTTAAAATCTACAGACCAAGATTCTGAGTTCTTTTTGTATTTGGGTGATTTAGTCTCATAAGCTGCAGGTTACATTCATTCTCCTGTAATTCCTTCTCCCAGTTTGATCAGTGGAATTCAGCCAGCACCATTCAGAAGATGCCCCCATGTCCCTTCTTGTTTTGAAGGTCTGCACTGGTCTGTGTCGTAAGAGGAATATGATTATTCCTCAGTTTAGACATGAGAAAGCTGAGGTTTAAATAGCTTGTCCACGCCACTAACTTAGTAACTACGGAAAGGAGCCCTTGAGCCTGATGCAGACCGTGGCTCTTTCTTGCCTCCGGTACTTCCCAAGACTTGGAGCAGCCCCAGGTTCTGCCTGGGGGGCCTCTGGACCACCTCAGCCTTATCTGCTTTATATATGGGGTGCCTTGGAAGCTCTCTTGTGAGAGTTCTGCTTTTAACAGTGAAGCCAATCGCACCACACATTGGTGGCTCCTCTTGTCCATTTGTGTTGGAATTAAGGTAAAACCCCCAACCCTGTGGGTTTATTCGCTGTTCATTTCCTCGTTCCCCTCTGTTCTCCCCGCCGCTTACCTGGCTGTTGCTCAGCAGAGCCCTTCTGCTTCTGGAGTAGCCTCCCACGTGTCAACCATTTACTGACCTCCTTTCCTGGGAATCCAGCATTTCCTGTCCCTTGAGCCCTGCAGAAGCTCTTCTGCTTATAAATTGAGATGGTTGACATGAAAATTATAATCCTTATGCTTACCTAATGTGTTTTAAATAACTTTTTATTTTGAGATAATTGTGGTTTGTCATGCAGTTGTAAGGAAATGACACAGATATGTATACCCTTCACCCATTTTACCCCAATATTCTATAGTTATATCATCTTACAAAGCCCATTCTCCAATCAAGAAATTGATATTGATACAGTGCATCTATCACATTCAGATTTCACCAGATTTACATGCACACAGGGATGTGACTGCATGTGCACGTGTGTGTGTGTGTGTGTGTGTGTGTATGTGTGTATTTACTTCCATAAAAGGGTAGTACATTAGTCTATTTTCATACTGCTATAAAGAACTGCCAGAGACTAGGTAATTTATAAAGAAAAGAGATTTAATTGACACACAGTTCAGCATGGCTTGGGAGGCCTCAGGAAACGTACAATCGTGGCAGAAGGTGAAGCGGAAGCAAGGCACCTTCTTCACAAGGCGGCAGGAAGGAGAAGTGTCAAGCGAAGAGGGAAGAACCCCTTATAAAACCATCAGATCGTGTGAAAACTCACTGTCACGAGAACAGTGTGGGGGAAACTGCCCCCATGATACAATTACCTCCTTCTGGACTCTCCCTTGGCACATGGGGATTATGGGATTCTGGGCATTACAATTCAAGATGAGATTTGGGTTGGGACACACAGCCTAACCATATCAGGTAGCATGAGGGATTCTTGTATGAACTTTTCTATGTCTTGACTATGGTAGTGATCACAGAAATGTATCTACATATATGATAAAAATAAATGTAATATTTTTACCCTTTTCATATTATGTCCTCCTCCTGATGTCTAGAGGTGCTGGCACATTGTAATTCCTTAGTAAATATTCCATAAAATACATGACAATAAATGTTATTTCTCAGAGAAACAACAGCGATTCATAAAACATGAGGCCCAATCTCGAAAGTGACATCTCTTTTGAGAGGCCCGTGGTACAGGAGAAATAACCTTTGACTTGAAGCAGAAGATCTGAGTTCAGGATTGGTTTTGCTGCTTTTCAGAAGAGAGGATTCACTTCCTATTTTGGACCTTGATATCTTGATCTGTAAAATGAGGCAGCTGGATTAACAACCTCTTGCATCCCTTCCAGCTTCAAAGATGTTACAACTCTGGAAGCTGTGACATCCTTTAACATTTTGAACCTGACTTTCTCTCCGTAAGCATTTTTGTCTTGTTACTTGAGTTTATCAGTTCAGAGTTGGTTTAATTTTCATGCTTTGAACCATGGAAGAAAAATAATCTTCTACTTGATTTCTTACCAACTCAGAGACCACATGAAAGATCTCATTTGCATAAAGATTCAGAGTGGAGTTTCAGATGGGGGCGACATGGAAACATTTGAAAACTTTGATTTGGAAACTTTTGGCATCTGTGTGGAGTGTGGTCCAGCCTGGGCGGTGAGATGCAATTCTGAGGTACCCAGTTGCTAAGCTGGGTTGGCTGGATGTCTCTTTGGCTTTGCAGTGTTTTGTAGCACAGGTCCTCTGTCAGACAGCCAGGCGAGGTCCAGCCACTGCAAGAAACACCCCCAAGGTCTCCATGCCGACTCAGTGGATGTCCAGTCTTCTCTCTTGCACAGTTCTTTGTGAGTCTTTGTAGCTTTGCAGGGTTGGGTCGCTGCCCTCGATCCCCAGCTGTGAGGATTGTGAGGGCCACATGTGCCGTGTTGACAGTTCTGTGCTCTGGCTTCAGTGGTCACAGTGCTTTTGCTTATGCTTTACTGGCCAAACCAGGTCACATGGCCATGCCTCATTTCAAGGGAGTGGGAACAAATTCTGCTACAGGGTTTTTTTTTTTTTTTGGTCAAAAGAACAAAAGTGCCTGGCAACATGCATTAATTATAACGTGGCTTATGTGTTAACACTTGAAGCGTCTCAAGGTTGGGAGATGATCCGTGACTCAGAAGCTGTCTCTGACTAGCAAACAGGAAACAGAAAGTGACTGAAGCGAAAGAGCAGGAAGCTGAGCATCCTGAGTCAGCAATGCATTCGGCTGTCCAGGGTGCAGAATGCAAGTGGAGACAGTGGGCTCCTCTCCCACCTCCTCTTCTGGCCAGCTGCGTGACTAAGCAGTCCCATCCCACCTCGGTCCCAGTTTCCTCCCCTGTAAAATGGGAATGGTAACATTAACTATGGCAAAGGGTTGCCTGAATTAACACAGGTGAAGAGCATAGGGCAGTGCCTGATGTGGGTGAAATGCTCAGTAAATGTTACCCGTCATTATTTTGCTTTGCCCTTTACCTCTTGAGTTGGCTATAAATCCCTACAACCACAGGATGCTCTCGAGCATTCAGCCTGTGTGGCTGAAAGTGTGAGTCTCTGGGGGCAGCCGTCAGGGAAGGGTGTGATGACTCAGAAGCTGGAGAAGCTGATTCTGCCTTCCCTCTAGGCTCCTGTGTGACACTAAGTCCTAATGGAATGACAGAGACTCAGAATCCCTGTGCACATTTTCTGCAAAGCTATTGGTGGAAATCCTTCCTTCTGGGCTTTGGCCTGGGAGGTTCCTTTCAGAGACTTGCAGCCTCAGAACTTTGAAAGAGCAAAACCAAAGCAAAGGGCTCCCCTGGGAGCCCTGGGAAATGGGGCTGTGCACCTTAGAGAGGAAATTTGCTGTCTCTTCCTTTAGGCAGGGAAATAAATGGAATTGTATAAGCCACCTTGCAGCGATCTGAGAATCCCAGATTCTCAGATGAGTCCTGCAAATATGCAGGTTGCATTGAGACATTAAAATTCTCTAAATAGGGCGTCTTATCACTTGTGTATTCATATGTTGCTGCAGCCAAACCATGAATTTTCTGATTTCGTCACACCCTGATAAGATTAAAAAAACAGTTATATGCATTCTCGCTGGCTGGATCACAAAAGTAATTTCTCATACAATCGAAATCTGTATTTTAATGAGTTTCTTCAGGCATAATCTCTCTGGGAGCTGCCTGTGAGTCTGCATTGCATGTGTGACCTGAGAACCTGGCATTTTAGACCTTGAGCAGCAGGAGACGATGCCACTCTCTCCATCATTGTTGACTGAATCATGGTGAAATCTCCCGATGGGTAGAGTGATGGCCTCATCTGCATGAATATATGCATATTTGAAATGCTAAGGTCAGACAGGACTGACTCCCCAAGCATGGCATGGAGGTGCGGGGGTGACATTTACAACACCCAGAGGGCTGTGGGCCAGGCTCAGGGAAGAAGTTTGAGGGCCTTCGGAGCTCAGAAATTAGGGCACTTTCCTCAGGATCAGGGAGAGTCGAGGGTATCTGGAAAGCGGTGCCTTCATCTCTGCAAAAAAGAGTCTATCCTGAAGGGTCAAGGGCAGATCCCTAGACAGCACCCAAGGACTACTTTAGGGAGATAAGGATGCGTGAAAGCCCTGCTGAAGGCAGCGGCTCCAGAAGTGAGGTTTCCAAACCAGCATCTATCACCCCAGGACGAGGCCTCGCAAACAGAAACAGCCTCACTTCATTGGGAAATGGTACACAGAGCGGGAGGGACTTTATGTGGACCAGGTAAAGACAGAAGTGGAAAATGATCAGAACTTCCCAGACTGCATCTCAGGGCACAGCTGTGATGGTTCTCAGGATGCTGATACCCACTCCCCATGCTGCCCTTTTTCAGGAAGGCCCTGAGGCATCTGCCTTGGAAGGAGAGGTTCCTACCAGCCTTGCAGCTTGCCAGTGGTGATCCTTGTGGGGTCCTACCATCCTTGCATGATTTTTAATTTGAATCTATGATTCAGAAACGTGAATTAGGGACCTTGCCTCTCTTCCTCCCTTACAGGCTCCATGTCCCTCATGGCTCTGTCCATTTTTCCTTGAAAACAAATTGGTGTGGTAACTAAGTCTGATATCAGTGGCAACCGGCAGCAGAAGTAATTCTAAGCTAGAATTAAGGGAGGGAGATGGGCTTCCTTGTAACCCGTAACTTTCCAGACCTCTGAAAGATTCTGTTTAAACCTCTTCCAACAATCATTACGTCTTCTGCAATCTGGACTCATCAGTTATAGAACCTTGTGAGTACCTTTCAGCGAGAGGACTCCTCTTGGTTTGAGGCTAGGTGTGGAGGAAAACTATGTGGGCAGCAGGTTGGGGGATTGTTTGTGTATCCTGGGGTGCAGTAATTTATCCCTACTTCTTTTCCCCCAACCACACAGCAAACTTTGATGGCAAGAATTGCCTTCCTTTCAGTCCCTATTTCTTAGCCTCATATCCAACACATAACTGATGCTCAGTAATTATTTATTTAGTGAATTGCGAGCTGCAAGCAATAAACCTCATGAAAACAAGGCATATGCCTTTATCTGTGAGCGCTTCATTAATTCACTACTCGGTTTATATCCTGAATGTAAATTTACTCAATTTATATCAGATAAAGGCTGAGGAATAAACCTGTCTTGGGCCCTACGGTCTTTAGAGCTTTTCCATTTTGGCTGCTTCCTCCTCTTGACCTCAGACTTGGGCAGGAGTTCTTGGAGTTGGGGTCCAGATCTCCCAGATGAGGCTTCAAACCTCGCCTTCCTTCCATCAAAGGGCCTGCTACCGGGTCCCTTCCATGGGGTTCCTCGCTCCCTCCGGCTCATCACAGTTGTAGTGAGAGGTTACAGACTGGGCTATTCCGGGGATTTTAAATAGATGGTAACACTTAGGCTCTTCTATTCTTGCATGGTGTTTGTGGTGTGTGGTGAGAATGGGGGCAGGGCCACGTCTCAGGGAGGAACTCAGTCGAGTGTCATGCATACAGACTGGTGTTAACTTCAGCTCTATTAAACATCTTTATTAATAATCCAGAAGTGGGGTATAAACAGAACATTAATTAAATGCCTGAATACTAAATTGGGAGGTGTTACAAAAGATGGACTAATCACTTTATCATTTACTCAGCATGCAGAACTTGTATAATTTGTTGTATTTAATGGATAAAAGTGGGACATTTCTTTGTTGACAACTCTATTGGCTCTGTGTGTAGCGGGCATTTTGGTTGAGTTTCTTTATGTGCATATTCTTATTTCTTGCACCTTTCTATTTAGGTTAGTTTCAGGATGATGAGTCATCCTATTTGTATATTAAGGAATCAAGTAGAATGCAAATGTTTTGGAAGAGTGAGGTGGAATAAACAGAAGCAAGAACAGAGAATAACATGCAGTAGTGGAGGCCAGCTGAGTCGATTGCTTGGAGACCCAAGTCCTCTCTCCTGACTCCTGTGGGGTCTGTTCTGTTTTCTCAGACTGCACCTGTTCTTCTAGCAAGTGAAGTGCCTCACGGAGTTACCTCTTTGGAAGGGCTTGCTAAGAGCAGTCTTAAACTCAGCACATACTTTATTCCATGGCCGTGAGTATGAAATGCAGTGATATTCTTGAAATAATTTTGTGAACTGTAAAACTGCAAAAGTTAGTTTGACATTGGATTAATTCTCACAGAATGAGGAATGCTATTGCTGTGCATATGAAGCACTCCACATAATTACCAGCAGAATGGCCAAGAACGTTTCGAAATATGGATAGGAAATTCAGTCTGGAAAAATGCTAGTAAATACTTAGGGACATTAGAAAATTGGCAGGGTTTTGAGTTGGCAAAATTAATCCAACTATTTTTCAAATGCTTGGGTTCAACAAACTAAAATGAGTTTGCCAAGCACCTTTTCTTATAAATTTCGCAGTCTTTGTTTGTTTCCGCTAGCACGTGATCCATAAGCTTCTGATTCATTGACACTTAATTCACTAAAAGACTATTTGTTAGCAGAGCAGCAATCAGATGTTTTGGAAACCTGCTTGGCCCACTGCAAAGACGCTGCCCAGATTCTGTTCTTCAGAATCTTTACTAGCTGGGTACATAATAGACATCTGAGCGTATTTAAGAATTGTTTTGTCAAACTCCTATCATTTTTTTAAAATTTTTTATTGCATTTTAGGTTTTGGGGTCCATGTGCAGAACATGCGAGACAGTTGCATAGGTACACACATGGCAGTGTGTTTTGCTTCCTTTCTCCCCTTCACCCACATTTGGCATTTCTCCCCTATCATTTTAAACTTCTTGTTATGCTTCTTCCATGTTGTACACACTGTCATTCCCAGTATTCAACAGGAACGTTTTTATTATGCTCTAAGTTCTGGGACACATGTGCAGAATGTACAGGTTTGTTACATAGGTATACAGGTGCTATGGTGGTTTGCTGCACCCATCAACCTATCGTCTACATTAGGTGTTTCTCCCAGTGCTATCCCTGCCCCACCCCCCACCCCTGACAGGCCCCAATGTGTGATGTTCCCTTCCCTGTGTCCATGTGTTCTTATTGTTCAACTCTCACTTACGAGTGAGAACATGGAGTGTTTGGTTTTCTGTTCTTATGTTATTTTGCTGAGAATGATGGTTTCCAGCTTCATCCATATCCCTGCAAAGGACATGAACTCATCCTTTTTGTGGCTACATAGTATTCCATGGTGCATACGTGCCACATTTTCATTATGCAGTGTATCACTGATGGCATTTGGGTTGGTTCCAGGTCTTTGCTATTGTGAATAGTGCTGCAGTAAACATTCGTGTGCATGTGTCTTTACAGTAGAATGATTTATAATCCTTTGGGTATATACCCAGTAGTGGGATGGCTGGGTCAAATGGAATTGTTGGTTTTATCACCACACTGTCTTCCACAGTGGTTGAACTAATTTGCACTCCCATCCACAGTGTAAAAGTGTTCCTATTTCTCCATAACCTCTCCAGCATCTGTTGTTTTCTGACTTTTTAATTATCACCATTCTAACTGGCGTGAAATGGTATCTCATCATGGCTTTGATGTACATTTCTCTAGTGACCAGTAATGATGAGCTTTTTAAAAATATATATTTGTTGGCCACATAAATGTCTGCTTTTGAAAAGTGTCTGTTCATATCCTTTGCCCAGTTTTTGGTGGGGTTGTTTGTTTTTTTTTCTTGTAAATTTGTTTAAGTTCCTTGTAGATTCTGGATATTAGCTCTTTGTCACATGGATAGATTGCAAAAATTTTCTGCAATTCTATAGGTTACCTGTTCACTTTGATGATAGTTGCTTTTGCTGTGCAGAAGCTCTTTTGTTTAATTAGATCCCATTTGTCAATTATGGCTTTTGTTGCCATTGCTTTGGTGTTTTAGTCATGGAATCTTTACCCATGCCTATGTCCTGAATGGTACTGTTTAGGTTTTCTTCTAGGGTTTTTATGGTTTTAGGTCTTATGTTTAAGTCTTTAATCTATCTTGAGTTAATTTTTGTATATGGCGTAAGAAAGGGGTCCAGTTTCTTTTCTGCATATGGCTAACCAGTTTTTCCAACATCATTTATTAAGTAGGGAATCCTTACCCCATTGCTTGTTTTTGTCAGGCTTGTCAAAGATTAGATGATTGTAGATGTGTGATGTTATTTCTGAGGCCTCTGTTCTGTTCCATTGGTCTATATATCTGTTTTGGTACTGGTACCATGCTGTTTTGGTTACTGTAGCCTTGTAGTATAGTTTGAAGTCAGGTAGCATGATGCTTCCAGCTTTGTTCTTTTTGCTTAGGATTGTCTTGGCTATACAGGCTCTTTTCTGGTTCCATATGAAATGTAAAATAGTTTTTTTCTAATTCTGCAAAGAAAGTCAATAGTAGCTTGATGGGGATAGCATTGAATCTATAAATTACTTTGGGCAGTGTGGCCATTTTCATGATATTGATTCTTCCTATCCATGAGTGTGGAATGTTTTTCCATCTGTTTGTGTCTTCTCTTATTTCCTTGAGAAGTGGTTTATAGTTCTCCTTGAAGAGGTCCTTCACATTTCTTGTTAGTTATACTCCTATGTATTTAATTCTCTTTGTAGCAGTTGTGAATGGGAGTTCACTCATGATTTGGCTCTCTATTGTTGGTGTATAGGAATGCTTGTGATTTTTGCACATTGGTTTTATATCCTCAGACTTTGCTGAAGTTGCTTATCAGCTTAAGGAGATTTGGGGCTGAGACAATGGGGTTTTCAAAATATACAATCATGTCATCTGCAAACAGAGACAATTTGACTCTTTGTCTTTGTCTTTTTTAATCTTTGTTGGTTTAAAGTCTGTTTTACCAGAGACTAGGATTGCAACCCTGCTTTTTTTTCTTTTGCTTTGAGCCTATGTGTGTCTTTGCACATGAGATTGGTCTCCTGAATACAGCACACTGATGGGTCTTGACTGTTTATCCAATTTGCCAGTCTGTTCATTTTGATTGGGGCATATTTAAGGTTAATATATGTGAATTGGATCCTGTCATTATGATGCTAACTGGTTATTTTGCCCATTAGTTGATGTGTTTTCTTCATAGTGTCAATGGCCTTTACAATTTGGTATGTTTTTGCAGTGGCTGGTACTGGTTGTTCCTTTCCATATTTAGTGCTTCCTTCAGGATCTCTTGTAAGGCAGGCCTGATGGTGACAGAATCTCTCAGCATTTGCTTGTCTGTAAAGTGTTTATTTCTCCTTCTCTTCTGAAACTTAGTTTGGCTGGATATGAAATTCTTGATTGAAAATTTTTTTCTTTAAAAATGTTTAATATTGGCCTCCACTCTCTTCTGGCTTGTAGGGTTTCTGCAGAGAGATCTGCTGTGAGTCTGATGGGCTTCCCCTTGTGGGTAACCCAACCTTTGTCTCTGGCTGCTCTTAACATTTTTTCCTTCATTTCAACCTTGGTGAATCTGATGATTATGTGGTCTTGGGGTGGCTCTTCTCGAGGAGTGTATTTGTGGTGTTCTCTGTATTTCCTGAACTTGAATGGTGGCCTGCCTTTCTAGGTTGGGGAAGTTCTCCTGGATAATATCTTGAAGAGTGTTTTCCAACTTGGTTGCATTCTGCCTGTCACTTTCAGGTATACCAATCAAACGTAGGTTTGGTCTTTTCATATAGTCCCATATTTCTTGGAGGCTTTCTTTATTTCTTTTCACTCTTTGTTCTCTAATCTTGTCTTCATGCTTAATGTCATTAAGTTGATTTTCAATCCCTGATATCCTTTCTTCCACTTGATTGATTTGGCTATTGATACTTGTGTATGCTTCACAAAGTTGTTGAGTTGTGTTTTTCAGCTCCATCAGGTCATTAATGTTCTTTTCTAAACTGGTTATTCTAGTTAGCAATTCCTCTAACCTTTTTTGAATGTTCTTAGCTTCCTTGCATTGGGTTAGAACCTGCTCCTTTAGCTTGGAGAAGTTTTTTATTATCCACCTTCTGAAGCCTATTTCTGTCAATTGGTCAAACTGATTCTCTGTACAGTTTTGTTCCCTTGCTGGTGAAGAGTTGTTACCCTTTGGAGGAGAAGAGGTGTTCTGGTTTTTGGAATTTTCAGTCTTTTTTTTTTTGCTGTTTATTGCTCATCTAAATGGATTTATCTATCTTTGGTCTTTGATGTTGGTGATCTTCGGATGGGGTTTTATGTGGACAGCCTTTTCACTGATGTTGATGCTAATCCTTTCTGTTTGTTAGTTTTCCTTCTATCAGTCAGGCCTCCCTGCTGCAGGTTTGCTGGAGTTTGCTGGAAGTCCACTCCAGATCCTGTTTGTCTGGGTATCGCCAGTGAAGGCTGTGGAATCGAATAGATTGATGCCTGTTCCTTCCTCCAGAAGCTTCGTCCCAGAGGAGCACCCAGCAGATGCCAGTTGGAGCTCTCCTGTATGAAGTGTCTGTGAACCCCTGCTGGGAGGTGTTTCCCAGTCAGGAGGCACAGGGGTCAGGGACTCCCTTGAGGTGGCATTCTGTCCCTTAGCAGAGCTGGAGTACTGTGCTGGGAGATCTTGGCTCTCTTGAGAGCTGGCAGGCAGGAACATTTAATTCTGCTCAAGCTACACCCACTGTGGCCTCTTCCTGCAGGTGCTCTGTCCCAGGGAGATGGGAGTTTTATCTGTAAGCCCCTGACTGGGGCTTTCTTTCAGAGATACCCTGCCCAGAGAGGAGGAATTCAGAGAGGCAGTGTGGCTACATACAGTGGCTTTGCTGAGCTGCGCTGGGCTCTGCCCAGTTCAGACTTCCTGGCATGTTTGTTTACAACGTGAGGGGAACACCGCCTACTCAAGCCTCAGTAATGGTGGATGCCTCTCCCCCCACCAAGCTCAGGTGTCCCAGGTTGACTTCAGACTGCTGTGCTGGCAGTAAGAATTTCTAGCCAGTGGATCTTAGCTTGTTGGGTTCCATGGGGGTGGGATCCACTGAGCTAGACTACTTGGCTCCCTGGCTTCTGCCCTTTTTCCAGGGCAGTGAATAGTTCCATCTCACTGGCATTCCAGGTGCCACTGGGGTATGAATAAGCCTCCTGCAGCTAGCCATTGTCTGCCCACATGGCCGCCCAGTTTTGTGCTTGAAACCCAGGACACTGATGGTGTAGGCACCCAAGGGAATCTCCTGGTCTCCAGGTTGGGAAGACCATGGGAAAAACGTAGTGTCTGGGCCACAATGCACCATTCGTCACAGCACAGTCCCTCACAGCTTCCCTTGGCTAGGAGAGGGAGTTCCCCAACCCCTTGCACTTTCTGGGTAAGGCGATGCCCCACCCTGCTTCGGCTCACCCTCCACGGGCTGCACCTACCGTCTAACCAGTCCCAATGAGATAAGCCAGGTACCTGAGTTGGTAATGCAGAAATCGCCCACCTTCTGCATTGATGTCTGGGAGCTGCAGACTGGAGCTGTTCCTGTTTGGCCATATTGCCCAGGTCCCCTGGAATATTTTAAATATATACGTGATTGATTCCTGTGATTCATTCTTCTTCCTCTTAGTAGTTCTGACTTAGAAGGTTTAAACACAAGGATATTCACTAGTTACAGATGAGATTAGAAACGTTACTAATGGGAAGATAGGTAGGAGAATGCAGCTCAGAGCTGGGGCTTTGGAGAGCTTGCTGCTCCTTGACCCTCCATGGGTGGATTTCGGCCTTGCTTGTCTGGGGCACACTGTGAAATGCAGGCTGGCAAGAGCGTGGGCCTGGCCAGGCCTGCAGACCCTGTCCATGTGCGTCCAGCTGAGGAGGCTGGATTCTGTGTTGGCATTTACTGGTCATTTTTGTTTATCATCTCTCCTCTCTCCTTCCCAAGGGGAGGAGACAGTTCTGGCGAGACAGGAGCCAGAAGGTTTGATCTCAGTACTGCTGCCCTCTGGGAAGTCAAGAGAGGTCCGTTTTCTCTCACAGAGAGAGATGGGTGCCAGTATCCCACCAAATTCTTTAGGGCAGGCCACATGGGTGCCACTAGCCTCCTTGGAGGTCACGCCTGCCTCTTCTGGCTTTGTGCTGGTCACTCTTCCCATCTCACCACTTGGGGCTGGCTCAGGCTGAGGAGCTTCTCTTCCAAGGTGGAGAATGTGAGGGTCAGAGACAGAAGGTTCGTGACTGTGGACTCTACCCTCTGACCCACTCTGGGGAAGCTGGTGGGGACTTGCATCTGAGTGCTTGAGGAAGAGATGGGATGTGCAGGGAAGAGGCTGGGAGGAGGAGGAAGTCATTTGTGTCCAGCATCTTCCATGCCAGTACTGAGCTAAACTTGCATGGGCACATTGAAAAGGAGGGTGCAGCCCCAGGCGTGGCTGGAGAGAGCTCTGTGTCTTCACTTTCCACAGCCTGTGTTTCAACAGAGCACAGAGGGAAACGGAACTCATTTTCCCTTTTTTAATATAACATTCCATCTCCATAATTAAAGGGATACAAAATACACTGTGGGAATTTTAGGAAATTCTGAAACATGAACTAGAGGAAAACCCCAAAGATTAGTCTGTAACCCACCTCTCCAGAGATGTCATTAGCATTTTTCTTTATTTCCTTCCAGTCTGTTTTCTAGTTGTGTTTTTATGTAGAAGGAGTAGTGTACATTTATGTCAACTTAGGGCCACACTGTGTAAGCAGTTTTATATTTTGCAGGTAACTTTTAGTATCATAGGCCCTTTTCTATGCCTTTAGATATTTCCCAACAGCCCATTCTTTAATGGCAGGCTAACATTTCATTCTTGTTTCCAAATTTGCAGCATGGTAATTATGACTTAATTACTCTCCCTGTGTGTGCATACTGTCAGTCTTTGACTTTTCTTTAGGATAAATTCCTGGAGATGAAGTTATGGGGTCAACTGGTAGAACACTTTTGAGCTTTTTTCCCACCAAGTGTATATTGCTGCTCTATGTCAAAGAACTCGAGATATATTCGCCACTTTAAGAATGTCCATTTCTCTGCACTTTGGTGGCACAGTGTATTATGTCTTATGATGATGATTTTTAGAGATGGAGTCTCATTGTATAGCTCAGGCTGGACTCAAAGTCCTGGGCCCAAGCGATCCTCCTGTATTAGCCTCCCAAGTAGCTGGGACTACAGCCGTGTGCCACTTGTATTATTATTTTTAAGTCCCTTCTCTTATGTTTGATGCAATTTAAATTCTGTTGTTAAGGAAGCTAAGTTGGTGAGACGAGACAGTTGTTCCTCAAGACACAGCCAGCTGCGGGGGCCCGTGTGCCCACCAAGTTCCCCCTGGTGTTCCTTTGAGGTGCCTGTCCCCCTCCTGGGAACATGGCCAGGTCCCTTTCTGCCCTCAGCCACGGTGTGGGCTCCTGTCTGCACCCCCACCTTCCCGTGGCTGCTCACCACACTTTCTGCCCCCAAGTCCCTGCTGAAAGGCCCAGGGACATCTCCAGTCGCAGAGCCTGCTCCTAGCTCAGAGGTTGTTTGCTCATCAGGTCTGCAGCACTGGGCTTCTCTTCTGCATGAGCATGCTGGTCTGGGAGATTTTATTGAAATTGGAGTTTGGAGGTGTAGGAGAGTGCGGCTGAGCTGTGGCCGTTCCCACAGATGCCCCATCAGTGTCCTTCTGAGGCACCTTCACCCCAGCCTGCAAATCAGGGCCATAGGAGAGTTGGAGAGGCTCAGCCACTCGGCACAGGAGTCCTGGCACCATGCCAGAAGTGATGGCATCTGGGGGCAGAGGACCTACGGCGCTTTGCACTACATTCGCTTCGCACGTCCTCCGCCAGGAGGAGAGCTTTTCCTTTTTCATTGTAAATGAGAAATTCTTTCCAAAATAAGATAGAGCATCACCAATTTCAGGAAGCCAAAGCAACCCAACTGAATTGTATAAATATATGTCTACACATAAGGTGGAAAATAGATGCAGAATACAGTGACACACAGTGACACAGTTGATGGGACCCAGCAAAGCCTGTGGTGGAAGACTCTCCCCCTCATCCACTGATGTCCAAAGGCCTCCTTTGAAAGCACTGCCTCCTCCTCCCCCAGCACGGCTGCACTTCCCTTTGACCTGGATGCCTCCCACCACCCTGCACACTGGGCGGAGTGGGCCGCCCCCCCTCACTCTATCTGAGAGGTTCTGTACCCCATGTTCTGACCCTGTAGCAGTCCTCCTCCTCTATGTGTCGGGCCAGTGCTGCCTCAGCCCCTGAACTCCAAACACACCCACATCCCACTCTTCCTGTCGTCCCCTTTTCTTGTCTCCATGGCCGGGGATTGGAGGGTGAGAAGAAAGATGTATTGACTTTTCTCTCTTCTTTAGTTCGAATATCTCTGCACGAACACATTTGACACTTTTTCCAAACCTCTGCTTCCTAAGGGGATGGAGGATGGAGGAGAGAACTGGGCTGTTTTATCTTCATGCCTGCAAATGAATTATGCATTTGGCAACCTTTCTATTTTAACCGTCCCATTTCAGTTGCCCCATAGGGGTAAACTTTCTAGGATTCTAAACCAGAAAAATAGTTCAGGAGGATATTACTGAGAAATACGTAACCTCCATATAAATGAAAATTAGTATCTTGGTATCCTGAGCTCAAGGGGTGAAAGCAGGCATTGGGTCTGCCTTCACCTGTGTCCTGGCACTGACCCTCTGGATTCAGATCATGAGATGCTGGGCTGGGCTGTGGGGTCACTTGCAGCCACTTGTTGGATTTTTCTTTAGTTCATCTCAGGAGCCCCTTGGGCGTGGATTCTCTGGTATCTCCTGATTGCCTGGAGTTTTCATAATTGGCTCGGAACTCATCATTCAGCAGATGGTACTTAAGACTGGAGGAGTAGCCCCCTGTGAGCTTAAGAGACTCTAACAACGAGTGTGAAGGGGATGTCCCCAATAAACCAGTTAAATAGGACTCAGAGGGGAAAGCTTCATCTTCATCAGCTTGCATACTTGATTTTTTATTGTGGTAAAATATACATAGCATAAAACTTACGAGGATGGCTATTTGTAAGTGTACAGTTCGGTGGTGTAGTGCATTTATGTACATTCACACCCTTGGGGAATCGTCCCTACCCCCATCTCCAGAGCATACTGTGACATCTGTCCCCATAAGCACCGAGTCTCTGTCCATAATGCCCCAGTCTCGCGTTCATGGCCCTTCTCCTTTCAGAAAGTGCTTTCTTTAAAGTTGGTATAAATGCCTGAAGTTGAATCCTGTCTGATGTAATGTGGTGTAGTAACAGTGTACCCATTCGAATCTGACTCCCTCATCCTCAGGAAGCAGGGAGCTGTGTTTAGTGACTGGTGGCATCCACCTAGGGGCATCTGTCCCAGGCCTGCTCACTCTCGCCTGTCCTCAAGGGACTTGGGTTCCCAAACCTTGCACTAAAAGTGAGCCTGGGCACATGGGTTCTGGGCATCGTGACCCTGCCCTCCTCGTCTGTGGGGCCAGGCCACCTCTGTATGGGGTCACCAGCTGCTGCTTTCAAGAAGTTGGAAACTGAGACCTGGTTGCTGAGGCTCTGAGGTGAACACTCTGGAAGGAGGTTGTCTTAGGCTTGAGGCTTCCGTAACAAATACCACAGACTGGGCGTCTGAAACAGTAGAAAATGATTTTCCCACAGTTCTGGAGGCTGTAAGTCCCAGATCAAGGAGTCGGCAGGGTGGGCTTCTCCCGAGGCCTCCCTCCTGGCCTCTCCCCTTCGTCTCTTCACATTGTTCCACATGAAGCCCATTCTGAGGGCCTCACTGGGCTGGAACTTCAGTGGGTGGGTTTTGGGAGGTCCAGCTTAGTGTACCATCGTGGGTGCTGCAGGTCCTCAGGACCCCCGGTGTGTAAGAAAGGAACATGGAGTCGACCAGGCGGAGTGCAGGGGGTGGCCTGTGCTGCGTGGGGCCCCAGGGAGGTGGGTGGACACATTCCCAAGTTTTCAGGCATGGTTCCAGATGGTTTCCATTTCCTTGAAGACACTTAAGAGGGCCTCCCTTCCTTGCACCGGAGGGGCCCTGCCAGGTTTGCTGCATGGCCCTGCTCTGCCAGGGATGGAGCCAAGGGGAGTATGGAGAGTCGTCAACTCGGGCCGCAAACGTGGGCCTCAGCAGCATTCTTCTGCACGGCCAGACATGCTCCAGGCCCACAGAGAGGCAAGTCAGCAAACCAGCAATCTCCCCACACTTATGTCTTGCAGTTCTAATTCGTATTTGTTGTGCTTTGGGATCGTGATAATTGGGGTCATTTGTTGAAGACTCCAAAATAATCCCCCCTACTTTATGTTTTGGAAATGTAGTCTTTCAGGCAAACTGTGGTGCTCTCCCCCGTGTTTGTTAGAAAGGTTGGGCTAAATGTCACCCAGCCAGCAGCTTGCAAAGGAGCTCCGAGCAGTTGGTGGAATCTCAGTGGGTATTTCCCAACCATCTAGAACAAACAGAGACTGTATCCTCGCGTGTGCTAGGAACAGCTCAGCCCCATCCCATGGTTCCAGATGGTTTCCATTTCCTTGCGGGTGGGGTGGGGTCTCCTGTTTAGAGTCCCAGCTCAGATGCCTCCCTGCACCTTCCCCCGCCTGGCTTGCGCCAGGGCCTCTGTCGCGCCTCTGTGGCAGCCTTATGCTGCAAGCCTGTCTCATCTTTTGAACTTGCCCTGGAAACGCTCTGTTAGATTCACAGAACAAAAACAGCCACTGAAGAATCGTATTTGAAATCCTACAAAGGAATTACATTTTGTATTGCTTTAAAGAATGCATAGTATTCTCCTTTGCAAGTAAGAAAACAGTAAGAGACAGATGTCTTTAGGCAACTATTTAATGAATAAATGAGAGTGATTGAATGGGAGCATTTAAATTGGGCATTTTCTGTGCAATATTAATTACACTGGATACATAGTAAGTTCCTTTTTCAAAGATAGTTCAAAGGCAAATGTCAATCTGGTTCTGCCCAGGTTACGTGTCTACGTACGTAAACAACTTCCAGATGAACAGAGCATCCGTTAATAAGCTTTTACTAATCTTGGCCACAGGCCCTATTGAATCAGCTGTGTTTGACCTCTACCACACTGGGCATAAGAAAATTCATTTAACAGTGGTGTGACTAAAGCTGATGTTGTAAATGGGCTATGTTGTACAGGCATTTCAGATACACCCAGTTTTAAAGTGGGGCTTCTCCAGTGGGCCTCTAGGATCTGGAGCTTAAAATCTGGACCATGTTTTCTTTTGGCTACAAAATAAATGGCTTCTTGATGGAGCAGGCCTGTAGGGAGTCTGGGTCTCCTGGGAGTGCAGGACTGCTTTGGTGATGGGCATCACCCAGGCTCTGCGAAGCCTCTGAATGTGACTTGTGATGACCTACGTGGGTGATATATGTACACAGCTGTGCAGGAGCTGCCAGCAGCCACGGGGAGTATTCTTGATCTGCTGTGTCTGTCTCTTGTTTTCATGCTGGTATGCTCTCATCAGGCAAGAATGTTGTCTTTTCTAAAATCGTGTATGGGCCAGAAGGTGATGATAGGAGAGAAGCCATATACAAGCAACACTGTCACTTGGTGGGTTCAGGGCTTCTGGTCAAGAAGACTAAATGATGTAATGGAAACGGATGACTTTGGGCCATTTCATTTTACCGCATTGTACCTTGGTTTCATCACTTGTGAAATGTGGACCAAATAGATAATAAGGTCAGAGTGAAGATTTCTTTTATTTTCTTTTTTTTTGAGACAGGGTCCCATTCTGTCTCCCAGGCTGGAGTGCAGTGGTGCAATCACAGCTCACTGTAGCCTTGAACTCCTGGGCTCAAGGGGTCCTCTTATCTCAGTCTTCTGAGTAGCTGGGACTACAGGCACACATCATCATTTCCCGTTGATTGTTTTTATTTTCTTGTAGGGATGGGGTCTTGCTATGTTGCCCAGGCTGGTTTCAAACTCCTGCTCTCAGGGGATACTCCTGTCTCACCGTCCCAAAGTGCTGAAATTGCAGGAGTGAGCCACTGCTCCTGGCACGATTCCATTATTTAATGTGTATAAATCCCCCTCCCAGTGCCTGACAGATGGATGGTGTTCAATACATGATAACTATCATCATCATGGTCTGTTGAATTTGGATCTATTTCTATTTTTTGTCCTTCTCTATTTCCCATTTTCTAGTATTCCAAGGGGTGGGCATCTTCCCTGTAGGGACAGTTTTCCTGGCAAGGCTGGAGCCCCTACACTGGGAGTGAGTCAGGAACTGTGTTCTTGCCCCTGTGCCGGCTGCAGAGTTCTGGATAAGATATTTGAAATTCCCTGACAATGGGGTGCTATATTAGGCTGTTCTCACACTGCTAGTAAAAACATGCCTGAGACTGGTTTATAAAGGAAAGGGGTTTAATTGACTCACAGTTCTACATGGCTGAGGAGGCCTCACAATCATGGTGAAAGGTGAATGAGGAGCAAAGTCACGTTTTACATGGCAGCAGGCCAGAGAGTTTGTATAGGGAAACTCTTCTTTATAAAACCATCAGATCTTGTAAGACTTAGGCACTACCACGAGGACAGCATGGGAAAGATCTATCCCCTATGATTCAATTACCTCTTACTGGGTCTCCCCCATGACATGTGGGAATTATGGAAGCTACAATTCAAGATGAGATTTGGGTGGGGACCCAGCCAGACCATATCAGGTGCAGACAGGGTCCTCTCCATGATGTCATCCGGTTCTAAATGTCTATTTGAGTTCTGCAGAGTATTCATATTCCATTTCAAAAATGGTTTTCCTCATGATTGAGCATTTACTTACTGTTGGATAGAAAATCAAATGCCACCCATCTTGGCCGGGAGTGATAAGAACAGTCTAGAAAGTTCTGCTTGGGAATTCCCCAAGTCCTGTGCTTCAGTTTTGCCTCAGGACTTGGTGCCTGGACATTTGTGCCCTTTCTCAGGTAAGCCCCACCAGATGGAGGGCATCAGATCCAGGAACAGGAGGAGCTTCCCCAGCTTATGGGAGGGAAACTGAGCATGCTGTCTTCATAGAGGTGGCGTTTGCAATTGGGAATATTCTCTTTAAAAACTCAGAAAATGTCTAGGTAAAATAAGTAAGTGGTGTGATTTTCCAGCAAGCTTTAAAAAAAAGCCAAAACAAAACAGTGCATATTCTTATCCCCCAATCTTAATACCTCTGAAGACACAAAGCATGAAGCTTTCATTTTCAGAGTTTAAGGAAGAAAAATTGCTCCATGATGGCTATTACTGTAAAAGTTGAAGAGCTGTGCATCCCATTTGTACGTGTGGTGAGCTTTGAAGCTAAAATGCAGGGGGATAGAGATGCTGTCCCCAAGGGAGTCCCTCAGGGTTGCTCCCAGATACCAAGGCTTGGCTGGCAGCATGCAAGTCTGATTCGGTGGCCCTGATCACTGTAGGTGTGTCCACCGGGGAGAGGAAACCGGGGAGGGAATGCATGGGCCATGGGGTCCAATCCTCGTGTTTCTGAACAGAACCTGTACTTTGCTAGACCATAAACTCCCACTGCACGTTTGTCCCTGGGCTGCTTCAAAGTAGTCACCATTCCCTGGGATGCTCTCCCTGTGCCTCAGCTTGGAGTGGGTGGGGGCTGCAAACCCCTGGTTCTCGTGGATCCTTTGTGTTTGGGGAGCATCAGTCAGGATTATGGTCCTCTTGCCACCGACATACAGAAAGGAGGCATGATGACCACACTGCGCAGCTACTTTGGCCCTGGCTGTGGAGACTCGTGCACCCTTTTCACCTCTCTCCATCAGAGAATGAAATTAAGTAACAACCTAAGATGCAGAGCGTCTGGTCTGGACTTAGGTCTTCATTCATTGCTTCCAGCTGTGCTTTTTTAGGCCGGCTTCTGAGCGCCTCCAGTTTTTGGTTTGCTCGCTTGTGAAAGGAGAGTAAGAGAGCACTGCTGGCTTCCCTGGATGGTGGTGAGAACAGAGAGGGGTCATGGGCATGCAGCGTGTCTCAAGCTGTTCTTGTCCTAGGAATGCAGCTAGGATGGGTGGGTCTAAGTTTCAACCCACGTAGGTCTGAAAGGTTCAGACCCACCTGGGGGACCCAAGGGTAGTTCCCTGGGGCTCTTTGGGCCTGAGGACCTGCAGAGCACCCTGAAAACAAACCTAACAAAGTAAAAAAGTGGGATGCTTGAGAAACATCTGGACACATGAGTGGAGGAGGGGAGGCAGGGACTCTGAGTGTGGGCTTGCAGCGTCTCTCCTGGTGGTCCAGCCACTCCTCACTCTCACAGCATACAAGCTGGGGAGGTCGCAGCAAAACTAACAGTGAAGAATGGCCTCCCGAGACCTTGGTGGGGCGGCCTCCTCTGAGCTGGCTGAGGGCGGGGGGTTCCAGCAGGGCACAGTCTCGAAGGGCCCAGCAGGGTGGCAGCCTGTCGTGGAGCACAGCACCTGCCCAGAGTGGCTCCCACACCAAGCCTGGTGGGAGCTGGGCCCGCTGGGGACAGGGCCAGCTGCTCTGGAGTCAGGCAGAAGCAGCGTCCTTGGCGTGGAGGCCAGTGTCCTCCAGAGGAAGTAGAACCAGAGATCTCACAGGCACGAGGGGAACAGATGGGGTGAGGGGCCAGGGGATGTGACTGCTGCAGCTTGCCCCAGCGGAGGCCAGGAAGGCAGAGGAGGCAGATTGGGAGTCCCTGTGGGTACCCGAAGAACTGGTTTACAACTCTGTCCCCCTGGGACACCAAAGAATTTTGGGGGAGAGTGGAAGCCCTGCAGGTTCAGGGGAGGGCTAGAGCAAGAGAAAGTAAATGTCATTCATTTTTCTTCATAGCCATTCTCCTTGTAGAATCTGCTTAGAATAGCCTTGGGAAGCATGCATTATGACAGTTACCTGTTATTGATATCTAGTTCTCAAAACACTTTCCCCTTTTCAGAAACGTGTTATTATGCGTTCTTGTCACCCATGGCACGTGCGTGCCTTCTTGATCACTCACAGACATCGAAAGGGCTTTTTCTTCACTCTCAGGGCTGGAAAGAGTGAAGGGCAGGCGTGTTGCCACAGCTGGTCCATAGAGCAATCTACTGGCAAATGCTTATGTGGTTTCATTAGCTGGGAGTGGGGAGGATGTTAGGAGGGACAGGACTCTTCTCTGTCTTAAAGGACTTGCAATCTGGTTGGGAAAATAAACCCTACACAGGCAAAAAACAATTAATATTTGCCTTGATATCCAGAGCTGGCTGGCTCCATGGACCCTAGCACGCTTTTCAGAGAAGGGCGGTGCTGCCGTCGCATATCTCCCCCGGTAAGAGAGAGCGATGTGTTTGCCGTCACCCTGAGCACAGAAGGCACAGTTTCCCTGGAATTCTAATAGCACTGCAACGAGGCTTAATATATCCATTTTTAAAAAATGGTCATGCGTCTGTTTGAAAACAAACCTGAGAGTTAGCTGTATATAAATGCATCATCTATTTCTCATGCCCACACTTGCTTTATTGATAGGTTTCCTTTTTCTGCCCCCTTCTTTTTGGTGCATGTTTAACACTCACGTTATTGCAAAGCAGCCTGGGATGAGCCACTTAGGACCATCTCGGCTCCCATTACACTTATGTCTCTTAGTTAAGGATGCTAATTCTCCTTGCAGCTCCTCATCTGCCTCTGTACTCCGCTGGATTCTTAAGGCGATGCTGAACAGTTCTCTCTCCGCAGCAATCTCCCACCCCTCATGGTGGCAGCGGGGACTTTCCTTGCGCCACGCCAGTCCCTCAAACCTGCCTCCCTCTCTGTCCTCCCATCCATTCAGCTTCTATTCAACGGGGACTTCTCATGGGCTAGAGTCCAGATTCCCCCCTTGAACTGCTCGCCAAGACTTCGCTTCAAGCCATTCATGCTGGGTGCTCTGGGAGCCTGATGCTTTGGAGAATGAACGAGGAAAGGAACCAAGCAGGCGTGCTTTGCTGTGTTATAGTTGGGTCACTTGACAGACAGCGCCGTGTGTGAGACAGGAGGGCATGTGGACAAGCTGGGACATCATCACAGCCTCCCTCCCATGGCCTGGTGTCCCTTCATCCCACAGAGGCTAGAGCCCCCACTCGCAAAGGCCTGGCCCCGCACACGTGGTGAAGAGGCCGTGGGTAGTTTCCTCTGGAAGCAATTTGTTCTCTTACTGCTGCTGGGGTTTCCTCCCTCTGAAAGTTCTGCTGATTTTTCACTGCACCACAAACCCCAACGCAGCGCATGCCAGGTCCCTGGCTTCCTTGCTGTGAGTGCCACAGCCTCCTGCATGCCCCCAGGCCGTGGCTGCAAAAAGGGAAAAGGAAAAAAAGATTCGTGTTTGTTACAGTAGAACCCAAAGCTTGACAGTCGGATGCCATCCCCATAATTGAAGTATTTATGTGTCTAAACATTTCACTGTCGTTGGGAAGTAAACACACGGTGCGTATGGGTGAGTCTGTCACACCCAGGCAGCCGCCTGCTCAGGCAGGCCCACACCTGTGACCTTGTGGCTTTTCTTGGAACACTGGAAGGATTGTCTCTCCTTGAGTTCCCATTAATTTAAATCAAAACTAAAGTTCACGGTGTCTCTCTTCTGCTGGTGACATTTTCCACTTCACACGTTGTCAACCTCATTTAACATGTTGCTACTCGGCCGAAGTCACCTCTGCAGGAAACACCCAAACAGAAGCAGCTTTCCTCCTGCCCTTCAGACTCCCCGCTGCTGCTGTGATGTCTGGGGGTGTATTTAAAACTCAGCGACTGTAGGCTGGGTGGAGGGCTGAGAAAGGTGGGCCACTTGAGGCCAGGAGTTTGAGAACAGCCTGGCAAACATGACGAAACCCTCCCTCTACTAAAAATACAAAAATTAGCCAGGCTGGTGGTGCACACCTGTAATGCCAGCTACTCAGGAGGCTGAAGCACTAGAATTATTGCTTGAGCCCGGGAGGCAGAGGTTACAGTGAGCCAAGATGGTGCCACTGCACTCCAGCCTAGATGACAAAAATAAAATAAAATCAAACTCAGATTTCTGGCTTCTCTGTAAAGATGGACCTGCCCGCCAGGCCTGCATTTCCCCGTGGCCTTCACTGGGCCTGCACTCCCCACGTGCCACCCTCCTCGCAGCCAGAAAGATGTCTTTTCAGCATCCCGGGGCAGAACAGGCAGCCCCTCTAGAGGACTGAGAGGAGACCTGCCTCTGAGTGGAGCCAGGCTGCAGTTAGGACTGGAAGCGGGGAGAAATGGCAGCTCTGGAATCAGACAGCCTGGGTTTCAGTGGCAGCTCTACTTGTCTGATCTTGGGAAAAATTCCTACCTTCTCTGAGCCTTGGTATGCTCATTTGCAAGATGAGAAAAATGATAGCTTATATGATGGTTGTGTAAATGTTGTGAAGGCAGGTCTGTGAACAAGGCCCTGACAGTGTTGGTGAGAAGTGAATAGATGGGAGCCGTTGCCTATGATGGCTTCCCTGGTGTGAGTCATGGCAGACCCACAACAGTGCACTCGGAAGGCAAACTGCTTTCCTTGAATTCAGTGAAGATGCCTGACCAGACAGGAAAGCAAGACCCAAGGAGTACTTCCAAAAACTGTCTTTTTACAGTAGGACAGAAATGCATTAAGGCACATGTATTTATCTGCTAGGTCAGTTGTCATGAAGAACCACAGACTGGGTGGTTTAAATCACAGCAGTTTGCTGCCCAGTTCTGGAGGCTGACGTCCAGGATCAAGTTCCCGGCAGGGTTGCTCCCTGGCAAGGCTGTGAGGCGCAATCTGGTCCAGGCCTCTCCTCTGGCTTCTGGTGGCAGCTTTGGGTGTCCTTGGCTTGTGGCCCATTGCCCTCATCTCGGCTTCATCTGCACTCGGCGTTCTCCCTGTGGGGGCTTGTGTCCAGAGTTCCCATTTCGGTAAGGAAACCAAGTTATATTGGAATAAGGTCCTTTAAGGACCTCACCTTAACCATGTTCATTATAATGATCATAGTTAATTGATTATATCTGCAATGACTGTATTTCCATATAAGGGCATACTCTGAGGTGCTGGGGGTTAGGACTTCAACATGGGAATTTTGGGAGATACAATGAAGCCCATAATAGAAATGCTGTGACTAAAACTGTAGGATGCATCTCTCCTTTTTCCCCTAACAAATGGAGGCTTTGTCACCTGGTTTTCTGTCTTCTCTCTGTCCTGGTTCTGCTGTCTTCCAAATGGAGGCTTTGTCACCTGGTTTTCTGTCTTCTCTCTGTCCTGGTTCTGCTGTCTTCCTGGGTGCCTTCAGCATGTGCTTGATGGCCTGGCCTCTTGGTGCCCTGACTGTGATCTTCCCAGTGGCCGCTTCTCCACTTCGTCATGCATCCTCCACCTCGCCCCTATCAACTTGATGCAGTGTCATTGACAAGATCATAAATATGCATGTGCCTCTCTCTATATATAATTTTTTACCTTTCCAGCTTGCCTGATCAGCTACTTCCACTAAAACCATCTCTGACCCTCAGAACCCCCTGTTCATCCATTCTTTAACTTTTTTCTTATCCATTGGCTTCTCTTCTTATTTCTCTCCATATCTACCTTAGATTCCTTGGTTCCTCAAAATTTAGCTCTTATCACATCACCTCCCTGTCCCTCTGCAAATTTGTCTGTCAGAACCCCAACTCTAGATGAACTCATCAATACATTTTCTCTGTGCCTGTACCCCGGCATTCAGGAGGTCAGGGAAAAGCACACAATAGGGTAGATAAGAATCCTGATAAATACACGCACACCAGCCTCGAATGGGGTCTCCACCCTGCGGAGCAATCCTGCTGTATTTCCCTGGCCAGGAAGTTATCCGGCACTCCTTAATGACTATTTTGAACTTTCTTTACCATTCTGGAAATTCTGAAGCCTCATCAATATCTGTCTTTTCAGAAGAGAACCATGATTCTTTTCTGGGAAAATTAAAGCATTTAGAACTAGAACTCTGCAATGTCCTGCTCCCAAATCAATACACCTGACCGAAAACCTCATCCACTCCTCCGAGCCTCATTCCTCATAGAGGAGGTCCTAAGTGCAAAGTCCTTGACAGAGGCTCATCTTTCTATCTGTATTCTGGATTGCATCTCCTCCCACCGCTGAGAGATGTCTCAGTGCTGATTATTCTTTCCTGCTGCAAATTCCCCCTCCCAGTTCATTCCTGTCATCATTTCCATATGGTTGAGCTTTTAGCACGCTTATCGAAGAAAGGAATTTCTCATAATCTCACATTTTTTTTGAGTTACGACCTAATCTCTTTTTTCTTCTACACCAAATTCCTGGAAAGAAGTGTATATAATATAGGTGAGTATTTCTTTTTAGCTACCAAGACATGTAATTTATTCTACTCACATGTAAGGTTTACATTTTCATAGCTGAGTTTTTAAAGCTCGTGGTAAAATACACACAACAAAAAATTTATCATCATGACTATTTTTAAGTAAACAGTTCAGCAGTATTAAGTGTATTGACATTTTTGTGCAACTGATCTGTTGAATTCTTTCCATCTTGCAGAACTCAAACTCTAGACCCATGAAGCAAAAAGTTTCCATTCCCCCTTTCTCCAGCTCCTGGCAACCACCATTCCGCTCTCTCTTTCTGATTTGGCTACTCTAGATATTTCATGTAGATGGAATCGTATAGTATTTGTCTTTTTGTGATCGGCTTATTTCATTTAATGTCCTAATGGTTCTTTTCTGGGAAAATTAAAGCATTTAGAACTAGAACGCTTCAATGTCCTGCTCCCAAATCAATTCACCTGACCGAATACCTCTTCTGCTCCTCCGAGCCTCATTCCCTCTCTTTGCACTTAGAGGAGGTGTTTGTCCTCTTGGCAGAGGCCCATATTTCTATCTGTACTCTGGATTGTGTCTCCTCTCACTTCTGAGAAATGTCTCACTATTGATTTTTCTTTCCTGCTCCAAATTATCCCATTAGAATGGCCACTAATGGAAAAAAAGAGAAATACAAAATAATAACTGTTAGGAAAGATGTGGAGAAATTAGAATCTTTAGGTACTTTTTGTAGGCATTTACAAACATTAGGTACTGTTTGTAGGAATGCCCTTTCTCTGTTGAGTGTAACTAGCTCATCCATGTTGTACCATGTGTCAGAATTTTCTTTTGGGGGCTAAATAATATTCCATAGTAGTATATATGTATCTACACTACATTTCTATGTTTTGTTTATCCATTCATTCATCAGTGATGGACACTTGGGGTGCGTCCACCTTTTTGCTATTGAGAATAATGCTGCTGTGAACATGGATGGAGACATATCTCTTCAAGGCCGTGCTTTCACATCATTTGGGTATACACCCGGAAGTGGGATTACTGGATTATATGGTAATTCTATTTTAAATCTTTTGAGGAAGTTCCATACTTACCTTTTTCATAGTAGCTGTACCATTTTACATTCCTACAAACAGTACTTAAAGATTCTAATTTCTCTACATCTGTGCTAACAGTTATTATTTTGTATTTCGCTTTTTTTCCAGGAGTGGCCATTCTCATGGGATAAAGTGGTCTCTCACTGTGGTTTTGATTTGCAGTTCCCTGACGATTAGTGGTGCTGAGCGTCTTTTCATGTACTCATTAGCTGTTTGTATACCTTCTTTGCAGAAGTGTCTATTCTTTGTCCATGTTTTAATTGCGTCTTTTGCCCTTTTTTTGTTGAGTATAACTAGCTCAATTTTTTTCATCATTTCCTCCTTGCTCCTCAGTGCATTCCATTTTGGATACTGCTAATATCAGCAAAATAGCTCTCTGGAAGGCCACTAGGAATCCGCATGCCATCATGTGTGATGGGCATTTTCAGCCTTCATTTCGTACTCTCAACCTTTGACGTGGCTGATCTCTCCCTTCTTCCCACTGGCTTCCCTGATGGCAGCTGACATTCCCCCATGACCCTGCCTTCTTTTCAGGCTACTCCTCCGGCTCGTCCTCTTCAGCAGGCTCCTCCATCCTGTGCTCCTTCACAATTGGCTTTCAGGTCTCCTTCACACTCTCTCTTGCCCGGCGATCTCACATTTGCTTGTGGCTGGTGCCAGCTACAAGCGCCATTTACATTCCAATCATCCCAAAATTTAAATTTCTAGATCAGCTTGCTTTTCTGAATTCCAGATGCAAATGATCTAATTGTCCATTAACATTCCCACTTGCACTTCTTAGGGGCACTCTGCTAATCCTCTCTCTCTGCGGCTGCTTGTTGCTTCCTGTCGTGGACTGTAGTTTTCTTCCCCAGCACTTGCCAGTTTACAGCCAGTCACTCCGGGTGGCCAGTGTCTTTCTCCTTCCTCGCCTGTAACCTCACAGGACTGCAGGAGCCTTGCTTGTTTGCCTCACCACTGCATCCCAAGGATGTAGCAGAGTGCCTGACACATGGTAGGTGCTGAACAAATATTTGTTAGATAAATGATTGATTGGAAGGAAAAAACCAACATCCTTGATGGTAAACATTTGCTTTACTTTTGCATACTTCTAAAAGTATAATCTAGAGGTTCAGTGCCTCCTGCAAACAGATAGAAAAGGGCACATCCGGTGGCTATAGGACCACTGATGATAGGAGCTGGAAGCAGATGACATCTTCCAGAAGTAGAAGGCTTGGACTGGTATAACCTTGGCAGATCATAAAATGTCAATTACCCTCCAATCCAACTTCTTAAATAGAGCCACATACAAGTTTCCTAGCCTTTTATGTATCGAAAAGATATTATCATATAAATTTTCTTCTCTGCCAATGTGTTCTATATATTGTTTTTTGTCTTTTTGTTTTTTTCCTTTTTGTGGAGAACGGGGTCTTGCTATATTGCCCAGGCGGGTCTTGAACTCCTGGGCTCAAGCTATCCTCCCGCCTCCGCCTCCCTAAGAGCTGGGATTACAGGCATGAGCCACAGCGCCCGGCGCCAATATATTCTATATATATCCACTAAAATACTTTGATATTTGAAGAAAGTTAGATATTTGAAGTTATATCCATGTTTCATTTCTGTGGAACACTAATTCTAACAAGGTGTTTGACTCAGATCCCAGTTCCTCCCCAGTGCCGTGACAGCCCCTGCTTGGCCCTGTGACCAGGCTCACTGCTGCTGTTGGCCCCTGTGAGTCCTTCATGATCTCAAGGGCCGTTGACCATGCTGGGTCTTCCATGTAGGATGCTTCCCCCCAGCTCTGAAACAGTGTCAGTTCCCTTGGTTACAAGGGAAATGTCACATCTGCTAAGAAGTCTTCCTTGACTAGTCTATTGAAGGTAGCAGTCTCCCTCTTGTTTATTTATGGAGACAGAGCCTCACTCCGTCACCCAGACTGGGTGCAGTGGCACGATCCTGGCTCTATTTATGGCATCAGTTGTTAAAATTCCCCTCATCACCGACCACAGTCTGTAAAAGGAGTTTGTCTTCGCTAGCTTTTTAGCCACCTGTATTTCTTTAGGAACATAAACTCCATGAGGATAGGGTTGCCTTTCTCATGAACCATCAAATCAGCAGCATCTGGAAAGGCACTGGGCACAAGGACATTGTCATGATAAATATTCATTTGATGAATAAAAATATATTAAGATGAGCATTTAAATCCATTGGAAGAATGTGAAAAGCTGGAGAATTAAAATTAATTTTTAGAAAGCAAAAGCAATATCACAGGCTTGACTTTTAAAATGACTGAGTTTTAGATGCATGTAGACATTTTGTGAAAATGAGACCTAAGATTATAGATGTAAAAACTCTCCCAGTGACAAGGGAGGCCAAATTACGGCTTTACTCTGTGGTGCTGAGGCATACTTGAAGCCACATGGTAACCATGACATGTACCGTGGGCTAAATTGTGTCCCCTAAAATTCGTATGTCAGAGCCCGAATCCCCAACATGATGGGATTGGGAGGTGGGGCCTTTGGGAGGTAACAAGGTACAGATGAGGCAAGGAAGGTGGGCTTTCTGATGGGATTAGTGCCCTTTTAAGAAGAGACACCAGAGTGTCTTGCTGTACCTCTTTGCCTCATGAGGACATAGCAAGTAGGTGGCTTTCTGCAAGCTGGAAAGCGTCCTCACCAGAACCCAGCCACGCTGGCACTCTGACCTTGACTTACAGCTTCCGAATTGTGAGAAAGTATATTTGTGCTGTTTAAGCCACCCTGTTAATGGTACTTTGTGATGGCACCTGAGCTAACAAATATAGTCTGTCTTCTGAAAGTGGTATTTTTACACACTGATATTCATTAAAATGAAGGAAGTGTTTGCACGCCAACTATATTTGGGTCAAAGTATCAAATCAAGTCCGAAAAAGCAGTAAAAAAATACTCAACATATTTTTTTCAGCCTCTCATGGAAACAGGAAAAAGGAGAAGCATGATCTTATTTTACCAGAAAGGTAAAAAAAAAAAAAAAAAAAAAAAAAATCCTCCCTCCCCGTCTCTTGCATTCCTGATATTCAGCTTCCTTCAATGCTCATGTTAGCTGCTCCTCACTCCCTGCAGCCTGGCTCATCCGCTCCCACCAAAGTGTGTTTCAGAGCCTGACACGAGGACCACAGCAACCTCCCCTTTCCCAGCGTGTCCCTAGCTCAGGGAGGTGCTCTCCTGCAGAAATGGGGTTTTTCCCTGTGAGTCTGTGGATGAGCCCCAAGAGGAGACTTCACAGACTCCCTGCCGGCAGCGTTTCTCAGCTACTAGAGTCTTCCATCCTGCACTGTTCCAGTGGCAAGCCCGACCTGTGACTCGAACATCCTTTTGTTTCCGGTCCATGTCTAGGATGTCCTGTGAATTTCTCAAGTTTATAATAGAAACAAGCTGTTTAGGCATCTTTAAAGCTGAACTTTTAGTCCTTACAGTAGCCACCGACCTCCTGAGGGACCTGGCAGGTGGGGGTTTGAGCGAATCCAAGCTAATTTGCCGTCATTGCCCCCTGGCCTTCCAGGAAGACTCCAGTTCCTTCAGAAAGTGGATGTCAGTGGAAGTGGGGGCAAAGCATAGCATTTGGTTGGCAGCATTTTGAGGAAGGGTTTAGATTTTGTGTTAAGTGAACTTACGTATTGTTTATGTGTGAGTCATTGAGCTTAAAAACAACCTACGCCTAGAAAACAACACTAAAAATATTACCCAAGTGTTACTGTGCACTACAGCTCCAATATTTTCTCATTATCAGCTCAAATAAACACAACTCAGAATAAAAAAGTCATTTAAAGCAATTCAAATATTTCATGTATCAAGGCAATATCAGGAAGGTGGCTGGGAGTCCATTCTTGAGGCATAGCGGGAATCTTTTACCTTTCCTTCTCCCCATTTCTGCCCCTCTTGGTCTCTTCCACAGGGAGAGCTCCCTGAAACTCTCACTCTTTCTTCATTTTTCCTTTCCTGTGCCTCACAGCTGCACACCACCTTGTACTTGGCAATGCAGCATTTCACTCAGGGGGAATGGGTCTCCTTCTGTCTTCCGTCCTGTTTTTCTTTTTTCCCATCAATTATGATTTGCCTTTTCAATAGATAAGAAGAAGGTGATGTGTACTCATGTACATTAAAAACTCCTGTCTCCATTGCCTATGAACGGCAGCATCAAACCACTGTGCAAAATGAGCGTGAATTTATAGCAAGAATAGGAAAGTTCAGACTTGGAAACAACCATCGTAGTTTACAAGTTGGGTCTTGAAGTATTTTCTGCCTCAGATCTGTTGCTTACTAGCAATGTGAACTAGGTAGCAAATTAACCTCTCTTGAAATGTTAGCAGATTCACTTGTAAAATGAAGTTAGTGATGAAGGCCAAGGGTGTGGATAGCCGTGCACTTCCGTTTCTCCTTATCTGATCATCTCGCTTTCATGGGGAGATGTTTAATCTTGGAGTTTAGCACTCTCCGGTCACGTGGTGAAATTGGGTTGGATGAAAGATGAATGCAAGGAGCAGTGCTTCTGCCGCATCCACTATCACGAGCTTTGAGTGAGAGGGTTCATGTAGCGCATCCAGGATGGTGTTTCATACACAGTGGGAGCCCGTGAACTGAGTTGTCTGCCTGCTCTGTACCTCCTCCTCTTAGACCCCCTCACCTTGCATTTTCTTCTTCGCTTATTGCAGAGGCACTCAAGCATATTAGTTCACCCGTTCTTCCATCAACTTTGAACGAGGGCTAATAATATTCATTTTGCAGATGAAGACATGGAGGAAGAAAGGAAAATAACGAAAAGAGACAAGAGGAAAAAAGTGCTCCGGTGATCAGTTTTCCTCGTTTCTTTTTTTTTTTTTTTTGAGTTGAGAGGGTCAACTCACTTTCTGCCCCCACTTTCCTTGAAAATTCCAGTGAACAATCTCTTCTGTATTTCCAGGCTCAGGGTCCGCACCAAGTTAGATGAGTCTTGATCCTAAAGGATTAACATGAAACAAGCTGGCAAATAGAATATAGATTAATGTGGTCCAGTCATACCGTTGAATGTGATTACTGGAATTGGAGAATCTGGTGAATGGAATGAGATCTCCCAAACCTCCTTACCTGTGGGAGATGAGTAAGTGAATTAGTCACCGTTCTGTGCACAAGGCTCTGCTGTCTCTGTCTGCGTCCTGACCTCCTCTTCCTATGAGGATTCCGGTTGGATTGGATTAGGGCCACATGTAGGACCTCATTTTAATGTGATTATGACTCTAAGACCCTGTCTTCAAATACACTCATATTCTGAGGTGTTTGGGGTTAGGGCTTCAAAATATGAATTTGCAGGAAAGGGAAATACAGCTTAGCCTGTAATAGCTATAGGGCCAAAATGTATTTTGTTAGCTTATTAATGTGTGAACATTTTTGATGTTTAAAGAAGCTCAATGTTTTTAATGCAACAGACCCTGCAGAAGGTCAGTAACACCAGTGTGAACCTAAATCACATCCCAGAGAATTGCAGTCACCTTTGCTGTGTGCCTCTTAGGGCACTGTGGAAAGGGAGACTCATTAAAGTTCGTTTTGGTTATGATTTAATGATGAACCAGGGATGGATTACTAGCTTACAAAGTCAGCTCGGAAAGTTGAACTTGGGGTGATTATTTTCTGAGCTTGAATCTTGTAAGCATGACTTGAGAGGGAAACCAATAATGCTTAAAAGAGAATAAACACTATTTTCTGAATCCAATGGAAAGAAAAGGAAGTAGCTCAGTGTTTAAGGCAGAAATATTTGAGTCCACAGCATATTCTAAGGCCAGAGTGTTTACAAGTGCTTTGTTCTAACATGTTCAAGAGTTGTTTGTCACCATCTTTATGAGAACCTATTGGATATTTTTAAAAAGTCCTCAGGTTATTTTGTTTCTATGAGCACTGTTTCACAGTGGCGTAAGCTATTTGGGGTTGGAGATTTTCTGCTTCTGCTTTTTTCTTTGAAAGCAGAAACTAGAAGCACAGGAGCTCAAATTGTTCTGAAGAGCAGAGGGTCCCAAGTGTGAGGGCCAGGGGCGCACGGGCTTCCTGTGTCCCTCTGTCAGCAGGTTTGGACCAGAAGGAAGACCAAGGTGTGGATAGCCGTGTGCTTGTTCCTGCTTATCTCATCATCTCGCTTCCATGCGAAGATCTTTAATCTTGGAGTTTAGCACTCCCTCTCCAGTCCTGTGGTGAAAGTGGGTTGGATGAAAGATGATTACGGAGTGATGCTGCTATTGAGGATAGAAGGCATGAGTTTAACGGGCAAGTTCCATTCTCCCCTAAAACAGCAACCTACAGCCAGGCAGAGATGACCACCTATCTCTGGTCCTTCGTGGCCCCACTGTTTGGACTCTTGGCTACTTAAGATGATGATCTTTTTGAGACGGAGTTTCGCTCTGTTACCCAGGCTGGAGTGCAATGATGCGATCTCGGCTCACCGCAACCTCCACCTCCTGGGTTCAGGCAATTCTCCTGCCTCAGCCTCCCGAGCAGCTGGGATTACAGGCACGCACCATCATGCCCGGCTAATTTTTTGTATTTTTAGTAGAGACGGGGTTTCACCATGTTGACCAGGATGGTCTCGATCTCTTGACCTCGTGATCCTCCCGCCTCGGCCTCCCAAAGTGCTGGGATTACAGGCTTGAGCCACCGCACCCGGCCCCAAATGAAGTTCTTGTAGGCATTTACTTCTACTAAAAGTCATCTTTGGCATAATTGGATGAAAGCTTTCCCTTTAAACATAATAGCCAGGTTAGTCCGATTGTGAGAGTTCTAAAGTTATTTTGATCTTTCTATAATGGCTTTAGAGAAAGTAGTTTAAATAAAAGTAAAGGACTCTGGAAATAATACTCAGATTCAGTGACTTTTTAAGTGATACATCCTAGTTGGCGTTCCCCATGACTTTAGAGCTGGCCGAAGCCCCTTCTTCTCTCCACCTGATACCTGACGCATCTTCCTCTGTTTACGACTTGGCTTATTATCTGTCATGGGAAACACTGGCCCTGTCTCCTGACTTAATTCTCAGGCCCTCTATCTCATTCAGCCTAATCCTTGGAGCAAAGGATGGCTTATCCTGGATGATCTTTCTCCAATATAATTAATACAGAAAGCCCGAGAGTTCATCTAGGTGATGTCTAAGGCATTATTTAGCTCTAAAATGTCTGTAATCCATTGTCTCATCTTCATAAGGCACTTCTCTATTTTCTCCCATAAGGGCAATATAAATCTTTCATCCACTCATCAGTGAAGGCTGTACCAGTGTTCTCTGACTGCTTCTTGGGCTTCTTTATCTCTTCTGTGCTGCCAGATGCTCCCAGGATGGGAGCGCATATCTTTGTTTTCTTTAGTTTTAAGGCAATGAAGGTTTTACATTTTCAAACTATGTAAGTCTCCAGTATCTCAGAAAGCAAAGCATCTGGCAAGTCCCAATATTTAAGGGAGTTGTAAAGTGTGTTCTAAATTTTTCCTTGTTTCTATTTTACCCTATTCTAGGTAAGCAATTATTTTTGCTATCCTTTCATCATTTGTCTCCTTTCGTGAGCCCCCTGAGGCTTGTGGCCAGACATTGCGGAGGTAGTTCCTCTGAATGATAGCCTGTAAGACAGTCTGCGTTTCCCTGGGAGGGGCTATATTCTCTTTACAATCCAAACAACCAACCCAGAATAAAATCTCAGCAATGTTTCTGGTCTATAAACAGCATGCCTTCTTCTGTTCACTTCCTGACACCACCCCAGGCTGTTTGGGTTTTTGCAAACATCCTCACTGGTTCAGGAAGGGTGGGATGAAACTGTTTAGTTGTTCAAGGAGTACAGAAGTCTCTCTCATCAGTCAGCAGCTCCTGAAAGAACCAGGGCCAGAAAGAACAGGCACCCAAGAGGGAGTGAGACGAGGAGCAGAACGAAGTCAGAAGCAAAGATGAAAGAAGATAGGAGCAACGTGTAGATCTGGAAAGGTTTAGCAAAAGCCATTGTGTTTCCTTTCTAACAGGTTTGTTCTTGTACAGCCATTAAAAGTAGTGGCACAAGTATGCCCGGAACAGCCTGTTATCCACGTTTCTGTGTTCGGCTCAGACTAGCAAAATTGTAAAAGCCACTTTGCCAGACTTCCATAGGTGGTATCACTTCAGGGGAAAATGGCCAAGCCTTTCTCTCGGGTCGGCAGACCCTTGGTTTACATCATTAAGCAGGGTGTTGTGGCTGCCAAGAACTGGGCTGATATGAGAGCATATCATATCATGGACGAGAGCACATGAATAACCCTGCAAGGAAAAACACGTCTGTTTTTCCTATTTCCTTTCCATGTCTCTTTCCTTTTAAATGGAAGGTCAATGAATGAAGATTAAATAGACTGTCTTTCTGTTCTTTTGTCTTCCTTCTGACAAGAACAGCTGTGACATTCTCAATGACAAAGAAGGAACAATTTGCAGAGACACTGGGCCAAATATTCAAAATTGAGTTCCTAATTTACACATGAAAAATGTGACTTTGAGGAGGATTGCTGGAACAAATATGGGTTTTACATGTGTGTAGTTGGGTGTTTGTGCACCGCTGCAGTTCTGCCATCGCACAAATGCACACAAGCTGAAGCTCACGGGACAGATGCAATTCCTAGCCATGCTTGAGTCTTTGGGCAGCTGATGTTTCAGCTTCGAACCTGTCTCTTCCAGTAGTAAATTTCCAAAACACAAAGTGGTTCGTAGACCTGTGGAAATGCGCTTTTCTACTTTTGGAAAGTTTTGGTGTAGGTTTGTAGTATGGCTTAAATGTGGTGCCCCCCATTGCTGTACAGTAATGTCTGGCAACGGGTTTCCCTGAGTTTATAGTGAGAATGCCTTTAACATCCATGAGACCCAGTAATCTAAAAAGTTGCTTAGAAAGTAGCTCAGAATGAGGCCTGGTGTGGTGGCTCACACCTGCAATTCCAGCACTGTGGGAGGCCAAGGCAGGCAGATCACCTGAGGTCAGGAGTTCAAGACCAGCCTAGCCAACATAACAAAACCTCATCTCTACTAAAAATACAAAAATTAGCTGGGCATGGTGACGTGTGCCTGTGGTCCCAGCTACTTGGAAGGTTGAGGCAGGAGACTCACTTGAACCTGGAGGCAGTGGTTGCAGTGAGCCAAGCCGCACCACTGCACTCCAGCCTGGGCCAAACAGATGATAAATGTTCTCCTCTTACTCCTAAGCTACTCTGAAAGAGGCCCCACTGTGCATCTGACTTTGTTCTGGTAGTTCTTGTGACTGACACTGTGGCTTCAGGGAAGGCTTTGTTTTCTACCACTTGTATCCCGAGGCTGCTGCGCTTCAAGTGGAAGTTGTAGGTCCGAAGGGCCTGCCAACCTCTGAGCTTGATAAGTAAGGTAGGAGCCTTCACTAAGGTAAACTCTGGTTCCCCTGGACCAGTAGGGCTCTCTCTAAAGAGGCAAGCTGAGCAGTAGAGTACTTACACTGTATTGTGTTTTGGCACTGACCACACTAGTCTCCTCCAGTGAAACCAATCATTCGTTAGATTTTTTCTCCCTGGAAAATGATAAAATGGTACTCCTCATCTGCTGTTTACAGGCCAAAGTCTATGAAGAACTTGGTTGGATGGCCATCATTTGGCATATTTGGACATAGATTAGTTTACTGAGCCATAGAGTTATTTAAAGGTTCCAGATAGTACCAGGGGGTGCGTCCCTGAAATCTTATGTAGTTCTTGATGGTGAGAGGAGCAATGAGAAGGTAGAGTCAACTCTGAACCCAGCCAGGTATTACTTATTCAAAGGGGACTAGAATGTCTGTGGCAGGGGACTCAGACTCCTCCAGGGTTTGAGATTGCAGAGGAAAACAAATACCACAGAATCAAATAGAATCTCTGGAACAGACATGCAATGCAGGGTTGAGGACCCTCTCACCTTAGTCATACTGACTGAGAAAGCCTTCTCGTAGATGTGCTTTCTATTGGCTTCTCATCATAGTTAGTACTGTAGGCTATGAAGTGGGCTAAAAAGGCTAAGTAAGGATGGTGCCAGTTTTGCTGACTTACAAATATCTTAATGTGGACCTTGAATAAACCTCATTCTACCCAACTTCCTAGCTTTGCTATTAGCTAGAGTATTAATGGAGAGTGATGGCAACCTCCTCTTATGATTCTGTTCTTGTCAAATTTGGTTTACAGTTGTTATTGTTGTTAGGCAATCCCATCTTCCTTTACCATTTTCTTACCTTTTTTTTTTTTTTGGATTGCCACTTCTTTTGAGTTTCTAGAATCCAAGAGAAACTTTTCTATCTAGATTAGTTTAATTAATAATTTTAAACATTCTTCAAGACAGTGTGGTGGAAAGACCCCGGGAAGTAGAGTCTGTTTTCCTGCCATTATGTCCCATTTCTTTACTATATGACAGACAGTGAATCACTTGATCTCTTTGGCCCTCAATTTTTCTTATCTATAAGCTAGAAATAAAAATTTGTGTCTCACTCCTTCAAAAAGTTGTGATGATCAAATGAGATAATGGATATAAAGGCACTTACTTTGTAAACCCCAATGTCAATAACTATTATTAAGCCATTTGAATCCCAGGAATATTAATGCAGGTTTTTATTTAAAATGATTTCTAAACTTAAGGGTAGTATGACGGTAACATGTGTTTCTAGCCTTTTGATCATGCAACATGGTGTGTAACACCATGTTCTTGGGTAGGAAACAGCTCTATTTTGTGGTGTTTTCTATTCCATGTGAGCTCTGAGTATTTAAATAAATAGAATACACTAGGGAAGAAATGCCATTCTTATTTTTTTACTGTAAAGATGTCATCTATTTATTCAATTATTTGCATAATTTTGCATAAACCAAAGTGAGATAATCTGAGTTTTTGATGCCTTTCCAATAATTTAATTTTCATGTTCAAAAACTCATTTTGTAGATTGGGACTTTTGCTTCTGGTAATATCTCATACTGAGTGACTCGAAGGGACATTGACTGAAAAAACTAGGTCTCAGATATATAACAATAACAATAACAATAACATTTAATGTGTCCCTGAGCTCACTGGAAAGTAAGGAGAATGTCTGAATAAAGAGAAAAACAGGAACAGGGGTCCAAGATCATAGAGCAGTAAACAGTAGACAAACACTTGGAAAGTAGTCTTGAAATCAGATGCCCAGTTCAGTACCACTATGCAGGAAGCTCTGTGATTATGAAAGGGGGAGAGATAAAACTGAAAACTTCCGCATTAACCCAGTTCTCTTAACAAAGACTAGAGTTATTACAAGTAAATAGTGCCATTGGCTCTTGAGAGAGGCAAACACAATCTCCTGTAAACAGGAGCTTTACAAATTTGGTTGCTAAGATCATTACAGATTAAGTTAAACAAAATCTGATTTCACAAAAAATTACCCAAAGGAAAAATAGCCACTATAAAGGAAAATAAGCCAAAGAACAAGCACCTTATTTAAAACCTCATTTTAAAATATCAGAGTAACCAGATATGGAATATAAAATATATACAGATGTTTAAGGTTTAAAAAAGAAAGATGGAATAAAAGTGAGCCTAAAATAAAAGGTTGGAAAACTGACCAGGCATATCTGAAAAACAAAATAACCATATGGAAATTTTAGGAATGGAAAAAAAAAAGCTTAAAATTTAAAAACTCAATTAATTTAAAAGCACATTAGACATAGATGAAGAAAGGATTCATGATATAGAGGACAGATCTGAAGAAATAATCTGGGATGGAGTCTATTTGTCAAGAATATGAAAATTTGAAAGAAAGGTAAAGGAACATGGAGAATAGAATGAGAAGAACTAAGTTATGTCTAATTAGTTTGAAGGAGAAAATAGAGAAAATTGAGGAAGGGCATTATTGAAAGGATAATGCCTGCTAATTGCTCAGAACTGATGAAAGACAGAAATCCACAGATATTTGTGGCAAACTGTATATCAAGAAGAATAAAGGAAAAGAAACACATAGACAGTACCATAGAACACCAAAACAAATAGATTTTAGACAGTAAAGGAGAGAGTTAAAATTCAATTAATAAAAAAGCAAAAAAGGAGGAAAAGAAGTACAGAAATTTAAGGCAGATAGAAAGCCTGAAACTGGTGGTGTAAATCAGTTCTGATTTATCAATAAACACAACTTAAGTGGATTAACCCCATCAGTTATATGGCAGATATGATTAGGAAAAGCAAAATTCCAATGCTAATTACACTATTTACAAAAGATCACTGCAAAATGTAAGCACATAGAAAATTCAAAAATAAAAGATGTAAAAGATTCCAGGCAAATACTACCAAAAGAAAGTCATTATAATATTGCTATCAGACAAAAACACATAATGAAAAATTGAAGATCATTACATAATGACAAAATGTCTGCTTTAGCAAGAAGGTCAAACTATTTTAAACTTGCATAGCTTTAATAAAATGGACATAAACATATACAAAGCCATATATGGCAAATCTACCAAAAGCAATTGACAAATTTGCCATCACTGTGTGAACATACAGTACATCTCTCTCAATTATTGATGTATACAGACTGAAATTAGTGAAATTAAAGAAAATTTAAGGAACATAATTATCAACAAGATTGATTTAATGAGATATATGTAAAATGGTGCATCTGAATATTAGAGAATATATGTTCTTAAAGCATCCTGGAATATTTATAAAAATGGATTACATACAATTATATTCAAATCAATGACAAAAAAGAGAAGTTAGCTCTACATTTAGAAATTTGGAAGCACCACTAATTTATGAATTGAAGAGGAAATAAAGTGGAAATACTTAAATACCTACAAGCGAATGATGAACTACATATTTAAGATGTGTAACAGCAGTATTTTAAGAAATATTTATAGTCTTAAATGTGTATGTGATAAAAGAAGATGGGCTGTCATTTAGAGGGCTAGTCATTTCTGAGGAGTTAGAGAACAGTGACATAAACCCAAAGAATATAATGAAATAAATAACAAAAATAAGATTAGAATCAGTGAAATAGCTAAGATGCAATAGAAATAACCATGAAAGCCAACGATGAAAAAAGTAGGAAAACATCCGGTGAGAAGGGGAGAGAGGATGGGAGGGAGGAAATAGGCACAGAGAATACAGTAGAGGAGCAGAAGAAAAGGTGTCATAAATAAATAATTATGTAAACAATTTTATACTAAGCATTTTGGAAGCCTCAATAAAATCAATGTATTTTTAGAAAAATATAACTGATCCAAAATGACTAAAGAGACAACTGAAAGACAAAACAGGCTGAGCACAGAGGCTCGTGCCTCTAGTCCCAACACTTTGGGAGGGCAAGGAGGAAAGGATTGCTTGAGCTTAGGAGTTTGAGACCAGCCTGGCCAACATCCCGAGACAACATACCTGGGCAACATACTGTCTCTATTAAACATGAAATTTTAAAAAATCAGCTGGGTGTGGTGGTGTACCTGTAGTCCCAGGTACTTGGGAGGCTGTGGTGAGAGGACTGCTTGAGGCTGGGAGGTTAAGGCTGCAGTGAGCTGTAATCGTGGCACTACATTTCAGCCAACCACCCCCGAAAAGAAAGAAAGAAAGAAAAGACTGGCAAAACAATCCTATAGGTATTACAGACATTGAGTCAGTAATTTAACATATTTCCCAAGAGAATATTAGGCAAGATGATTTTACAAGTGAGTATATCCAAATTTAAAAGGATATTTCTCTTACGCCATTTTAGAAACATAATGTTGAGCAGAAGTTACAAAAAAGGTTTGCTATATGATACCACTTTCGTAAGGTTCAAAACCAAGAGAAATTAAATAATTTTGGGAAACAGTGCTACATGACTGTTTTCATGTTTCTGCATGATCAGGGCTTTCTGAGTAAAGATTGTTGGCACCTGGGTTAAGGGATGATAGCTCTAGAAAAATACAGTCTTATCTGTCCCTTAGGCATTTGTTTACATTTCAAAGGGCCATAAAAGCCTGATATTATTACCTCTCTTTCCCTAGAGAAAAGTTGACCTCTGTGATAGAGAACAAAGGTCTCTTCCCATCTCTCTCTAGAGAGGAGAAGGAGCAATTTGTGCCAATCATCCTATATAAGCTCTGAGACACCTAATTCTGGGGTTCCTCCCCTGTGGTACACAACCCACAGCTGCAGGTACAGTGTGTATCTGGCTCTCCTTGCTTCAGTCCCTGGGTGTCTGGGGTGTTAGGAATCAATGCAAGGTACTCTGTGAGTCATTAAAAGTCTGTATCTGATCCAGAAACCTCATGCTGCTTATTGGAATGAATGAATGAATAAATATATGAACAAAGAAAGGTATAAAAACTTAATAAACAGTGCATTAACACATTTCTTAGAGATATACCTGTGCGACAAAACTATTAAAATCTATAAATGCATTAAATCATCTTCATTTTCAGAAATTCAGGTGCTTAATATTTTCAAAAAGCATCTTTATTAGACTTTTGAATATATCTTATTATATATAGTTGACTCTGGAAATGTAAATATTTTATATAATTCAGGCAAAAATGAAAGCAAATGAACAACCTCTGGAAATAAAAAATAAAAGTTAACTTAAACTTTATTTTTTGAGACGAAGTCTCACTCTGTCATTCAGGCTGGAATGCAGTGGCACGATCTCGGTTCTCTGCAACCTCTGTCTCCTGGGTTCAAGTGATCCTCCCTCCTCAGCCTCCCTAGTAGCTGAGACTATAGGCATGTACCACCATGCCTGGAAAATTTTTGTATTTTTAGTAGAGATGGTGTTTCACCATGTTGGCCAGGCTGATGTTCAACTCCTGACCTCAAGATATCCGCCTGCCTTGGCCTCTTATAGTGCTGCAATTATAGGTGGGAGCCACCAGGCTGACAAGTTAACTTAAAAAAAAAGTTCCATTAACCATTTACTGGTATAACCACACAGCAGAAACTATTTCAAATGGTTTAAAGTATGTTAATTTGATTTTACTTCTCCATTGCACATAGGTACACATAGGACACATTTAAAAAACTATAAGCTGCTTTCGGTAATCACATTTCTAGTGGCATAGTTGGTGTTAGTCGCGTCGCTCGCATAGAGAGACCACCAGGCAGGCTTTGTGTGGGCAACGAGGCCGTTTTATTTCGGGCTTGGGTGCAAGCAGGCCAAATCCGAGAAAGGAGTTAGGTGAGGTGGGTAGGAATGGGGACTGGTTATATGGGTTGGGGCAAATGCTCAGTTAAAGGTGGTTGTCTATTTTAGGGAAGGGAAGGCCATCAGAGGATGCCTGGTCACAAGGGTAGGGGTTGGTTATCTATTAGAAACAGCCATGGTCAGAGGGTGGGGGTTATTGGTTGCAAGTAGAGGGGAAGGTGCAGTAAATTACATAGTTACAGGGGTGGGGGTCTTGAGAAACCTAATGTCTAGGGGGAAATTTCTCAAGGTTGAGTGGGAACAATGGTCGAACGTTGCAGGGGGAGAGCAATTAGTTGGGGCAGGAACCAGTCATTTCACTTCTCTCTGTGGCCATCTGGTTACGTCAGACTTTCTGGCTCCTGGAGACCATCAGGAGGTGTAAGGGCTGGTCACCGAGGCTATAACGGCCAGGCTTGGACTTGGAAACCTGACAGTTGGTATTATAATTCAGAGGCTGGTTTGTATGATAAGAATAAAATTGGTGAATAATTATGTGACATTTTATCATTCACTGAGAACAAAAATTTTGTAGAGAAAAAAAGAAGATATTTATATGTAATGGAAGTTAAGAAAAATCCCTGGAGTCTTGAAGTTGACTTCAAATATCAGTATAAACTCATGATGGATTTTATATTTTAAAAACTTACTTTCCTCCTGGATCTGTTTACTGGAAAGATCCGGAAACGATGCACAATCTAGGAAGAATAATCACCTTCAGAGCCCATATTGTGTTCTCTACACACCATTTTCCTCTGAAAGGAACCAGAGACCCTCGGTAAAAAGGTCTGGGAGAGACAATATACAAGATGAGCCACCAACGTAGAAATCTATTATCATCATGTCAGTAGGACCAAGGAACTCACTTGAGGAGATTTGTACTATATTTAAAGATGAGCTATTTTGAATATCAGTACTAATAATATCTGCAATGGACTGCACATTAAATATATTTATATCCATGAGTTTCTAATAATACCAAAAAAAAAAGAAAGAAAAACCAATTAATTCTTCACCACTGAAAGAAACTAGTAACCCTTTTTGCTTTTTGTTGAGATGGGATCTCACTGTGTTGCCCAGGCTGGCCTCAGACTCCTGGGCTCAAGTGATCTTCCTGTCACAGCCTCCTGTGTCCCTGGGAATGCAGGGGTGTGCCACCATGACTGGCTATAAACTCAAACGTAATTTTAAGAAATAATAAATAAAGAAAAAAATCAAGATTTAATTCTGTCCTCTATATAAAAGTTATACCCTGGGTACTCAAATTACAGTTGAGGAGAAAATTTTTAATTAAAGTTTTAATTCTAACAAATAAACACGGAATGATGGGATTAGACTATTACGAGTTTTCAAACCTGAGTGAATGAATGAATAAGTGGACGTGAGAAATGATCAACAATGGCTGCTGCATCACAAAAAGAGACAACCAGGTATAGTGTGTCTCCTGTTGGGGAAAATGGCACCAGTCATGAGGTAGTCTTGACCCCCCATCTCCCCAAAAATTAAATCTGAATTTGATTAAGGCTCTAGATCCAACTTCCATGTATAGGGAAACCTAAGGGCAGAATTATCTAAGTGGCAGTTCCCATTACAGCACAAAAACCAAAATCCGGTGTGTGACAGCTCTGCAGAAGAAAGGCGTTGAATAGAGGGCATGCGTGCCTGTGTGAAGGGGAGTCTGTCATCATAGACAACCAGGAGACACACTTAACCGACCAAACACAATGTGTGGGTCACTCTGCATCCTGATCCAAATGAACTACTAAAAAACCCTGTGGTACCTGTGAGGTAATTAGAAATTTGAACACTGATTATGTATTCCCGTTTGATAAATAATGAGTAAGACAAATTTCAATATAACAGTAATAAGGAATTATTAAGTATGCAATAATGGCATTGCAGCTATATTCATAAAGAAAGTATCTTTTTTCTCTCACCCTCTGCAAGGAGACTCTGGAAGAAGCACTGGAAGAACCAGTGCTTAGTATAGACTTGCATTGGTTGTCTATAATAATAACCATAAAATGTCAGTGGCATATGTACAACAGTAGAACTTCGTTGTTCACAACTCTGGGCTGCCTGGCTAGGTGGCTCTATTGATCTTGGCTAGATGTAGCTGAGCAGTTTTCCTTTCTGCCTTAATTGCTTACGCAGGTGTCAGCTGGCCATCAGCTCATTTAGGATGGCCTTGGATGGATAACGAGGGTAACCACATGTCTCTTCTTTAGCACGCCAGCCTAGACATACTCTCATGGCTGAATGGGAGCCAGCCTGGTCATGGGAGCAATTACCACGAAAGTCTCTGCTTGAATGTCATAGTCCCATGGCTGAACCCAGTGTCCGAGTGAAAGGGCACCAGGAAGTTCATGCAGGGCTATGGGTACAGGAAGAATGGGCGCCATCTTCATGGCAGCCACATGCTAAGTTACAGAAAGTGGGTGGCGTGCTAGACAAAGCAGGATCGTTGGTGGATGGATCATGGTGGAAACCTGACCACAAGTACATTGGGATGGATGTGTGTGACGTTTTCTATAATAGAAAGGCATATCAATAATAAGGCTCCAGTCCCTCCACTCAGGGAAGCTCAAGTAGGTTTTCTTGAGTATTTTTAGTGGATACCCTGTTTTGCAGTGTTCTTTTCTTTTTCTAATGTGGCTGAACCATATCGTAATGCCATGAGGATGGAGAGCTAGACGTGGGTTAGGAGTGGGTGGGGAAGGCCAGGCAGGGGCTGGGCCCGGGAGAAGGGCAGCAGAAACCCGAACATATTGGTGTTGGTGCATACTCTGGAAAAGACATCTCAGAGCATTCCTGCCTTCAATTATGAAGTTTCAGTATAAGAAATCTTTCTACACCTTCCTGCCTGTCTTTTCTTATGAAGCTTTGACACAAGAATTGGTTTCTTTATGTGTCACATACTGTGTAGCTAGACACTCACACATGTTCGTTTGAGCATATGACAATTTCAACCTGACAAGTTTGAGGCTTTGAAAGGTTCTCTGGACTCTGAGAAAACTGAGAGAATGAAGTTGGAAATAGCCACACCCGGTGTGCTGAGATAAGCAGGAGGAGACTTCTTTCATCTGGGAAATGTAGCCAGGCTCCTGCTAATTCCAAGAGGCATTTTATTGGAATGAAAGCCCCTTCATTTTTTTTTTTTTTTTTGAGGCGGAGTTTCCCTCTGTCACCCAGGCTGAAGTACAGTGGCATGATCCCGACCTCCTGGGCTCAAGTGATTCTCGGGCCTCGGCCTCCCGAATAGCTGGGACTACAGGTGCATGCCACCACACCTGGCTAATTTTTTTTTTTTTTGTAGAGATGGGGTTTTGCCATGTTGCCCAGGCTGGTCTCGAACTCCTGGCCTCAAGAAGCCCACCTTGGCTTCCCAAAGTGCTGGGATTACAGACCAAACCCACTGCGTCCAGCTTAAAAGCCTCTTCTGACAAAGATATGTTTTAGTATGCTTCCCACTGTGCCTGGAGCTGAAGCGTTTAGTTAACAGCTGGGGAGTTAACTAGATGCAAAATCATCTTAGGTGCCAGTGGAAGATCAGTGGCAGCTAAGATGATTTTGCTTGATTGCAGAAACCTAGCCCATTGTAAACTCTAGGTAATAGATGGGATAGTCTTTTCTGCATTTTTTTGTTGTAAGCTGAATTTTATATCTGGCTGTCTATGAAGAATGTAGCCTTTGTCATCTCCTTAGGAACAGATTCTGGTTTGTACCACGGCTGTTTCCAAGAAGACAGTTCCAGGCTGGGGCCTGTGTGCCCTCCCGCTGGCTTCTTCCAGAGTCTCCTTGCAGAGAGAGAGTAAAAAAAAATTCCACTAAAACAAATGTACAAGCTAGTGAGGGTGATGCTATACATATGCATGAAAGTGTAAGGCCAGCAGGTCTTCCCAGCTGTTAACTAAATGCTTCAGCTCCGGGCACAATGGGTGAGCTTGTTAACCTCCCACCTCTGCAGAGGGGAATTGGCAAGGGTGAAGTTGCTGGTGTCCTTTTGCATCTACAGCTATTTGTGGTACCAATAAAATGCTCATAATGGGCCCAGATGGTGATAGCGTTTGGTCATGAGCATCTTTGAACAGCATTCATAGGCCTAACTGCAAAGTAAAGGAGCAACATTTTAGTTTTTTAAATGAAGGGAATGGACTTTGGATGGTGGAGGTCTGGGTTTGAATCTGGACTTTGCCACTTCCTAATTAAGTGACTGTTGTCAGGTTTTTGAGCTGGCTGAGTCTCAGCTTTCTCATCTGCAGGATGAGAATAGCATTAGACATCCCCACCTCCCATGGGTGTGGTCAAGATTCATTAAGTACTGCTGGTAAGGTGTACAGCATAATGTTTTAACAAAGAGCAACTTTAAAGAATATTGACAACGAGGATGAGCAGGAGGAGAAGGAAGAGGGAGGAGAGTTCTCCCAAGTCCTGCGACCTGGGTGTGCAGCCCCACAGACGCAAGGTACTGTCGCCAGGCCTCTAGGTGCCTCCTCCTTGAACTGAGGTGTTCCTCAGTTATTTGGATGTTTATCTGTTGAGGGCTGGTGTCCACATCTTCATCTCTTTATCAGTTGCCCTTTCAGGAGGTTACCAGCAGCCTCCTCTTGAGCTCTTCTCTAATCCGAGGTCAGCAGCTGTTGACACTGTTGTTTGTGTGGCATTTCTGTAGTCCCCTGTGTGCTCAGCCTTTCTTCCACTGCTCTCTTTTGGTATTTTCTTAAAATTTAATCTTCAATAACTTGAACAGGGGCTTATCCCTGAGACTGAACCTCCATCCAAATACGTGGGTAAAGAGGTTCTTTGTACCTATCGAAAAGTGTTTTGCAGATAACTGCAGCTCTCTACCCAGGCTGTGGTTCTCCCTGATGAAATATCCTATTAGTTTAGAGCGGGGGTCTGGAATCTGTAGCCTGCTGGCTAAATCGGGCTTACTGCCTGTTTTTGTAAATAAAGTTTATCAGAAACTAGGCAGGCCCACTTTGTACATTATCTGTCACTGCCACTCCTGTAACTGTACAGTGGGTGGCTGCATCGGAGACCGTGGGGCCACAAAGCCCACAGGGTTTACTGCCTGGGCCTTTACAGATAGCGCGGACCAGCCTTTGGTCTGGAAAGCAGAAGGGTATAGCTCCTGGAGCTCAGCCTAAGGACTTTGTGTTTCTATAATTCAACATGTCATATGAGAAAGGTCTTATTTGGGCATTTAAAAAGTTTGTTTCATTAACTTTCAAGTCAAATGGTAGAGATACTGACTGTTTTCTCCCCATGTTGACATGTGGAAGCCTAAACATGCTCAGCATAGTATTTTATCAGAAGATTTATATCAGTATATTTTTAGAAGCTTTTGTGACACCCAGTTTTCAAGTAATTTGGCTAAATCTACTAAGCCATTTGGGCGAGTTAATAAAAGCTACTGTAAAGATCATGTCACTGGCTACCATGTCAGCTGTCCCTGGAACCAAATGCTGCAGCTGCATGCTGGTGACAGAATAGAAATAAAGCTAGACAGAGGTTAGGAGTGATAACCTGCCAAGGGAGGGAGGTGAGCAGATCCCCAGATAGGTGACAGGCAAAGAAAAGGAGGAGCGAAGGACTCGGTAGGCCGAAAGAGGAGCTGGGAAAACACGGCAGGTCTTCTCAAAGTCCCTCACAGAATGATGTTCTGGGGCCCCCTAGATACTCTAAAAATGTTGGGAAGCAAAGGAGTGTGGAGAATGACACTGGGACTCTGCAGGCAAGGGTGAGTGAGAGATGGTTCAGGGACGTGAAATGTGTGGCCAGGCAAGGAGGGACAGGACGTTGTGTGAGGAGAGGTGGCCTCAACACTGGCATGTAGGCCTCTTCTGTTCCAAGGAACTTTGGGAATGGAATATCCATCAGCCAGAGCCAGAAACCCTACCCTGTGAGCTGGATCCCCAACGGGAGTAACAATAATGTATGGCCAGCAGAGGGTTACCAGCTACTGAGAGGCATCTGGGGCATACATTTTTAAAGGTCAGTTCTATGGGTGGAATAGTGGATGACAGGGAAGAATGAGATGATTTTGTAAAGTAAGAGGACCCAGGAGCAAGTAGGATCTGAAGCATTGCAATGAAGAGGGCATAAAGACACCTACCACACGACCTAGCTTTATGAGAGAGAGAGAGAGAGAGAGGGAGGGAGGGAGGGAGGGAGGGAAGAAAGTTCTAATGTGGTGGCCAAATGCACTGCTGGTGATGGGAATAGATTTCAAGTCTCATTTGTCTCTGCTAACAATTCATGTGAATGGGACAGTCACTCAACCCCCCACAGGCTCAGCTTTCTGTAAAATGGGGTCAAGTGCGATGGGGAAGAGGTGTGATGACATCCAGTGATGTTTCTGGATTCAAAGATGCTATTGCTTTATTTCTGTATCATATCTGCATTTAAATGTTGGTGGCTCAGATCTATTGTCTACCACATATCTGTCTGTCTATCTGCAAATCATTTGTCTGTCATCTATCTCACTTACCTACCATCTATCATCTCTCCATAATCTGTCTTGAAAAATGCTGCCATTGTTTGTTTTGCCTTAACAGGAATAAAATGCAATTTTTTTCCCTTGTGATTTGAAAACAACTTTTGCTTTGAGAGTTCGTCAGTCCACACAGTTTGGTGGATGGAAAATTGAGATTGTGTAACTTCTCTTTTGACTTCATTGTAGAGATTGAATATAACAAGCAGTAAAAATTACATTCTAGTAAGTCACAAATAAAAAACAATAAAACACTGGGCATGTTTTTTAAACAATTTGCTTTGGAAAGTCACAGAATTTACGTGTTTTGGCAAAGTTGCCTTTAGAAGGATGGGATGGTAGAGCCAAGTCAAACAAAGAAAGGCTGCGCCTTCTTCAGTGCTGAGCACCGTCTCTGCATCAGCTCGAATTCCCGTAACAACTCCAGAGCCAGGTGTGATATTGCTGCCATCCCGGTGCTGGGAGGAGAGTTCGTTCTCAGGGAAGTTGATGAAATCGCCTGAGGAAGAAGTATGGTGAGATCTGTACTCAGGCAGGCAGCCCCATGGCGCTGTTCTTCACCATCGCACCACGCGGCCGCCATCACTTCATCATGGGGGCACACACCAATGTGACTGTAATTGCATCCTCAGATTCGTGGCAGGGTCGGTGTGGCAAGTGATGAGAGCACAGACGTGGCAGCCCCTTGTCCCTGTGCTGTCATTCCTGCTCGCCCACCAAGATGGGCGAATTCGGAAACAGGACTTCCCTTTGCTGAATGTAGACACAGATCTGCAGCTTAGAGGACTGTTGAGAGCATTCGTTACGCTTGTTGGTCACCATCATGAGTGCTGGGTAGATGATACTTTCCTCTGTCATCTGCTCTCTAGGTGAGCTTGTGTCGTTTGGTGTGAGGGCATGCAGTGGGAGTAAAAACTCACCAGTGAGTTTTCGGTTTACTTGAAAGGAAAAAATATCATGCAGAATGACAGATTGCATTCTGTGCTTATCTTTATTTATCTTGGAAATTTGAACCCTAAGCTGAGTTGATTTGGATAAGAATACTTTTCTTCTGATTATCTATACATTTTATAAGCAATTTTAAGTACCTTCAGAATCTCTGGTCTTTTCTGTTGCATACATGGATACTTTTGTTTTGGCTCTAAATACATTCATGAAGTTCAGTGACTCTCTCAAACACCTTGGATTTTTTTTTTAAACTGAGAAAGGGATTTCACATAGTCTTAATCACCACTGGTTTCACCTTTAACAAGTTGGAGATTGACAGGCTAATACTCAGAAAATAGTGTCTTCTAAGAGTCTGCAGAAAACCCACATGCATGAACATTAAACAAAAACATGTATATTATTATATGATTGTCGTCAAATTAAACTGAAGTGAAAATAGTATTTCCTGTTTAGAGAGGTTCCTTGAAGAGCCCCATTCTGCTTACGGCGCATCCTTTTCAGGTGAGATGACTTTTCATAAATGGAATCAATTTCCCTCGGTGAAGATCACCCTTAATTATCAGGGCTCATCTAATCAAGAACCTCTGTCTTCTTTTGTGTTGAAATAGCTGATTGTCCAAAAACACTTGCATAATAGCCTCACATTGCTCTTTTCCCACCTGAGGTAATCAGTGACCCTGGTTCTTTGTTTTCAAAAGAGGAATATTTGAAACTTCCAGGATTCAGTCACTGTGGGAATACCAATGTAGGGGAATGCTTGATACGTGCAAGTTATCTAGATCCCTAAAGAGGCAATATTTCCTAAAAGGATGGCGTTTTCCCGTTTAAGTTTAAAATTTCTATTTTAATGAGAAATCAGTTTCACATCGTCTGTTTGGATGTCCAGTTTCTCTCACTGTTCTCAGAGCGGTGCAGAAGAAAGCAGAGTCTGTGAGTCTTCTCACCATAGCATAGACAGATTTTTTTTTGAACACGTAGGGGAATTACGCGGAGGGCCTATTGAGCTTCTGGGAAGGACAGCTGCAAGTAAGTTGATAGCATTTGGGCTTGGCCTCAGAATCACTGCTGGTCCTAGGCCGGCAGCTGGCCTGTGCTTCGGTGTGGAACAGGCCCTCCAGTAACCTGGGTCCCGGGCTCTGGAAAAATCCTGGGCAGACAGGACAAATGCTTTAGGGAACAACTGCTTTGAAAGAATAGACTGTTTGAAACTCCCAGCTGTGAGGGCCATTTGTGAGAAAGACTGCATGCCAGGGTGGGGGTCAAAAGCAGCTGTTGCCTGGGGCTTACATTTCCAACCAGAGTGAATTGCTGGCTCCAGGACAGAATTTTGATCATCTGTGGATTTGTTCAAATTCAGCTGCTGACGTCTATGGGGTATGACACTGGACCCCAATCTAAATGTCTCTTGGTATTTGGACCTTTACCAGCTAAAAGCAGACCCCTAAATAGTCCTCTCCTCCCATCAGAGGCACCACAAGCATAGCTTTCATACTGTTTCTTTTAAAATAAATCCAGGCTGGGCGTGGTGGCCCATGCCTATAATCCCAGCACTTTGGGAGGCCGAGGTGGGTGGATCATTTGCCGTCAGGAGTTAGAGACCTGCCTGGACAACATGGTGAAACCCCGTCTCTACTAAAAATACAAAAATAAGCCGGGAGTGGTGATGCGCTCCTGTAATACTAGCTGCTCAGGAGGCTGAGGCAGGAGAATCACTTAAGCCTGGGAGGCAGAGGTTGCAGTGAGCTGGGATGGTGCCACTGCACTGCAGCCTGGACAACAGAGTGAGACTTCATCTCAAAAACTAACTAACTAAATAAATCCATAATGTCAATTCTTCCAGCCTCCCACTTCGTCAGGCAATATCCATAGCACTTAGTACAGCAGTGGATATTCATCAGGCTCTAACCATGTATTGGATGAATAAAAGAATAGTTATGTATGTTAGATAATGATTTTCCAAAGACCTCTGTGGGAGGGTATGCGCACTTCTGGAAATCAGGGGTTGGTGTAAAGAAGGTGTTGCCTCCTCTCCTTTGAGAGGTCTTATATAAATGGCTGCACATCATGGCTCATGCCTATAGTCCCAGCAGTTTGGGAGGCCGAGGTGGGTGGATCACCTGAGGTCAGGAGTTTGAGACCAGCCTGGCCAATATGGAGAAATTCTGTCTCTACTAAAAATACAAAAATTAGCTGGGTGTGGTGGTGCACACCTATAATACCAGCTACTCGGGAGGCTGAGGCAGGAGAATTGCTTGAACCAGGGAGGCAGAGGTTGCAGTGAGCCAAGACAGCACCACTGTACTCCGGCCTAGGCAACAAGAGTGAAACTCCATCTCAAAAGGAAAAATAAAAAGAAAAGGAATAATATACAAGCAAAAAGGAGAACAAAGAAACCCCCCTCCTCCACCCCCACAGCTTTGGAGGAACTGAGACACGAGTAACTTGAAGCCCAGTAAGTAAAGGAGTGCATGGGAAGTCAAGCCTGCACTCAGGAATATGTGGGCTGGGACACTCTGAGTGCTGAATGCCCACAGCACAGTACTCTGGGGCAAGGGTAAGGGGCACTGGGAGAGGAGAATCCAACGGTTCTGTCCCAGGAAAAAGGGAGTTTCCCCTAAGTCCTCTGCTTACAGGGAGGAAAGGTGGATGGGGATGAAGGAACAGTCACAAAGGCTGGCTGTATTTTCATAATGCGCCATTCAGAGAGTTTGAAAGGGCCTGCACAGATACTGCCTCGTGACCCTCTGCAAGGAACTGGGGTGGCACCAGGTGGGTGAAATCAATGAATTACAAGACACATTCATGCACAAAAAGCTATTGTCAGAAGAAAGGGTCAGAGCAAATGGCAAAACGAATGGCAGGTTAAAAAAAATGCAATATTATTATGAAGCAGATGAAAGTTATGACCAAAAAATACAAGTGGATTTAAAAATAAAAGCAAAGACAGGAATGAAATCATCTAAGCAGTAATTTCTACAACAGTGGAGCAGGAAGCAGAGACCTGAGCTGTGAGGTGAGACAGAGGGTGGGAAGGGAGGGGAGCCTGGCCTCAGTGGGCTTCAGGCCAGAGGTGAAGAGAGGAAGGAGACTCACCATGGTGGTTGAGTGTTTGATGGGAAGCAGCGCAAAGCAGCACCTGCAGTGTTGGAAACACAGTTGGAGAGAAGGACAGGATCAGAAACGTCAGCAAAACAAAACAGACATGAATACAGAGTTCAACTAAAGATCACATAGAGAATAACGTATTTGGGGCCGGGCGCGGTGGCTCACGCCTGTAATCCCAGCACTTCGGGAGGCTGAAGCTGGTGGATCATGAGGTCGAGATCAAGACCATCCTGACCAATGTGGCGAAACCCCGTCTCTACCAAAAATACAAAAATTAGCTGGGTGTGGTGGCACGTGCCTGTAGTCCCAGCTACTTGGGAAGCTGAGACAGGAGAATCACTTGAATCTGGGAGGCACAGGTTGCAGTGAGCTGAGATCATGCCACTGCATTCCAGCCCGGTGACAGAGCGAGACTTTGTCTCAAAAAAAAAAAAAGAATAGCATATTTGGAAGACAGATGACTTTCAATATATGAGTGATTCATGTCCCTGAAGAAGGAAATCAAAAAAGTAGAATAGAAAAAAAATTTCAAGAAATAATTAAAGAAGATACTCTGTGAGTAAAAGAAAACAAAACTCTACAGATTAAAAGGGTCAAATGGAATTCCAGGAGAACCTGATGCAAATTGACATAATACAGATATCTTAGGAGGCTGTGGACTTAATAAAAGGTGTAATTCTTTGGAAACCCAAACAAAACAATCTAAAAATAAAACATTCCCAGTGGGCCTCGGGCGGCTTCACAGCAACTGCACAGACAGAAGGAGGCCTTCAAGAGCAGAGCAAACATGAGGAAAATCAGAAAGGTTTAAAATAAAAGAATAAATAAATTCCTAGCAAATGCAAGCACAAGTAAATCCAAAGTTCCTCATTTTATATCAGGCTTTAGGGCAGAGAGCATGAAACATTTAGACAAATATGGATGCTTAAAATAGCAAAGAATACAATCAGCAACAAAGATGTCACAAAAGGTCTGTCTACCAAATAACACAGCATCAATATTAAAAACAAAAATATTATATATACATGTTAACAGAAATACGAGAAACAGACACATTAATGAGGAAGGGAAACTTCGATTATTTTTCTCAATACATCACAGATCCAGTAGACCAAGGTCCCCCACACCGAATAAGGCGTATCTAATTGAGATGTCAATACTGTACCCTTAAAACAGAATATGTATTTCCAAGTATCACTAAAATATTCACAAAAATTCACCAAAGAAATCATACTAATTTTCAGAGTAGAAATAGTATGCAATATTCTTTGATCACACTGAAACTAGAAATTAAAAACAAAAAAATCCCTAACTCTCATAAAGGAAGAATAAAACAGTAACAAAAACAATAATGCTAATACCAAAATATTTCCCTTGTAAGCTGCTATTGAGTGAAAGAGGAAATAAAAACTGAAACTGGAGGATATCTGAAAAATAAGGAAAAAATTCTTCTAAGAAACTTGGGAACAAAAGATGGCAGACGAGTAATATCGATAGTTTTAAATACATGCATTAATATTAAAGGGAGATGAATAGAGGTCAATGACGAATCCAACTCAAGAAGCAGAAAATCTGTATTCAAATAAAGAATGGAGGAGACAGAAATTAGTAAAGATAAGAACAGAAACTGCATTAAAAACAAAATCTGATAGAAGTAATAATCTAAAAGCTAGATCTTGAAATAAGGAGATAAAAAAAGATGAACTGTTGACAAACTGAGTTGAGTCAAACGTTGAGAAAACACAAATGCGTAAATAAATAATGGATAATTACAGATAAGAAGATGAATCATAACAAATTATTCTTTTCATTTCTGTATAAATATTTTGAGACCCTAAGCAGAAAAATTTACTAGTATTGACCCCAAATAAATAGGAAACTTTTAATGAGATGAGTTACTGTAGGTGAAATGCAGAAAGCTATCAAGAATTAGCTTTCAGAAGAAACACCAGGCCCTGGTTATTTCATAGGGAAACTCTATGAAGCACTCAAGGAGTACATGATTCCAACACGATTAAAATGTTCTGGACCATATAAAGGGGAAGGGCGTGATTTCTAAAACGTTTTTATGAATTTGGCATCATTTTGCTAACCATGACCAAAATAGCATCCCAGCAGAACACTACAGAAACAATAATCTTATATAAAATAGTAGCAACAAAATTCAGTGTCACCATTAAAGAATAAAATAAATAAAATAGAGTTTGTTTCAGAAATTCAGGAGTAGTTTAATTAAGAAAACTAATACAGTTTTTGACTTCAATAGATTAAAAGAGAAAAATGGCAAGATTATTTCCAACGGTGTCAATATTCCATGTACATTCCTAATTATAGGAGGAATAAAGGGATAGATGTATGTCTTATCTCACGTATCTTATCCCAGTGCTTGTGAGGAAAGTACCAGATATATTTCTATTAAAGTGAGGAGCAATAGAAAAGTATATCCATCCACCTATCATCACCACTTTTTAGCATTGTATCAAAGGTCTAGCCAAAATTATATGATGAGGGAGGAAGAGAGAGAGAGAGTGCTGAGAGAGGTAGAAGTTGGAAAAGAGAGAGAAAATTATTTTTATTTGCAGATGATATGATTGTTTACTAAACATTCACAAGTACCAACAGAAAAATATAGATAAGGTGCTGGATACAAAACCAATGTGCAGCCATCCGCAGTCTCTATGTTTGTAAACAAAGCCAGCTAGAGATAGAGTTGAAGAGGCCTGACAATAGTGAGCAAAAAGATGAAACGCAAAGGTATGATTTTAAAAGACTTGCACATCTATATGACGAATATCTTCAATGGTATTAAAAGACACAAAATCAGTTTTGTACAAATTAAAGTTTATTCTGTTTTAGATAGGAAGACTTATTATCCTAAAGCTTTAATTCTCTCCAGGTCAATCTATAAACTTAATGAGATTTCAATAACATTACTGATGAGTATTTTCTTTCAAAGCCAGATAAGCTGATTTTAAGGTTTCTATGGAAAAATAAACACACAAATTTTTGCCAGGAGATTTTGAAATAGGAGAATTAAGAGAAGGAATATTCCTTAAATTTAAAATAATATGATCCACATTATAAATAGAGAGATGGAACAAAATAAGCCCAAATACTTCTAGATATCTTGTGTGTTATAAAGGAGGGATTTCAAATGAGGAAAATGTTGATATCCAGTAAAATTGGGGAAATGTTGAAGCAATTGTAGCCTAATATCTGGAAGAAAATAAAGTTAGATTTCCTGTTTTATATCCAAACTCGTTCCTGATTAAAAAATTAGATGTATAATAATACAATTATAAAAATTATTGGAAGAAAATACAGGATAATCCTTACAAAATATTCTTGGCACAGAGAAATGAAAAAATGGGCTGATGAGTTTAATTACATAAAACTAAAGAAAATGGTGCATGGCAAAAGTATCACAAATGGAATCAAAAGAAAAATGGAAAAATGAAAAAAGTTATTGCAACTTATTTCACAAACAGCTTAATTTCTTTAACATATAAAGAGCTTCTACAAATCTATAAGAAAGTTTCTGATTATGCACTGGGAAATGGGCCAAAGGTATGATCTCTCACAGTGAAGAAGATCATGTGACTCTTCACCACAGGAACAGAACCGACCTGGACCTGGCTCACAGTAAGATGCAGTGGAACTAAATCTAAGATAACATTGTTTACCTGCAAACGGCAATGACCAAAAAGGTTGGTATCTCAAGAGTTTTGCAGTGATGCAGAGAGAGACAGGCACTAATTGCTTTGGTGAGTATACAGTTTTACAGTCTTTATAGAGAACAAGTAAGTAACATTTTGTCAAAATTAAAACTATGCATACATTTCTAGGAACTGAGAGTTCAGCAATTCCAGCTTCCAAGAATTTACCCTACACACATTCTCTTACTTACGCAAAATGACACACGTGCAAGGACATTTATCGTAGCACTTTTTTATGGTAGCAAAAGAGTGTCATTAGACTGGAAGTCCATCAATAGGAAAATAGGAAACTGGTTAAATGAATTATGATAAATTCACAGAAGAGAAAATTAAGCATCTGCTAAGAAGAATGAAGCAACTCTGTATGTACTGATACTGAATGATCTCCAAGAAATATTATATGAAAATGGCAACAAAGCATTATGATTAATGTGTTACCATCTGTGTAAGAGAAGACTTTGGGGGTCGGGAAAGAGAGAGACAGAGACAGAGACAGAGAGAAGGACTATCTCTTTGAAGTGTTTCATAAGAAACTTGAAGAAACTGGGGGTGGGGTCTAGGCAGGGAAGGGAGGCTTATTTTCTCTTGATTCCAACCTTGTACTTTTAGAACTCTGAAGCAGGTGCACACATTACCCATTGACGGTAGTTACAAAATAAAAGTCTAGGAATATCTATTTCATAATATCTCTTGATGATCGTTTCCAGAATTAAAAAGGCCTTTGTCATATTTGAGAAATATGCCATAACTGTGACCAGTATCTTTGTGTCTGACCATCTGTAGACAAAGTGTCAGTACACCTGAAAGAGGCACACCTGAATCAGTTCTTTCTTTGCCGGAAACTCCTTCAGTTTCTCCCAAGAGAGTTCTACCACCTGAGCATGGAATCCCAGGGCTACACGCCCTGCCCTTTGCTTTAGTCTACAATCTCCTCTCCGAGCACTCTCTGCTCCTTCATGTTCCACCTTCTAGCTGAGGGTACAGCTCCCCAGCTCCGTGGCCATTCCAGGTCTCTCTTCCATGCATGTTTTGCCCAGGAACTTTTTCTCCCTCTATTTTATGTAGCTACTGTCCAAACTGACCTTGAAGACCTAGCTTGAGCGTTTTAGTGCCTGGGACCTTCTGATCCTACGCCTCATGCGCCCATGGCCCCTGTGCTGTGTTGACCTCAGGACTCTGTACATTGTCATGGTTGTTGTTCTGCTTGCCTGGACTCTTCCTAGATGGGGATTCCTTAAGGACAGGGACTGTTCTGTACTTGTCATGTATCTGCAGGCCCTTGCACAGAGTAGGCATTGGCTGCACAGGTGCTCACGAAATGAAAAGTGGCTGTGCAGGATGCAGTGGTGACATTTTGATGGCCACGGAAGGGAATGTGTGGGCTTCGATAGAGGAAGGGCCACTCTACCTGTAAGTCCATCCTTGGTGGCCGTGAACCCAGAACTGCACTGGCTCTTGCCCTTGGGTCCCTTGTTTTTCCTTCTCGAGGCTGTGTGCAGCCTGAAAAATCAGAGTTCCCTTGCTGTCATCCGGTGTATGAGTTTGGAATTCCTTGCGGAGGTGATGCTTGAACGCAGTTTCTTCTACTTGCTCCCACGATCCCCATTCGTACGTATCTCTTACTAAACTCACACTTTCTGGCCCAGGATCTCAAAGTACACTTTGTTCCTGCCCTCACCTGCCACCCAGAAACTTACTGCCGTGGGCTCTTCCTGAACTTCAGGACCACCCATGCCATTCTCTCTGATTCTCTTCGCTTGTTTCACAAAAATACGTGACATTCCAGAGTCCCTGCCCTCTTCTCCCCACAGTCAACCATTTTCCAAATGCAGTTTCCTGCCTCCTGGTTACTCTGAAATCTGCCCATTTCTGTCCAGTCCTACCGCTGAGCTCATCTTTGCTGCATTGGCTGGAGTTACCTCCCCTCCCCTGTATTTCTGTCCTCCAATCTGTTCTCCACTTGGCGTCTGGATTCATCTTTCTGAAAGGTGACCCTCAGCATGTCACTCTCCTGGTTAAAACCCTCCAAGAGGATTAGGAGAAATGTCAGACTCATTAGGATGACTTAGAGTTTCCTGCACAGTCTGGCAATGTCTCACCTGCCCAGGCTCATCACTGGTTGTCACCATTTCCACCTCAGTTCCTTGAATATTCTTGCGGTTCCCCTACAGGTCCTGGGGGCTCCCAGCATGTCCTCTTAGCCAGCCTTTTTGTGGTTTCCTTTAGAAAGCCTTCCTCAGTCCCACAAATGTGGGTTCAGTTCCCCTTCTCCTTTCTCTGTCTGCATCCTCTTCTCCACACTTATCCTTTGTTATAATTGTCTCTTTCAATATCATAGGTTCAGTGAGGGCAGGGGTTGTAGGATGTGCATTTCGGTCTGATTGCATTCCTAGTTGCTAGCAGGTCTGCCGTAGACCAGGGGGTCCACAGATCTCTGCTGAATTAATCAGTAAATGAAAGTGCAAAATGTCCCCAGCTAGCCCAGGGAAGTAATGAAATGTTGGGACCCTTGACGCCAACATTGGTAGAAGGGTCGGGAAGGGAGCTGATTTGGGAAGGAGTGGAGCTGGTCTTTCTCCTTCCCTGCTAATTACCTTGTCCATGGCTGCTTATGAGCATTTACTTAAGCTGACTTCACTCTACGTTTTATATATTATATGTAAGATTATATATATAACATATTATATAGTAACATATACTTTATAGCTTCTGTTATAGTATTATAATAACGTTAAAGAAAGTTTTAAGCAGAAACACATTTCATCCACAATTTCACCAGTGTAACTACTGTTTTCATCATTGCATTTTCTTTGCATTCTTTGTTCATATTTATACTCGTTCTTAGGTAGCCATAATCATGATTTACATTCTCCGTGTTTACTTCCTATTTCACGATAAAATATTCTCCCTACATCATGTATTTCTGAAGGTAGCGAGCAGCTTGGGTCTTAGCTTTCTCTGTTCCAAGTTAAATAAGCTTAAATCCTCTAACATTTTCTCAAGGGTCTTAGTTTCCACTCACTTGGTCTTCGTAGCTGCACATTTCTGAATCCTTTCCAGACCCAACACATTCCTTAAAAACGAAGAAACCGAAGCTACACCCTAGTACATGCTGATCCCGTGTTTTTCATCTTTGTGGAATAATCTGTATTGTTCAGCTGTCATTTCATTGCAGGGTGTGCCCCATTTTAAGAAAGTGGGTTACTTGAAAATCCAAATTTACAATACAGAGTAATGCAGAGCAGTTACTATTCAAAAAGGGTTCTTTGTCTTTAAAAAGATTTACTGTAACATATCTTTAAACAGCAAAATTTCTGGCACATGTGAAGTAGGTTTGATTGAGAACAGCATGATTTACATATGACTTTTGGGGAACAAAACTACTATGTAAAATGAAGTGTACTTACCCTATTGGAGGCAAATGTCCGCATCTGTCTGCTAGTGCCCAAGGGCCCTACATTTCCGATCTCTGAGTTGGGACTTTAAACCTAATTTGTAGGCTTTGGTTGTCCTTATTTCAGACCAACCATGGGACAAAGTTTAGTGCCGCATATGGGGCTTGGCTGGTGTCATGTTGTTGCTTGTTAGACACAAAAAGAAGTGTATCTTGAAATTTTCATTTAGCATTAGGGGAAATTAATAGACTCCTTCACTCTCTTAGGGCTACTTAGTGCACGGAACTATGAGAGTCTATTCGATTTGTAATAGTTATATTGGCTAATAATATGCCTTCTGTTTGTTCAGTATGCAAAAGTGTTATTTATTATAAATTATCACCACTTTTCACCCTTCCTTTAATTCCAATGCTTAGGTGACAATAGATATTTTACATGAAAAATTATTATTGCTTTGACTAATAAATATTATAATACCACTTTTTAAAAGAACCTTGCTTCTAGAATTTCTGAAGACTTAAGCAAACTTGCATTGTGGGGAAAAGCCTTATAGACTGTGGGGGTCTGTTTTTTGGTGAATTTGATGAAAAAGAAGGTGAAAAGACAACTCACAGACTGAGAAAGTAATTATAGTATTCAGTATTCAAGATCTAGTCTTCAGAACTTATAAGGAATCCTTACATTTCAACTATAAAAGACATAACCCAATTAAAATGTGGGCAAAAGATTTGAATAGATATTTCTCCAAAAATGATGTATAAATGGCTAAAAAGCTCAGGAAAAGAGCTCATGAAAATCACAGAGACACACCAGGTCACACCTATGTAGTTGCCAATAATAATAGTAGTAATAATAATAATCAGACAATAACAAGTGTTGGTAAGGATGCAGGGAAGTGGAAACTTTCATACATTTATATGGGAATGTAAAATGTTCAGCCATTGCGGAAAAGTTTGGCAGTTCCTCAAAAAGTTAAACAGAATTACCATATGACCCAGAAATTTCACTCCTAGAAACATCCAAGAGATTTAAGAAAATGTCCACACAAAAACTTGTACACAAATGTTTATAGCAGCATTATTCAAAATAGCAAAAATGTGGAAACAACCCACAGGTCCATCAGCTGATGAGTGGATGAACAATGTAGTTTATCCATTTATTCCTACGACGGGATATTCAGCAGACGGCCTGTGTGACAGTGGCCCCATGAGAATACGGCACTGTGTTTTTCTTTCCATGTACTGTGGTTAGATATACAGATAGCACTGTGTTACAGTGGTCTATGGTATTCAGTACGGTAACATGCCGAACAGGTTTGTAGCCGAGGAGCAACAGGCTATACCATGTAGCCTAGGTTTATAGTAGGCCACTCTATCTAGATTTGTGTGAGCACACTCTATGATGTTTGCACAACCGCAAAATTGCCTAACAACATGTTTATCCTAACATATTCCCATTGTTAAGCAATGCATGTCAATATGTGATATATCCAGAACGTGGAAATCCATAGAGACAGAAATAGATTAATGGTTGCCAGGGCATGGGTGAAACTGGGAATTGGAGCTAACTGCAGATAAGTCAGGGGTTTCTTTTTGGGGTGATGGAAATGTAGAATTAGATAGTAGTGATGGTCACACAGCATAGCGAATATATTAAAAATGACAAATTGTACACGTTTAAATAAGGAGTTTTATGTCATATGAATTACATCTCAATTTTTAAAAAGCTTGAGTTGATAAGACTCTTGTTAAAGACACTTGTAGATTCTGTAAACAGAGCACTGAAAAAAAAAGTGCCTTGCAAGAGCTAAGAAACTAAAGGGAAAAAACGAAATGATTCTCTACCCAAACGTGTACAATTCCCTTTTAAACCAGAAGTTGGAGAAAGATCCAGGCCAATAGTCAAGGTTTAATAAAAAAACAACAACAACAACTCATTGTATCTTGTACCAATTCTTGTAACACTCTTAACCCCTCCTAGTAAACACTACAAGCAACAACAAACAGAAACAAAACCAAATACAAACAAACCAAGGCACAACAATACTGGGCGGGGAAGCAGACTTGTTTGGGACCTCAGGACCATAAATAGAATGGTTGTTCCCTCCTTCCCTGCAGAACAAAACGCAAATGCTGGTTTTGTCTGTGGTGACTACTAAGAATGTATATTTTCTGTTTGTGTTTTCCTTGCTTTCATGTTCCTTTATATCTACGTAGCAAATATGTGCTTTCTCCTGGGAAAATTAGCTGAATCTTTAGTTTGCTGTGCTCCAAGGATTTACTAAGGCATCGCCTACTTTTCCTTAACCATGACCTTAACTATGACCCTAACTTTCCCTGTAATTCTATTCTTATCCAATATGTAGGTGACCTTTTGTTGTGTTCAAAAGATGAGGTAAGCTTTAAGACTGATTGCATCTCTACTTACTGTTTTAGTTTAGAAGGGGCAGCATGTTTCCAAAGAGAAGCTACAATTTTGTCACAAAAAACTTCATTATCTGGGACATGCTTTATCCGAAGCAGCTAAATCTCTTACTTAGCACAGACTACAGAGCCTTCAAAATTTGCTCAGGCCACTAACTAAGAGACAATGAAGACGTTTCTGGGTCTCACTTGTTACTGCAGACAGTGGGTTCCTAACTTTTCTGAAATTGTCACACCACTCTGTGACTTAACCAAATTCTCGGTGACCAGACCTCCTTCCCAGAAGCCTAAACATGAACAAGTTTTCTTTGTGTGAGTTCAAGTTAGCCATTTAACAGCCCCCACTCTGCTCACCTAATCCTCTCTGCACACTTTTTACTTAAGAGACAAGACCTTTGTGTTCTGACTCAGCCCAGGGAAGTCATCAGTGACCAACAGCTTTTATGACTCAGTAGCAAGAACCTGTGCATATCGTCTACAAGCAGCACCCGCACAGCTAAGCTAGTGGACATGTTGCCGACTTGATGTTGGGGTCTTCTGTGATTTTTTTGGCCAATCATGTTGCACAATCTTAGTTGCTCATTAAAAATTCACAACATTGCTCAGCAAGTAGGCTTACCTCGCCTGGCACTCTTTACCCCTCATATACTTAACATTCATGAATCTTTTAAATTCTACTACTCTTCTTCTGTTACCTCAAAGAAGGGGAAACCTGAACCTCTGCTTGTGAACTATCCATACTCCTAATAAATTTACTAGAAGCTCCTTTAGAAAATGCAGACTGATTGTTGATGGGTCATAGATTAAGACTGAAGTAGGATAGTATCAGGTAAGCTAAACTGAAACAAATCTCATTTCACTCCTGGAAAAAGATGCCTTGACAGAGCCAAAAATCTGCCCAGACTGGCCGAAGAGATAAAAAGGTTAATATGTACAGTAGGACTGTCTATGCTTTTAGCAAAGTCCGCTGTCTCGGAAACAAAGAGAGCTTTTGACTTTTGTGGGAGCCCCAGTTAAGAATGGTCAGCAAATTAAAGAATATTTGAGTACTGTAAGGCTGTTATAATTGAAGATCAAGTTCACACAAAATGGAATAGTATGAAGGCTCAAGGCTGATGGGGATTGGTTCTGGGACCCCCATGAGTACCCACATCCGTAGCTGCTCAAGTCCCGTAAATAAAATGGTGTAACATATACATATAACCTCTGCTCACCCTCTCGTATACTTTCAATCATCTTTAGATTACTTATAATGCCTAATAGAATGTAAATGCCATATGAATAGGTGTTATACTGTACTGTCTAGAGAATAATCACAGGAAAAAACGTCTGTACATGTTCAGTACAGATACAACTATTTGTATGTTTTCTTTTCCTTGATATATTCATCCCCAGTTGGCTGAATCTCCAGAGGAAGAACCCATGGATCTTGAAAATTGTCTGAATATTCTTAAGATGGACTGATGCCTTTTTTTCCTGAAATGCTACAACTCTCATAATAGCAAAAAATGACTTGATTTTGTGTTTCTGACTTTGGGTATTATGACCAATCTCTTAAGTAACAAGGGATTGCACTTTACTGGGACTAGTAACAAAGAGCTTCAGAAAGCTCTGGCCTCACTCGGAAACTTTACTGTCTACATTATCTCCGATCTCCAGGAAAGGAAGAAAGAACAAGGAAAATTCTAAAACTCAAATTAACAAAATTTTCAGGGATTCTAGAACTTGTAAGACACAAGGCTTTAGTGACAAGGTCACCTCTTTCTAGGACTCATTGATTCTGTCCCCATGGATTAGTGACAGGTAGGCTCATATGTCTGTGATACCACTTCCAGTCTTAGACACCACGCGGTTGCAAGTAGATGTGGCCAACTATTGCTGGAAGTTTTGTAGTACCTCCCATTGTATCAACAAGTGCAAGCAGCCTTTTCTCAATGTCCTCCTCAACATTCTTTATGTTACTTAGAATTCAAATACCTGGTCTTCTGAAGGAGACACCAGAGAAAGACAGCTCCCAAGCTCCAGTGGAAAGGATACTATCAAGGGCTATTAACAACTATCACAGTAGTAAAATTCTAAGAGTAAAATTCAATTATTGGATTCATGTGTTTCCATTACAGAGTAAAAAACTATCTTCAATTCACTAGAAGATTTTTTTTTTTATTAAAGATCTCAAGTTGAAGCTTTTTAGAACCCTCCAGAAACAGATAATTTTCAGAAGGAGACAACTTCCACCTAAGAACTTTGAACTAAGTTAATGACTACATGAGATGTGGACAGTTTCTACCTGATATCCACGGAATAGTGCTACAGATAGTCATGCTTTAATCTGTATTCTTTTTTTTTCTTCTTTTACAGCTAAAGTAGATATAAATAGCTAAACACAAACCCCCAACCCCACCCCCAACAGGGGGGACATAGCTGTAGATTCTTTTTTTTTTTTCTTCAGAAAAATGCAAATTAAAACTGCTATTGGATACTAATACATACTCCTTATAATGGCTATATCAAAATATAAAACTAGCATCACTTTGATCTGTATTCTTTTGTTCTTTATTCTTCTACCTATGGTCTTCTCTTGTTAGTTTAAAGCTACCTTGATCTATGTCACACATAAGACCCAATTGTTAATATTGCTGCTTGCATTCTTACTCACTTTTTTGTCTGGGCACCACATCTGGCTGCAATTCACTTGTGAGCTGGCTAAAGCATACAACTAAACTGACGGGTGGATTTTTATGCATTTTTCTTTGGAGCTATTCAGTTTCCCTTAGCACCAGCTTCTTAAAATTAATTGGCTTTATGGGTCTAGCTAATTAATGAACTAACAGGACTCAACCATTAGGAGATTTTATTTTAGTTGTCAAATATAACAAAAACTAGAAATCTAAAAAAAACCTTATCTTGTCATACTAGAAAAGGAAGTTCATATCACCGCCAACACAGGACTTGGGAATCTTTCATGGGAGCTAGCTTTGATTAGCTCTGATAACTGAACTTCCACAGAAATATAATGTAGAAGAGAACTAGGGAGTACAAGGTGTGTATTCCTTTAATGGATCTTACAAGTAAGACACATAACTTAGTTTGCTTTAGAATTACCTACTCATTTTGATATTAAAAAATATATTTCCTAGCACTGAACTGTTATTAAAGTATCATTAAAACAGCCCAACACTATTTAATAATCCTGTGGAATGTTTTTGCCAAAAATATATCATTCTCCCTTTTGACTGGTATTGGATTTATGGCACAAAAGCATACTGGCTATTACAAGCTGGATTGGAACTTGCTACTTTGGTAAACTGGTGCTCGTCTTCAGAAATAGTTGATCAGAACTGAATATTCATTTTGATCAATTTCTCTTCTGGGAGAGTAGATCATTTGATAATTTAAGAAGGAGAAAAACTGGACCTTGATTTAAGAATAAAAACTATTAACTCAAGAGAAATTCTGGATTATTTTCTCTTTTCATTTTAACTTTATGTTTTACAAGAGGCCCAGAAATTAAGGAAAGTCTTTCATGCCATGATTTAGTGACTAGCAGTGCATTCCCAGTAAAATGGAATTCCCTGTTACTTAAGATACTGGTCATAGTCCATCGAGGCTCCAGAAAGGCTTTATGAGGAAGTTCATGAAACAGGTCAGAGAATAAGAATGTTGTATGTATATCTGTGAAGACCGTGCTGGAATCTTTGATATTAAGAAAATGATGTAGAAAAGAAACACATCAATGATAACATTACTTAGTTTATTAATAATCCTGTATTTGATTTTGCCAGCTCTTCAGATGGAGAATGGGATCTCCTCTCTTTGTTTACTCAGGTCACTCTTGGCTCCTTGCTGAAGCAGACTACAGATCTGATCACAACCCTTTTCATTAGTGTTCGTCTGCGCTGCAGAGTGCATGTGTGTCATCTCCAGAGTCTTAAATATTGTGTAGCTGCTGACCTTAAAATGATCCAACAAATAGTCATCCAGCAAAAAGATCAGGAAAACCAGATGCTAGAATTAGCAGGAAAAATACTTTAAAGAAGTGATTATAACATTATCCCTCCCATTTCATGGAAGTTCATGCAACCATGCCCAGGACTTGATATGTAATCAGACACCTCAAATAGTGGTGAAGATGTGGAGCAATTATACTCTTGGCATTGTTAATAGTCTGTCCTTCAGTTTAGGATGACAAGTGGGACACTGAGAAACAGAAACTTCTCTATACTCACACCACTGGCTTACTACTTACCTTAACGGGACTTTACTAGTAAATTACCTTTGTTAACATAGCTTTATTGTTTTAGGAAACTTTGGTCCAGGGAGATAAAAGTTGCAAATAAGCTTTCTGAAAGCTTAAAAAACTACTTAATAGAAAGCATCAAACTACCATTTACTCAGTAAACATCGTGCTTCAAAATTTTTGCCTTCTGTGTACATCAGTCTTAAATTATATATTAACAGAGTGCTCTTCTTTAGGAATAACAGAAGCTAGACTGGCTTTTCTGCTTGAAACAACAACAAAAAACAAACAAAAACAAAATAAACAAAGTAATGTTTTTTTTTTTTCAGGCAACCAAGCACAGAGATCCTTGAGAGATGAAGAAAAAACAAGATGAGTCCTCTAACAGCTCAGCTTACAGTTTTGAGGACATTTTCAGGTGTAGCATGGGGAGGAGAAGCTCAGAAGACTCTCTGAGTTAAGGAGATTGAACAAACCATCAAGGAGGACGAAAGCATTTGGAGTATAGAGTACCAGAGTATATAAAGCTCTAAGTGAGAGAACCCTGAAGAATTATAGAAGGTTCCCCTTAACTATTCAACAGAGTACATACAGACCAATGCAGATATGCGAGGAAACTACTTGGAGCTAGGAAAAGAACCATTTGAAAAGATTAGAGGAAATAGTACTGAATGCTCATACAGGACTGGGGACTCTGACTGCTTCAATCAACAATGCTAGAAAACTCAACCCGTTGGGTGTTGGGTAGAGTACTTGGTAAGGTCTTACCTCTGTTGCAAGGAATGACTGGCCCTAGACATAGCACTGGTCTAGACATGCCTACCAAATCATAGTTGCAAGACTGAAAAAAAATCAAGTTGTTTGTAAGAAATTTAACAGCATCACAGAACAAAATTCAAGAATATTTAGAGGAATACAAAAATCTCCCACACTGAAAAAGACAAACTTTTCAATGTCAGACAGCTAATCAAAGATTACCAGACACACAAAGAAGCAGGAAACTTCTCCCATATGAGTCACATGGGAGAATACACATATAATTAAAACTGACCCAGATGTTAGAATTAGCAGAAAAATATATTATAAAGTTATAACATTCCATGTTTTCAAAAAGTTAAGTAGAGACAGGGAAGATGTAGAAAGAAACTCAAATTGAATTTTTATAAAGATGGAAACAATAATGTCTTCAGTGAAAGCACATAGGATGGGATTAGCAATGGTTTAGACACTGCAGAAGTACATATTAATGTGCTTGACGACATAATAACTTTAGAAAGTAAAACACAAGGAAGATATTAAAATGAAAAGAGCATCAGTGGACTATGAGTAAACTTCAAGTGATGTAATAGATATATAACTGCAGGCCTTAAAGGCGTAGGAGAACAGAAAAAATAGTTAAAGGAATAATGATCAATCATGATGAAAACTATAAACATGCAGATTCAAAAATTATCAACCGCAAGCAAAAAGTGAAGAAAACTACACCAAAGCCATCCAGAATCTACAAGGAAATCAAATAAGCAAGAAAAAAGCAGTTCTGTCAAAAAGTGGGCTAAGGACAATGAATACACAATTCTCAAAAGAAGATACACAAATGGCCAAGAAACATGAAAAAATGCTCAACATAGTTACCAGGGCAAGGCAAATCCAAACCACCCTGTGATACCACCTTACCCACAAGAATGGCCAGAATTAAAAAATAAAAGATGTTTTTTTTTGTGGTGAAAAGGGAACACTTTTACACTGTTGGTGGGTTGTAAACTAGTACAACCACTATGGAAAACAGTGTGGAGATTCCCTAAAGAACTAAAAGTAGATCTACCATTTGATCCCGCAATCGCACTACTGAGTATCTACCCAGAGGAAAAGAAGTTATTATATGAAAAAGATACACTTTCAGATGCATATTTATAGCAGCACAATTTGCATTTGCAGAAATATGGAGCCAGCCGAAATGCTCATCAATCAATGAGTTGATAAAGAAAATGCGGTGTATATATATGTATATATATATTAAAAAGTTATAACATTCCATGTTTTCAAAAAGTTTAGTAGAGACAGGGAAGATGTAGAAAGAAACTCAGGAATGAGAAACATCATATGTTCTCACTTACAAGTGGGAGCTAAGGTATGAAGACACAAAGGCATAAGAATGGTACAAAGGACTTTGGAGACTTGGGAAAGAGTGGAGGTGGGTGGGGGATAAAAGACTTCACATCAGGTAGAATGTTTACTGCTTGGATCACAGGTGCACCAATATCTCAGAAATCAGCACTAAAGGGCTTATCCATGTAACCAAACATGAACTGTTCCCCAAAAACCTATTGAAATAAAAAAATAAGTAAAAATTGCTTAAATGCAATGATAAAAATAAAACCTTAGAAGCAGCCAGAAAAAAAAACATATTTACAGAACAAAGCTATGACAGGACCAGATTTCTCATTGCAAACAATACCAATGACAAAACAGTGGAGCAGCACCTTTAAAGGACTAAAAGAAAGAAAAAAAAGCCCTGATAATTTGGAAGTCTATGCCAGCAGAAAGAGCTTTCAAAAACTAAGGTGAAGCTACTCAGGAGGCTGAGGCAGGAGAATTGCCTGAACCCAGGAGGCGGAGGTTGCAGTGAGCCGAGATTGTACCATTGTACTCCAGCCTGGGTAACAAGAGTGAAACTCCATCTCAAAAAAAAAAAAAAAAAAAAAAACAGTTGAGATAAAAATATTTTCAGACATCAGCACCTGAAAGAATTTACCACCTGCAAACCCATCTTACAAGAAATTTAAAGGAAGAGCTTTAAGGTAGAAGGAGAATGATACCAGATGGTATCATTGAAGAGCACAGGGAATGGTAGAAGCATGGATAGTTATATAAGAATTTTTATTAGTGGTATCTCTTTAAAAGATACTTAACAGTTTAAACACAAATCAGCATTGTGGGGTTTACAACATAAAAAAGTAAAATGTATTAAAACAATAGCATAAACTCAGGGAAGGGGCCAGGCATGGTGGCTCACCCAGGACTTTGGGAGGCCAAGGTGGGAAGATCATAAGGTCAGGAGATCGAGACCATCCTGGTCAACATGGTGAAATCCCATCTCTACTTTAAAAAAAAAAAAAAAAAAAGCTGGGTACGGTTGTGCACACCTGTAGTCCTAGCTACTTGGGAGGCTGAGCCAGGAGAATTGCTTGAACCCAGGAGGCAGAGGTTGCAGTAAGCTGAAATCAAGCCACTGCACTGCAGCCTGGTGACAGAGAGAGATTTTGTCTCAAAAACAAAACAAAACAAAACAAAACAAAACAGGATCAGGGAGGGAGAGAAATATACAACTTGTAAGTTTTTTATATTATACACGCAATGGTATAATATTAGTTGAAAGTAGATGGTGATAAATTAAAGATGTTTACTATAAACCCTGAAGCAACCACTAAAATAATACCACAAAGAGTTAAAGCTAAAGAGCTAACAAAGGAGATAAATGTAATTATTTAAAAAATTCGATTAGTTCAAAAGAAGGCAGAAAAGGAGGGAAAGGACAATAACGAACAGATGTAACAAGAAATAAATGGAAAAATGATCACTTAAAACCTAGTTATATCAATAATCACATTGATTACAAATAGTTTAAATACCTCAATTAAAAGGCAGAGATTGTCAAATTGGCTAAAAAAGCAAGGCCCAGTTATATGTTGTCTACAAGAAACACACTTAAAACTTAAAGGCCCAAATGGATTAAATACGTAAGTATGCAAAAAGATATCCCATGCTAAGATTGGTCAAAAGAAAGCTGCAGGTCAGGAGTTTGAAACCAGCCTGGCCAACATGGTGAAACCCCGTGTCTACTAAAAAATACAAAAACTAGCCTGGCTTGGTGGCATGCACCTGTAATCCCAACTACTCAGGAGTCTGAGGCAGGAGAATCACTTGAACCTGGGAGGCAGAGGTTACAGTGAGCTAAGATCGTGCCACTGCACTGCGGCCTGGGCAACAGAGCAAGACAATGTGTCTGAAAAAGAAAAAGACATAACTAAAGGAACTGCAAGAAGAAATTATAGTAAAAACTTTTAGTGGCCATTTCTCAGAGTTAATATAACAAGTTCACAGAAAATCAATGAAGATACAGCAGACATGAACAGCACTGTCACTCAACATGGCCTGGGTAACATTCACAGAACACACTCTACTACAGCGTTACGTCCAACATCATTAGTCACTAAAGAAATGAAATTAGTACCACAATGTGAAGTTACTACACACCTGTCATTGAGGCTAAAATTAGAAAGACTGATTATGCCAAGTATTGGTGAGGATAGAAATTTTATACACTGCCATTGGGAATGTAAAGTGATTCAACTTTGGAAAACACTTGGGCAGTTTCTTCAGAAGATAAAAATCAACCATATTCAGCCATTCTGCTTCTGGGTGTATATCCAACAGAAATGAAAGCATCTGTTTTTACGAAAACTTGTGCACGAACATTTAGCAGCTTTATTAGTAGCAGCCAAAAGTGGAAACAATCAAATGCCCTTCAGGCGATGGATGGATAAGCACATTGTGGTATATTCATACCATGGAATACTTTTTCAACAGGAAAGTCAGTGCACTGTTGATACATGCATGTAGACGAATCTCAAAATAATTATGCTAAGTGAAAGATACCAGACAAAAAGAATGCATATTCTGTGATGTCATGGTCTAAAATTCTAGAATGTATTGTTAGGAAAAGCAGATCAGTGGGTACATGGGATAGAGTGAGAGGAGGGCAGAAAGGGAACGATTACAAACGAACGTGAGGAAACTGGGGGGGTTGTGGGGGTGTTCACTAGCTTGATTGTGCTGATGGCTCCGTGGGTGTATACACATCACAACTTATCAAGTTGTCTTTTTACTTTATTTTTAGATGGAGTTTCGCTCTGTCACCTAGGGTGGAGTGCCGTCGTGAGATCTCAGCTCACTGCAACCTCCCCCTCCTGGACTCGGGCAATTCTCCGGCCTCAGCCTCCCGAGTAGCTGGGATTCAGGCACATGCCACCACGCCCAGCTAATTTTTGTGTTTTTAGTAGAGACAGGGATTCACCATGTTGGCCAGACTGGTCTTGAACTCCTGATCTCAGGTGATCCATCTCTATTGGCCTCCCAAAGTGCTGGGATTGCCGGCATGAACTACTATGCCTGGCCAAGTTGTCCATGTTAAATATGTACAAAACTTGTCAAGTATATCCAAAGAAAACTGCTGAAAAATAGGAATTTTACAAGAATGAAAAAATAGGAAATTATTGTTTTATGATCTGTACCCAAGCTAACCAAGTCTCCAAATTGAAAGAATCACCTTCAGTCAAATTTCAGACTCAGTAGTCTGAGTCTGACTACTGATTTTGCTCTTTCCTCCCTGAAGACACTACCATGGCTCTGTGGAGTCAGTGCTCTCCCCTTCATGCCACTAGCAGTAAACTCACTTTGTCTGATCAACAGGTTGCTTTGATAGTATTTTGGGGAACTGGCATTTGATAATACTTCCCTTCCATACAATATGACACAGATATTAAAAAGAAGGGGTTCTACACCAGTTGGTATAAAGAAATTCCAGGATATCATGTTAAGTGAGAAAAGCCAAATGCAGAGGAAAGTTTTCTATTTTTGTAAAGCATTGATTTAAATGAAAGCATCTTAGATGAATATATATGCATGTGTATAAAGGCATCGCCCATGAGATAGCTTTGCATAGAATCATGCCAGTTAAGAAACGTTGATCATCTGGGGGAAATGACATATATTGGAGGTTAGGAAGGTGAGAGTAATTAAAAAAAACCAATCGAACAAAATCACGTATTCAAAGAAAAAAAAGTGTCCATAATCCAGCAGCATTTGTAATATGCACCTTTTCAATGTGTTGAGGTAGCTTCAAACTGTTAATGGAAATAATGTCAAGTTTCTTTGAATTTTCCTGAATTAACAAACACACAGTAAAAAGTATTATTTTATTACCTCTCTGTTACTTTTATCTCTAATCTTACAGGTCTAACCTCATTAATTATAATAATGCTAGTGTAGAAAATAGTAAATTTTGGAATAATAAGATCTTAAGGATTTTTTTCCCTGCATACAGCCATAATGTTTGCTTTATCATTTGTTTTACAAATCTCATTAAAACTTTACTGCTTGATCAATGTTTCATGAATTTTTAAAGACATAAATCCTCTACCATATTTTTTTTTAAAATAAAACTCTTCAGTGTTCATGTTTTCACTTCTACAAAACTAGCCTAATTCCATACAAATTGCAAAGACCTTGGCACTGCCTTTGTCTCCAGTGAAAAATGAGCTCCATTTGACGGCTGACCTTCCAAACAACTGTAGCTTCCTCAGAAATATATAGGATCTATCGGCCCACAGCTGTTACCTTATAAGAATCATTACTTGAGTGCTCAAGGGAAAACTAGTTCCACGGGTAAGGCTGCGTTGATGGAACACTCAAAAATACAATAAAACAAAATGAATGCATATAAACCGTGAGTGAGAGCTTTGATTAGAGGCAAAGACGAATATTTTTGCTACTGAAGACAGGCAGAGTGGTGTCAGTGTTGGAGAAAATTGGCTGTTAACGTTCTCAATTATAGGAGAGACTTAAATGGATGCTTTTAACAGCCCTTCCTCAAAATGGATATGAGTGAAAATTTCACAAATAATGCAGCTTATAAAATAGAAGTGTAGTTGAGAGTGTATTAGGTTGCTTGGAGAGGTGAATTAGCATCTTTTATCTGTGTATGGTGTTTTGTGGAATGTTCATGAAGGCAGAAGAGATGGTTGAGTTTCCTGACCAATTCCTTTTCATGCCGTTGACTTGTGGTTTGGCAGAAGTGCTTCTCATCCCCAAATGAACAGATTTCTTCATCTTTTAACGTTAACCAAGTAGCTCTCTGCTACCCAGACAACCAGAAACAGATGCTCCCCTCCTTACTGCCTTTAAAGGTGGGGCATTACCTTGCTTGATAGACATGGAAGTGGTTTCATTTGCAACCCTCCAATTTTTAAATTCCTGATGCTCCAATCACGTTATAGCAGTCACCTTGGGAAGTTTGGGCATATGCTTTATGTTTTGTTGCGATGAGAAATGAGCCTCCTGCCTCTTGGGTGTCATCTTTGCATGTGACTTGACAGTGCATGTGTTTTCTGTGTCCCTTCTCCTTGCCTTATTACCAGCTTCCTCCTGGCTCCCTAATGGACCATTCGGGTGCTGTTCAGAGATTTGCTTTATTGTTCAACTTCAAAGGTAACGCGTATGATGCAGGGAATTCAGAGATTAGATTGCCGGGGCACTGACAATAAGCCCTTTTAGACATATAGGGAAAAATTTTAATTAAAACCAATTAACATGAAATTGGAGTTTCTAGTCATTAATTGTGCACAGTCTGATTTAAATTTCTGAAGCTCCTTGGGTTTTGCATTAGTGATTGAATCTGTGAGAACAAGGATATTCATAGGTATTGCCTTTGCAAGTGACTTTGCCTAAAGTTTTCTTGCAGCTTTTATTTCCACTCAGGAATGAGAGTGAGGTGAAATGCCTGGGGAGAGAGGGAGGGGCAGGGAATAATGAAGAACTCCAGCTACGCTGCCCAGAGCACATGAACCAAAGCTTTCTAGGGGCCCAGTGTTTTCTTCTTCCCTCGCAAAAAGGATATTCCTTGAAGTATTCATGGCCTTTGTAAATAATTTCAAGTAATAATATTGAAGCCATTTTCCAAGAGCATAGCTCTAACCTTTGGACTCCCCAGCCTCTCACAGACAATGGCATGGCCCTGCAGGTGATGAGGCCAGTGGAGAAGGGCAGAGTGGCCTCAGGAATGTCAGTAAGCCAGGCACAGGCACATGGGAATACAGGGGGCATTGCTTCCAGGGCTGTCCTGGTACACAGGGATGGCCACAGCTCAGGCCCCTTGATGAGGAGGAGCCCTGGCCTGGGGGAGTCACACTCTCCAGTGGTGGACCTGGACCTGAGGGAAGTCTTTCACACATCATAAACCCTGTTTTTATCACCAGTGAAAAGAATATGATAGTATTTGTGACGTCTGTCCTCAGCAAGTCCAACTGACTCTCTGGGCCCTCTGTAACAGTGGGAATTGTACTGGGGGTTTGAGAGGACAAAGGAGTGGCAAGAAGCGCTGCCACTGATCAATTACTGATGAGGTTAGTAGTTAGCTTCTCCAGGGAAACAATCAGTAGGGTATGTTGGTTATGCATCACTTACCTAATGTATACATGTGGAGATCACGTCAACTGTGTGTATATTTACATATGTATATGCAGTACAATTATGCATGTAATAGATAACGCATACGTATGTGTATTACATATATTGCATACGTAATCTAGGTATGTGCTATATATTATATAGTATTCATATATACGATTTAATGTCTAATATGTATTATATATTATAATTATAGATGACATGTTTATAATAATAATATATAATATAAAACAGCAAAGGAGAGGGAGGGAGAGAGAGATCTGTGTTACAGTTGGCTCGCATGATGTGGGGGCTGGTGAGTCAGACATCTGGAGGCCAGGCCAGCAGGCCCCAGTATGGAGGGAGTTGGTGCTGCTGCTATCTGGAGGCAGAATTTCCTCTTCCTAGAGTCTTTTTTATCTTGAGCCCTTCAGCTGATTGAATGGAGCCCACTCCTTTACTTAAAGTCCACAGATTTAAATGTTCATCTCATCTAAAAAATAACTTTTCAGCCACATCCAGAACAGCGCTTGACCAAATGCCTGGGTACCTTGGCCTGGCCGAGCAGACTCATGAAATTAACCATTCCGCCTGCTGAGGGCGGAGCTGAGTCACCCGTGCTGGGATTGGCTGCTCTAAGAGCAGCTCCGTCTTTCCTGGTTGGTGAAAAATGGGAGGCGGAGGGGCAATGGGAGTGTCCATGCGGGGCTGCTTTGGGAACAGAGGGACCCACACAGAAAAGCCTGACTCAGCTTGCAGAAAGCAGCCCTGACAGGGGGTCCTGAAAAGAATGCAGCAGTGGCAGAACAAGCCCCGACTTACCAGGAAGTAAGTCTTGGAGCAGAGGGTTTGCCAGGCCACCTAAGGACTACAGTGTAGGAGGGGCTAAGACTGGCTTTCAGATCAGGTGCCCTCTAAGAGCTTCCCTAATGACTCACCTCAAGCTCAGTTTACTTCCTAAGACAGGAGCGAATCCTGCCCCCGAGCACAGGCAGCTGTCAGAGAAAGGTCCGCAGGAGGCTCCGGCCCCAGGGAACGGACCGGTTCTTCTCCAGCATTTTGCTGAGGGAAGGTTGCTGCTCTTCATGTTGAACCTGCTGAGGGAGTGTTCCCGGGTTTGCATTTCCCGAGAAATGTGAAGATATTTTTGAGACAAAGAAATTCACCCCTGCACACTACTGGGGTCATAGACCCTAGTGATATAGCTCAAGAGTGACTTCATTTGTAATAGCTGGAGGGTTAGATTTTATCACATATTTGCCCATTAGAACATCTTTCTATAACACACATTAAATACTTTTCTGTTTTATTTTATCTTGATGAACATGTATACCTTGCTACATTTTGAAGTTTAAATCCATGAGACACAAACTTGCTAAGGTGTACACTGCCAGCAGTACTTGTATAGAGCCAATACTGGGATAGCAAAATTAATTTTCATGAGTAAAGGCCAGAAGAAAATACACCATAACATAAAATGATGGTAATTTCTGGGTAGAGGGATTGCAAGTAATTTTATTTTTCATCTTTTTTTGATTATTTTATGAAAATTGTGCATTAGTATTACATACAGTTAGAAGACTCCTCGCTATTCCAGTCTGAAACATCAAGCCTCTTCATTTTTAAATTCAATTGAGAAGAGTGGTCAATTTAGAGATTAAAATGGATTCCAGCCATAAGGTGTCAGTTAAGTCCTTTAAATCAATTACCCACAAGATCCAAGCCAATAAGAGGAAAAGCAGCGTGAGCTCCATAGACCAACCTGGGAACCTTTAGAAATGAAAGTCACCCGAGTTTATAGCAAAGGGAGTCTGGACTCTGGTTCTCCTTCACGCCTGGTAAATACAGAATTGTGATCAAGACAAGGAAGGACAGAGGACTAAGAAAAATCCTCCAGTCACCAGTTAGCAGGTACACAGCCAGCACTGCAAGCATCCCAGGCTCTTGAGATGCCTCCTGAATTTCTTCTTAAGGTAGTTCAGCCTCCAGCTCTGCATCTCCCCTCCTCAGTCATGTTTTTTCTTCAAACTCATATTCTGGACAGAAGTTAGTGGGTTTCCTTACAGTTTCATTAAGATTTTCAGTTTCTCAGAAATAATTTCCAGGCCTTGAAGCTTCAGCAGAGAGCATGTGCATCGGGCTTTGTACATGGAGTTTATCAGATACAACCATTAGGTTATATTCCTAGGTGAAAAGTCACTTGAATCTGGGACTTTTGCCTTATGCTGGGCTGCTATATTTTGAAAGAGGGACAGATGTCTTGTAAAAATAAAAGGTGGGAGGAGAGGATGGAACTATTGTCAGCAATTAGAAAAACGGTACTGGAAATCGGCAATGATTTTTTTACAGGCCCATTTAGATTTGTGGGTGGTAGGGGGAGAGACTCATCCAGGGTCAGGTTGGCAAAGCAAGACTGAGTTGGGAAATGTGCATTCAGCTGGCAAGAAAGGTCAGTGCACTTTCTAGTCTTTTCATTGTCTGGATTTTAAGAAGAGTGCTCAATAGTGTCTGATACATGGGGAAGTCGACAATGGAGCAGGGAAGGAAAGTGGTTTACTAGAATGTTCTGGAAATTCATTTCTTTTTATACAGACTATTCTTTCTCTTTCCATCGCAAGGTACTGACAAAACACAGTCTTCCCAGGAGTGGCTCATGCTCCCAGAGGTGTAGGGGAGAGGCTATGTGGTGGAGACACACGTTTCCATCCCTCATTCTCTGAAGAGAACGGGCACCCGAAAAATGTGGCAGCCGGAGGAAATCTCCCTTCCCAGTCACTGCAGGAAACTTACGTGCAAGTCTTTTATAAACAGAGGACCGTCCAAGCCCGACTTTGTTAATGTTGGCAGCTCAGACCGAATTGTTTTGAATTATTCGAGGGATGGTCAGCCGTGTCAACAATGACGATCTGCAACGCAGTCTCCAGTAGAGCTGCGGACGAGTCATGCAGGTTTTGGACATGGAGATCATACAAATAGTTAAATACACAAGCTGAGATTTATGTGGTCAGTCGATGTTCTTTCTGGGCCTTACGTGTGTGTAGAAAAAGCAGCAGTTATTATTTCCCCACATGGTGTTAAAAGGAATTATTTGTGTACAGACAGTATAGAATATGGGTGAACTGCACTGGCTGCTCACTTGAGATGTGTGTATGTATGTGTGTATATGTAATTTTTTATTTTTTTAGTAAAAATTGTGCATTAGTATTACAGTTAGAACTAAGACTCCTCACGATTCCAGTCTGAAACATCAAGCCTCTGCATTTGAAAATTCAATTGAGAAGAGTGGTCAATTTAGAGATTAAAATGGATTCCAGCCATAAGGGGCCAGTTAAGCTCTTTAATTAAATCAATTTATAATCAATAGATATGTATGCGTTTATATTTATGTATCTCCCTTGAGATATGTCTGTGTATGTAACATATACACATATATCTGTAACATATATATGCATATTTATCTCACCGTTGCTGGCTTGAAATCTTGATATTTGGATGCAGGTAGCCTATGACTAAAATTAGAATGGCAACAGCCATCCATTGGCAGTCCAGGCCCAATGGTCTGGGAGTGTGTGTGCAAGGGTGTGTGTCACAGCGTTTGAACGGAGGGTAAGGAGGTTTGGGACTCAAACCAATGGTTAAGCCCAGTTTTTAATGCTAGTAGAGGACTTTACATGATGTCTGTATATGCGTGTGTCCATGTCTCTGTGCATCTCACACACACACACACACACACATGCACACACGCACATACATGCAACCTGAGTGATTTGTTGCTTTGCTTGCTGTGGTGCCGGCAGGCGGTGCTGTCCGCTGCTCCCCTCCCCAGTGTGCTTTCCTCCAAAGCTGAAACCCCAGAACCATCGAATCCATCTAATGTGTCTTGCACTAGAGCTGGCATTTGTGATGATGTGGAGCAATACCTTTGCTGCCATGGCCTTTTCACGTGTACTTACCATCACCTCATCGCTGAGGTGCTCAGAGTCAGATCTCAAGAGCAGAGCAGAATCCAGAACACGGTGTTTAAACCAGAGTTCAGCCTGCATGGTTGTCCTTAATGGTTGGAATTTAAGCAAGAGAAAGAATTTTCAATGAGAAAAAGGACAAAGGTCTTTGACACCATTTAAGAGAGTGGGGGTTCTGACATCTGGGTTCCTACTGTACTTTTAACTTTGCAATTCTTGCCTTGGGGAAATGAAAATTGCTGTAATTGGGGGTAACAGATACAATAAAGTGTGCAAATTTTACCCAACACACAAACAAAGAAAGCCATTATGGTAATTTAAATCTACATTTTTTTCCCTATTCTCTGCATTCCTGAATAAAAGCAAGGAGTTGCCCCTTGACTAACAGCTAATGTTAGGTTGATCTTCCCAGGCCGTTTTCTTCCCACATATCTACACACACACACACACACACACACACACACACGTACACGCACACACACACATGCACACACACACACGTACACGCACACACACACGCGCGTGCGCGCACACACACACACACACACACGTTTTCATATTGTTCTGCAGTCCCCACAGTCATAGTGTAAGGTCTGGAATGGAGTCCCAGCGCTGTGCTAGTTCGAGCCCCTGCCTCCAGCAATGCTAGCCAGCCGGATAGTGAGGATGTGATAAATCCTTTTAGGGGAGATTTCAGGGACTATCACTTCTCTTGGTGGCCCGGGTTTGCATTTAATCATTAGACAAGACATTTTTCTAAAAGCTGAGCAAATTTTCTTTGTATTTGATGCAGACTTACATTATTTAGGGTCTTTGTTTAAATAGAATGAATTGAAATAAATGTTATTTTGAGGAGCAGTTCAGGATTCTTCAGGCTGCCTCCAGATAAGCTTAGTGGACATGGACCCAGGCTGCCCCGTAGTGCATGACCTCGTGATCTTTGCGGAGCATGTTTCTGCTCTACCCTCCAGTTTCTTACACAAGTAAGACTGCATTACATTCTTTATTGGTTTATGATTTTAACATTGTGTCTTGAGTCTTTAGTTCTCCATTATTATTTTTTAATATTTGCTTAGTTCAGTCTTTGGCAAAAAAAAAAGCGCCACTCAATAAATATTTGTGGAATGGAAAAATGAGTATACCTCAGATGTTTGGCTGAAATAGGGTCATATTAATTTAAGATATGTCATAGATTCCTTTGCCGTGGGACCTGTCAGAGTCTAAAATGTCATATATCTTGCATGGATAAAAGGGAGATAGAATTTTGTGAATTTTGTTTTCCTTGAATATAGTTGGCTCTTAAAATGGTATGTGATGGTTGATTTTATGTGTCCACTTGACTGGGCTAGAGGATGCCCATGTAGCTGGTAAAGCATGATTTCTGGGTGGGCCTGCACGGATGTTTCCAGAAGAGATCAGCATTTGAATCAGTAGACTGAGTAAAGAAGACCACCCTCTTCAATGTGGGGGAGTCACGCCTTACGGATGGCCTGCATAAAACGGCCAGGCATTCCACTCGGCTGAGTTACACCACTGACTTCCTGAGGTTCTCCAGCTTGCAGATGGCCTGTGGTGGGACTTCTCTGCCTCCACAGCCATGTGGGCCAATTCCCATAACATATCTCCTCTTAAATATATTCTCTAAATATATCCTATTGGTTCTTTTTCTCTGGAGAACCCCGAGTAACATACAGTGCTTGACGTATAGTAATGAGTGTGTGTGTGTTGTGTTTTATATTATTATTGCTTTTGTTACTGCCTGTGTCTTTGGAATCCTTTTTCATAGGATTTCTTAGGACTAGAGTTTCAGTAGAACACACTTTTGGGAAAGGCGGACGTATTCTATGTTAGGAAGATTCATTGATTTACATTACATTAATGTGTAATAATTCACTGGGACTTGTCTGACGTTTATCATTGTGCTATCTATAACAGTGTAGTTTGTTAGGAAATCAATATGACAAAGCAAACTTCAAGGGGAATACTTAATTTCAAGTAAATAAAGTCCTCAAAACACCCACAAGCACTTTTGAAGCACCCATTTGTTTTCTTCTAAGTGTTGATGAGCCGGTGACTTCTAAGAAGACCACCTTGGACCTGTTCCTGGCAACATTTTATGATTATATTTCATTTTATGTATTTTAAATTAAAGACACTGCATTTGTCATCTCCCCTTGTTAGTCAGAACTAGTTACTGACTAGTTAGATGCAGCACTCTAAAATGTGTCTTTTTACACTGACGATATGGTCTGCATCCATGTCCCTACCCAAATTTCATGTTGAATTGTAATCCCCGGTGTTGGAGGTGGGGCCTGGTGGGAGATATTTGGATCAGGGGAGATTTCCCCCTTGGTTGTGATAGTGAGTTCTTGTGCGATCTGGTTGGTGAAATGTGAAGCACCTCCTTCCCGCCCTCTCTCCTGCCCCTGCCATGTTTCCCCTTTGCCTTCGGTGATGAGTAAAAGCTCATGAGGCCTCCCCAGAAGCAGAAGCAATTATGCTTCCTGTACAGCTTGCAGAATCATGAGCCAATTAAACCTCTTTTCTTTATAAACTACCCAGTCTTAGATATTTTTTGTAGCAATGCAAGAATGGGCTAGTACAGTCAGTAAGAAATTTCATCATGGTTTTAGGGCTGATTTATCATGTTTATCAAGGTCCCTTTGGATTATTTCTGTTTTCTAAGATGTGGCGAGCCTATTGTCCTCTGTAAGCATCGTGCTACCACTCGTTCTGGTAAGAGTTCATGGTGAGAATGATCGGTTCTTTCTTCCCTCCACTGAATGTCATTGCTTGCAGTATCCCTACGGTTTTACAGGATGCTTAATTGTGCCTTAAAATTTCCCCTTTGCTTCCAAAATTAGCATCCTTACTGAAGCATGGGTAGATTGTGTCCCTTGCTTAACCAGTATCTCTGAGGCCTCTCATTGTCAAAGAAGTTAGAATGCATCTTTCAGGGTTTTGTTCCTTTCATTTACAAAGGAACTTTTATTTGGAATAAATTCTGAGCATCAAACTTTCATTGACTGAATTGGGTGCGGTGGCTCATGCATGTAATCCCAGCCCTTCGGGAGGCTGTGGCGGGCAGAGCGCTTGAGGTCAGGAGTTCAAGACCAGCCTGGCCAACATGGTGAAACCCCATCTCTACTAAAAATACAAAAATTAGCCAGGTGCGGTGGCTCATGACTGTAATCCCAGCTACTTGGGAGGCTAGGCCAGAGAATCGTTTGAACTTCTGGGGAGGCCTCATGAGCTTTTACTCATCACAGAAGGCAAAGGAGGCAGAGGTTGCAGTGAGCTGAGATTGTACCATGGCACTCTGGCTTGGGCAACAAAGCGAGACTCCATCGCAAACAAAACAAAACACCAAAAAACTTTCATTGACTGGCCTGCAGTTACCGAGGTGGTTCTCCCCCTGCTTTCCTCCCTTCCCACCATTTTCACTTTCTTCTCTTTCTTTTCTGTTTTCTTTCTACGCTCCCTGCCTTCCTTGCTGCCTAGCTTCCACCCCTTTTCCTGTGAATACTCTGTCCATTTCTAGGCTTCAGGGACTTTCCTTGTCTTCCATGTAAGTGTAGCAGTGGCAGATCTTCAGTAGCTTTTAGTGATTTGCCAACAGGATGTGTGACTTTCTAGCTAGCCTCTGCTGTCCTCACCAACCTGGCCAGAAGGAAGGGCCTTTTGTACTCTGGGTTTATGTCTCGAAGCCCCAAGAAAAGTTAGAAATTCATAAACATACATTATAAGTAGGATTTTTATCACCGATTTTTCTGTTGTCAAATTTAAAATGCTGATTTAAAGTTCAGTTTATTATAGCTTGAGAGGAGTTGGAAAAGCATTTGAGACAAATATTTTTGGGCTCAGAACATGTGTGAGGTCACTTTGCCCTCGTAGACGTCTCGTAGCGGTGGTTGAATGGTGATAGGAGATGGAAATCTGGAGTCTATTCCTGGAACCTCCTCTGACTCATCCCGTTACCCGGGGATGATGCTTATTATTTCTTCATTCCTCTTGCATCTGAAGGATGTGGATGCATGTTAATGCTCTAACCTTCAGGCATCCTTGAATCCTGAGTAGTCTGAAGACGTCTGTCCTGCAGCAGCGTCCTGGAAGAGGGGCCAGCGCTCTGTGTGGAGGGACTTGGAGGGGTCACGGTTTGAGCAGCAGGGTCTGGGGTGACTGCAGAGGCCAGAGATGCTCTTCCGGCTGTGCCCGAGGCATGGGATGCTCTGAAATGCCTCCTGAGTGGAGGTCTGGGCATGTGCCAAGTGGCTAAATTGTATGATTTTTATAACAGCTTAGCGGTTCTAAGGACATATGCATATTAAAGCCTTTACAGGATAATAGTTTCCTTTGATTTAAAGAAATATTGGTGTGCGGGGGGGCGGTGGGGCTGGCAAGAGGGAGAGGAAGGAACCACAGAGGCCTTTTCTAGACAGGCCGTCAGTGACAGAAGACCAGTACACACGCTCAGATATTTGGGATCAGCCAAGCAAAGCATGACTGAATTTCCTTATGCAAAGTTCTGGTGGTGTGTTAGGGGTAGCTTTTTGCAGCTGGTGTAACTCTGGCTCTGTTGAACCCACAGATGAGAATGCTGGCAGCCACTGCAGAGGCAATGAGGCTCTTTGGAAACATCAGACAGTTACGGAATGTGGTCCCCTCACTTCTGCAGGTCCCCACAGTTAAGGAATGTGATCCCCTCACTTCTGCAGATCCCCACAGTTAAGGAATATGGTCCCTCGCTTCTTCAGTTTCCCCACATTCCTTCCAACATCTAAGTGGAAGAGGTGGGGACAGGCAAATGGCTATTTGTCCGTGGCACATGACCCTTTGGCAGTGAGTGGCCTCTGTGTCAAGGAACATGTTTACAACTAAAACATTAAATGATGCTGATTGAAAAATACCAGAATGTACTGTAACTTCAAGATATATGACCAGACCATATACTGTCTTCTATTCTGTGGAATGAACAATCTTACAATGTTTTAAAGAAGTTCATGATTTTAAAATGGCTCTTTATCTTTCTAATAAATCCATTTGATTAAAAATGAAAGTGAGAGATAAAATCACCATTTGTTATGTTTCTTGTATTTTCAGAAGAAATTATAAGAGCACAAGGCTGGGACTGAATCCTTATTGAAGGGAGAAGGAGACAGGACTCATCTCCAGGGGCCAAGTACTTATTCTGAGCAAATGATGCATTATAATTAAGCACTGATATATAGAGGACCTAGAGTTCACAATGATTTCCCCAATTAATTCTGATTAGCATTGAAGAAAATAAGGGCAGGAATCATTATCCCACCCACACAGCACAGAGAGGCTTCTCTCTGCCCAAGTCACATGGTGTCACCCAGGACCCTTCCCCAGGCTCTCTCTGCTGCCTCTTTCTCCGGCAGCCATCAGCGCTTGAAGATATACAAAGACTGGTGGTTCCTGCTTGGGGAAGTGGTTCACCTGTGGGAGGTGGATAGTCGAACTGAGAAATGGCAGTGGCAGAACTCCCTAGGGATCCTCATTGTTCCTTCTTTCTTTCTGGTGCCTGATCTTGGAGGTTTGATAGCAGTGGCTATTTGTTGAAATCTCACTGTGTACAAGTGCTGGGAAACACACATTATACGTCCATACCATGAAGTCCTAAGATGCTGGTGTTGAAAGTTCATGTGGCTGGCATACATCCCTGCAGGTCCGTGTGCGGACTAGGAACCAGACCGCTCGGATTCAAATTCCAGCCCCACCATCTATGAGCTCTGTCAGCTTGGGCACGTTTCTAACCTCTCAGAGTCCTATAAAATAGGGATAATAGAAGTTTCCTGTCTCTTAGGGCTGTTAAAATGTTAAAATTATATAACAAATGTCAAGGGCTTGGTTTGCTATTTGGCATTCAGTAACTGTTTTATATGGACTAACAGCATGCCTCTTGCTGAGCTTCCAAATATGAGTTCAGAGAGGAACAAGCCTGTGCAATTCTGGCACCCTGACAGCTCAGCTCAGCCAGCGTCTCTCCTAGGAGGGTTTGCAGACCGGCCTCAGCTGATTTAAGTTTGTTGCTCTGGGGTTCAATCTAGGCGGAGGCAGTTCTGTGAGCATTTTGCAACCATTTGAAATGTCCAAGTCATCTGTAGGACACCTGGCAAGACATGAAGTTCACACGTTTGGGATGAGTTGGGTGCGAGTGGGTATGGATTATATCTGGAGTGATCAACTTTTGCTGGAACTAAACCTGGTTTAGGAGCTTAGGATAAAGATGGACAAGGTGCCATTTGTACAGACGTTGGCTTGCCACTGTCTGACTTCAGTTCCACGTGTGTGCATGTGATTTATAGGTCTGGAATGCAATCAGCGTTTGTTAGAGTAAATAACATCCATTTCAATTTCTACTGTGGAATGACCTTCTGTTGTACTGACAGATGCTGCCCTGAGCTTGGGCTCATATATTTCCCAGGTACCCCTGAAAATTCATGCATCTTCACATTGATGGCTGGGAATGTGTAAAACGTGGACAGTAATGAATGTACACAAGGCACCTGCTTTATGGAGGCAATTTCCACTTCAGTCGAGTTACCTTCAGAGCCCTTTAAAGTTGAGCAAAAGGACAAAATCCTATGAGCTCTGAGACAAATAAGTATACTAATTGTATTAGGCCATTTTCATGCTGCTGACAAAGACATACCTGAGATAGGAAAGAAAAAGAGGTTTAATTGGACTTAGAGTTCCATATGGCTGGGAAGGCCTCAGAATCATGGTGGGAGGTGAAGGCACTTCTTTCAGGCAGCAGCAAGAGAAAAATGAGGAGGAAGCAGAAGCAGAAACCCCTGAAAACCCCTTCAGATCTCGTGAGACTTACTCTCTATCAGGAGAACAGTATGGGAAAGACTGGCCCCGTGATTCATTTACCTCCCTGGGTCCCTCCCACAACACATGGGAATTCTGGGAGATTCAATTGTAGTTGAGGTTTGGGTGGGGACACAGCCAAACCACAGCACTAATTTAATATTTTTTTCCATTCAGATATTCTGATTATAAAAGGAATGCATACTCACTGAAGAACATTTAGGAAAAAATAGAATCATAAAAAGAATACATTCAACAAATTTGGATTTTCCTATGAAGAGGTAATCTGTTAATTTTTAGATGCATTTCTTCAAATGTTACTTTTAATGGATGAATATACATTTATTTGCGTGTAAAACAGGGATTATGCAATGTGAAGAAATCTACATCTTGATTTTGTACTTGGCACATACTGTAAACATTTTCCATGTCATTCAGTCATCTCCAGAAATATGATATTTGATGCTCTGCCTGACATTCCATGGTATATTTAAATGTGAGTTAGAAAACCATCGATCTAATATTAACTAATACATTGCTTGAAAATTGTCACTATTATAGGTAACAGTAAAAATGAGCATCCTCATTTTCCTGCACTAAATACACTTCTAGGAATCTATAATCAGAGCCCACAGATTTATAGAAGAGGATGCTCATTGCTGCAGTGAAAATGTGGCAGTGAGGATGCTCTTCTGTAAGTCTTTGATTGGAGTGTGAGCATAGGTTCCTAGAAGTATCTTTAGTGCAACTAAGGGCATTTACACTCAAAAGACATTAACATGCTATTTCCAATATTGTCCTCCAGAATTTCCTGGATTAACTTCCCACATCAGTGCATAAGGGTGGCTGTTTCCCTGCACCCCGCCAGCACTGAGAGTGCACATGTTTAGTGCTGTGTGTTCTACTGTTCTGCTGTCCTGTGTAAATTTCTAATATTTATTTATTTTTAGTTGCCAATGTTAATCTTTAAAATGGATGTTTCTCATTATACAAATGCAAACCATACTGAAATATACAAAGTAAAAAGAAGACTCCCCTCCCTTCTCACCACCCAGAGACAGCTGCAGTTTATAGATGTGCACCTTCCAATCCCTTTCCCCTCCAACATAGGTGCAGGCAAACGCAAATATTTATAATACAATTAGAATCCTATGCATCCACTAATATCCATTTGCTTTTTTTTTTTTGAGACGGAGTTTCGCTCTTGTTACCCAGGCTGGAGTGCAATGGCGCAATCTCGGCTCACCGCAACCTCCGCCTCCTGGGTTCAGGCAATTCTCCTGCCTCAGCCTCCCGAGTAGCTGGGATTACAGGCACGCACCACCGTGCCCAGCTAATTTTTTGTATTTTTAGTAGAGACGGGGTTTCACCATGTTGACCAGGATGGTCCCGATCTGCTGACCTCGTGATCCACCCGCCTCGGCCTCCCAAAGTGCTGGGATTACAGGCTTGAGCCACCGTGCCTGGCCCCATTTGCTTTTTTTTCCATTTAAAATACAGGCATTTTTCTATGTCAGTATGTTTAAAGAGTATTTCTTTATGTAGATGTAAGATGATTTACTTCATAGCTGTCTTACAGAAGATGAGGCAATGAACATGCTCCTACATTCATTCTGACCACTTATTGTGCCTATATTTGCAGAATCAATTTCTTTTCTTTTCTTTCTTTCTTTCTTTCTTTTTTTTGAGACAGAGTTTTGCTCTTGTTGCCCAGACTGGAGTGCAATGGTGTGCTTTCGGCTCATTGCAACCTCTGCCTCCTGAGTAGCTGGTATTATAGGCGTGCACCACCACACCGGGCTAATTTTGTATATTTAATAGAGATGGGGGTTCTCCATATTGCTCAGGCTGGTCTCGAACTCCCGACCTCAGGAGATCTGCCCACCCTGGCCTCCCAAAGTGTTGGGATTACAGGCCTGAGCCATCTTGCCTGCTCTGCAGAATAAATTTCAAATGAAACTGTCCGTCTAATAGCTTCAATAGCTGTCTCCAAACTGATTCCAAAAAATACTGTGCTAATTTATGCTTCTGTCAAAAGTGCATGAAAGTGCTCATTTCCCCACATCTGCATGAGCATTGGGTATTACTGACATTTTAACTTTTTTCACCCTTTTGGGTTTAAAAAAAAATCTCATTGTTTTAATTTGAATTTCTTGGTTTTCTTATAATTATTATTTCTCCTTTTTCTATCAGAAATGTTATGAATTATGATACACATTTCTGGTTTATTCACTATATTTGGATGGGGAGAAATGTATAAAAAGGTTCCAGTAGTTCTGATTTGAAGATTAAAAAGCTGGCCAGGTGCAGTGGCTCACACCTGTAATCCCAGCACTTTGGGAGGCCAAGGCAGGTGGATCACCTGTGCAGATGCTGCCCTGAGCTTGGGCTTAGGAGTTTGAGACCAGCCTGGCCAACATGGTGAAACTCTGTCTCTCTAAAAATAAAAATAAAAAACTAACCAGGTATGGTGGTGCACACCTGTAATCCCAGCTCAGGAGTCTGAGGCAGGAGAATTGCTTGAACTTGGGATGCAGGGGTTGCAGTGAACCGAGTTCCTGCCATTGCACTTCAGCCTGGGCATCAGGTGCAAAACTCCATCTCAAAAATTAAAAGATAAAAAATCTCCACCTCCTCTTCCAGCTACTGCCTTATTTTTCCATTTTTTTTTCTTTCCCAACTATATGTGTGTGTATGTGTGTGTGTGTCTTGGCGAATTTCATTTTGCCAAAATGGAATTTCCTTCGCAAACTTTCTCTCACACAGGCCTTTCCATCTCACAAGCTAACCCCAGCAGTTGCTTAAGGCAAAAATTTTGCCATTCACTTTTCTTCTTCCGGGCTCATTTCAAGACCACAAGCAGGAGCTGCCAGTTCAAACCTGGGGAGCATCCTCAAGCGTTTGCTTCCCTCCATGCCTACCACAGCCTCACCTGTGTACACCGTTACGGTGTCCCCAGTCGTGGAAAAGGCTTCCCCTCAGGAGTCCCTGCTTCGATCCTGGTTCTTCACACTCAGCATCCAGCACTGTCTTTCCAAGATAAAACCCAAGCTTGTCCCCTGGCAGGCACAGCTCAGTAGCTCCCTTGTCCTCATGTTGAGCCCCTCCCCTCCCCTCCACTGTTCCAGCCACGCTGGCCTTCTGCAGACAGGCAATCATTCCTGCCTCAGGCCCTGTGTGGGCTTTTCCCTCCCCCAGAGTGGGCTCCATCATCTGTAGCTCTCAGCATGAGTGTGACTCACCGAGCACACACCTGACCCCCCATGCAGATGCCACACAGCCACCCTCATCCCATCACCTACTGGACTGCGGTGCTCCCGGAAGCCTCCCACGGATGTGTGTCTGACCTGATGCTTAGGCTCTGGCAGTCATGTCATTCACCAATCTGCCTTGGCTGCTAGAGCCATGCGGGGCCTGTACCAGGCCCTTGATAGCTGGGGAATTCACTAATGAATGGGTGGATGAATTCCCCTCATACCTGCCCCTTCGTGATTGTGTCTTTGTGGCCTCCTGTGGTTACCAAAGGCTGGAATTCACCCATCTGTTCATTAATTCTGTTTTTCAAGAGAATTTCTAAACTTCTGCCCTGCAAAGCCGTTGCTAAAAGCCTTCCTCATTTCCGTTCATCTGATGGGATCTCTCTCTCCTTGAGAGAGATGGGATCCCATCTCTGATGGGATCCTTGCAGCACCGGGGGCTTCTCACCGACCCTGACATTTTGCTCTGTACTTTATAGTATCTTTGTCTTTGTCTAATTATTCCTTAGAATTAAGTCTTCATGCCACGAGTGATGTGTTTCTTAACGCTGTTTCTTCCAGGACTGTGTGTGGTGGCACACTCGGGGCTGGTGGTCTATAGACATTTGCCATGTTGAACCCACTCTTGCCCTCCTAGAATTGCACAGCATTTAAGGGCTAACAAAAATACTACATGAAATATGCTCTGGTCTAGTTCCTGCTTTCAAGAAAGCGATTCTGCCCTCGCTATCAGACTCCACAGACTCCCAACTGGGGTGTTGTGATGTAGTCAGCAATGTGCTGTGCGCTACATCTGAGGACATTTGGTAGCAATTCCATCTAAAATCAGGGTTACTCTTTCTTCCCATCTCAAAATTCATTAGCATATCTCTGGAAACAGTTTTCCAGCCTTTATTTTTCTTAATTTGACAAAGCCACATGGGCTCTGCCTGTCTCTCGGTGTTCCTCCCAGGACTGTCATATTTCCAGCTTCATGATGAATTGGGCTGCGGGTATCTGACATCTCTGAGCTCGGGTGGCTGGTGACATCACCGCAGGGCGTCTGCATGCTGTCTGAAATGACAAGGCCTGACACTCAGCCCAGCTTCCTCCTCTCACTTGAAGGGGCTCAGAAGGGAATGCCTGTGGGCAGAAGCTCAGCTGGCGTGTCCTGTAGGGCAGGGTGCCTCCTGGGGGTAGTTTTGCTCCTCAGGGCTCTTGGGAGCTGGTAGAGTAGACAGCTGGGCAGTTGAGGGAGGGAGAGAAGATGCCTGGCGTTTCCCGGTGCTTCCCTGAAAACTTCCTATGAAACATTACATCATGGACAACTCCTGCCCCGTAAAAGGCTTTACCATAGTGACCCGGGCACTTTGACTTGACTAGAACTTCAACCTTGTTGCCAGAACTGGTCTTTTTACTGTACATGTCTCCAGTTGCCCTCAGGGCAGCTGATCCTAAGTACCTTCTTTAAAGAGGGCAGAATAGATTAGAAACAGGATACTCCTCCCCCAGTTTTCTTTGCACTACTGGATTGGAGAGTTTCAAACAACATAATTTTGTCTGCTACCAATATGCCAACCATAACAGCATATTCGTTGACAGTCATTATTTTTGGGTTCCTACAGAACTTACTTTGCTTAAACAAGTTGTAGGATGGATTTTTGTACTTCTTAATGCTGTGTGCCTTCTCACTTGCAGTATGCTTTTTTAGAAGCAGAGAGGCGCCTCAGCGTTTCTGGGGCTTAGTGGCAGGGGAGGGAGTGACAGCTGGAACATGGGAAGGCAGAGAAGCCTGGGAAGTGATTCTGTGATTCTGAGATGTTGGTGGGCAATGACTGGTAAATCTTACAAAAGCACTGGAACCAAATAAAAATTCTGCCTCTCTGTCACCCATTCCCTGTTTGCGAATTTCCACTGCTTCAGTAACATCTAGGTCACTCATTTTATCTCTTTTAGGAAAACCATTGAACTAGAGGAGATGGGCAGGCTAATGCATGATCATATGTGTGTGTGTATATATATATATAATTATACTTTAAGTTCTGGGATACATGTGCAGAATGTGCAGGTTTGTAGGTTTCCATGTGCCATGGTGGCTTGCTACATCCATCCCTCCGTCATCTACATTAGGTATTTCTCCTAATGTTAGCCCTCCCCAATCCCCGCATTCCCCCTGCTATCCCTCCTTTAGCTCCCTACCCACCAACAGGCCCTGGTGTGTGATGTTCCCCTCCCTATGTCTGTGTGCTCTCGTTGTTCAGCACCCACTTATGAGTGAGAACATGCGGTGTTTGGTTTTCTGTTCTTGTGTCAGTTTGCTGAGAATGATGATTTCCAGCTTCATCCATGTCCCTGCAAAGTACATGAACTCATCCTTTTTTATGGCTGCATAGTATTCCATGGTGTATATGTGCCACGTTTTCTTTATCCAGTCTGTCACTGATGGGCATCTGGGTTGGTTCCAAGTCTTTACTATTGTAAACAGTGCCACAATGAACATGCATGTGCATGTGTCTTTATAATTGAATGTTTTATAATCCTTTGGATAAATACCCAGTAATGGGATTGCTGGGTCAAATGGTATTTCTAGTTCTAGATCCTTGAGGAATCTCCACACTGTCTTCCACAATGGTTGAACTAATTTACACTCCCATCAACAGTGTAAAAGTGTTCCTATTTCTCCATGTCCTCTCCAGCATCTGTTGTCTCTGGATTTTTTAATGATCGCCATTCTAGCTGGCGTGAGATGGTATCTCAATGTGGTTTTGGTTCGCGTTTCTCTAATGACCAGTGATGATGAGCTTCTGTTTTCATGTTTGTTGGCTGCATAAATGTCTTCTTTTGAGAAATGTCTGTTCATATCCTTTGCCCACTTTTTGATGGGGTTTTTTTTTTCTTGTAAATTTGTTTAAGTTCTTTGTAGATTCTGGTTATTGGCCCTTTGTCAGATGCGTAGATTGCAAAAATTTTTTCCCATTCTGTTGGTTGCCAGTTCACGCTAATGATAGTTTCTTTTGCTGTGAAGATGCTCTTAAGTTTAATTAGATCCCATTTGTCTGTTTTGGCTTTTGTTGCCAGTGCTTTTGGTGTTTTAGTCATGAAGTCCTCCCCTATGCCTATGTCCTGAATGGTACTGCCCAGGTTTTCTTCTAGGGTTTTTATGGTATTAGGTCTTATGTTTAAATCCTTAAGCCATTTGGAGTTATTTTTTTATAAGGTGTAAGGAAGGGATCCAGTTTCAGCTTTCTGCATATGGCTAATATTTAAAAAATACGTCCTTCAAAAATCAATCCTGGAGGGCAGCGGGCTCTGTGGGATGTGTGCATGGGTGTCAGAGGAGAGCCATGTGTTCAATTCTAGTACAGCCCAAGCAAAGGTGCCTGGGAAGCTTGGGCAGGACCAGAAGTCCTGCTTCCCGGGAGGCGGTAATAGCACCAACAACAATGGGGCCAGCTCACAGGTTTCAAGCACTTTCAAAGGCAATGGGTGCTGGACTCAGCCGTCACCCACCTGAGATCTTAGCTTACCCTTTCAGGGAGGAAGATACCATTCTCAACCCATTTTACTGAACAAGATATTTAAGCTTCAGTCGAATAAATAACTTCTCCAAAAGTGCGAAGATATTAAATGATAGAGCTGAGATTCCAACCCAGATTAAGGAGTCCATCCAAATTCATTATCACAAAACGTGTCTCAGGCCAAGGAGCTGAGGGATAATTCTGGGCTTTTGCATTTGCCATGGTGGCTGACACACACAGCCATTTGATAGAAATCTAATTAACTCCCCATCCTTCAGATGCTGCAGGTGGCTGTTGCTTCTGCTCCCTCTTTGCTGACCCAGTGTGCACAAATGTGTCAAACCACATACATTGCTCCAGGTCACTTCAGAAGAAATCATGGTGTGCGCAGGGTGGAGTGCAGGGAAAGTATAGGGCAGGGTGCCCAGTTATTTGTGTTCATACTAGTGTGCCTACCTGGAGAAGAATGACAGGGAGGAAATGTGGTGTGGGCTGGAGAGAACTGGGCTAAAATGGACAAGGGCACTGACAACACCAGGCATTTCCACTTAGACACTCGTAGAGAACCTTTGGTCTCTGGTGGAAAGTGAGGCCGAGGAATGGAAGGATCTTGGGCAGCTGATGTTGAAGGCTGATTCCTCGTCAATATCAGCCTGAACTTTTCTCATTTCATTGTGTCATACTGTCTGAAGTTCACAAGGCTACAGTTCTTTAATCTTTTTGGTTAACGTGGACCCTAAAAAATTACAAATGCCTTTTGAAGGATCAATCAAGAACATATTAATATAAATTCATTCAACCAAAGGGCTTTTTCCTAACACTGAGGATTAACCATGCTAGGAAAATGGCAGTATCATTTGGGCAGAGATGAAAGTAAACGTCCAAACAGGGAAGGAAAGTTAACATGGATCAATGGCCTCCCATGTGCCAACCCCTCACAGTGACCATACATAGTGAGGCAGATGCTCCTGTCTTCTGTGTGACAGATGAGGAAACTGAGGCTTAGAGGAAGAGTGAGTGAAGTGGCCTGAAAGAGAGCTGGACAGAGGCAGCTAAGTAGGAGAAAGCCAGGGGACAGAAACTTCTAGAAGGTGGTGGGAGCAGTCGACAGTGATGCCTTCCCTCTCTCTAGACCTCATGAGAACATGATCCTCTGCGAACACAGTCTTTTATCCATCAAGAGTCAGTAGCTGCTATGGACTGGATGTTTGTGTCTTGCATCCCCCCATCCCCCATCTCCCAACTTTTATGTTGAAGCCTTAATCCCCCATGGGATGGAGTTAGGAGGTGGGGCCTTTGGGAGGTAAATGGGTTTAGATGGGGTCATGAGGGTGGAACCCCTTGATGGAATTAGTGCCACTATAAGAAAATGGAGGGACCAGTGCCTTTCCTCTCTCTGCCATGTGGGGAGACAGTGAGAAGGCTGCAAACCAGGAAGAGGGCCTTCCCCAGAAACAAAATTGACAGGCACCTTGATCTTGGACTTTCCAGCTTCCAGAACTCAGAGAAATACATTTCTGTTGTCTAAACCACCCAATCTTTTGTATACTGTTATAGCAAAGTGAACTGACAAGAAGGTAGCTTAGGTTATCACTGTCTTTTGTATTCACACATATTCCCTTAAAATTAAGCTCTCACCTTGTGTGGGGTTGGATGTTTCAGTGTCTCACGCGCTTACTCACAAATCATTTTCTAGGGTTGGCTTCTTTTCAGAGAGCCGGCTCTACTCATTATGTATTGACTCTGAGCTTCTGTCTCATGAGGCTCCTTAGTTTCCAAGTTCTTTTGTATGCCTTATTTGTGCAGTAATGGTACATTTCTCTAAAGTAAGGGAACCTTGATATTTGCATAAACTGGAAAGAAAAGGGCAGGACCAGCCTATATGGTTGTGATTTTCAAGCACGGCAAAGAGACACCAGCTGCTGGGCAAGTGGTGGTTGACATCGGCTCCACGCATCGCTCCTGCATGCACTCAACATGGGTGGAGCTGCTGCATGGACCAGCCTCCTTCTCGTGAAGAGGAGCTGTGTGCTCCGTGAAGCCTTACTGCGGTGGTGCCTCAGGGTAGCAGAGTCTCGGACAGCCACTTTCACGCCAACAAGGCTACCATCTCTGGTAGCATTTTGTGCCTCCTATCGTGTTTTAAATTAAAATCTGTCATGTTTTTCTTCTCTACTAAGACCTTCCTGTTGTGTTGGAAAACAATTTCAAGAGATTGTACTAATTAATTTGATCTTATTTTATCCACTTAGAGTACAAGGGTCTGAAACTGTTCAGAAATTGAGGGAACTTGATATGGAAATTTTCGGTGGGAACCTAAATCTCTGGCAATTTGTTCAGCAGGTTTCAGAAGGAGTTATGTGATAAAGTTGCTCCCATACAATTCTGTTTCAACAAACTCTCCCTCACTCATTGACTGTTACCACCACGTGTTGGGAACGGTGCCAGAGCTGTGGGGGAAATGGTGACCCACACAGAGTCAATCAGGAAGAAGCAGGTGGATGAGGACTTACAATGGGAAGGAAAGGGTGATGCTCCCTTACAGTTGGCAGCAGAGGGTTTCTCAGCTGCGGCCTGATTGCCGGGTGAGTCCAGATCCTTCTCTGTATGGGGCTGCTCTGTGCACTGTAGGACATTAGCAGCGTCCCTGGCCTCTACCCAGTAAGAGCTATTTATTACATTATTTCAGTTATCGCAACCATGAGTATTTCCAGATATTACCAAATGTGCCCTGCAGCACCAGTTCTTCCTCGGGAGAACCTCTGATTTAAGGGAGTGGAGGAAAAGCTTTGAGGAAGGCAGTGGCATTAAATAGAAGACGGGGATGTGGTAGGAGCTGGGACGAGAGCCACAGATCCTTCACCAGAGAGCAAGAAAGCTCAAGAGCACAGAATTGGAGGTGGGAATTGTGTTTAGAAATAAGAAGTCATTCTTTAAATAAAAATAGCTGCCATTTCTTGAGTCCTGAGTTAATGTCAAATGTTCTAAATGCACCACCTCATGTGATTGTCACAATCACTCATTTTTCAAATATAAACATGGAGGCTTGGAGAGGTGCAGTGACCTGGTGAAATTACAGCTTTGAATCAGCAGGCACAGGAGTTGCTTTTGGGGCTCGTAATCAATATTCTAAAAATGGATCTCATCCTAGTGTCAGGTGCTATTTGTGTCCCCCCCAACCCCCTGCCTTTTCCAGACCCAGAATGAAGCAGATCAGTGGACAACTCTAATTAAAACAAATGTGTTATTTCATCACCTGGGAGATGGAGATGGGAGCAATGCTCGCCGGAGGAATGAGTTCCCCAAAACCAATTTAATTCCTTTGTCATGGGTGTCTGTGTGTTTTCTTACTGGGAACTTCCCTGCTCAGAACAAAAACCAAAGTCCTTACAGTGACTGCCGTCCCCCACCTCTGTGTTCTCCCTCCAACTGCCTAGCCCCTACTCAGTCCCTCTCCCGTCCCTGCTTCTTCGTGGTCCTGGACTCCCTGGCTGTGCTCTGGGCCATCTTAGGGCTTTTGTACATACTGATTGTTTTGCCTAAATTGTTCTTCCCATTAAGCTGCTTGGCTAAATCGCTCACCTCCCTTAAAGTTTCACTGAAACAGCACCTGTCAGTACATTTCCCTTTTCTCCATAGCAGTGATCTTTGAACATACTAATGTATTTTATGTATTCGATTTGTTTTCTGTTTTCTCCCTCTCAAATGCAAATCTCTTGAAGGTGGGAAGCTGGTCTGCTGTTCTCACTGCTGTAGGCTCCAAGACCTTACAGCAGGGTTCAGCATGTAGTAGGTGCTATTCAAAATACTTTGAATCAATGAGCAGTTTCCTTGCTGGACAGACGGATTGGGTAAAATGAGACATGCGTGCAAGGGTGTGCATGTAGAAAGTGGATCCCATCTTGAGAACCACGTTCCTATGCTGCTTCACTTGAGTGGCAGCCACTCTTTCCACCTGCCCCGTCTGCCAACAAGGTCCCAGGAAGAAGGGAATAGTATGACCTGGTGCTTTTCTGCATCGTCACGGTCTGCTGGATCCTTGTGCGTTTGAGCTTGTCTTGGCATGAAAAGAATAATCACATTTGGGGGAATAAAAGTAATTACTCCATATTGCTTAATATACCTAATAACCATTTAATAAAGGATATAAAAATTTCCCTGCTTTTCACCTTAGTAAATGTCACTCAATCTATAACCTAATTACTTCAATTTTCCATTTAGAAAATTAATTCATTTTGATGGTCTGAAAAAGCAGCAGAGAAATTTTCCTTTCTGGCCAAAGCCTTAGCAACTCAGGTGAGTTCACAGACCTCTCAGTTCTCAGAGGTCAAGAGCAGAGCTTTCCAAGTCAGCTAAATGGACTTCCACCTATGTCCCTGCTCCTGGCGTCTGACCTGAAGTAAATCAATTAAAGCAGATTCGAGATGCTCAGATTTCTCCCCCTCCCTTTCTCTCTTTCCATTTCTTCTCGCAGGAGTCTTGCTTGATCCAGAGATCTTAGCAGCAACATTAAATATGATAGGACTTCAGTGTGTCTGCATCTTAGTTTTCCCATTTCTGAAAGGGAAAGAGGAAATGAAATTAATTGTGTCAGTTACCTACTGTGTGCTAGATATTTAGCTGGGCATTCTGTATACCCTTTTTTCATTTAATTCTCATCCCTTTGTTAAGTGAATAGAGGAATGGATGAAAAATGATTAATATTGTCTAACGTTTAATAAATGCCCACTATCTTTCAAGTGTTATGCTAACAATTTTGCATGAATTTTCTCAAACAGCTGTAAGAGGTAAGCGTTGTTATTATTAACCTAATCTTCTAGGTGGGAAAATGGGGGTTTAATGAAGGTAATAATTTGCCCAAATCATGTAGCTTATACATAGTCAAGCCCAGTGGGTGGGTGGGTATCATGTTTCCCAGTTTAAACAAAGCTCACAATTTTTCAATCTTCTTTTCAAGATCACCAAGCTAGTACGTGGCAGGGCAGAATACAAAGTATTTCTTCATTGTATTACATGCTTATCTTCTTCCAAGTGGCTTCCCACGGCCTCTGTGATGCTCTGTTTAACGCTGAGGTAATCCTTGGATGCAGAATTGTGATGGGCTGTGAAGATGCTTGTGCAGTGCACGCCAGGGATCAGAGCAGAGGTCCTGCCGTCACGGGCCTGCCAAGCCAGCAAGCTCCGTGTCACTGCCCGCTGGGACTGAGCTTCCCGCATGCTTCCCAGAGCAAGATTCTGTCCTCCAAGAGTGAGGCCTGGCAAGCCCATGACTCAGGGAAGGGCTGAGTCACAGTGACTCCTGTGGTTCCTGCGGCAGAGCAGGGAAGCTGCAGGGGAAGCTGAGTGAGAAATGGGTCTGCGGAGATGGTGGCATCTCCCATGGTGCCTGGGGCAGGAGGGCATGGAAGGCTGGGAAGGGTAGACTGAAGACAATCTTGCAGGGACCGAAGGGAGAGAGGTGGCTTTCTGTTTTTTTAAAGAAGCATATTCCCTCGGTGGTGATACCTATCTCTATAAAATTCAGAGTTTCAGTCCGGTCCAGATGATTTCACTGATGACTGGCATTAAGCTCCTTAAAGCAGGGATTTAAAATGGAAAGTGCTCTCACGGTGGGCTGGAGTGGCATTATCAGACCACTGCAGTCTCATTGTAAAAACCGACACACCAAATACTAATTACAAGTTTCCTTTGAGTAAGGAGACTTTCATAGATTCTTGCCTTTTTGTTCTTTTCCACCCAGTGATAACGATTGATTGTGACTAAATCTGAGTAACACTTACTTTCCCCCCTTTCTCTTGCTCCCTCCAGCAGTGAGGGCACAGTCCCTGAAGCTGAGGGCATGTCTCCCAGGCTTCCCTTGTTCTAGGCTGACACGTGTTTGCAGGGCCCCAGGCAGTCCCTGTGGGCCCTTAATCAATAGTAGTACTGTACCAGGAGGATAGTGATGTCTGGTCAATAACTGACATGACAAAAAGAATGAAGTTTGGATCCTTAAACCACCTGAGACAATTCCCAGGCAGGATCTTTAACTGAGGGAAGAAGGCAGCTTGTTCAGGTTTCACAGGGCACAGTTTGCAGCCAGACTGGGGAGGGCTTCCACGGGACATGACAGCCAACGGTGCAGTTAAAGAAGCCACCGACAGAAATGCATGGGACACCCCCTTTCATTCCTCAGCTGCCGACCCTAAATGCAGATGGATCAGTAGAAGATTGCTATTAAAAAGAATAATTAAACCGGTTTTCCTTCAAGAGGAGAGCTCTTTTCAAAGCATGATGGTTCATTCACTTTTAAAACTGACAAATTATGGACGAGGAAGATAAAAGGCTTTTCCCCTTAATTTTACAGATATAGGAATTGAAATCTGCACAAGGCTAGATGCAGAAGCTGGACTGGGAAATACTGATAGTAGTTAGCGTTGTCGATCTGGGCCCGTGGCTTTGCCCCAGCACCTTCTGCCTAGAACACATACCTTCTTTTTCTTTTCTGTTTTTCTGAGATTGTTTACTGATGATGTTCACTACTAGAATCTAAAGGATTAAAAAATTCATAAAATGGCATTGAAACAAGGCAGATGGAGCTTGAATAAGAAAAAATATTCTTTACTGAAGTGGGGATGAGAGTGCCACACATTTTTAATAGTCACGCATTAGGTAAGGCATACATCTAAAAGGTGCAAACTAACTTTAATATTTTATGTCAGAGAGAATAACTGTGATTTATTCCTGTTCATCAGGATTGTGAGCCTGCCAGCAGTTGTGCTGGGTGCTGGTCACAGGAGTTCATCCGGTAATAAGAAATTGGCTTTTGGTTTTGCTTAACAACAACCAGGAAACTGGTTGAGCATCCAGCAGGGTCAATGTCTTAAATATGGCGTTATCTGAAATTGCAGCATTTCTTGGATATGTAAAGATTACATTTTACTTACCTGGATTTTGTATTTCTTTTGATAGCAAGAATTTAACAGTTTTTAAAGACAATAATTTGCATTATAAAATATACAAGATGGATTTTGCATCCCCTTCAAGATTTGTGATGTGCCTTTGTGTATGGATGTTTACTCTCGAGGAGGGAGGCAGGGCATTTGGTGGAGGCGAGTAGCTGCGGCCACTCTGTGATGGAGACTGTGTGGGCAGCATGTGGCGTTGGGGCCTGTGCTGCAGCAGGAGCTCAAGGTGCTGCAGCTGTTATAATGCTGGGGTTTCATTTGCCCTGTAAATATCTTGTATTAAGTCAAATCTCACAAAATGACACATATTTGCCTAGTTTTGATCTATAAAAATGACAATTTCATATGGTCAACGTGATAGTAATATAGCAACAGAAACCTCATAGTAAGTATCTGCGGTTGCCAGCATGGAAGGAAGGAATGGAGATGGGGCTAAGAAAATAGCACCCTTGGAAAGTGTGGAGCTGGGCTGGATGGTTACGGAGGCCCTTCTGGGAGTGCCTGCCAACTCCCTCGTAGTCCTGCATGAGACAAGAGAGGACTCGCACACTTCCGGGCCAAGACCTCAGCACAGCTGGGACAAAGCTGTTCGGTGCTGAGCGAAGCCGCAGCAAAATCAAGATCTGCTGAGTCTGAGTCAGTTTCCTCTCTGAGTGATGTCAGTCACTCAGAGACAAGGTGAAAACATTCCTCCGAAGGTGAAAAAGGTCAGCCTTTCTTCCTGCCATAGGGACATTTACTCCGAAACAAGGCTTCCAGTTGCTGTAGGGCTGAGCCTTGCTGGCTCAGGCATGGTTTTAAAGGCCAAGCTGGGCTCAATTCCTTTTGACAAGATGCTTCAGGGTATCCTTGATGGACTGCATCATCTTTTGAACCTAACTACTTGCTTGAGGGTGTTTTGGTGCAATGGGAATGCCCAAGACAGTCTCCCCCTTCTATCCTGCACAACCTTCTAAGGCTCAGCAGATGTATAGATATGAAGACCCATTGAAACATTATTTTTTCCCCCCGATCTATATGTTGCAAATAATACTAGCACAGCTGCTTCTTGAAGCACATTTCTGAGTTGGAATTAGAAGCATTTTGAGCTGTTTTTAGATGATATCATCTATGAGCAAGATGTTCTTCCCCTGAAAAGGTCTTACGAAATCAATATCGATTGATTCTTAGGGTGAGGCAAATAATATGCACCTTTACAGCCTTTTCTGTATCAGAATCAATTCCAGGCCGACAGACACAACTTTGAGCTTTAAAGATTGGTGACCTTAATAACTCTGGCAAAAGGCCTTGTGAGAAACTATTATGAAGGATTCTGTATTGCTACGTACCACACATAGAAATAACTTCCAACTTTCTCTCCCAGGTACTCATGAGAATTGCTGCCAAATCCCAAAAGTTTTGAGGTGGCTCCTCATGGCCTTCTGAATACATGTGTTAATTATGATAATGCTACTAGCTGTGACAGATACGCCCTGAAACTGCAGTTAATTCAGTTGAATTTATTGCTTATGTGATAGTCCAGCAAGCTTGTTCAGTAGACAGACTTCCACGTGGTGACTCAGGGATCCAAGCTCGTTTCCTATTATGGCTCCATTATCTTTTCCATGTGGCTTCCATGTTCACAGTGAAGGGGGAATAAAAGCGGGTTGGTGAAGGTACATTAGCCTCTTAATACAGCCCCCAGAAACCACACATTACCTCTGCTTCCAACTCATAAGAACTGGTATCATGGCCCCACCTAGATATAAGAGGAACTGGGAAATGTGGTCCCTGCCCAGGCACTCACTTCCCCGCGGCACTGCTACATTCAGACATCTGACTGTCTCTGACACTGCAGAATATCACTCATGCTTTGTTCTCACTAAAGAATCCTAATGACATGTACTTGGAATTTTTTTTCTGAAGGATCTGAAGACTCCATGTTCTTAAAAAGATGCTTCCTCTTACAGAATCTGCCATCTCAGCCCTGAAGGGTCAAACTCCGTAGCTTCTGCTGGGTCTTGCATTTTTGACTTCTTGCACTCTAGTGACTGTGGGAAGGAGTTACCTGCCTTCATGCTACAGACAGCATTTCTATTATTGTCACCGTTGATTTCTGTGGCATCATTGATGTCATTAGGGAGAGACTTTTCTTGGGTCATTATGAATGTCAAATTTGGTTCAGTCAGAAAACAGTATTGGAGAGAGTCACTGTGAACGCTGCATGTAAGGTAATTCCACGGAGGCATCTAGGAAGTCTCCAATATTGCATGGTTGAGACGTTGACATAATTTCCCAGTCACTCAGAGATGTGCTCACCAGGATTATGATTTCACCTAGAACGTGTAAATCTCTGAATAATGGTGGATGGTTCTGGGTAGTGGGCCATCATTCCACAAGGGCATTAATTTTTGTCTTCTTTACTCAACAGAAGCATGGAGGGAGCTCATGGATAAGTGGATAGGAGCCGGGGCTCCGAAATCACACCTTTTCAACTGGCCAGGCTTCCGTTACTCAGCCAGTGGGGGTGATGCCAGTGCCCGTCTCCTGCGAGGCCCCTGAGTGTGATGGGTGAAGGAATGCAAGTACCACACTTAGCTCAGCTTAGCCTAGGCTTTGGCACGTGAAGTGCTCGGTAAGCAGTAGATCCTCTCATTCACCGTCTCCTCCTGCATTAGTTTCCCACTGATCCTATAATAAATTACCACAAACAAATGCCACATCCCACAGTCCTGTGGTTAGAAACTCAGCATGGGTTTCCCTGGGCTAAAATCAAGGGGTCAGTGCAGCGGGTTTCTTCTGGAGGCTCTAGGGTAAAATTTGTCCCCTTACCGTTTCCAGCTTCTAGAGGCTGCCTGCCGTCTGTGGCTCCTGGACTTTTTTTACATCTCCAGAACCAGCAACGGCAGGTCCAGCCCTCCTCCCATCACAGCTCATCTCTCCAACCTACTCGTCTGCCTCACTCTTCCAATTTTGTGGACCCTGTGATCACAGTGGCCCACCTGGACCATCCAGGAAAATCTCCCGACTTGAAGGTCAGCTGATTAGCAAACTTAATTTCACCTGCAGCCTCAATTACTCTTTCTCGGGTAGCCTAACATAGTCTCAGGTTTGGGGATAAGATGTGAACATCTCTGGGAGGCATTACTCTGCCCAGCCTGTGTTGGAATTGGCTGGGTGGAGTGGCTCATGCCTCTTATCCCAACCCTTTGGGAAGCCAAGGTGGGAGAATCTCTTGAGGCTGGGAGATGGAGACTAGCCAGGTAACATAGCCCAAGACTAGCCTGGGTGACACAGCGAGACCCTGTCTCTACCAAAACAAAAACAAAAACAAAAATTTCCTGGTGTGATGGTGCACACCTGTAGTCCCAACGACTTGGGAGGCTGAGGCAGGAAAAGGAGGATCTTGAGCCCAAGAGTTCAAGGCTGCAGTGCATGCTTACGGTCTTGCCACTGTCCTCTAGCCTGGGTGACAGAGCCAGACCCTGTCAAAAAAAAAAAAAAAAAAAAAAAAAAAAACAAAACCGTTGGAACTCTTTATATTCTGATTTCCTTGGTGCTCTGCTCTGTCATTTTTGGTTTTAGAGTGAGCTACTCTTAAAACAGGAATCTTCTGAAGTTGATTTTCTGATGTCTAACTTCTGTTTTGGCTCCAAAGCAACTATTTTAAGCACAGTGGACCAAAATAGAGCTAATGTTCTATTATTTACCAGTAGCTATTAAGAGCAAAATAATAGTGCATATTATCATTTCTTCCCCTTGGAGGCCCTCACGTCACTAGAAAATATGTCGCGTTGGGGAGTCAACCCAAACCAGCAAAGAATATCCTCAAAGGCTTATTCAGCACGCGGGCAGCCGTTTCCACAGAGTGATTTGGGAGTGACACCACACTGACTCTGCCATAAGCAGAATACTCAAAAGGACTAAATGACATCTAGAATTAAAAAGGCACCCCCAAGTTACTGCTGTGAAACTTGAGATGCCCTGACACGTATTCTCTTCTTGGGGTGTTTGCATTTATGTAAGCATCAAGGTCTTTGGCCAATGACGGGGTGATGCTGATGGACCCTCTCCAGGCTGCCCATGGAAGAGGGGTTGGGGGGTCGGCCCTGGGTTGTTTATTAGGGCTGGTCCTGCGGCTGGTATTCATGCATGCTCATTCCCTCATATTTTTTCAGATCTTTTCGAAGGGGCCTGAAAGGTAGCTCCTTGCACAGCAGGACTGGTTTATTCGCCTGGAGTATCCCTCTGATCCAGCAAGCGTGCATCCAACAACCCCAGGCTTTGGTCCGGCCTCCTCACACAGGGCTCCTGAGCCTGTGGGCCTCTCCTGCCCCATGAGCCTTGCTACAAGGAGCTATGCATGTGGCTGCCTCACTCTAGGGCACTGGAAAGGAATGGAGAAAAGAGGGGGTTGCCAAGGAGGGTGCAAGGTATGGCCTCTGGCCCTGTGAGGGTGGCATGGTGGCTTCATGGGCACCTGAGCCCAGCTCCCGGGTAGCCACCCATGGCCTGGCAGAGGGGTGCCAGCTGCATGGCTCTGGAGCCCCCCTGGGCCTTCTCCAGACCAGGACAGCACAATGGGTCCTTCTTGGCTCCAGTGCTCCAGACGAAGAAACCCAACCCCAAGCAAAACCCACACTCTCTCCACAGCCACCAAAGCCCGTGCCAGCAGTGGCCAGGAGGGTCTTGTAGGACAGGAATGCTGCCACTGCTGCATGGAGCCAGGTGTGCTCCTGGCGCAGGTGTCCTCCCAGCAGGGCAGGGTGGCTCCCCAGCACTCACGGGCTCCCAGCACGCTGGCCCGACCCTCCTGGCTAGGCCCTGGCTTAGATTTCTCTTGACAAAGTCCAGCCTTTCTCTAGGCCTGCACCTGCAGCCATGGCCTTCTTGCCCACTCCCTGGAACAACGCAGAAGCCAACACTTCATCCTTGTCCTGTTAATAGGCAGAGTCTAGTGGATAAGCAGTCACAGGGCTGGGCCACGCTTCTAGGGAATATCTGGTCTGATGGGAGGCAGTGCAGCCCCAGATGACAAGGCACCAGCTTGCACCTGGACATCAAACAAGCAAAAGACAAGTGTGAGTGAGGATGGGGAGACACTGGGTCCCTGGCCACACTATTGGTGGAAATGTCAGCCATCCCAGAAAACAGCATGGAAGTTCTGCAAAAAATTAAAAATAGAACTGGCATATGATGCAACAATCCCACTTCTGGGCATTTATATAAGAATTGAAGTCCAGATTTTGAAGAGATACCAGCACACCCAGGTACACCACAGCACTATTGACAATAGAAAAGATGTAGAAACAACCAAAGTGTCCATCAACAATGAATACATAAAGAAATGGTGCTATCCAGATACACAGTGGAATATCATTCAGCCTCAAAAAAGAAGGAAATTCTGCAACATGCAGTACCTTGGATGAGCCTTGAGGATATTACATGAAGTGAAATAAGCAAGTCACAGAAAGACCAGTCCTGCATGATCCCACTTATACAGCCATCTAACATAGTCAGATTCATAGAATCAGAGGGGAATGGGGGTTTCCGGGGGATCGGAGAAGGGGGAACTGGGAGTGAGTCATCGGCAGGTATAAAGTTTCAGTCCAGCAGGACGAATAAGCTCCAGAGTCTGCTCTACAGCATTGAGGATGCACTTCATAACTGTTCTCACCACAGTAAAATAAATACATACACAAAATGGTGAGGGCTCTAGCACCAGGGGTCGTCATTTAAAACTTGCCACTGCCGCTTACCATTGCACTCTCAGGCAGTGACTTAGCCTTCCCAGGCCTCAGTTTCCCCATTTGTAAAGGATGCTCCTATGTCTAGGCAGTTGTGGGAATTCAGTGAATGGTCACTTTGCCTGGTGCCTGGCACGCAGTGGTGTCTTACTGTGCCTAAGGCATTATTATCAAGTCCATTTTCTTAGGGAGGATGATACCAAAACTCTTTAAATGTGTGACTGGATGTGTTCTTACTAATTGGATATTTTGAGGAAAGAAAGTTCTTCTAACACCATATAGATGAACTCATGTGTGGCTGAAGACATTGATGTGGACACTGTGCTACGTATGTGTTCCCTGGCCCAACATTCACATACTTCCCTCCGCACGTTTATTTTTTATTTTTTGAGATGGAGTCTCCCTCTGTGCTCAGGTTGGAGTGCAGTGCTGCGATCTCGGCTCACTGCAACCTCCATCTCCCTGATCCAAGCAATTCTCCTGCCACAGCCTCCCGAGTAGCTGGAATTACTGGCGTGCGCCACCATACCCAGTTAATCTTGTATTTTTAGTAGAGATGGGGTTTCACCATATTGACCAGGGAGGTCTCGAACTCCTGACTTCAGGTGATCTGCCTGCCTCAGCCCCCCAGAGTGTTGGGATTACAGGCATGAGCCAATGCACCCAGACCTTCCCCACATTTAAACTACCATCAGTCTATAAGTTCTTAAATTGTGTTGGCTGTGAGAAAGAGATTGAAGAAGAAATGTGCCTTCTAGAAACTCTCTACATGGAGTCTATCAGGTGAATGGAGGAGGCCGAGGACTTGTGAACCATATGTCTTGTAGCTGACAGCCCGTAATCTTCGAAGGCTCTTCCCTTCCGAGGTGTCCGTGGCTTCTTCTTTAGAGACATGATTAAAATTACCTGTGTTGCTTAAAAGACTTGGGGATCTGCATGGAAATGTCCGCTCAGAGTGCTGCGTAGATTTACATTGGCTTAGAGGCAATGAATCCATTAAGAGGGACATTACTGGTGAAAATAACCAATTTTTCCCTAAAGTGAAGTTTTGCCATGGTGTTGTCTCAGAAAAGCATCATTTAACCACCCCACCCCAATAACTTTAGAGGTCCATAGGAGTGATATTCATCATCTCTATTATCTGTTTAGCTACAAAGCATTCTTTGCCAAATATGCTAATTAATTAGCTCTGTACTTCCAACTCCAGGGTGGTTGTCTCTCATTAGAGGCTGAACTGGCCCCTGTGTGCGGTTGCTCAGTAGCTCAGCTGGGTGCTACTTTGGGAGGTTATATAAAGATAATCAGCATCTGTATCATTATAAGCCAGAGGAAAAAAAAGGAACAAAACAACTGTCAGAGTCAGATGCTTGTCGTGATTTTACGGGGTTGGGGTGCCTCTTCTTGAGACTTGGTAAATGGAAGGCTTGAGATGTGGGCTACTATTGCAATAAGAAAATAATACCCTCATGATCGATATCACTGACACAATCCTGAATGCAGGAGAAAAATAAAAACCAAGCCCTTTGCAATACATTTGGCATTTAAAATGTATCACTGCACTTTGCTCTTTGGCAGTGCCGTTTTTCGACTCGGTTGTGGGATCTGATTTAGTTTGGAGCTGCTGTCTGTATCATTTTGTTATGGTTAATGCCATGCCAGGGACAAGCGAAGCGTAAAAGGCCATCTTTGTTCTCAGGGCAGCAATGATTTCTGTGTCCTTAAGGTTGAAGGAAAACAGGGATATTCTTATTTTGTTGGCTGGAACGCCAAAAGAACAAAATAAGCAAGTAGTAGGAACAGAATTATATGTGCGGGTTTTTTAAAGAGACAGAGACAGGCTACATGGACGCTCTCCCCTCCTCCTCTGTTGGTGTGTGGCTGCCTCTACAGAAAATCCACCTCCTTCCAGCTCTGGCCTGCCTGGTTCTTTGTAGGATGCCTGAGTCCCTCTCTACCCTGTGCAATCACACCGGACACCTGACCAGACATACATGTGCAATCCTTACTCTCAGGAGAATGTGTATGTGAAGCCGAGGAACAGGAGGAAGCCAGCTCCTCCCGAGAGCATGATTGCAGCAATGTGAGCTCCAAAGCAGCTGAAATCTTTACGGTTTCTGGCGCATGCGGGGAGCCCAGTGAGGTCACACCAGCGTCTGTGACCCCCTGCTCCCTCTCCCTTTCCCATCCCCCATCACTGACATCATGGACATTTGGCCCAAACCCTTTCCTAATGCTGTAACATAATTCATTAGGACAGCCTTAATGAGCTGATAATTAGTCTGGTGGGAGGAGGTGAAAAGGGAAGAGGCAGAAATGCCAGACTTGGAGAAAGTTGAGCCTGCTGGGGCGTCTTAGCAAGCCCTAGAGAGCTTTTTGTCAACAAAATGGATCATGCTTGCAGGCAGTAAAACTTTCAAATGACCTTCATGTCAAAATATTAGGCTGCTATTTTTTGCTGGATGGTGGTTTCATAAACATAAAAAGCACACATATCATTCTGAGTACAGCAAAATTTCTCTCAAGTATGTGGAGCTCCCGCTTTGCATTTTTTTTTAGAAAGACTAATGTAGCCTCTGCGTAGTGAAGAAAATGACAGAACATCCCAGCCTCACACTTCAGCCGAAATAGATATTTACGGTAGGCTTGTCTGTGCTCTTCAGCCTTTTTTTTTCTTTTAATGGAAACAGTAAACTGTATACATGGATATATAAATAGATACAAAAGAAAGATATAAATCCTACAGAAATTTTGCTTATTTTCTTTCAGGAAAATTGTCCACTGAATTTTGCCACCTACAGAAAAGGCAAGGACTGTACTATGATTCTCATAGTCAGAAGAGTTATGATGCACTGCTGAAGGTAACTCTTCTCAATGGGAGCAAAAATTACCAGGACTGTGGACAATACATATTTTTTCTTTGTTCAAATCATTTCTTCTCAAAGTTAAAACTTCAAAAAGGCAAAAAGATGTTTGAATGGGCACTGTCTAGGAAATGTAAATAAACATGGTCCACAGAACTTGTCGTTTCTCTTTTAAGTTTTCAGTGCTCCCTTATCTAGGGGACACCAGGCTGAATGAACAACAGAGGTTGGAGAAGACATTTAGGATAAGAATCCCGTTTGGGGGACTGAGAAACAGTGTCGACTGGAGACAGAAAATCCAGTAACTGATAAAGATTCAAATAGTAATTGTGTGTCATTTTCTGATAGTGGAGTGGTCACCAGTCAATATGGATAATGTACATTCAAAGCGCTTTGCCAAGAAAGAGGCATTATCAAACGTCGTATTTTATCGTTGCTTTTAGAATTAAGCGGCGATCACTTAGCTTGGGTTTCAGCCGCACCGATAAGAACAGGCCCTGCCTTTTTGTTTCACCTTTGACATCCCTGGATCAAATAAAATTATTTCCTGCCCTTAATATTTGAATTAAGCAAATGTACTGCAGAGTAAATCACGACCCATAGTCCTGCGATCGATCTGCTTTCCCGTCCAGTGCTTCTCCAACTTGAACGTGCCTGCAAATCAGCAGCAGACGAGGTCTAGTTGAGTGCATCCGGTCTGGGGCCTGAGCGTCTGTGTTTCTGACAAGGTCTCCGGCAGTGCTGTGGCTCGTGATTGCTGGTCCACAAACAACAAACTCTTGGCATGTGGACACCTTAGAGGTTTTATTTCACAAGACCAGTTTTTCAGACACTATTTTCTTTTCTTTTTTTTTTTTTTTTTTTTTTTTGAGACGGAGTTTCGCTCTTGTTACCCAGGCTGGAGTGCAATGGCACGATCTCGGCTCACCGCAACCTCCGCCTCCTGGGTTCAGGCAATTCTCCTGCCTCAGCCTCCCGAGTAGCTGGGATTACAGGCACGCGCCACCATGCCCAGCTAATTTTTTGTATTTTTAGTAGAGACGGGGTTTCACCATGTTGACCAGGATGGTCTCGATCTCTTGACCTCGTGATCCACCCGCCTTGGCCTCCCAAAGTGCTGGGATTACAGGCGTGAGCCGCCGCGCCCGGCCAGACACTATTTTCTTTTAGCCTCCACTTGCAGTTTGGGTCCTGACCAGAAGGCACAAAGGCGTGGGGCCTGAGTTCACAGTACCTCGTTATGCATCAATGAGCGCACAGATTATTCAAGATGGCCCTATCCATTTAGCTTGTAAAAATTTTAATACAGTCAGATCTTATTTATTGTCTATCTACTTTTAGGTTTTAAACAGGGAAGGTCTGTTTCTTTGATCCCAAGATTAAGCTCTTCAATGCAGAACATGACTCAGTTTCTAGTATTAGAAATAAACACAGAGGCGCCTCTCCACAGCCTGAGCGTGTATCTGACTCCTGTGTCGGGCTATGGCTTGGGAGGGTGGTGATGACTTCCGGATGCATTGGGGGAACTCAGTCTAAAGCTGGGGCTTCCTTTAGAAAAACCAGTCCTCAAAAGTGGCTATTAAGACTGATGACCCTGGTGGGCATCTAGTCCAGACTTATAATATTGCTCATTGGTTGAATTATTTTATTAGAAAAAATGTTTCACACCCAAGCAAGACCATATTCTTCTCCAGGCCATCACCATGCCACACCTCTTTGGGGTATTGCAACTGTATGTCCCCAGCATCCACTGTAATCTACTTTTAGAGCTCAGGGCAGCCTCGGCAGCCTCAGATGTCTTGAGACCACTCTCAGGCTGGCTCATAGTGAAAAAGCGGAAGGGCCCTGGACGCCCAGGTGTAATGGCGCATTCCTTTGACATCAGTCATGCTCTTTTGCACAAGTCATCTCTGGCATGACTTCCATCCTCTGCTGATGAGCAGAGACACCTTATAAAGAGAAGTTATACTCTGTGACTAAAGACTCAGCCAAACTGATTTTGAGCTCCCCCCGTATTTTAGAAGTATATATTTACTTAAAAGCAATAGAATTGCCAACAACATATCACTTAAATCTGTTCCCTGAAGCAGTGCCCTTCAGAAATCTGCCATGTGTGGTGGCACACACCTGTGGTCCCAGTTGCTTGGGAGGCTAAGGCAGGGGGATCGTGTGAGCCTGGGAGTTCTGGGAGCTGTGCCGATTGGATGTCCACACCAAGTTCAGCATCAATATGGTGACTTCTTGGGAGTGGGAGACCACCAGGTTGCCTACGAAGGAGTGAGCCAGCCCAGGCTGGAAATGAAGCAGGTGAATACTTCTGTTCTGATCAGTACTGGGATCAGGCCTGTGAATAGCCACTGCACTCCAGCCTGGGCAATATTGCGAGACACTGTCTCCTAAAAAAACAAAAAACAAATCTGAGTTGTCAGCATTGGCACCTTTGAAGTGCATATATCAGAAAATAATACATTTATTTACTCAAAAATATAAAATGTAGATTTTTCCGTAATCCAGATAAGCCATCCTTAGTCTGTACTCAGTTCCGTTCTTTCCACGTTGGTGACTTTGTATCCACAGTGAACTCTTCATGCATTCTGCTATGCAGGTAGTACTGTTGTCAGGAGAATTAAGCCTAGACCTAAAAAGCTTCAGGCAGCTGGAAGAGGTTAACATTTCACAAACCCAAGCGCAAACTGAAAAATTTAAAGGTACACATTTTCCTCTTAGGTTTTCTGTTTAATACCTACAGTGATTGCCTGTTCTGGTTAGTCTAGAAGGATAGTTTTAGCACTGAAAGTCCATGAAAACTCTCAGTCCTGAGCCAGCCAGGATGGTTGGTTACCCTGAAATACTTGCCTTCACTGGTGTCACTTACAATAAAAATAATATACCATCTTCACATCCCTCCAGCTCTTCCTTATTTTTATTTTCACTCCTTTTGGCCTGTGCCCGATGAATCATCTTCCCTTCCCTGAGCCCCTCCTGCTGCCCTCTGGCTGGTGTGATGACTCTAGCTAGTGTGTAACTCTGGAAGTTGTGATGACTGTGGAGGGTGTGATGACCCTGGAAGGTGTGATGACCCTGGCGAGTGTTATTATTCTGGCAGGTGTGATGATTCTGGCCTGTTTGATGACTCTGGCTGCTGTGATGACCCTGGCTAGTGTGATGACCCTGGCTGTTGTGATGCCCCTGGCTGGTGTGATGGCTGTTTAGCTGGTGTGATGACCCTGGCTCTTGTGATGACCCTGGCTGTTGTGATGACCCTGGCTGGTGTGATGGCTGTTTAGCTGGTGTGATGACCCTAGCTGTTGTGATGACCCTGGCTGGTGTGGTGGCTGTTTGGCTGTTGTGATGACCCTGGCTGATGTGATGACCCTGGCTGTTGTGATGACCCTGGCTGTTGTGATGACCCTGGCTGGTGTGGTGGCTGTTTGGCTGGTGTGATGACCCTGGTTGGAGTGATGACCCTGGCTGTTGTGATGACCCTGGCTGTTGTGATGATCCTGGCAGGTGTGATGACCCTGGCTGGAGTGATGACCCTGGCTATTGTGATGACCCTGGCTGGTGTGATGACCCTGGCTGTTGTGATGACCCTGGCAGGTGTGATGACCCTGGCTGGAGTGATGACCCTGGCTATTGTGATGACCCTGGCTGGTGTGATGACCCTGGCTGGTGTGATGACCCTGGCTGTTGTGATGACCCTGGCTGGTGTGGTGGCTGTTTGGCTGTTGTGATGACCCTGGCTGGTTTGATGACCCTGGCTGTTGTGATGACCCTGGCTGGTGTGATGACCCTGGCTGGTGTGGTGGCTGTTTGGCTGGTGTGATGACCCTGGTTGGAGTGATGACCCTGGCTGTTGTGATGACCCTGGCTGTTGTGATGACCCTGGCTGGTGTGGTGGCTGTTTGGCTGGTGTGATGACCCTGGTTGGAGTGATGACCCTGGCTGTTGTGATGACCCTGGCTGTTGTGATGATCCTGGCAGGTGTGATGACCCTGGCTGTTGTGATGACCCTGGCTGTTGTGATGATCCTGGCAGGTGTGATGACCCTGGCTGGAGTGATGACCCTGGCTATTGTGATGACCCTGGCTGGTGTGATGACCCTGGCTGGTGTGATGATCCTGGCTGGAGTGATGACCCTGGCTGTTGTGATGACCCTGGCTGTTGTGATGACCCTGGCTGTTGTGATGACCCTGGCTGGTGTGGTGGCTGTTTGGCTGTTGTGATGACCCTGGCTGGTTTGATGACCCTGGCTGTTGTGATGACCCTGGCTGGTGTGGTGGCTGTTTGGCTGGTGTGATGACCCTGGTTGGAGTGATGACCCTGGCTGGAGTGATGACCCTGGCTGGTGTGATGACCCTGGCTGGTGTGATGACTGGCTGGTGTCCAATTCCCCTCATATTCAGTGCAGTGGGTATACCCTCCACAAATGCCACTGGCTGGGCCATCAGGGAGCCTGTGTACAGTCAGCCTACATCCACCCCTGCATTATTGTTGTTGATTCATACCTTCCATTTGTGTCTAACCAAATATTATTTGAGGGATATTTGCCAGCAAGAAAATTTTTTTCTTTTCTCTTGCTACTTTGGCCCACCAAAGGAGGTATTGAGAACTTTAAAAGTGACCAGGAAGTTCTCAGCAAAGGACAGACTGGGAGAAGGTCTTCAAGCTCCCCACAGAAACAGCACTAATGATTGGGAGCTGGCCTTTCTCACCGCCTCAGAACATGGAACAGCTTGATTAGTGACACCCTTTTATTGTCAGCTGTGGCTGACATCCTTGGTTACTTCCAATCCTGTTTTCATTATTTCAATTCCTCAGAAAGTAAGTTTTCACAGAACGGCTAGGGATATATTTCTATCTACTAATTATCTTCTCTGTCTTCTTATAAATTCCAGTTATCGAGACTTTATCATGGTTTCAGCCTTTTTCAGGGATTTTTCTCCTTTTCCTTTTGTACATTGTCTTCTTTCTCCTTCTCTGCCTCTTTTTCTATCTTCACCCTTTCCCTGCCCTCCCTCCCTCTCCTAGAGCTGGGAATAGTGTTCTGTGCAGTGTAGGTTTTCAATAATATTTACTAACTCGATTCATTTGTTCCGCTCTTCATTATATCATTTCCTCTACATGCTTGTTCAGAAAGTACCCTACATCTAAATATATCAACTTTTGGAGCCGAGAGACTAAATGCCACTGTACACTGATTTAACTTGATTAGACAGTTGGAATGCTGAGTTCTCTGCATAGAAGGGTGCCTCTGACTCTTCATGTGTGGAAGAGGACTATAGCAGCCGATTAGATTAATGAAAAGGGAAAAGGCCATGTGTGGTTTTCTGCAATGAGCTTGTGTGTGAATACTGAGTTTTCACAGGATCCTTTGGGCTTGAGTTCATCCTTCTTTTCTTTGGTCTTGCTCTGTGTATCCAACAAACTATTCAAGACTTTCTCAAAAACAGGAACCAAGTCACTTGGAAGAAAAGTGTGTATTTTAATCAGTTTGAGGAACGAGCTTCCATGGCGCTACCTAACCGAGGGGGTTGTGCTTCTGCTGCGATTCTCTCTTGTTTTCTTTGTGTCTGTCACTGCATACATATTTAAATTTCAGGATTTTGCTTGAAAGCTGTGTTCTCCAGCAAGTTGTCTAAGTTAACATGGCACAAGAAAATCAGAGATTAAATTGGAATAAAGTTTATTTGGTGACTTATTTCAGGTACTGAGGCTGTTTTTCATGTAGCTGTTAGGACAGCTTTCTGTATTCTGTTGGAGACTGATCTATTTCTTGCTTTGAAACTTCCACATATGTCATCCCCCTTTCCTGCAGGGCACAGACAAGTATATCCTGCCCCCACTAAGCCAATTCCATGAATCACTTCTCAGAGTAAACCCACAGGGAGTTCTTCTGCCTTGGATCCTGGTCTCCAAGTTACAGAGTGGGGCTGGTATAATGAGTCATATGCAGCATACAAGCCAGTGGATATATTCTTCCACCCTGTTAAAATCACGAAGCTTCACCTGAGGTCAGGAGTTTGAGACAAGCCTGGCCAACCTGGTGAAACCCCATCTTTACTAAAAATACAAAAATTAGGTGGGCGTGGGTATGCACCTGTAATCCCAGCTACTTCAGAGGCTGAGGCAGGAGAATCCCTTGAACCCGGGGGCAGAGGTTGCAGTGAGTGGAGATTGCACCACTTTACTCCAGCTTGGGTGAAAGAGATTCTGTCTCAAAAAAAAAAAAAAGACAAAAAAACAATCATGATGCTGTGTAGAAAATGGTTCTTATTTCCTTTGATTCCACGTAAAGTTTTATGACATGGTTGTAAACCTGTGGAGGTGGGTACTTTTAATGGAGGGTAGTTTTAATGGAGATGTTTCCTAAACCTTAGTTATCAAGGAACGAGGGGCTCTGAAGGTTTCGTAGGGTGGGGCTGAAGCGAGAGGAAAACATCACAGTGCAGATGGAGGCACATTATCTAGGGCCATGAGGACACAGCTGAAATGCAGGTATGTGACTGGATGTGCAACATAAATTACATAGCAAATGGAAATTGTATTTTTGAAAGACTGAAAGGCATAAGTGAATTAATCTCCTGGCTTTAGCTCCATGGGCTGCACCCTATTCTCTGCGGAGCTATACACTTAGTGCTGAATAAGACAAAGGGCAGGGAAGCCCTCTGGCTGGCGTCCTTAAAAATAAGCAAAGATTATTTTTGTCCCCTTTACAGATGGAAGGAGGAGTCTCTGAATGGTTACTCTTTATGTACAAAACCAAACTGGGTTGTCATAATTTGATAAATTCTCGGGATTTTTCAGCCCTTACAGAGTTGTCAATGCAACATTGTTCTGTAAGCATGCAGTCACGCCTATAAGTTTTAATTTAATTTAATTTTTCACTCTATGTTTCATTTTGTTTTATGTTATAAAACACTGCTGGAGATCTCAGATTTCATCATTTTGCTGGTGACTGACCCTTTTCCCTTGGACTTTGAAGGTGAGAAAGGCAGGAGCTGCTGAATAGCCATTTGTTATGTCTATTACAATGTCTGTTACGGTTGTTTGCTCATTTGTTGATTGGGTTATTTGGCTTTTTGCCATTCACTGTAATGAATTAGCTGTGTATTTTGGATATGAACCCTTGTCAGATACATGGTTTGCAGATACGTTTTCCCATTTTATGGGCTGCCTTTTCGTTTTGTTGATTGTTTCTCTTGCTATGCAGAAGCTTCTTAGTTTGATGTAGTTCCACTTGCTTATCTTAGCTTTACCTTGATCTGTGCTTTCAGTGTCATATCCAAAAAATTAGTGCTAAGACCAATGTGAAGGAGCTATTTCTTCTGTATTTTCTTCTAGGAGTTTTATGGTTTCAGCTTTTAGGTTGAAGGCTTTAATGCATTTTGAGTTGATTTTTGTATACGGCATAAGGGTCCAATTTTATTCTTTTGCATGTAGTTATCCAGTTTTCCTAACACCATTTGGAAACACTATCCTTTGCCCAGTGTATCTTCTTGGAGCTCTTGTTGAAAATTAGTTGACCGTATAAGCATGGATTTATTTCTGGGCTCTCAATTTTGTTCCATTGGTCTAAGTGTCTGTCTTTATGCCAATGTCATATTACTTTGATTACCTTGTAATATAATTTAAAATCAGCAAGTAAAATTCTTCCAGCTTTCTTTCTTATTTGTGCTCAAGAGGGTTCTGGATATTTGGGATATTTTGTGGTTCCATGTGAATCTTGCAATTGTGTTTTTCTGTGAAAAATGTCACTGGAATTTTAAATAGGAATTGCATTGAATTAGTAGATCACTTCAGACACTATAGATATTTTAACATTAATTCTTTCATTCCATAAACATGGGGTATCTTTTTATTTATGTGTGGATACCTTTCTTTCATAAATGTGTTATCATTTTCAATGTATGGATCTTTCATCTCTTTGGTTAAATTTATTCTCAAATATTTTTTTTCCTCTTGATGCTATTTTAAATGGAATTGTTTTCTTAATTTCTTTTTTTGATAATTCATTGGTGATATATAGAAATAAAATTGATTTTTTCCTGTTGATTTTGTATCCTGAAACTTGACTGAAGTAATTTATTTTAACAGTGTTTGTGTGTCTGTGTGTGTGTAGTCTTTAGGGCTTTCTATATATAAGATTATGTCTGCAAACAGAGACACTTTAACTCCTTCCTTTCTGACTTGAATGACTTTTATTATTTGCTCCTACCTAGTTGTTCTTGTACTGGGATTCTAGTACTAGGTTGAATATAAGTGGTGAGAATGGGCATCATTTTCTTGTTCTTGATTTTGGAAAAAAACCTTTCAACTTTTCATTCTTGAATATGATGCTAGCTACGGGCTTGTCATATGTGGCCTTTATTGTGTTGGGATATATTCATTCTATACCTAATTTGTTAAGAGTTTTCATTATGAGAAAATGTTAAATTTTGTTAAATGGTTTCCTGCATTTATTGAGATGATTATATAATTTTTATCCCTCATTATATTAGTGTGACCTATCACATTTATTGATTGGTGCATGTTGAACCATCCTTGCATTTCAGACATAGGCCCTCCTTGGTCATGATGAATGATCTTTTAAATGTTCTGTTGAATTCTGTTTGCTAGTATTTTATCGAGGATTTTTGCATTTATGTTCATCAGGGGTATTGGTCTTTTTTTTCTTATAGTGTCCTTGCCTGATTTTTATATCAGGTTAATCCTGGTTTTGTAGAATGAGTTTGGAAATGCTCCCTTTCCAAATTTTTGGAGGAATTTGAGAACCACTAGTGTTAATTTTTATTGAAATGTTTGGTAGAATTTATCAGTGAAGTTATCTGGTTCTGGACTTTTCTTTGTTGGGAGACTTTTGATTACCGTTTTAATCTCCTTACTCATTAATTTTTTGTTCAGATTTTCTATTTCTTCATGGTTTAGTCTTGATAGGTTGTATATTTCTAGGAATTTATTTGTTTCTCCTGAGATTTTCAATTTGTTCCTGTATAATTGTTCATAGTAGTCTCTTAACAATCCTTTGTACTTCTGTGGTATCAGTTGTAATCTCTCCTTTCATGTCCAATTTTATTTGTTTGAGTCTTCTCTTTTTTTCCTAGTCCATCTAAAGAGTTACCAATTTTATCTTCTCAAAAAACCAACTCTTAGTTTATTAATTTTTCAATTGGTTTTCTAGTCTCTATTTTATTTATTTGTGCTCTCATCTTTATTATTTTCTTCTATTAAATTTGGGCTTAGTTTATTTCTCTTTTTCTAGTTTCTTCAGGTGTAAAATTTGATTGTTTCTTTGAAATCTTTCTTTTTTTCTTAATGCAGGCATTTATCACTGCAAACTTTCTTTTTATACCTGCTTTTGCTGAATCCCATAAGTTTTGGTATTTTGTTTCCATTTTTGTTTGTTTCATGATACTTTTCTGACTTCTCTTTTAATTTCTTTTTTTGACTCACTGGTTATTCAGGAGTGCATTGCTTAATTTCTACTTATTTATAAACTTTCCAATTTTTCTCCTGTGCTTGATTTCTACTGTTATACCATTGTGGTAAAAAAGTCTGATATTATTTCAATATTATTAAATTCATTAAGATTTGTTTTGTTGCTTAGCATTCATTCTGGATAATGTTCCATGTGTGTTTGAGAAGAATGTGTATTCTGCTGCTGTTGGATGGAATGCTCTGTAAATTTCTATAAAGTCCATTTGGTCTATAGTGTTGTTTGAGTCATTGCTTATTAAAAAGTTATTTCTTAATTTGATTTTCTGTCTAGATGATCTATTCATTATTAAAAGTGAATACTAAAGGACCTTACTGTTATTGTATTGCTATCTGTTTTTTTTTCATTCAGTTCTGTTAATATTTGCTTCGTATATTTAGGTGTTTTAATGTTAGGTGCATATAGGTTTATAATTGTTATATCCTTTTAATTATTTGGCCCCTTTATCATTATATTATGAATATATTTGTCTTGTGTGACAATTTTGACTTAAAGTTTTTCTTTTTTGTTATAAATATACCCATTTATGTTCTCTTTGGGTTACCATTCATTACCATATGCCAATTATGTTCTCTTTGGGTTACCCTCTTTTCAGTTTCTGCCTATGGGTATCTTTAAATCTAAAGCAAGTCTTTTGTAGCCAGCATATAGTTGCCTCTTTAAAAAAAAAATCCACTCAATCTTTCTATATCATTTGATTGGAGAATTTAATCCATTTATATTTAAAGTTATATTGACAGATAAGAACTTACTAGTGCCATTTATGTTGATTGTTGTTTAGTTGTTTTATAAATCTTTTGTTTCTTCTCTTCCTTTGTGATTTGACTAGATTTTTGTGGTAGTATGCTTTGATTTATGTATCTTTTCTGTATCTATTACAGGTTTTTGATATGTGATTAACATGAGGTTTAACATAAAACATTATAGCTGTACCAGTCTATTTTAAACAGAAAGCAACTTAATTTTAATTGCGTGTGGAAACTCAACACTTTTACTCCTCCTTTGCACACATTTTGTGTTATTGCCATCACAATTTACATCTTTTTATTGTGTATCTGTTAATAATTATTTTAGGTATAGTTATTTTAATACCTTTGTCTTGTAACTTTTATACTACTGCTAAAAGTGATTTATACACCACCACTATAGTATTAGAATATTTTGAATATGTGTATATACTCATCTTTATCAGTGAGTTTTGTTCCTTCATATGTTTTCATGTTATTAATTAGTGTCTTTTTGTTTCAATTTGAAAAACTCTTATTAGTTAGTGTCTTTTGCAAGGTGGGCCTAGTGGTGAACTCCTACAGCTTTTGTTTTTCTGGGAAAGTATTTATTTCTTCTCCTTTTTTTTTTTTTTTTTGAGGCAGAGTCTTGCTCTCTTACCCAGGGTGGAGTGCAATGGCACTATCATGGCTCACTGCAGCCTCAACATTCCAACCTCAAGTAATTCTCCCATCTCAGCCTCCCAAGTAGCTGGGACAACAGGCATGCACCACAATGTCTGAGAAACTTAACAAAAAAATTTTTAGAGATGAGGTCTTGCTATATTGTCCAGGCTGGTTTCAAACTCCTGGGATGAAGCTATTCTTCTGCCTTGGCTTCCCAAAGTGTTGGGATTACAGGTGTGAGCCGCATTGCCTGGCCTGTCTTTCATTTTTGAAGGACAGATTTTTCTGGACATACTATTCTTGGTTGGCAGTTTTTTCATCCAGCACTTTGAATGTATATGTTGATTTTGAACAACATAGGTTTGAACTATGTGGGTTCCCTTATATGTGGTTTTTCTTCCACCTCTTCTACCCCTGAGACGGCAAGACCAACCTTTTTGTTTCCTCCTCCTCTTCCTCCTCCTCAGGAAACTCAGCATAACTATGACAAAGTTGAACACTTTTATAATGATCCACTTCTACTTAATAAATAGTAAATGTATTTTCTCTTTGTTATGATTTTCTTTATAACATTTTCTTTGCACTAGTTTATTGTAATAAAATAGTGTATAATGCATATAACATATAGAATATGTATTAATTGACTGTACTGTTATTGGTAACACTTTAGGTCAATAGTAGGCTACTAGTAATTAAGTTTTGGGGGAGTTAACAGTTATACATGATTTTTTGACTGTGCAGGGGTTCAGTATTCATAACCCCCATATTGTTTGAGGGTCACCTGTATTACCTATCTAACCTACAATGTTTCTGCTGAGAAAATCTACTGATAGTCTCATAGAGGTTCCCTTATATGTGCCAATTTATTTTTCTCTTGCTACTTTCAATGTTCTTTCTGCATTTGATTTTTGGCAGTTTGATTATAGCAAGTCTAACTGAAGACCTTTCATGCTCAACCTATTTGAAGATTTTTGTGCTTCATGAATCTGGATATTCCTTTTCTATATTTGGGAAATTCTCTACCATTATTTCTGTAAATAAGCTTTCTATGCTTTCCTTACTTACGTCTCCTTCTGGATCATGTATATTGTTTTGGTCAATTGTGTCCCATGTATCCCATAAGTTTCCTTTTTATTTTCTTTTTGTTTCTTTGACTGGATAATTTTGAATGGTCCATCTTCAAGTTCACTGAATCTTTCTTCTGATTGATTGAGACTGCTGTTCAAATTCTTTACTGCATTTTTTAGTTCAGACATTATATTCTTTAGCTATAAAATTTCTGTTCATTATTTTCTGAATTCATTTCATTGTCTGTGTGTTTTTTGTAGCTCACTGAGCTTTCTTAAAATGATGATTTTGAATTATTTGTCAGGAATTTCACAGATATCCATTTCTTTAGTGTTAGCTACTAGAGCTCTATTTTGTTCCCTTGGTGGTGGCATATTTCCTTGATTCTCTGAAGCCTTATACTGCTGTCTTTGCATTTGAAGAAGCAGTCACCTTCTCCAGTCTTTATTGACTGGCTTCATGGGAGAAGGATCTTCACCAATGGGCCTGGCTAGTGATTCTGGGATCTTTAAAGCTTTTCCATGTATGTACCTATTCCACTCTTCTTATTTATTCTTATGGGGGAATCTTAAGATTGTGTTCCTTCTCTCATTCCCAGAAAGCTAGGCCTCACTAAGTTACGAGCTTACTATTTATTTTCTCTAGGGCAGTACCCTATATTGTTCTTCAAGGAACAAAACTGTGTTCCTTCTCCCAAACCAGCAGATTTGAGCTGGCTGCTAAGAGCCACACCTCTGTTGATATCCAGTGTGCTGTCTATGGGAGCTTTGTTCACAGAACACATGGGGTGCTGTGCACAGGGGTCTGCCACTTAGTGGAGTCCATGAGCTGGTTAGCAGGATCTCTGGCCAGCTGTTGAGAAATGTGCCAGTTGCTTTATGCTGCCCCCTGCCACTTTGGTTCTAGCTTCCCCCAGATGATTCAGCCATGTCAGTCCCCTCAGTGTTCTGGGTGGGGTGAGGCAGAAATGGGCATGCTGGGTGCATCCTGCAAAGCTTGGGAAGCCAGCTGCTCACTGTGCTTTCATTTTCCCCTGTGGGAGATACTGTGGGCTGAGGAAGTTTCCTTCAGCACCAGGCCATGCTGCTTTGGGAGAGGAGTGATGGGGTAAGGTGAAACTCCTTGTCTTACCATTTTTAATGCATTCACCCATCTCAATTTTTTTGTTCCACTGGGGTGCTGGAACCATGCAGCTAGGTTCTGGGTCTTTTCCAAGGCATTCTTGTCCAAGGATGGTTGCTGAAATCAGTGTTTCTGTGGGGGCATAAGGGCTGGAGCCTCCCATGCTGCCATTTTACTAACATTCCCAACAATTTCTTAGTTTTTAAAAGAACATGTCACAGAGCAGAGTTTTGAAATTTTTAAGTGACAAAACTCCATTTTAAAATAAAAAATATATGGATTTTTTTTTGCAATTATGTCCACCCCAAGATCATCTGTTGAAGTCCTACCCCCTCAATGTGATGGCGGTTGGAGATGAGGCCTTTGAGAAGTAATTAGGTTTAGATGACATCATGAGGGTGGGTCCTCAGTGATGGCATTATACTGTCCCTACAGGAAGAGGAACTGTCTCTTTCTTCCTGCCATGTGAGGACACAGAGAGAAGGCAGTCTGTGTCTTCTATAAGCCGGGAAGGAAGTCCTCACCAGAACCCAGCCATGCTGGCATCCTGACCAGAAACTGGGTGGCTTAAACAACAAAGGTCTATTTTCTCACAGTTTTGGAGGCTGGAAAGCCCAGATCAAGATGATAGCAGGGTTGGTGTTGGTGATTCCTCTATTCTTGGCTGATAGACGGCCGCCTCCTTGCTGCGTTCTCACATGACTTCTGTTCTGTGAGAGTGTGGGAGAGAAGTCTCTAGTCCATCCTTTTTGTTTTTTTGAGTCGGAATCTTGCTCTGTCTCCCAGGCTGGAGTGCGGTGGCATGATCTTGGCTTGCTGCAACTGCTGCCTCTTGGGTTCAAGTGCTTCTCTTGCCTCAGCCTCCCTAGTATCTGGATTCCATGCACCTGACACCATTCCTGGCTAAATTTTGTATTTTTAGAAGAGATGGGGTTTCACTATATTGGCCAGGCTGGTCTCGAACTTCGGACCTCATGATCCACCTGCCTTGGCCTCCCAAAGTGCTGGGATTACAAACATGAACCACTGCACCCAGACTTGGTCTTTCTCTTCCTGTAAGGTCGCCAATCCTATTCAATTAGGGATCTACCCTTATGACCTCAGTTAACATTCATTCCCTCCCTAAAGGCCCCACCTCTAAATATAGTCACATTGGGAGTTAGGGCTTCATATGAATTTTGTGAAGACCCAATTCAGTCTATACCAGGGGTAATCAAATACTTAATTCATAGAATTGATGTGACATTTATGTGGTTAATACATAAGAAATGCCTGAAACAGTGCCTTGTAGAGGATAAGTGCTTAATAGTTGCTTGCGGGTTTTTATTATTAGAAAATCATGGCTTTATAAAATAAATTTTATCAGTATTGATAGTGTTCAAACTTTGGAAAGAGGTGGATAGTTTCACATGGTTTTACTCAGCACTATCTCAGCAGGCAGAGGTCCAAGTTAGTTTCTTATATCCTGCAGCCTGAGCCTTCACATCCCTGGCTGGGACCCTCAGGGAAATGGAGGCTAGTGAAGCTGTTCCATGCCTTGATAACTTAGTGTGCAATTCTCTGCCTATCAGCTTTAACTCTTCTAACCAAGAAGGTCTGCTGAACATGACGAGGAGCTGAGTTTCATGTCTGGCTTGTCCCAGTCCAGATCTGCAATTTCAGATTTGGCGGAACAAGGCTGGTCTAAGATGGCTGGGAGTAAAAAATTCAAGCACCAGTTTGGGGGCAGAAGCTGGGTTCCATTAATTTCTGCAGCCTGGGCGCCATCTCAATGCCTAGGAAAGCATAGAGAGTGTCGATAAGTGTTTGTTGAATGAATATATAATGAGTGAATGCTGGTTGAATGGTGCCTTTCTTTTAAAGATTGGTGAGATACGAAGGTTTGTCTGCTGCCTCTTTTTTCCCAAAAAGGAAAAGTAAGATAGAAAAGAAAGAGAGGCAGAAAGGCAAGAAAGAAAGAGAAAGAAAAGAAGAAAGGAAGAAAACAGGAAAGCAAAAAGAAAGAAGGGAGAAGAGGAGGAGGGGGAGAGGAGGAAGGGAGGGAGGAACACAGCTGTCTGGGAAGACAGAAGCACTCATTGCCACTCGGGAACCTGGCTGTCACGGGCTTACACTTGCCTCACTTACCGTGGATGTCACCCAATTGATTATTTTCTATTTCGTCACCCACTCTTATGTGCCCCCTGGGCTGTGCTGAGAGCGGCTCCACCCAGATCTTACTGACAAGGAAGACTGCCTGACTCCAAATGATAGGTGTCAGAATATCCAGTGTAGAAAATTAATTAGCCAAGGCAGGAAAAAGAAATAGATGGAGAAGGAAAAGCTTCTTTGCCGTTTCCATCAGCATCGTTTCATTTCTCTCCTTATCCTTCTCTTGGACTTTTTCTAATTGGAGAATGCTTGGTGCAAAAGAAAACAGCAGTCAGAAGTGTCGACTGAAGAGTCAAGGTGGCTGCTGGTCAGGCCTGGTGATGTATGTGCCCATCTGCACGGGTTTGAGACTCTATTCAGGCATGTGGTGAATTGAGGCCAGGTGGCCAAGGCCCTGGGGCAAATTGGGCAGGTAGACTTAAAGCACAAACACAAATACGCAGGAATTTATATCTGTGCATGACTTTGAGAAACTTCCTTGGAGGTGGGGTAGGAAGGGTGCATTCTAGAAGGCGAGGGACTTGGTTTCCAGACTAATGCTCTTTTTGTGGCCTTCGCATGTAACATGACTTTTCAGTTGTCTCACCTGAGATAAAAATGTTGATCACCTCCAAGGCCCCTTGCTGCCCCAATGCTCCATAATTATGCCATGCAATTTTACCCTTCCACTGAAAAAGATTCATCACCCACAGCAGCTGCGGACGGCAGGCGGGTTGCTGAGCCCCCAACTTCAGCCTTCCTGGCGCTGCAAGGGACCTTGTAGGAAGCCCAGGTAATGAAATGCTGCTTCCCAAAATAACACAAGTTAGCAACATAATTAGGGTAACAAAAACCTGTACTGAATGCTAAGGGGCCGAGGGAGCTAAAACTAAGAAAATGGCCATGAAGAATTGAAAATGGAAGCCCCCCCCAGATCACGGGAGTGAGGGCCATTGGGTTCTGTTCCCATAACAGAGCTCATCCGTCCACACAGCCTGTGTGGGGCATTCAGATACTCCCGGCAGGGGCAGACCTCCTAGATTATCACTGGCCAGGACCAGAATTTAGACAAATTGTTGGAACAGAGAAAAGCAGTTTGGTGTTGAAGGGTATTAAAATTACTAGTAGCTTTTAAAAATTGTCCCCTAAAATGAATAATAAAAACATTTTGGCCATTTGATCATAAATAGAGCAGTTCAATAGCAGGAGAAATCATGCCAACAGTGCAGGGAGACATAAAAGCTCTGAATTATGTATTATTATGTCATGTGGGAAGAAAAAGTGCTAAAGAAATCGTATATGAAGAATAAATAAAGCCACATTAAATGTGAACATGTCCCATTTGGTCAGTTATGTCAAATGTAAAACGCCAAGAAGCCCCGTATGGAAGTAGGACCATTCTTGATTTCACTGCTGCCTCCTCCATTGTAAACTGCTCCAAGGCGTGAATAGAGCCTGGGCTGAAACACTGATTTTTCATGTCTACACTGAATATAAATACATTGTTAAAGAATGTGCAAGGTAGGACATGTATAAACATACTACATTGGAACTGATGGTCCTCTTGCTGTCATTATTTCCTTTAAGAAAGAGCACATTCTACTGGGACCTCTAATGAGCAGGTGCTTGGAGGACCTGACTCCAGGCTCTGATCCAGAATGGACTGTGCTGAACTTGCCTAACTTTCCTTTTCTTGTCTGTGAGGTTAGTGTCAGGTATATTTTCTTATTTATTATGATTAACAATAGCAACATCACAATGAAGATCCCTGTAAACGCGCATTCACTGAGCTGAATACCCCCATATCTTCAGAGACAGGGTCCAGCACACTAGGCTATGGCGCCACGTTTCCCGGAAATGCAGAGCTTGCTTTTTACAGCATTGTCTTGAAGAACCAAACAAACCTCAGACATTTAGCTTTGTTGTTTGCTTCTGCCTTTGGGTAAATCAGTAAGATGTTCTGTTTTGCATTTCAAGGAGAAAATAAATGTCACATGAATACGAAGCATGCCACATTTTGAAATATTGACAGCTTAGATTGCTGTGGGGTGAGGATGAGGGGATTAAGACACAGGGGATGTATAGATGAGGGTCATCGTGGTTCCTCATCTTTGGAGCCTCTTCCCCACACCCAGCCCCTGCTTTTCCTCCCATCTCAGCCAAATGCTGATGTACAGAGCTAGGGGGAACAAGGAAGATTTGGATGACAAGGGCTGTGAATAATGTACACCTCCGCCTTTGTCTGTATTATATTGGGGTGACATTCCATCTCCACATATTGACAGCTTAGATTTCATTATAGATTTCTTTTACACTGGAAGCTTAAGTACGATTCTGGGAAGTTGCCGGTATTGAATATACTACCTTATACTATACTTACGTTAAGCTTTTCTGTTCTATCTGCAGGATACCACAATAATAATGATGGTGAAAGTTGTAAATGCCATTCACATTTTTGTGAACCTTTGTCATTTACCCAGCACATCCACAGGCATTGCTATATTATTTTGATTGGGAAACTTGCAAGACCCCAGTGAGGTGGTTGAGGCAGGTATGCTTGAGGAGATTCTTTGTAGCTGAGATTTACACTTCCACTTAAAAGATAAGCCAGCAGGCCAGGTGTGGTGTCTTATGCCTGTAATCCCAGCACTTTGAGAGGCCAAGGAGGGTGGATCACCTGAGGTCAGGTGTCTGAGACCAGCCTGACCAATATAAGGAAATGCCGTCTCTACTAAAAATACAAAAATTAGCCGGGTATGATGGCAGGTGCCTGTAATTCCAGCTACTCGAGAGGCTGAGGTAGGAGAATCACTTCATCCTGGGAGGCAGAGGTTGCAGTGAGCTGAGATTGTGCCCCTGCACTCCAGCCTGGGCAACAAGAGTAAAACTCCATCTTAAAAAAAAAAAAAAAGCAAACGGTTGGTATTTACCCCATGTTATTTTGTAGTTATATCAAGCTTAGTAATGTCCATTTCAGTTTGTTACAGAGGCTTTGAATTCTCATTACCACATAGAATCACTCACATTGAAGTTAGCTGCATATGGAATAAGGACAGGTGGTTAATCTGAATGGCCAACCCCGGATGAACAAGCTGTGTCTCTTCCCTACTTGATATTCTTAAGGACTAGTGATGATGAGAAGACAGTATACGAGCTTCACAGGGCTGGCTTTGACACCTAGTTTACTTGCTCAAATCCTTGCAATCGACTAGCATATCAGAATGGGGGAAAGTCAACTCAACCTTTGGTCCAGATTGGAATAATAAAATATAAAATACCTGCATTTTAATTTTGTTTAAAATCGAGACCTAGAAATACTTGTTGTTGGAGGTAGCAACAGAAGATTAGAATTGGAAGAAAGATATTTAAGTCTAACTTTTCACATCCCGTGTGAGCTTTGAGATGCTGGATAGGTCACATGACTCTGTAGCAGTCAGTTTTCTCCTCTGTGAAATAGGACAATAATAATCATCCTGGTTACGAAAACCTTTGTGGTCATGGGTGACAGGATCAAATGAGAAAATACATGTGAAATTCTTCTGTAAAGTGTGGCACCTGAAAGAAGTGTTAATTGCTATTGTCTAAGGCAGGACATGGCCATGGGGGAGGGGGCTGAAGTGAGAAATATATCAGCAAGAGATGCAACAGGGAAATGAAGCAAGCTCCCTAATGATCTCATGACAAACACATTGCATTCTTTCTTTATTTTTTTTTTTGAGATAGAGTCTCACTGTGTTGCCCAGGCTGGAGTGCAAAGGCATGATCTTGGCTCACTGCAACCTCCGCCTCCCAGGTTCAAGTGATTCTTCTGCCTTAGCCTCTCAAGTAGCTGGGACTACAGTTGTGTGTCACCACACCTGACTAAGTTTTTGTATTTTTAGTAGAAATGGGTTTTCACCATGTTAGCCAGGGTGGTCTCGATCTCCTGACCTCATGACCCACCCACCTTGGCCTCCCAAAGTGCTGAGATTATAGGCATGAGCCGCTACGCCTGGCTGACAAATGCATTGTTTCATTACTTTGATTTATACTTGACTCATGTGATTGATGCAGCCATCCTATTACCTGGCTGATGTGGTTTGGCTATGTCCCCATCCAGATCTCATCTTGAATCTCTCATGTTATGGGAGGGATGCAGTGGGAGGTAATCGAATCATGGGGGCAGGTCTTTCTCTGCTGTTCTCGTGATAGTGAATAAGTCTCACGAGATCTGATGGTTCTATAAAAGGGAGTTTCCCTGCACAAACTCTCTCTTTACCTGCTGCCATTCATGTAAGACGTGACTTGCTCCTCCTTGCCTTCCACCATGATGGTGAGGCAGCCTCCTCCGCCAGGTGGAACTGTAAGTCCATTGAACCTCTTCCTTTCGTAAATTGCCCAGTCTCGGGTATATCTTTATCAGCAGTGTGAAAACAGACTAATACACTGGCCAAATCCCTTTTCTCCCTTTTATGAAACACTGAATACAAACCATTAGAGTTTTATAAATCTAGTTAAATAAATAAATCTTATAAACAATTACACCCACACCCATTTACCATGGCAACTGATTCAATGAATATCACTATTTATCAATATGTTCATATTGCTGGGGTCTTAGGACAGATTCTGAACCATTGTCATGTTTGCCACTATTTTTATCAAACAAAATAAATAGATAAATAATTGAATTATTTTGGGAAGTATTTTCCTTGGATGACATGTTATTACCTAGAAAGTGCAGTGCCTCTGTGGATTCTTTCAGGCTTATTTACTTACTTACTTTATTATGCCACAGCTGCTGCCGTAACAGGTATGTCTGTGAAATAGTAAAATTGCAGTTAGACAAGTAGGTTAAGTAGATAACTGTGGCCTCCGAACCATAGCGAACGCTGCAATATCCAACACACCCGAGCAAAATCCGACTTTGTCAAGATGGAGGAAAATGGTAGCAATTGCATCAAATGCTCATTTGTTTTTGTATCAAATGTAATGTTGAGTGTTTTGCCCAAGATAAAGAAAACATCAGTACTAATGACAGACATTAATCATTCTGTCCTCTCTTTGATGCTCCCCTAGAAAAGGGAGAAATGCAAAATAAAATTTGTTTAGTTGTAACAAAAAAAGCAAGTGCTTTGTCTGAAAAGTTTTATTCGCCCCAGAAATATCCCGAAAGTTTCATTTAGCTGACTAAAGAGAAAATGTAGTAAATAACTAAAGGAGAATTACTAAGAAATGCTTAAAGAAGGCTTAGGTTAGCTGCTTGGGGACTAGCAAAATAGCAATTAAGTTTATACAACGAAGGGATTAAAAGTAACGTGAATGAAAAGTAGAAGGAAATGAACTCCGTTCTAATCTCTAAAACTGGCTTAAATAAAATGCTCATTATAGGGCAGGTTTATGAGGCACACCAGAAGTTGCGAGGATTAGGATGCATGGATTTAAAAGCTAGGAATCTACTTTTGATGACGCTGACAAAATACTGTGAGTGGGTTCCTTTCTCAGGTATCTCTGCAGCCTGTGCAGCAGGAATTCTATTTGAAGCCAGGTTACTTTTCAGTATTAAGAATTGTTTTCCACTGATCCATTTTTGGGTCAAATGCCACAAAAATCTACATATATAGCTTACGTTTGTTTTTAGAAGTTCTATATTGGAAAACTGTACCAAACAGGGTACTGCAAAAACGATTCCTGAAAGAGTCACTGCGATCTGGGAAGGGAAAGTAAATGAATAACTGAATGTACCTCTAATCTTAACCGGAAGGCATTTCCATAATTGACGCTCCCAGAACCTTCTGTGAGTGATGGGCTTGAGAGCCCAGGGATTTGACTTGAAAAGGCTTTGACACTGAATGATTTATGGCCGTGTTCCTCCCTGCGCTGGGGCCCTGTATCTGCTCTGCACAGAACATGACCGAGGCTACAGGGAGCCGAAACCTCATTTAGTTATACAGGAAGCCTAAATGATGCAGCACTTCAAAGATCACCGGGATCAGAGTGGGAAGCCCGCGCTCCCCAGAGCAGCAAGGGAGGGGCAGGAGGCCACCCGGGGAGGTGTTCTGGACCACCGTTTATCAGCTCCCAGGCTGGGGCGCTGCCTCCTAGAGATGGAACTGTCTTGAGTGAGCCTGGAGAAAGGATCCCCTTATCTGGCGAATGCTTGGGCTTTCTGTGTGTAGCTATTCTGTCATCTTGAATATTTCATCACCCTGCAATCATCTTCCCTTTGGTTAGCTAAGCACTCTTATTAGGCAAACCCCTTGGTGCCGAAAGATCTGAAGCCGGCTCACCACTCCGTAAAATCTTCATTTCTGGGATAGAGAGAAATTTCTGCCTTGTGAGAATATATTGGCCGTAACCGAAACAACTTCAAAATTGGTGACGATTCTACCACTTCCAGAAATCAGTAATTGAATAGAGAGTAAAGCAGTTAGACTGGCAGGCACGGTTTGACTCCATCATTTGATCACTGATCATTTGGATTGTGTGTTAAATCCAACACCGTCAGAACCAAGTTCATCTTTGTGTAATCTGTAATAAGAGGGCTTGCTCAGTGGCTAAACCAAGGTTACCTGGGGGATGGTTAAACGCTAAGGAAAGGAAAGGCTTTAAAGTGTTTAGGCAGCATCTATTCAGGTAGCAGAGCTGTGTGAAATTCCGCTAGTGAATACTTTTTAAACTATGTCATGGTTATGTTATCTAAAAGCTATGAGATCTTTTTTTTGAAGTTCAAATTAGTGAAGTTTCACTGAATTAGTAATAAAATCTATACCAGTCACACTTGTATTATGAATTTAAATATTTTCTTATACATCTTTAAGATTGGTTTTTCACAGAAAGAATGCATATTTGTCTCTCGTTTAGTCTGTCTTATCAAGGCCAGGCATGTAAATGGGCTCTTCCTCCTGTGGTTCCCACGGCTGCTCTTTCTCTTCCACACCGCCATGTCCTGGCCAGACAGATGGGCACCCTGCGCTTCCAGTGTCATTCCAAGATGCTGTAGACCACATGTCAATCTTGCATTCTTCTGGCTCATGTCTTCCAGAAGCCTAGACCCCTGGCAAAGACCCTCCAAGTGTAGAAAAGTCACACGGGGGGACCGCCCTGAGTCAGAGAGGGCTTCCCTTCCTCAGTTGAAATTTTCTTCAGCAGAAGTGAAGAAAGCAGTGATGCTGGGAGGGTCCAAAGATTGGCTCAGGGAAATGTGAGGTGCATGTGAGCAACAGAATATCTCCCCCCGACGCCCCGCATCTGATTCCACGGAAGGAGCAACACTCTGGAGATAGAGCAGACGGAGGAGGATTGAGTAGGCATGCTCGCCGGGAAACATGTCCCCAGCATGGCACAGAAACCAGGCACACCCCGGTGCTTAGGGGTCAGAGGAAGCAGAGGGAGACTTTGGCCCTCAGGGGCAGGATGAGACAAGGAAGAGGGCTCAGTGGGGGCTCTGGTGGATCAATGACCGAAGGCCACACAGGACAGCTGATGGCACAGAAGACGGCCCCTTGGATAGAAGATGTGAAAGATAAAAATCTAGCTCCCCTCCCAACCCAGAAACAAAAGCTCTTTGTCCTACGCAAGCTCTTGAAATCAGGATGCCACATGGGAAGACAGTTGAGGATTCCTTGATTTGTCTAAGCTGTAAAAACTTTCACGATGTTAAGTTGTAGATACTGTCATGGTTAATATTGAGTGTGAACTTGATTGGATGGAAGGGTACAAATTATTGATCCTCGGTGTGTCTGTGAACGTGTTGCCAAAAGAGATTAATATTTGAGTCAGTGGACTAGGAAAGGCAGACGCAGCCTTAATCTGGTGGGTACCATCTAATCAGCTGCTAGAGAATATTAAGCAGGCAGAAGAACGTGAAAAGGAGAGATGGACCTATAGCCTCCCAGCCCACATCTTTCTCCCATGCTGGATGCTTCCTGCCCTCGAACATAAGACTTCAAGTTCTTTAGTTTTGGGCCTCGGATTGGCTCTCCTTGCTCCTCAGCCTGCAGATAGCGTATTGTGGGACCTTGTGATCATGTGAGTTCATACTTAGTAACTCTCATATATAAATATGTCTCTTATTAGTTCTGTCCCTCTAAGAGAACCCTGAGTAATATAGAAACATTTTTTGAAAAATGACAACTCTTTACATCTGAGTTCTGTGGATTGAGAAGCAGAGCTGTTAAAGATGCCTACAGTCAAGTGATGTCAAATAGACTACTGCATTTCTCCCTTGATGGGAATTAAATTATGTCCCCACAAGTGATACGTTGGAGTCCTCCGACCCTAGAATGTGATCAGAATGCGGCCATATTTGGAGATGGGGCCTTTGCAGAGGGAATCAGGTAACAATGAAGTCCTAATGAAAGACTGGGGGTGGGGATGCTTCATCCAGGGTGACTGTTGTCCTTCTAAAAACAGGCAAAATTTACACACAGGGAAAATGATGGGGAAAGACCAGGAACAGATGCTCCCTCGCAGCCTCAGAAGTAACTAACCCTGCAGACACCTTGATGTGGAACTTTGCGCTTCCGGAGCTGAGGCAGGACATTTCTCCGAAGCTGAGCGGAGACAGTACCTTTCCGCTGTTCTGGCTGTGCAGTCTGCGGTACTTCATCACGGTGACCAGCAAAGCAATATGACTCTGTTTTCTATGTTTGCAGGATTCAGTGTTTTCTGTGACCAGGTCACCAAATGAAGACTTATTATTATTATTTTAATTTATTATTTTTTTGAGATGGAGTCTCCCTCTGTCACCCAGGCTGGAGTGCAGTGGTGCAATCTCAGCTCACTGCAAACTCCGCCTCCCGGGTTCAAGTAGCTGGGATTACAGGTGTATGCCACCATGCCTGGGTAATTTTTTGCATTTTTAGTAGAAAAGGGTTTCACCGTTTTTCCCAGGCTGGACTCAGACTCCTGAGCTCAGGCAGTCCTTGCTCCTCGGCCTCCCAATGTACTGGCATTACAGATGTGAGCCACTGCACCGGGCAAGGATGTATTATTTTTAAAATAGCTGTCATTCATCCATGCCATACTCATGGGGAGATAGAAGAGTGTCGCGGTCACAGGAAGGGCAGAGTGGTTTTGTGGCTCAGTCTCCTTCCTGAATTTGGAGCTTCCCTGAGAGTCACATGGGCGGGTGATCTAAATCCTCCTGGTCCCGGGGGAGGGGTCTGCCTCTGCCACCCTGCAGGTTCAGGGCCACGATGCCGCTGCTGCTGCCTGGCCACCTGCAGTCACAGTGCCAGCATCCACGACACCCTCCCACTCCCGCTTTGATGTCAGGAGAGGGGCTGCCTCCAGAGCCTTCGGAGACAGCCACTCCTACCACCCAGAGTGGCTGCTTTGTTGTGCCATTGATTGCTGCCCAAAAGGCAGGGACAATGGCCTTAACTCACCTGTGACATTCTGTCCCACAGAAATAAAACGAGCTACATGAATTTAAAATTTTCCACTAACCACATTAAGAAAGGAAAAGAAAATAGGTGAAATTAATTTTGATAATATATATTACTTAACTCCATAGATCCAAGACATCATCATTTAAATTCCTAATCAATGTAAAGTGTCATTGAAATGTTTTCAAGTTCTGGTGTACATTTTACATGAGCTCAATTCAAATAGCCAAGGTTTAGGTGCTCAGTAGCTGCTAGTATGGAGCTAGTGGGCAGCACACAGCGGGTGCATTTCTGGAGCAGAAAGCCACTTCCAAGCCAACTACCCTGCATGGGCATGAGTGGCTGCCTGGGCACAGCCTAAGCAGTGTGCTCTTGTGCCACACGTGCAGTTCTCTCCAGCCAGCAGTGGGGGCGCTCTCTGCAGCAATTTTTCGTCAGCTGAGGTCTTTCCTTGGGACTCAAGCAAACAGCCCCTGGTAAGCGGGTTTGCTCACTGCCTCCTTCCTTCCTTCCCTCCCTCCCTCCCTTCCTTCCTTCCCTCCTTCCTTCCTTCCTTCCTTCTTTCATTTTTTTGATACAGAGTCACACTCTGCTGCCCATACTAGAATACAGTGGCACAATCTAGCTCACTGCAGCCTCCACCCTCTCACCTCAGCCTCCTGAGTACAGGGACTACAGGCACCTACTTCCACACACAGCTAATTTTTAAATTTTTTGTAGAGATGGGGTCTCACTATGTTGCCCAGGCTGGTCCCAAACTCACAGTTTCAAGCGATCCCCTTGTCTTGTCCTCCCAAAGTGCTGGGGATTACAGGCGTGAGCTACTGTGCCTGGTCTCTTTTTATATTTGTTTGAGATGGAGTTTCGCTCTATTGCCCGGGCTGGAGTGTAGTAGTTTGATCTCAGCTCACTGCAACCTCCACCTCCCAGGCTCAAGTGATTCTCCTGCCTCAGCCTCCTGAGTAGCTGGGATTACAGGTAGCTATCACTACATCTGGCTAAGTTTTTGCATTTTTAGTAGAAATGGGGTTTCACCATGTTGGCCAGGCTGGTCTTGAACTCCTGACTTCAAGTGATTTGCCCACCTTGGCCTTCCAAAGTGTTGGGATTACAGGCATGAGCTACTGTGGCCAGTTCCTCTTTCTACCTTTACATGGACTTATTGTGGCTTTCCAGTGAAGCCACTGATAGGACATTATTCTGTACTACCCCAAAAAGTACGGTTTCCATTTTGTTGGTTTAAATAACAGCAGTCTGACTGCCCTTTACCTGAAGGAATTGGCGAGGAGCAGGAATCTCTGACAAGGTGGGGCATAGTTCGCTTACACTGTCACTGTCCTCTTGCGAATATTTGCTGTATCTGTATTTTCCACCTACTTGAAGCTTCCTTGTATCTTTCACTCTATCAGGCAGGACAGTTTTGTAAATTCATCCTTACATGTGATTTCCTCTCTGGGATAACTCAATTATTCTGGTTTCTAGTATTTCATTCCCTATTAATGAGGTTGCTTGAACTTTTGGTGGTGTTTCTTCCTAGTTTATTTCTTTGATTTATTGGCACTGTTTAAGTTCCTGTTTCACACTAAATTCTTCTTTCTGATTCCATCTTACATCCTGTCCCCATAATTTCATTCTCACCAATAAATGCTGACATTCGTTAACTACTGAGTCTCCCAAGCTGAGCTACGATTCATTCATCCATTCATCAATCAGACTGCTGGGCAAGATTTAGTTTTTACTATGGGACAGAGCTTCTTAATCCTGTTTTTTTTTTTGAGACTGAACTTAGCTCTGTTGCCCAGGCTGGAGTGCAGTGGCACATTCTCGGCTCACTGAAACCTCTGCCTCCAGGGTTCAAGCAATTCTCATGTTTCAGCCTTCAGAGTAGCTGGGATTACAGGTGCCTGCCACCACTTCCAGCTACTTTTTGTATTTTTAGTAGAGATGGGGTTTCACCATGTTCGCCAGGCTGGTCTCCATCACTTGACTTCATGGTCAGCCTGCCTCAGCCTCCCAAAGTGCTGGATGACAGACGTGAGACACCGCGCCTGGCCTCTAGTTTAAGTTCTTTTAAATGAAGAAGACAAGAACCAAAGACTCTCAGTTGCCGTCAACAAAATGATTGAAATGGCTGCTTTGGAAAATTAAAATTTGCCAACCTCAGCACTTTCCTGCCATTCCTCCTGGTGCGAGTGGACGGGGGTGTTGCAGGGAAGTTACCAGACCACCTCCTTCTGCTCCCAATTCTTGCCCCTCTGAACCTGCGTGGGCCCTGAGCGCCATGCCTCTGCCTGGCCTCTCTCATGGGAAGCTCCGTGGGAAGTCTGGGACCCTCAGACCGAAAGACAACATGAGCTTCCATGGGGGGCCTTCAGTACAGGGGCCTCGGCCTCGTGGGCGCTGTGGACTTTGGCTAAACACAGTGTAAACAGACAGGGCTCCTCTGAGGCAGCCGAGGCTCCAGCACCTTTGAGGTGTTACTGCCTGCAGCCTACCTGCTGGGAATGCCCAGACGGAACTCCCAGGAGGGAACACGGGGCAGTCACGTGGCTTCGCTCAACCCCATGTGCCTTTACTGTTATGTTTATAAATACTGAGACCAGGCGAGAGCTGCCATCACTTCCCTGGAAAATGTAAAACAATTTTAAAAATTAAATTGGTTCCAATTAAAAAAAAATTCATAGGGCTCGTAATACACATTTATTCTAAAAACTACACTCCCTGGTTTTTTTTTTTTTTTCCTCCAGGTGATGGCTATCTGTGAGCTAGAAGGGCAGGGTCCCTGGTGAGGAGTTGGGGAGGGATCTGGAGGAGGCACGGGAGGTGTGGGCCAGAGCCCAGAGCAGGGAGGCCCCGATAGGGTCTCAGCACCACACGAACAGCAATGGGAAGTGTCACCGTGGAAAGAGGGATTTATTCAGTTAAAAATGACGGGAGTGAAATGGAAAAAAAATGTCTTTTAGAAAATGAGTGGGTTCAAGAACACCTTCCCCAGAACTGGTCTTCAGAGGGAAATATGGTATTGGAGGTCTGGCAAGTCTGGTTAATTCCGTTATCTGAATACCTGCACCAAGTAGCAATTGTGTTAAAAATCACCGAAGAAAGCATTTCTGTTTCAGAGAGAAGCAATATGGATAGTTTCTCTGCATATTTCTGCCTTCTGCAATTTTCCTCTCTCAGATTTCCTTTATGAGACAACAAAATGATTTAGTTTCACACTGAACCTACTTACGGATGAGTAATTCTGAGGGTGATATTTTGGCATTCATCTTTTTATTAATTACGCTATTGCTGATATGAACGACACTTTAAGGGTTAGATATACATGCACAGTACCTACATATTTTTAGCCAAATGTGCATGACTCTAGATGTATTTAGCCATTAAATTTGAAAACCTGGATTGCCTGAGGGGCTTTTATAGCTTACTTTGTCTATTTTAAAAAAACAAATGTATCACACATTTTGTTTAAGGGGTTCCATTTCCTTGCAGTGAAAATAACTATTTGAAAAAAAATCATTTCATGTTTATATTTGTATAAAAATTATTAAGAATAAAACAAAGTAAATTTTCTCAAATGTAGTCTACAGGCAGCATTTTGCAGGGTAAAAGTAGATGTTTTCCTTCTTAAAATTTTAAAGAGATTCATCTTTAGGCCAGGACACCTTGAAATTTTGAAGACTATAAACTCTGAACGTTTTAGCAAATAATAGGTGGAGAAGAAAACATTTCTCACTTTATTTTTAACTAATTAATTTTTTCGAGACAAGGTCTTGTTTTGTCACTCAGGCTAGAGCATAGTGGCGGAATCGCAGTTCACTACAGCCTCAAACTCCTGGGCTCAGATTATCCTCCCACCTCAGCCTCCCAGGTAGCTGGGAATACAGGTGTGTGCCACCATGCCTGATTAATTTTCTGTATTTTTTGTAGAAACAGGGTTTTGCCATATTTCCCAGGTTGGTCTCGAATTCCTGGGCTTAAGCAATCTGCCTGCCTTGGCCTCCCAAAGTGCTGGGGTCACAGATGTGAGCCACTGTGCCCAACTGCTTTTATCCCTCTAGTCAGAGAATAAAAATTGGCAACGAGAAGCTGGCAGATTGGATTTCTCCATCATGAGCCTTTTTATTGTCACCTATAACTTGTTCACCTTTGGAGAACTGAAGAAAATAAAATTAATTAGCACTTTTTTTTTTCCAGGATGGAATTTTCTCTTTGAAGGTCCACTAATTAAGATCCAGTTTTTAAGTTTGTTCTCTTCTCCGCTGAAGGAAACAGACATTTTCCCCCCAATAGTATTTCATGGAGAGGTGACATCTGCCCATGGAAAGGAGTTGAGTTCGCCTAATTCTTCCTTCCCTCCCTCCTACCTCTGTGCCTCATCCTCCCCTCCCGCCATTTCTCTCTCTACCTGGAGAGGTTAAATAGTTACCATCCTCTTTTTCTTTTTCTTTTTTTTTTTGAGATGGGGGTCACTGTGTCACCCAGGCTAGAGTGCAGTGGCGCAATCTCAGCTCACTACAGCCACTATCTCTCAGGTTCAAGTGATTCTCTTGCCTCAGGCTCCCAGGTAGTGGGGACTAGTCATCTACCACCACGCCTGGCTAGTTTTTGTATTTTTAGTAGAGATGAGGTTTCACCATGTTGGCCAAATTGGGTCTCAAACTTCTGACCTCAAATGATCTGCCCCCCTCGGCCTCCCGAAGTGCTGGGATTACAGGTGTGAGCCACTGCGCCTGGGCAGTAATTACCATCCTCTTATCTACTACAGAAAGAAATCAGTTCTGGGAAGCAGTGAGGATCTTCTAGAACAGCCATGGTCAGATAGGTCACCCTGCCACAGCTGCTGGGACTCAGAGGTTGGGGCAGGAAACCAGGTATCCCCAGGTTGGTCCATGGGACAGGCTGAGAAGAAGTACAGAAACCACTTTGAACCTGCATTAGTGGCATGGTCCTGGTGGGGAGTGGCCTATTGCAAGTGCTACTGTGAGGCAACAGCTAGACAGAACCAGATGTCACCTGATGCTTGGGAGAGCCTTCAAGGCATATCACAGACTCCGTAGACAATGCTTCCATACCTGGGCCAGGTGGGACATACGTTGTCTGCCCTCAGGTGTGTCTTTCACCATTCTTCAGTGTCAGATTTTGATGTTCATGTGAAAGCCCCTCTCAACAACTCCTGCATGCGATCTCAGTCGGCTTCTGGTTCCAGAAGGGCTACATGTGAGCAGGCTTGAGTATAGCACGTTTTCCCGTAATAACTGGCTTGGGGAGGGCACGTAATCTAAGTTGACACAATCACAGTGAATCTCAAGACTTTGGTTCCAGTGCTCTCTGGGCTTGAACTTGGATAGGTGTGAGAAACTGTAGACACATCCTTGTCTCTATAAAAGACCTACTGTCTGGCCAGAAATGGTGGTTCAAACCTGTAATCCCAGAACTTTGGAAGGCTGAGGTGGGAGGATTACTTGAATCCAGGAGTTTGAGAGTAGCCTGGGCAACATAATGAGGCTCCGTTTTTACAAAAATAAAATGATCTGAGCATGGTGGCACATGCCTGTAGTCTCAGCTACTCTGGAGCCTGAGGTGGGAGGATCACTTGAGCCCAGGAGGTCGAGGCTGCAGTGAGCCATGGTGGTGCCACTGCACTGCAGTCTGGATGACGGAGCAAGACCCTGTCCAAAACACACACACACACACACACCAGAAAACCCCAACCAACCAACCAAAGCAAACCAAACGAATAACAACAAGAAAAACAACAACAACAACAAAACAAAAAAAACAAGACCTACTGTCTAAGAAAGGTTCCCAGAGAGGAGATAGAGCCAAGGGCAAAAGGAAGAGAAAGTGAGTCTGGGTGTATTTAAGCCTCTGGCTCAAGTTGTACCCTGAGCTTTTCACTTACATGTGTTACGTGCTTAAGCCACACTTAACGGATTGGATTTTCTGGCAATTGCATCCAAAGACTTCATTCATTCAGACTGAGCCTTCACCAGCTCATACTATTGAAGGATTGAAGACATCATTTTGTGGGGGCTTGTAGAGTATATACAAAGAAAAAACTTCTGGTTCCTATCTCGTGGGAGGGGAGGGTTGCAGTTTAAACGGTTGGAATTGATGTACGCACATCAGCCCATCAAACGGTTAACTCGCTTTGGCTCCTCTGCTAGCTTTACGGAGACAAAGACTTTATGATTCTTTCCATCTTCTACATCCATCCTGCTGTCTGCAGTGATTGCTTTTGGCAAGGTTTAGGTCCATAAAATGCTTGTTGGCATAAAGCAACAATTTGTGGTAACGTGTTAGAGTAAGTGGTTAATCAGCATTTAACTTCTCTGTAGGAGAATTGATCACAGCAATATCATTTTATTCTTGGAGCTTTCAACACTTCGTGAAATTTTGCCAACGTATAACAAGTTTTTTTTTTTCTAAAATGCAAAGTGTGAGGGAGGCAGACAGGTCGTGGGGTGTAATGGTTAAGATCATGGTTCGATTCTTAAGTCTACGCTTTTCTAATGATGAGACCTTGGCAAGAACACTTAATCTCCCTGGGTTTCGGTTTCTTCATGTGAAAACGAGGCCAAGAATTCTCCTCTCACAGATGTGGGTGGTGTAAGGATGAAAGGCTGTGAGGCATGTAGGTCTGGAGCAAAGCATCTCACATATAGTAATTTCATTAACTATGGACTAAAGTTTGATAGAACTAGGCAAGTCCCAAGACTAGTGGGGGTGGCTTTTGACACTATAAAATGTGTCATCAACTGCTTATTCCTTTTCTATAATCTTCCTAATAAATCACTTTTAAGTTGGTAGAAAATTGCTTATATACATTTGTCAAGTAGGCTTTCCTTATTTAAAATGATAAAACGATATCTTTTAATAAACAAATGTATGCAGTATAAAACATGTAAACTAGAGACAGTCCCCTCAATTACCCACACCTTCTCTTTGCATATTTCAGGTATAGCAGTATTAGTGGTTGGGGTGAATTCACCTTGATATTCTTGGATGAAGTAGAGTGTATGGGTGCCTACCGGAGCATTCAGATATGAGCGTATGTGTATCTTTCGAAATATGTGGTTTTGTAGCTGTGTTTTCCCCCAAATAGTACTTTATGGGCTTTTATAAAAATAAGACAGATATAGGCATAATTAGGTATTTTTATTTTGTTGAAATTTACAACGAAGATGCCATGGCTTCCGGCAGATTCCTGCCTTTGCCAGGAGCAGATAGGGCACCCTGAGAACTTGGACCATCTCTGGCGTTGAACGGTTTGCCAACATTCATGACCAGTTAAATAGATTTAAATGCATAATTGCCTCATGCTTAGGAATGCATATTTCAGTTTAGAGATAATGTCTTAACTTTTCAAGAGTAATCTATAAAAGCGCACATTTTGTATTTCAGATTTGGGAAAACATTTTTCTTCCTTTTGTTTTGCCTATGTTCACAAGAACACTAGTCTGTTGCAGGATTTTTTCTTCTACTTTTATAAGCCACAGGAACGCATATTAAAAACCAAACAAAACGAATAGAAAAAGCAGGATTTGCCCTAGAGGTTTAAAATAAAGTTACCATATTACAAACTTGGAGAATGGTAATGAAGAGAAACTTGTATTGATTTCTAGCCAAAATTCTATATTCAGGAAGATGGTGAAGTGCCAAAATTAGTAATTGCTGATTCAATATTGTAAAATTCTAATTGAAAATCAATATCAAATTTTATACTTCAGAAAATCCTTAGAGTTTTTCTACTCAAACCAGCTCTATTTATTTTGGAAAAATTAAAGAGACCCAAAGAGGTGACATCACTTGCCTGAGAGTCACATGGTTAGTTACTGATACAATTGACATTGAAGTCTAGATTTCAAGGATAGTAAAACTGATGGTGATGAGGGCACCACACATAAAGTACGGGGTCCACTATTACTGTATACTCCCATTGTTCAGGACTTCGTATTTTCTTTTCACAGATACTGTGAAAAATTGATCTTATTCCCTCATTTTTAGAGTAGGAAGCTGATGATCAGATATGTCATGTGCAGTGTTACCCAACTAGTGTTGGATTTGAACTGGCGCCTGACTTTAAAACATGAGCTCCTTTCAGAAAAGGTACTTGATGTGTGTGTAGGAAGGGTGTAGCCACAGTGCAGCACGTTAGGTTTTCTGCTTTGCATTGTTGCTAGAGTGACTGTCCACACAAACATGACCGTTCCATGCTGTGGTGTGAAGCCTTTCAGCTTTTATTACTCACATGGGCCTCAGTTGCATCTAGAACCAAGTATTCTGCCATAAGATGAAAACAAACATGTAATTCAGGGATGCCGAAGGAAGGAATTTGGATTCAGAAGTATCTCAGAAAATTAAAGATGAACATGTAGTAACTTCATACAAAAGTGTCTGAAATAGAACCCCTTTAGTGAAATACTCCACAGAGTAGGTTGGGTCCAGAGCCTCCTGGATCAAAATCTTACCGCATCATGTGTCCCTGCCGGCTCACCCGTTTGCCCTTTCTTCTGATATTCTCCACTCCCTTAAGCCTCCATGCCCTCACATTCCCCCTCCTTTTCTTAGTAGTTACCACAGAGGAAAGAGGACATCAGCAGGAGTAACTAATCTTCTTGCCACTTTATGGGCAAAGTGCCCCCTCCCTCTCTAACAACCAAAGAGAGGTCTTTCTCTCTCTAAAGCTGGTCCCCACCTCCTTCATCTCAGTCTAACTGTTATCTCTTTGCTTGCCCATATTTTCATAATTTCTTTCTGCAGCATTTAAACCAGTTCAAGTCTCTTCCATCTTAGAACATAACCTGCTGTGGACCTGTGTTAGTCTGTTTGCACGCTGCTATAAGGAACTGCCCGGGACTGGGTAATTGACTCACAGTTCCGCATGGTTGAGGGAGGCCTCAAGAAACTTACAATCATGGTGGAAGGCACCTCTTCACAGTGCAGCAGGATGGTGAAGTGCCAGCAAGGGAAATATCAGGTGCTTATAAAACCATCAGATCTTGTGAGACTCACTGTCACAAGAACAGCATGGGCGAGACCACACCATGACCCAATCACTTCCCACCGGGTCCCTCCCATGATGCATAGGGATGATAGGGACCACAGTTCAAGATGAGATTTGTGTGGGGACACAGCCAAACTGTGTCAGAACCCAGATCCCCCTCCTGCAGCCCTGTGTCCTGTTCCAGCCACAGCAAATCACAGGAGGGGAGGGTGTACACTTCCACCGCCCTTTTCCTGGCCACTCCATGGCCTACTGCAGTCAGGTTTTCATCTCCCTCATGGCCAGTCTCCCCAGTTCCATTGAAACTCATCTCTGGAAAGACACTAGTACAGACTCCCTGCTAATGCAAACGCTGCCTCTCCATAGTTACCGGATTTTCCTCTCGGCAGCGGTAAACACCGTGCAGCATTTTCATTCTTGAGTCACTCCCTTCTGTCTGCTTCCCTTGGGCCACTTTCTTCTGGTCTTCCTCCAGCAAGTGTGAAAACACCTCTGGAGTCATTATTTCATTCCTCCGCCTCTCTTTGGAATGCACTCACCACGTGTGCCCCAGGCTCCCATACCTGCTCGCCACTTCTTTCTGTCACTCCCATGCCTCAAAGACTGCCTCCACTTTTTGACAGCTCCCAAATCCACTGTTTCCCGATAGGCCTCTCACTTAGAGCAAGGCACTGCAATCTGATGCCCAGTGGGTGTCTCTGCCTGGAGAGTATCCCACAGATTTTCCAAATCAGGAGGTCCCCCAACTGCTATTCCTCCAGTTCCCTTCTCAAATGAAGCACCCGGGTCACTTCAAGGCTAATCAATGTCAATTACTTAATATATATGGATCCGGCTCAATCGTGTTTCCTTTTTCTCTGCTGCAGTTTGGATAGCTATCCTCTCTATTCGTTTCCCCATGAGAAAGAAATGTTCAAACTATTTTTGTTATAAAAATATAACTTACATACAAGAAAGTATATAAAACAAAAATGTAAGGCCAGGCTGGGCACTGTGGCTCATGCCTGTAATCCCCACACTTTGGGAAGCAGAGGCAGGTGAATAATCTGAGGTCAGGAGTTCAAGACTAGCCTTGCCAACATGGTGAAACCCTGTCTACTGAAAATACAAAAATTAGCTTGGCATGGTGGCAGGCATCTGTAATCTCAGCTACTCAGGAGGCTGAGGCAGGAGAATCATTTGAACCTGGGAGGTGGAGGTTGCAGTGAGCCGAGATCATATCATTGCACTCCAGCCTGGTTGACAAGAGTGAAACTTCGTCTCAAAAAAAAGTAAGGCCAATTAAATTACCATAAAGTGAGCATGTTTGTAACCGTAACTCAGACCCAGGAACAAAACGCTGCCTGAGGCCCTCTCACTGGATGCTTCATTATCTGCTCTTATGTAATTTCCTTCTTTCTTAGGGTTTATGTATAGTTTGTGTTTTTCTGACTTCCTGGAAATGGGTGCTTAGCCTGTGATGTTTTGCAGTCTTCCTTCTTTTTCCCGGTTTTTGTGCTTTATAGTTACAAAGGAATTATCTGGAGGTTTTTCTAAATTTGTAAAAGATGGAGAATTTTCTTTTTTGCTATTGGTTTCTAACATAATTATCTTGTCATGAGAGCCCTCGTGTTGTCTGATTTTAATCCTATGAGTTTTTGAGACTTGCTTTATGAGGTGGGATGTGGTCAGTTTTTGCAGATGTTCTCTTTATGCTTGAAAATAATGTGCATTCTGCAGATGCTGAATTCAATAATCCAGATACGTGTCCCTTAGATCAGTTTGCTAACTGAGGAGTTCAAATGACATTGCGTTGATTTTTCTTGTCTGCTTTTCCTAGTGGGTATTCAATGAGGTGAGTTACAATCTCCCACTACGCTTGTGGGTTTGGCCCCACGGTCATCCCTTATCTAAACATGATTGGCCTCTAATCTGGTCTCCCTGCCTCTGCCTGAGCGTCCGCGTGGAGCTGCAAAGTCATTCTGAAATACAAGCGAGTCAGACCATTCCACAGCTTAACTCCCCTCATTCAGGAAAGAATTATTTAATGTCCAGGCTGTATCAGGCACTTTTCAGGTCTTAGGGATGTAGTTGTGAACCAAAAAGACAATGTCGAAGCTCTCACAGAACGTACAGATGGATACACAATAGAAAGACACATACATGCATCCATCCATACAAACATACATAGATGGTTTCCTTTGTTGTTAGTAGGGTTAAGTTCTTAAGCATATAAGTATTTGTCCTATTTATTTCCTAATTACATTCACAGGCTTTTATTCTACTTAATGTCAGTTGTTTAAAGAGAACGACCCACTTTCAGCCCCTCCGGAACCCTGTGCTGTCTCACCCTGGGGCATGTGCACGTTTGAGCTTCACTGGCCAGTCCACGCTTCCCCTGTGTCGTTTCCAGGCTCCTTCACACTCATTCTTTCCGTGTCAGCTTAGATATTCTTTCACTAAAGAGGCCTTCCAGACCCTTTGTCCATGTTAATTACCTTTCTTATGAGCTCACAGAGTCCTCTATCTTTCTGTACAACACACCACTTTATCTGAGCCCCTCACTAGTTTGTAAACTCTATGCGGGAAGGATTGTGCCTGTCTCTTCCGTTCTGGAACCCACAACACACAGAATTGTTCAGGAACGATTTCTGGAAAGTTTGTTACATGCACATGTAGTTATGAATGTTTCATTGCAAGATATTATTTTTTAATATATGCTGTTAATACTCCTTAATTTTGGATATCTGAAAGTGGCAGATTGGGGCACATCCATCAAGGCACTGATTCTGAGAACATTCAGATTTGTTTAGGTAGTCTGCAGATTTCCAGCACGTAGTTAATTTCATCTTTATTTTTACAAAAAAATCTCCTTCTTCTCCCTACCAATAATACACATAAATGATCCAATCAAAAGATTTTGAAAAAGGTTACAAAAGGAATTTGGTGATGGACACCTGAAAAATAAAGTGAAGTAGAAGAACCTTTTGTCATTGTGCTTTTAGAGACAGATTTTGCTAAGGATAATAATAACATAAATCTTAAAAATTTAAGTCGTCAATTACTAAAGGATTGGCTCATCAGCTTCTGTACATCCATTCTAGTTATCTTGAAGATAAGTAGAATTTTCTAAGTTTCAGGAAATGAGGAGGTCACATTTTCCTTCCCCCACCCCTGGTAGCTGGAGTTGATGTGCCTCCCATGTGAGAAGACCCACCGCTGCCTGGGTAGCCCCACCTTGGGTTTCTGCAGTGGGTTTTCAGCACGCACAGCCCTCCCCAGCAGCGCCAGTCAGTTCTGGGATGCGGCTCAGATGTTGACTTCTCTGACGCTCTTCGGTATCCCTGCGAGCTCTGGGGAAACCTGCGCACGCAGAGCATGCGGTCTGCCTGGCCTTGGGGGTTGTTTTGCCACGTGGCCTAGGGCAACTGTGTTATCATGAGCCCTTCTCATGTTTGCTGGGCTTTCTTTCACACTTCCTCCCGTCTTTTAATTTTATTTTTGACTTGGAAAATCTGGTAATATCTCAAAAAGGGCAACTTTGCAGTGAATTAATTTGTTATTTTAGTATCGGTAAGAAGTTCACAGAAATGCAAGTAGGAGGTGTCACTATTTTGCTTGTGGTATGGATTTGACGATGCACAGTAGCAAGCCTGACACCCTCCCGGAATCTCCACACGTCCACCATACGCCGCTGGCTTGCGTTTTCCACAGACATGGTCTTCAGCATTTGGTGTAATTGGGAACAGTAGCCAGCAGGTATCAAGTGTCAAGATAAATTTTCTACTGCTGTGTGAGTACTGACTATGAAATTGATTTGCTATCTTTTGGGGACTGTAGTTTTGCAATAAGAGCAATATAAACTTGAAAGCCGATACATTTATTAGTTATGCAGGTGCTGTCCAAGTGCAAGATCAACAATAACTTTCACACTAACTATTTTGATGGATCTGTCAATTTCTGATGTGGTGAGGACCATTTCCAATGTCTTTAAAGACTTGAACTGTCTGAATCTTTACTCACATTTTTCAGAAACTGTGCCAGTTACCCTTTGCTGTGTAACAGCCTTTCTTAAAACTTAGTCCATTAAAACAACAACTGTTTAGCTCACAGTTCAGTGGATTGGACATTGGTGCTGGACTCAGCTAGGCTGATTTTCTAGTTTCAGCTGTGTTTGCCATACAGCTAACTCTGGGATCAGTTAGGGGTAACTGACCTAGGATGGCTTTAACTGAAATGGCTTACCTCTGCTTTTCGGCATCTCATTTTCTAACTGGCTAGGTTGGGCTTGTCCACGTGGTGGCTAGACATGGTGGTCCTAAGAGAATGAATGAAATCACATAAGGCATCTTGAAGCCTAGACTAATGTGCTGTCATTTTGATTGCATTTTATTGGCCAAAGCAAGTCACAGGACCAGCTTCAATTTAAGAGAAGGGAAATAGACTCCACTTCTTGACTATAGGGGCTGCAAAGTCACATTTAAGGGCACAAAAACCCATTTTTTTAAAGTAGGAAGATACAAGGAAGAGTGAAGGACTTGGATATCTTTGTGATTGATCACAGAGATAAATAAAACAGTTATAATACACAGACTTCTAAAGATGGCAGGTTGAATAAACGCATTTGCTTTTGATGCCTCCTAAATCTCCACTAAAATGACAAAGCACACGCACACAAGGGCAGATGGAGAAAGAAACGGGGAAATTAACAGATTTTTTAAAGCTAGAAGCAAATGAGTGAGTGGTAGCAGGAATGAAAAAAACTGATTCCTAAGCCAGCAGTATGGGAAATCAGAAAACTCCCTGATTTATTACATAGAATTACAGCTTTTTAAGATTTAGAGATAGCATGGCCCTCTGAGAATGGATACAAGCTGGGAGAACAGTGGGGAAGATGGGTTTGAGGTCTGATTCAGAAACGACTGCATTCCTAGATTTCCTCTCCACCACCGTGGAAGGTTAGAGTGAAAGTGTTCTCTGGAAAGGTCACAACAGAGGGTCTTTGGACTTTCAGCAGTGTCAGGCACAGAAGGATCAGGTGCCATTGAAAACAAGCATATTAAATAAAAATGAGCATATAGAACGTGTAGAGCCCCAGGCCCTTTTCCTCACTTGAGTCCCAGAATAAGGGCAGACAACAGTCTTGTAAACTCTAGTACAGAAGATCTTTCAGTGGAGAATCAGATCAGCCAAAGAGAAAAGACAAAAAAATATTGACATCAAAGTTCTTCAGTTAACAGACCCAACCACTCACACACTCAAGGCTACCATTCAGTTTTTCACAGCCCACTCTCAAATATAAGCAGACAGCTGAGGATTATTAGATATCTTAGGAAGTCTGTAACATGAAAGATAGAGATCAAGATAACACACAAAACCAGTCAAAGGACATATAAATTCTATAGAAGAAAATACTTAAACACACACGAAGCCATCATTACTATTTTCTGTGTAATGACAAAATTGTCTGCATTCAAGAAGAATGTATTATTGAAAAAAGATAGATTAAAAAACTTTTAGAACTGATAAATCAAATAAATTAAGTTACAGGATAGAAAATCAACATGTAAAACTCAGTAGCATTTTCCATACACAAATAATAAACTAATAAAAAGAAATCAAGACAGCAATCCCATTTACAATAACTACAAAAATCTGTTTGCTTAGGAATAAATTTAACCAAGGAGGTGAAAGATCTCTACAAAAAAACACAACAAAACAAAACTGCAAAACATTAGTGAAAGGAATTGAAAAAGACACACAAAAATGGAATGATATCTCATGTTCATAAACTGAAAATGTTAATATTATTAAACATATTACCCACAGTGATCTACAGATTCAAGGCTATCTCTATCAAAACACCAGTGACATTCTTCACAGAAATAGAAAAATATCTAAATTTAGTATGGAACCACAAAATACTCTGAACAGCCAAAGTAGCCCTGAACAAAAAGAACAAAGCTGGAGGCATCACATTACCAGATTTCAAAATATAATATAAAGTTTTGGTAACTGAAGCAATGTGGTATTGGCATAAAAATAGATACAATGAAAGAGAACAGAGACCTCAGAAATTAAACCACATATCTACAGCCAATTTTCTTTCTTTTATTTTTTTTTTTGCCAAAGGACCAAGGACATTCATTATTGAAAGGACAGTTTTTTAAATAAATAATGCTGAGAAAAACGGGTATCTATTTGCAGAAGAATGAAAATAGAACCTCACCACTCACCCTTTACAGAAATCGACTCAACGTGGATTAAAAACCTAAATTTAAGACCCAAAACTATAAAACTTCTAAAAAAAACATGTATGCACCCAACACTGGAGCACCCAGAGGGAAGAAGCAAATATTATTAGAAGTAAAGGGAAAGATGGAATCCAATATAATAATAGTTGGGGACTTTAACACCTCACTCTCAGTCTTAGATAGATCATCTAGACATAAAATTAACAACAAAAACATTATATTTAAACTGCACATGACACCAAGTGTACCGAACAGACATTTAAAAAACAGTTTATCCAACAGCTACTGACTACACATTCTTCTCATAATTATGTGGAACATTATTCAGGATAGACCATATGTTAAGACAAAAACAAGTCTCAACAAATTTTTAAAAATCAAAATCATATCAATTATCTTCTGGAATCACAATGAAGTGTAACTAGAAGCTAATAACAAGAGGAACTTGGAAAGTGTGCAAATACATTGAAATTAAATAACATGCCTCTGAATGACCACTGGGTCAAGGAAGACATTAGGGAGGACATACAACCGTTTCTTGAAATAAAGTAAAAAACCCAACATACCAAAAGATATGGGACACAGCAATAACAGTGCTATGAGGGAAGTTGATAGCAATAGAAACCCACATCAAAAGAGTAGAAAACTTTCAAATAAAAAATCTTATGGTGCACCTCAAAGAAATAGAAAAATAAGAATAAATCCAGCCTAAAATTAGTAGAAAGAAAGAAAAAATAAAGATCAGAGCAGAGCTAAACAAAATAGCAACTAAAATGATACCAAGGATCAATGAAGCAAAAAGTTGTTTTTTTTTCAAAAAATAAACGAAATAATTTTAGAATAATCTACATGCTAGACTAGCCAAGGAAAAAGAGAAGACCCCCCCCAAAATATTAGAAGTGAGAAAAGGAGACATTACAGTTGATACCACAGAAATACAAAAGATCAGAAACTATTGTGAACTATATACTCACAAATTGGAAAACCTAGAGTAAATGAATATATTTCTGGACACACAAAACTTACCAAGATTGAATCAAGAAGAAACAGAAAACCTGAACAACCTAATAATGACTAATGAGATTGAATCAGTAATAAAATATTTCCCAACCAAAAAAATAAAGTTCAGGACCAGATGATTTCACTTCCAAATTCTATGAAACATTCAAAAAAGAACTAATACAAATTATCCCAAAACTACTCCAGAAAATTGAAGAGGAGAAAATTCTCCCTAACTCATTCTATGAGGCCAGAATTATCCTGATACAAAAGCAGACAAGGAAGCAAGAATAAAGGAAAACTATAGGCTAAAATTGAGCATAGATGCAAAAATCCTTAATAAAATACTAGCAAACACAATGCAGCAGCACATCAAAAACATAACACACCATGATCAAGTTGGATTTATGCCAAGGATGCAAGGATGGTTCAACATAGGCAAATCAATAAATGTGATAAATCACATCAACAGAATAAAGGACACAAACCATACAACCATCTCAATAGATCCCAAAACAGCATTTCATAAAATTTATCCTTTAGGATACAAACTCTCAACAAACTAGGAAGAGAAAGAAGATATCTCAACATAATAAAGGTCATATATGACAAACCCACAACTAACATCATACTGAATAGGGAAAAGCCTTTTGTGCAAGAGCTGGAAGAAGACAAGGATATCAAGGATGGCCATTTTCACCACTCTTGTTCAACATTTTATTAGAAGTCCTAGCCAGAGTAATCAAGCAAGAGAAAGAAATAAAAGGCATTTAGATTGGAAAATAGGAAGTCAGATTATCCTTCTTTTCTGATGATATAATCTTATATCTAGAAAACCCAAAGACTCCACCAAAATAAACAATCAACAAAGTTCTTGGATACAAAGACGATATACAGAAACCAGTAACATTTCTACACCTCAATGATGAACTAGCTGAGAAAGAAATCAAGAAGGCAATGCCATGTATATAGCCACCAAATAATTAACTAGGAACATATTTAACAAGGAGGTGAAAGATTTCTGCATGGAAAACTATAAAACAAAATGAAAGATATTGAAGGGGACATAAACAAATGGGAAGACATCCCATGCAAATAGATCAAAAGAATTAATGTTATTAAAATGACTATACTGTTCAAAGCAGTCTACAGATTCAGTGAAATCCCTACCAAAATACCAACATCATTTTTCACAGATATAGAAAAAACAATCCTGAAATTTCTATGTAACCGCAAAAGAGCCTGAATAGCCAAAGCAATCCTGAGCAAAAAGAACAAAGCTGGAGGTATTACACTGCCTGACTTCAAAATATATGGTCGTTGTAACCAAAACAAAATGATATTGATATAAAAACACATCCATAAACCAATGGAACAGAACGGAGAACCCAAAAATAAATTCACATATTTACAGCCAACTGATTTTTGACAAGATACCAATAACATATATTGAGGAAAGAACACCCAATAAGTAGTGTCAGAATAACTGGATATCTACATGCAAAAGAATAAAATGGGACCCCTATCTCTCATCATTTGGAAAAAACCAACTCAAGGATTTTAAAGACTTAAACATAATACCTGAAATTATAAAAATACTAGCAGAAAACAGAAAACACTTCAAGACATTGGTCTAGGCAAAGATTTTATGGCCAAAACCTTAAAAGCACAGACAACAAAATCAAAAAAAGGCAAGTGGAACTATATTAAACTAAAAAGTTTCTGCACAGCAAAATAAACAATAAGTAGAGCAAATAGAAAACAGATTGAATAGGGGAAATTTTTCCTAACTATTCATTTGACAAAGAACCGATATCCAGAACATACAAGGAACTCAAACAATAGTAAAAATAAACAAACAAGAAAACCTTAAAAAACGGAGTCAATTTTATTCAAAGTGGGCAAAAGACGTGAATATCCATGTGTCAGAATAAGATGTAAAAATGTCTATAAGTATATGAAAAAATGCTCAACATCCCTAATCATCAGGGAAATGCCAATCAGCACCACGATGAGATATGATCTTACCCCAGTTAAAATGGCTACTAGGAAAACTATTTTAAAAAGAAAACATGCTGGTAAGGATGTGGAGAAAAGTGACCTCTGGTACACTATTGGTGGGAATGTAAATTAGTATATCCAACTATGGAGAACAATAGAGAGTTTCTTCAGAAAACTGCAGATAGAATGATTCAGTAATTCCACTACTTGGCATTTATCCAAAGAAACTGAAATTAGTGTATTGAAGAGACATCTGCACCCTCATGTTTACTGCAGCAGTATTCCCGGTAGCCAAGATTTCAAATAAACCAGTGTCCAACAACAGATAATTGGATTTTAAAATGTGGTATTTATACATAATGGAATATCATTCAGCTTTAAAAAAAAGTATGAAATCCTGTTATTTGTGACAACATGGATGAAACTGGGGGACCTTATGATAAGTGAAATAAGCAAGGAACAGGAAATTAAATACCGCATGTTTTCACTGATATGTGGAAGCTGAAAAAAGTTGGTCTCATAGAAGTATAAAGTAAAGCAGAGGTTACTGAAGGCTGGAAAGGGTAAGGGAAAGGTGGGATAGAGAGAGATTTGTTAAGGATACAAAATTACAGCTGGATAGAAGGAATAACTTTTAGTGTTCTATACCACTGTACCTTGAGGAGAGTTAACAATAATGTCTTACATAGTTGTAAAGAGCTAGAAGGCAGATATGGAAGTTCTTAACACAAAGAAATGATACGTGTTGGAGATGTTGGGTATGCTAATTACTCTGATTTGATTGCAATACATTGTGTGTACTGAAACATCACCCCATAAATACGTACAATTATTATGTGTCAATTTAAAAAGTACAATTACGGAATGAAAATGTGCTCTTAAAATTTAAATATCATAGTGACAATAAGAAAGTGAATAAGATGGATGGAAGATAAAGTTGTAGAAATATCCCAGAAAGTAAAACAAAAGATGAGGTGATGAAAAGTAGGCGAAAAAATGTAAGAGAATCAGAAAACCAGTCCGGGAAGTCGAACATGTTAGTAAGAGAGATTATGGAGAGAGAGCACAGGGAAAACAGAACATAGAAATCATCACTGAAATAAATCAAGAAAAATTTTCAGAACTGAAGATGAGAAATTTCCATGTTGAAAGGTCAATTTAAGAAAAAATGAAAAACCTCAGCACAGTGAATTAAAATAGACCCACATTAAATTACATCATCATGATGTTTTGGAATATTTTAGTCAAAGAAAAGATTCTTTAAGCTTCTGAGAGAAATACAGGTGTCATCAAAATGATTAAGAATCAGAAAAACTTTGAACTTCTCAATAGCTATATCAGATGTTTGAAGACAGTCAAATAATGGCTTCAAAGTCCTGAAGAAAAATGATCACTAGCAGCATGGTATACTCAGTTCAATTCTTAATCAAAAGTCCATGGAGAAGAAAGACATTTTCACACATGCAATTTCTCAAAAGGTTTACCTCCCACACAGCCTTTCCCAGGAATCACTGGAGGATATGTTCCATCAAAATGAGGGAGAAAACCAAGAAATGAAAAGGCTTGGGATACAGAAAATAATAAATACAATGTAAAAGAGAGGCAAAGTGGACTCCCAGGATGAAGGCATGGATGATCTTAATACAACATACGTGCGAGTAGCCTGAGGTCATAATTCCAAATTGGAGCAGGAAGGGGGAAAAAACTTTAAGAAAACGAATATATAATGAATACACAGCGATACAGGCCTGTCATTGAGAAATACAGATGTAAATACCAAAAGATGGCAAAAGTGGTTGAGTAGTTTCCTAGGAGACAGATAAAATGGAGATGGAGAATACCGCTGTATTTTTAATGAATTTGAAGACTCCTTGACTCTTTATGTGCATGTACCATGTTTATGTATAATGTTGACAGAATATACATCTTACAAATGTTAAGGATTGTTAAAATATAAATCTTACAAATGTTAGGAACAAATGCATTATCTTTTATATATCAGAGTGTATTTTTTAATAGGGCTGGAGGAGACAAGTAGGTCACAAAATATACAAATCCATCACGCTGACCTACTCTGAGGAGAAAGGACCAGTTTAAAAAGTATCAGGAAAGTCATGTTCCAGACACAAATGTCTCTTCCAGTGAGATGCGGGGAGGCTCGATAAAGAAGAGCTGAGCAAACAGACTCGTTTATTTCCGTTTCGGTACAGAGAATTCCAGTTACAATTGGCTGAAACCTGAGTCTATGCTTCAGGACGATTAAGTCAAATTGGAATGTTTGTCAGTGTTCCCTGAGGCCAAATCTGTTAATAATGTAGTATTTCATCTACCCTCTGATGAAATGTCTTTTGCGGTAGACTGAAAAGGTTGTTAGTTTCTTTGGAAGAGGTTCCTTACTGGTATCGCCATAACTAGAGATCAAAATATATGGATATGGAATAAAGCTAATATAGCTACCTCTTCAAAAACTTGTAGTTGGCGTCTAAGAATATGGAAAATGTTACAAGAAAAATAATTTTGAGCACACACAAATACACACTTTCTGGAAAACAAATTATTTTACTTTTTACTAATAACATGTAGCATTGTTTTCAGTATTTATTATTGTTCTTAGTGATACTACTCAGATATGGACAGACACATTTTCAGTATGAAAATGTTGATGAGTAAGCAAATATTTTTAGCATTTTAAATCATGGGATTTGGTTATATAAAACAATCTGTAAGCTACATATGTTCATGTGGTTATTTTATTTTTAAATCTTGCACATGAGTAATTCATCTTCTGTAAGGAAATTCAAAATAGTAATCAGGCTTGAGCTCAATCAGCCGCCACATGGCTCCAAGAGAGGGTTGCCATCTCCATAGGACCTTTACAGGGTCAACTTCATTGCTGTGATCTGGGGTCAGACCCTAGGCTTGAAGGCTCAGAAACCTGTCATACAGACAATTGTCATATTTCAAGGGCAGAGGCCAATTTATCAAAACATGAGAGTAGGTGCAAAATCTAAAAACCAGTTTACAACAAAGAATTAAATAATTCAGTGGTAACACCGATGCTTTCATGTTGGTGAAGATGGAGTAAGAGAGATCCAATTTTCTCCCATGAAAGAAACTAAAAAACTGGGCAAAATATGTAAAACAATGGTTTTCCAAGTCAGGTTGAGTACCCTAAATTTGAAGATCCAAAATCTAAAATGCTCCAGAATCCAAGATTTTTTGAGCACTTATGTGACACTCAAATGAACTGCTCATTGGAGCATTTTGAATTTTAGCTTTTCAAATTAGGAATGTTCAGTCTGTAAGTTTAATGCAAATATTTCAGAATCTGAAAAAATGTGAAACCCCAAATACCCCTGGTCCTAAGCAAGATAATGGATACTTAACCTGAATTTGACATTAGGGAGTAAGAAATGGTGATTCCTGAGAAAGTGACAACAAACAAGAACAATCCAACAATAAAATTCTGGTTACTACACAAAGAGAGTTTCCAGGCCACTGCAAAGGGAGAGGAAATCCAGTTGGAGCAGGAAAGATTTCCTGTGTTGAGGAAATAAAGCCAGGAGTCCAGGTAGACCAAGATAGCTAGAGTTCAAAGAACAGAGGACTGGATAGCAGAAATTTGCATATAGAGAGTTCCAGAGGTCAACAGAAGATCCCTGGTCTGTCTTCTTCTAAATGCTGATCAGCATATATGTGTTAGGAAATTATTGCAAGCTGTGAGAATAGCCACCTGAAAGGACAAAAGGTAACAATTCTCACATCCCATGCAGGGTTGAGATTAGGGCTGTTCGCACCAGGGAGACTGGAAAACCTTAGAATTCACAGGACATTGAATAGAGTACTTGGAAGGACTAGATTAAAAATGTTCTGTTACTCCCTAACAAAGTATAAAAGCAAGGTTCAAAAGAATCAAACAATTGCCAAATAATTTAAGTGCATCTTAGCACAAAGCTAGAGTTATTTATACAAATACAAAAAAATATACAGTACAGCATACAACAAAGTAAAATTTACAAAATCTTCTGGCATCTGATAAAAAGATGATAAGCATGCAGAGAAGCAGGAAAATACAATCCTCATGTGGAAAAAGGGAAGTAAAACAATCATTCTGACTATATCACATGTGTTTAGTAAAGTAGAGGAAAGTTAAGCATGCTAAGTAGAGATGTGGAAGAGATATAAAAGACCCAGATTGAACTTCTTGAAGCACACAATGTTGGGGATGAGAAATACACTAAGTATAATTAACAGCAAAATAAACAACACAGGAAAAAAGATTAGCATGCTTAAAGACATAGCAATAGAAACTATTCAAAATGAAACAAAAGGCAGAAAAAAAAACAAAAACAAAAAAACCCCCAAACCAACAAACAAAAAAACACTCGAGATTAGCAGATCAGTGAGCTGTGGAAATGTAGGACAACTTTGAAGTGTCGAATATGTGTAATTTAATTGGCATCCCCAAATGACGGGGTGGGGCAAAAAATATTTGAAGAAGTAGAGAATGAGAATTTTCAAATTTGAGTAAAACCATAAGCCCAGAGACCCAAGAATCTCAACATATTCCAGACAGAAGAAATGTGAAGAAAACTGCATCAAAGCATCATAATTAAATTATTTACAATAAGCAATAAAGAAACAATTTTTTAAAAAGTTAGAAAAAAAGACTATGTATAGAGGAATGCTACCAAGAATAACAACAGATTTCTTGCCAGAGACGATGGAAGCCAGAAGACAGTGGAGCAATATCTTTAAATTACTGAAAGGAGACAAATAAACAAATGTGTAAATGTAGAATTCTGTGCTGAGCAAAATATTTTTCAAAAAACAAGGGAAAGATGAAATATTTTGTAATTAGTCAAAAACCAAAAGAATGAGTCAGCAGTAGACTTGCATTACAAGAAATGTTAAGGAAGACCTTCCAGGAAGAGGACGATGATAGATAAAAATCCGTAAACACAAAGATGTGCGGAAGGAGAAAGCACCAGAAATGCCAAACGTTTGGGTAAATAAGAACAACTTTTTAGGTGTTGAAATTTTTTTAGGGAGAATTAAGTGCTCAAAGTAAAAATAAGAGCGTACGTATTTAGGTTTATAAAGTGGCATGCTGGTAAATGCTCAACAGCTAAATTTCCAGAAAAAAAAAGCCTCAATTTGTGGCGTTTGCCTAAAATGCTCCTACGATAACTTAATTTCAAGTTACCAAACTGAAGGTAAGTTTGGAAAGAGATACACACAGTTGACTTTCAAGACATGGCAAAACCCGACTTCATAAAACATGTAGACCTAATATACATGACCAAAATAGAACAAAGGCTGGGAGGGGAGAAACGGAAATATACTATTTGAAAAGTTCTAATGCTAAATCTGAAGTGGTATAATATTACTTGAATATAGACTGTAATTACATGCAGATGTTAACCCTAAAGCAACCAATAGCTAAGAAAACAGAGTTAGAGCTAATACACCAACAAAGACATAAGATTCAACCAAAAAGCACTAAGCCTACATGTTTTTAAAGATGAGTTTTAAGCTATGGAGGAACAGACAATCCTTGAAAAGATAAGAAAACAAATTTACAGGCTGTGGCTGAAAGCTGACTTGATACCAAGACAACTAATTTTCTGCGTAAATTGGTAATAACTAGTGAAATTGAATATTCACATACACAATGGGTAAATGTTTTCACTTCTAATGACCGTCATGAAGAAATTGTTACAGATGTGCACAAGACTATCCACTGCACCATTATTTATCATGGTGAAAAGCTGAAAATAATCTAAAGGGCTCCCAACAGGAAGCCAAGTAAGTAAAATGGACATGCCACTATGCAATATTAAGCAAATGTACTAGAGCTACAAGTGTTAATGTGGAGAAACCTCAGAACTTAACATTGAGAGAGAAAAGAAAATTGTAGTAGAATATGTGCCATAAAATACTGTGCCTATAAAATTTTAAAAATATGTAAATTATTTGTATGTTTTATGAATATATGCCACACATGGGTGGTTATAATATTTAAATATGTTTGGGGATAACAGACATCAAAGTCAGAATAATCATTACCTCTGGAGAGAGAGGGATGAGGAGAAATGGCATGGCAGGAATGCATAATCCATCTGCAGTATGTTCTTATCTAAAATGAAATCTGAAGTAAACATAAATGTGGTCCGACCTGGTGAAGTTCAGTGTTGGGATATGTGTGTTTGTTATACGGTATCTACAAGCATTCAGTGATTCTAGCATTTTATAACAAAAGCATTTTAAGCTGTTTGTCCATCACAGGATCTAGCACATCTGAGTTTGCATGATCGCTGTCCCCTCTAGGCACGATTACGGCAACTCCAATTGTAATTGTGGTAACCAGAGTGCAGCTTGCCGTGCCTAGCTCCAGAGGGAACCTTGGCTGGTGAGATGAATCAGATGTTTAATGACGCTAACCTAAGAAAATCTAAGGTTCTAGGAAGCCTTTCTGTAGAGCGTGAAGTTCTTGAAGCTTACCGTCGACCTATTAGATATTTTAATGTAGTCAATAAGCTGTTTAAGTACATTCAGTATATTCTCGTGTAATTAGTAAGAGCTGGGAAAAAGTTTGCAAATCTACTCGACCTTTCCTTTCTCCCTTTCTTTTCTCTCTCCCTCTCTTCCTTCCCAGGTTCCTTCCTTTCTTTTATCCTTCTTTCTTTTCTCCCTCCCTCGTCTTTGACTCCTCTTCCTCCTCTATCTCTGTCTGATTCTTCCTCTTTCTCTGGTACTTATTCTTTTGCCAATATTTTTTTGCACAGCTCTCTGTTTTGGTTCATTCCATGTGAATATTTTAAATTTAAATTTCAGAGGGAAGCATTTCTTTCTTTTTTTCCTCATTCTTAGGCTCTGAAGGATGAAAGTAGGTTGTGGAGTAGAAATAATTCCAGGTAATCCCAAACTACTGGTAATAGTGTATAGCAGATTTTAAACTTTTATTTAATTTTTAATTTAAATAAAATAAATTTTGATTTACAGATTATTGTTCATGTAGAAACCATTGCATATATAATTGTTAATATAGTATATATGCTATTTTTTTGCTTAGAATTTATTTTTGGAATTAAGGTGATTTATACTTGACCATACATTATCATTATTATAAAGAAATTATAGTGTATTTCATCATAAAACTGCAACTAAATCATCTACTGGGGTTCTTTCAGCTAATGGAAGGCTTTGTGCAGAAACAGACTAAAATTCTGGTGTCGGCTTTGCCCTACTCTGCACGTGTCAATCTGGTCAATTACCATTCCTTCCTCTCAGTTTCCTTATTAGTAAAATGAGAGAAACGGACTTTCTGAGGTTTTGTGACAACAATATGCCACTTGTTTGGTAGCTCTAGTGTCTAGTGTTTTATTCCATGTCCTGAGCTGCCTCAGGTGAATGAGTTAGAGATACACTAATACATAAGAGTCCCCAGATGTCATCACTGCAGATGACATTCAGTGTTTGGTTGTCAGGGTAAATACACAGCATGATCTGGGAATATAGTGTATCGTTACGCCCATTGTTAACGAGGAATTCTGTGGGGCTTTAACAGTCTCTGGCGAATTGTTTATTAAATGATGTTTTGACTGGATCTATTTTCTATCATTTCTACTATCCGCACTAATGCCGAGAGAAACCTATATTGTGTTATTTTTAATGTTTCGGAGCTCAGGGAAAATGTGGTTGGCCTACATTGTGAGCTTGAATTCATGAAAAATAGAAACATGGAATGAGATTAAATGGTTCTAAAGTTATTAAAAAATTAAGCTCAACTGACCTGGGAGGGGCTGTTAAGTTAGAAAGGAAGAAAATGAGGCTAAACGTGCTGTGAGTCAGGGTCTAGTATCGTTCCTGGTGTCCGAATATCCGCCGGAGTCCCCAGACGCTGAGGACTGACTGAGATACACTGAATTGATATCATGCATTTATTTTCTAATTTTCTCATAGAAAAAGTCAGAGAAATATAGGTCATAGTTATCCTTGTACGGAATCACCTGTGAAGATTGTTAATGTCAAATATCCAGCTCTATCAACCCAAGGTCTATCAAATCCAAATGTCTGGGTAGAGCCTTGGCCAAGTGTGAGCTCTCCAAGGCTCCCTGGCAGTTCTGATGCCCACCACGTACAGGGGATGCCAGGGCTACCTCCTCCTTCTCCAAAACTCAGAGCAGGGGAGCCTCTGAAGCCACTGGTTTGGTTTGGGTGCCCTGGTTTCTCTAACACGCTAGGCCTTTCTCCAGCTGCATTGTAAGGAGGATTTCCTGGGCAGATCTCCCACTGGATCACAAACTTCGCGGCACAGGGCCATGTCTCAGTCCACCCTGTCCTGTGACAGCCTAGCAGACGGGCTGGTGTGTTATAGGTGCTTAGTCAGGGTTTGCTGAATGGATGGTTCTGTAAATGCAGTGGGCTGTAATGATTGCAAAGCGTGTGATGTAAGCACAACTGTTAATAGAGAACACCACTTTTCCTATCTTGTCTGCAAATACAGTCTTCCCAGATACTTAGGGAATAGTAATATAGTGTATCCCTTACCTTATTAGTATTATTAATAGTAAAGGTAAATAAGAATACCTTACACTATTTTTAAATAAGCATTTTGTATGATTCACCTGACAACCTTGTAATGTATATGTTTTTAAAGCTCCCATTTTACAGATGAGAAAACTGAGTAAATGGGAGTTTAAGTCACTCTCCCTTGCAGTCCCTCCATTAAATCCTGAGTCCAACCATCCAGTGCCAGCCTTGCACCCGCGAATATTTATGTGGTGGCTGCAGAGAGGGTGCTTCCTCCATCTGGCAGGACTGTTTTCTGGGACCTTAGAGAAGCTGAATCACACAGCCAGACAATTTGGTGGAGGCTGGAACAAGGCTTAACTAGAGGCCATCTGCTACAAAGGACTAGAAAGCAAGGAATGGCTCTTAGAGGAGTCTGTTTAGCTGATGGACAGGATTTGGGGAGAAATTCTTGAAATAAATACTGAGAGGAAACCAAGCAAGGATTGCATCTGAGGTTGGTGCTCAGGTGTCTGTGGAGAACACGCAGGTGACTGTCACCTGCAGGGCCAAAAAGGAGGACTCAGAAACAGATTTTGAGTCAGGTTGTCACCCAACTGGCCTGAAAGTCAATGAGGTAGAAGCTGTAACAAATTCAGACCTAGGGCTTTCTCCATTTGGGTAAGAAATGACCAAGTTTCTCACACTTGTTCACTCTGAAAAGGCACCACCAAGTAGAGAGGTGCCAGAGGGAAGAAAAAAATACCAGTACCTTTGATGGCAGCAGAACATAGGGTCCCTCTTCATTGGCGGATTTCCCTTGGCTTGCTTCACTGCACACCCCCCTGGGGTGGCCTAACTCGTAATGTTTAAGGGCATGCACTGATTTACACTCACTTGTAAACTCTGTGAGGCTTTTTCCTTTCTTTTGTCTTTTGCTATATAAATGCTGTCTTGCTTTTACAAATCCTTGCTTAATAAACAGACTGCAGAGTGAGGCAGAGCTCTACTTAAATCACCAGTTGTGATTCTGGACAACTTAGTTCATTTCTCCAAGCCTCAGTTTCTTCATCTATAAAATGGGGACAGTCATGTTACCTGCCTGTTAATCTCAAGGATTAAATACTAAAACTGTAATGTGCTGGAGACAGTGGTTAAACCATTGACAGTTTGAAATTGGCAATGGTGGAAGAATTTACACAACAGAAATTGGCGAATAAGCATCTTTCCTTTGTCCCAGAGAGCTGGTCACTAAACATTTCCCAGAAGACTTCTGAACATTAGGCACCCAGACCTCCGTAAGGGCTAGATCCTGATCTTTAACGTGCAAGATGGCAAGGGAGGAGTGCCTTCCTGGGTAAAGAGCTTGAATGGGTTGATAAAGAAAGCAATTGTCTATGAAACTACAGTTAGCATATGCTCATTGAAAGGGAGAACATGCTGACAGTCCCAGAGCTATACTCTTGGCAGAGATGAAGCTGGCCAAAGGACAGATTTGGTGACGGTGGGAGTTAACAGGTGCCTGTTTCAGTCTTTGTTGACCTGGATGCTAATCCTTCAATTGTTTTAGCACAAGATCCCTGCATTTTTAAAATTTGTTTTCTGCTAGTGTATGATCTCTTTAGACTTGTACTTTTTTTTTTTTGAGACAAAATCTTGTTCTGCCACCCAGGCTGGAGTACAGTGGTGCAGTCTCAGCTCACTGCAACCTATGCTTCCCAGGTTCAAGTGAGTCTCCTGCCTCAGCCTCCTGAGTAGCTGGGATTACAGGTGTGCATCTCCACACCTGGCTGATTTTTGTATTTTTAGTAGACATGGGGTTTCACCATGTTGGACGGGCTGGTCTCGAACTCCTGACCTCAAGTGATCCACCCACGTTGGCCTTCCGAAGTGCTGAGATTACAGGTGTGAGCCACAGCACCCAGCCGCACTTTCAGTTATTTGCGTTGAAAACCACGGTAAATACCTAAAGCTATGAGCAGACATTACTACCAGACATTCTTCTCATGGATCTTATGAATGCTGAGTAGCCTATATTGGATCAATTCATTCAAATGCTTACACCATCAGTGCTACATACTTTTCTGTTAACATCTTCAGGTTGATGCCTAATGGAAGGCCTTTCTCCGCACAATCTAGTTATACTACAATTTGCTTCCAGTAAGTTTCTCTGATTAATGTGGGATTATTATAATGACTACTTCTTAGTCCCCATGGGAAAGAAACTGTATTTATTATGACCATATGTCCCAGATTTTCTAAGATAGCTCTAATGTTATATAATTTTATTCATTTCAATTAAAAAGATTCATTATGTGTCAAATAATCATTATCTAATTTTATGTCCCTTTAAGATGCAAATATGAATGAGGCTACATATTATGAAAATGGTATAGTTTCTTAACAAAAAGGAAATGAACAGATCGCACAAAGGTAGAACAATTATATCACATTTGGTGATAAATTTAATAACTCCCATTTATTAAAAAGAAGAAAATTACCCAATATTAAAACTGATTCAAGACATGTGGTCACCATACATGGTCTTGGGCTGATGGTGACAAATGATAAGCAATGTGCAATATATTCACGGATGAACTGCTATGTAATAATGTCCACGGGATTAAGTTTGGTAATCCAGTCAGAAAAAGAACTAAAGCAAATCGTTACATGGTTATTC